>NC_137786.1:234590636-235305636 GCF_963383645.1 Muscardinus avellanarius | reverse complement strand
AGAGTCCTTCCACGCTGCACCAGTGGCAGGCATGACTGATCAATCACAGAATCCTTGACCCACTACTCCAGCCACCAGTCACTGGGGACTCTCAGGGCTTGAACGGCTCTGCTGAGTGAGACAGAATCCCGGCTTCATCGTGCAATCTTTCTGCAGCTCGCAGGTCTCACCCTGCCCTGCGGCCTCTACGGGCCAAGACAGTTGGACATTGTAGTAACCAGGTCAAGGAGGCGGGGACAGATGTCCTCCTCTTTCTATCTTTCTACACACAGAATCACATGCCTTGTTTATGACCTGGAACAAAGTAAGGCATATACCCAGGGCGAGGGGCCCTTGTCCGCCTCGGTGCTCCCACCCAGGGCTCCAGACATGGCCCAGCACACAGAAGGCCCCGGGTGGCGTCCGCTGATGGAGGCGCACCTGTGGGTCCCGCTGCTGTCCGCCAGCTGCATCCTGTCCTCACGGTCGGCCTCCAGGCCGGTTGCCCAGGGCTCCCTCCTCCAGACGACCCGGAGCGAGGGGCAGCGTTCCCATGAAGCAGAGGAGGACTCGGGGCCGGAGAAGTTTGCCCGAAGCCTGCAAATGACCACGGAGACGGAGTTCCAGATCAGTGCAGAGTGGGCGCTTGGCGGGAGGGAGCGGGGCTCTCCCAGGCCCCCGCCTCTGTCCCTTCCTCTGGGAAACCTGTGGGCACTGAAGCAGGCATTGGGAAACGGCCCTGTTTAATGTGCCTTTAATTAGAATGGGTCTCGCTTGACCCCGGCCCGCTGGCCCGCGGGGGCCGCACGGCCCGCACCACTGCGTGCGCACTGACCCAGGAACCCCTGCGGCTCCATTACGGGCGTGTTCGTGGGCACGCTTGGCAGACATCAAAAGCACAGTCACTCCCCTCGGAACAGCACCGCTGTGGGAACCTGGGTCCCGGACATTCCTCCAGAGAGAAGAATGTGCACCCGGGCCGGCTGGGGCCCGGCCAAGTGCAGCGGCCTGACAGGCCGGGCCGGCCCAGCGTGAGCCTGGGAGGGCCCCGGGCCAGAGCGAGCCAGTGGGCCTGGGCCTGACCCCGGGCCCAGCCAGGCCGGGACGCCCAGCGCGCTGGGGCGCCATAGCAAAGGCAGGAGCTCGGATCCTTCCACGGGGCTTCCAGGCCTGGCCGGTGGGGCTGGCTGGCCCCGCTGGGCACTGATGTCCGTGGCAGGAAGCTGCCCGCTCCAGAACAAGCCGCAGGTTAGATGCACCCGCAGCGGCAGCAGCCACCGCAGATGGGAGACCCCCGTGGAGGTGACCCCCCTCAAATGCACACTGAACAAATGTAGCGGGACCGTAAGAGGAGTGCAGGGAGGGGCTCACAGGGGCGGAGGCTCCCAACTTACAGAGAGAGGAAGCAAGGCTCCTGGGGTGCAGGCCCCCAGAAAATACATCAGCCATCGCCCCATTTTTAAAATTTGTTTGTTTGTTTGTTTGTTTATTTATTTATTTATTTATTTATTTATTTATTTTCCGGTTCTCGGAATGGAACCCAGGGGCATTCTACCTCCAAGCTACATTCCTAGCTCTATTTTTATCCTTTATTTTGAAACAGGGTCTCACTGAGTAGCTGAGGCTGTCTGTGAACCACGATTCTCCTGTCTCAGCCTCCCAATTGCAGGGATTACAAGTGTGTGCCACCACGCCCGGCGAGTGTCTTTATTTATTTATTTATTTTTATTTATTTATTTTGCGGGTCTGGGGATAAAACCCAGGGGCATTCTACCTCCAAGCTACACCCCCTGCCCTATATTTTAGTCTTTATTTTGAAACCAAATATTATTGAGTTGCAGAGGGCCTCACTAAGTAGCTGAGGCTGCCCGCGAACTGTGATCCTCCTGTCTCAGCCTCCCGAATTCCCCCCATTTTACAGGCAGAGGGACTGAGGTACGGAGTGGCTCAGAGAGGGCCCTGAAGCCACGTGGGTCGCCAGCTCCGGGCTCCAGGTCTAGTCCAGGCACTGTGGCCTGAAGCCCACGTCCCCCCAGCAAGCAATTTGTCCTTCCACAGGTCAAAGCGGGAGCCTCCACCCCAACTCCAGTGCCCACGTCAGCCTCCCCCACGAGAGCCTCGGAGTCCTGGGGGCTGTGGCCACCAGAGGAGCCGAGGGCGCTTACCTGAAAGCACCCCTGCGCAAAGCCAATTGGGACCTAATCCTTCCTGCTATCGTTTACCAGCATTCCTGGGAGAAGACTCGTCAGCCGGGGTCTTATCGAAGGAATTACGCCTATGGAATGTGGACCCGCACGCCTATGGAATGTGGACCCGCGGGCCTTATCGCAGGAGACAGGTGGTAATTAAAGTCTCCTGTGCGTGTGGCCATGTTGAAGTCTCAGCGGAGGCTACACACTGGTCCCCCGCTGAGGGACAGATGGAGTCCGCCGGCCCGGGCAGAGGCGGGCCTTTGTTTTGGGCCTGGGGGACCGTCAGGGAGTGTCTGCACCCCACCCCCCGTATCAGGTATCAGGTGTGATCCCTGTTCGGTCATCCCTGTGGTATAGCTGAGGGAACAAGGCTCAGAGAAGGTGAGGCACCAGCCCGAGGCTGCCCAGCCGAGAAAAGGCAGAACCAGGATTCAGTCGCAGATATTTGAACCCTCTTCTTTCTTCCATCTTGAGTCTGGCTGACTCGGGACTGGGTTTCAAGAGAGGGGATGGGACGTACAGATAAAGAAGGTTCTGTGCTGGCCCTCAACCGCCTCGGGGCCTGGGGAAGGATCAAACACAAGCCAAAGGGACCACTCACCACGGAGTACTACTCAGCCCCGAACAAGAGGGAAGTCGTGACACTTGGTGCAACAGAGACAGACACAGAGGATGCTGAGCTAAGCAGCATAAGCCCGTCACAGAATGCTGGGTGACCTCACGAACGGGAGGCCCCTGGAGTCATCAGTCCATAGGGGACAGATTGTCGGATGGATGCAGGGGCTGGGGCACTGGTGTTGAGGGGGACAGAGGAAGCAGAAACAGCCACCCTCAGGCCAGGCCACACTGCCACCCTGGGGCCGGGGCAAGCAGCGGCTAGACGCGTTGCCCAGTGGCACATGAGTGTCCCCTTCCCCGTGTCCCAGCTCGGCTGGAGAGCGAGGTCACTGACACCCACCGTCACACTCCGGCGAGAACACAGCGCCCTCCGGGCCAGCGTGGGCAGAAGGCCCTTTGTGGCTGGCGGGCCCCATTAACTAGGGCCATGGGGACAGCATCACACTTCGGCCTCCCCGGAGGGCGCAGGGGCGGCCTCCCGCGCCCCACTGGTCTCTTCCCCTTTTACCAATCGGGTGCTATCAGTGCCGCCACACAAGCACAAAAGAAATGTGCCTCTGAAAAAATAGGGCGGGGGATTACAAGACAGGCATGGTGGTGCACCTGTAATCCCAGGACTTGGGAGGCTTAGACAGGAGGATCGCAGGTTCGAAGCCAGCCTCGGCTACTTAGTGAGACTTTCTGCAACTTAGCGAGACCCTATTTCCAAATAAGAAATAAAAATCGGAGCCGGGCGTGGTGGCGCACTCTTGTCATCCCAGCATCTGGGAGGCTGAGACAGGAGGATCACGGTTCGCGGACAGCCTCAGCTACTTAGTGAGGCCCTCTGCAACTCAGTGAGACCCGGTTTCAAAATAAAGGATAAAAAAGATAGGGCAGGGGCTATAGCACGGAGGTCAAATGCCCCTGAGTTCCATCCCCAGATCCACAAAAAAAAAAAAAAAAAAGAAAAGAAAAAGAAAACGGGGTAGGGGAGCCTGACTAGTAGAGGAAGGCCTAGGGCACAGGAAGCTGCAAAAGTGGTCGCTCCCCATCAACGCGGCCTTCAGTCACGTAGGCTCAGTCCGACCGCCAAGCGCCATCTACGCAGTGCTAATCAACTCTATTGATAACAGGATGGATTGATTATCCTGGGTGGTTTATTGTGCGGACACCAGCACAGAGGTGTTGGTCTCTCTGGGTGACATGGAGAAATCAGTTTCTCATTCAAGGTCTTGCAGCTAATAAACCACAGACCCACGACCCCAGCCCACGCTCCCCTATCCACTCTGCTCTGACCCCCCGGGAAAGGAAGATGGGAGGTCGCAGAGCCAGTGACCCAAGGGGTTTGTCCATCACCCGGAATCCATCCTGCCTGGCACTGTGCCTGCTGTGGCCTGGGGCCTGACGCCGGGAGTCGAGGGCGCAATGGAGGGACAGGTGACTTGGGCTGGGCAGAGGGCAGGTAGTGGGTGGGTGAAGGTTAAGTTGATAAACGGATGCTGGGTGGGAACAGGTGGATCAATGGTGGGATGAGAGGACGGACGCCACCAGGTGACAGGTGGTGATGGATGGTGGGTGGGTAGGCAGATGGATGATGGATGATGGATGGATGATGGATGATGGATGGATGGATGGATGGATGGATGGGCAGATGGATGGATGATGGATGGGTGGATGGGTGGGTGGATGGGTGGATGGGCAGATGGATGGATGATGGATGGGTGGATGGATGGATGGGTGGATGGGTGGATGGATAGATGGGTGGATGGATGGATGGGTGGATGGATGGGTGGATGGATGGATGGATGGATGGATGGGCAGATGGATTGGATGATGGATGGGTGGATGGATGGATGGATAGATGGATGGATGGATGGATGGGTGTATATAGGTGGATGGATGGATGGATGGATGGATGGATGGATGGATGGATGGATGATGGATGGCTTTGGGATGGCCAATGATGGAATCTTTGTGAGGTCAGCTGATGGGCCACACAATAGGGGTGGGTGAGTGTGGCTGGACCGTGGTGCCATCCAGCAGGGCAGAGCAGTGGACAGGCAGGTGCAGATGAGTGGGCAGTGCTGCCCCGTGCTCAGGGCATAAGAGTCAGGCCCCGACCCTGGGTCCGACTCCAGCTTCCTCAGCCATGAGCAGAGAGGGAGGGAGGCAGGCTGGGCGAGGACGTCCAGTCCTTCCCTGGGGGGACAGACCTTTTTCGATGCCTGCTACTTTGGACTCCAGGCCCTGTGGGGTAGTGGGGGTGTAGGGGCCACCTGGCTTCACAGTAGGGACCTCAGAGACGGGGACAGGCTCGAGGGGACCACACAGCCTGGTTCTGGTCTGGGCCTCTTGGCCCTGTGACCTGACCCGATGCCTCCTGCAGGCTGGGGTGAACTGCCCAGTGCCCCAGCTGATCTGAGCCATGCTGACCTGGCTTAAGCTTGCCACCGGCCACACTGGAGGCCGAGGCAGGAGGATCCATGGGCACTGGCAGGGTCTGGCACTGCCCTGGGGGGCCTGGGCACAACAGGGCCCTGTGAAGGAGCTGCACGGCCATTTCCAGGGGCCATCCACAGGGGCCATCCACAGAGGCCAGCACCCTTCTGGGAGCCCCGGGAGCCTCTGTCCTGCAGGACGTGGACCCAGGGACCCACTCGCCCATCTGTCCACGGAATCCCAGGTTAGCGCTAACTGTGGACTCTTGGTGCACCGTGGAATCAGCCACGAAGCTGATTCCGTGCCCAGCCCAGCCCCTGACAGCAGGCCGCACACAGCAGGTTTGCTGAGTGCCTGGGTGACATGACCGGAGCGCGCTGAGACGCGGAACTCGGGCCCCAAGGCCTCCTTCACCGGCTGTGTGACACAAGACAAAGCCCTGAAGCTCTCTGGGCTTCAGGTTCCTACTGTGTGGCCTGGAACTCATAAGAGCATAGTGGGGGTCACTGCCAGGTCTCGGCGGATGTTTGCCCAACACGCGGCCAGTATCCGGAAGGGAGGCGGGATTCAGCTCACCTGAGCCCGCGCTGGGGCCCCCCCCCTCCTCCCTGGCCAGCCTCCGGCCCTCTGAGCGTGGGAACTTCCTTCCGCGGTGTTTGTCTTGGGCCACAGGGGAGGGGCTGCCACCCTCCGACAGCGCCAGGGCACTCCTGCCAGGTCACCCAGCGTGAAAGGAGGAATTGTCCTCTGTGACCTTTGCTTCCTTGTCAAAGGTGACTTGGGCCCAGACAGAAGCTCGGCCCTCTTCTCTGGAGGCCAGGCCTCCGCCATCCCTCTTCGGGGGGGGGGGTACTGTTGCTAGGGGCGCCTTCCCTGTCCACCACCCCACTGCCTGCTGCTGTCTCTGGAGATGGGCCGTGGGTCTCTTAAGCTGCAGTCTCTTTCTCCACTCAGCTTTCATGGTCAGCCCCTGTCTCCACCACCTCCCAGTCACGTGGCCAAGGGTCAAGTTCCGTCCCCAACCCAGCCCAGGGCCCATCTTCCCTGTCTGGCTTGTGCCGGCTGCCCCAAGACCAGCCTCTGACCACCAGGGAGCCTTTTCGTGATGCCGCGGCAGCCACAGGCAGCACGCCCGGGGTTAAGGGCAGCCTTGCATTGCAGAGGCTCCATTTCCGATTCTCCAAAAGATGCCGATTATTAGCAATCATTGTTCTTTCCTTCTGGGGCATGAAGAAAGCAGGTTCAACTCACAACCGGAAAAGCAGCAGGTCAAGGTTCCCAGAGTATGAAATGTCAGCCCCTGGCGGCAATGACATTCACCAGGGCACTACAGATAGATACAGAGACCAGCCTCCACTCCGGAGGCCAAAGAGGAAGCACCCACTGGCACAGCAAGGCTCGGCCTGGTCTTTTATTTTTCTTAAGAGACAAAAAAAAGGCGATCTTTAGGAGGGTCAGCCCAGAAGACCTTGCTTATTTAAGTATGACCGTCTATGAAAAACTCGGGTGGACATAGAATTCGACGGAGCCAATCATCAGGGAGATCAGGCCACACAGGACTTCCTAGATCCAGCAGCATGACCACCGCATGGCCCAAGGTGCCCGTGGTGCCCACCGGCCGCCTGGCTCCCATTACTGGCCACGCAACCTGTCCAGGTGGGTGCAGTCCAACAGAGCGGCAATCCATTGGTGATGTCTGCCGGGGTCAGAGGGTGGAAGGCTGTTGCAATCCATTGGTGATGTCTGCCGGGGTCAGAGGGTGGAAGGCTGTCTTGCTGACCCAGTGGGATCCATGTGACCTGGGGCTGAAATCAGTGATTCTGGGCCTGCAGTTTCAGTGATTGAAAGAAAACCTGTGGTCCTGTTTAGTGGTGAGCCCCCGTGGTTCAGTCTGATGGTCTTTACTTGACAGCCAGGGGCTTCTTCCATGACACCACCCCGGCTGTGTCCCACCAGGCTGGGAGCCCCTGGCCAAATCCCCACCACGGATATCAAGAGGGTGAAGAGCCTCCCTGGGCCCCCTCTTGGTCTTGGCCCCTTCACTCCCCGTCTCCACTCTGGTATGGACCTGCCGCAGCGGCTAGGTGGTTCTGCCCCTGCCCCATTGCTCAGGAGACCCCGGAGGCAAGGACCAAGCCCCCTGAAGCCAACACCGGCACCGTCCCGCTGCAAGGCTCGCGGGGTTCCAGTATTCCCGTGGGCGTCTCCTCATTATGCCTCACGGTGATACCACAGGTGCCATTATGGCCCCATTTCACAGGTGAGGACATTAAGAGTCAAACAGGGGAGGTGTTGGCCCAGGGCAGGAGAGAACATGATAGATGTGAGACTCGGACCCAGGAAGGCGCCTCCGCTCCCAACTGCCTCAGCATGAAGGGAAGCAGGTCCCAGAACCCCAAGTCCAGCATTTCGGTCCATTTCCATCATTGACTTAATAAACGCTAGGGGTAGATGGATGAACAGATGGGTGAGCTGAGAGATGGATGGATGGATGGATGGTAACAGATAAATAATAGATGGATGGATGCATAGATGGATAGATGGGTGGATGATTGACAGATGGAGACTGGGGGGATGGATGGATGATTGACAGGTAGAGACTGAAGGGGTGAGTGGATGGATGGATGGATGATTGACAGATGGAGGCTGAGAGATGGATGGATGACAGATAAAGACAGAGGGAAGTGGATAGATAAATGGACGGTCGGTTGCAGGCATGGATGGATGGACAGACGGACTGGTGGAAGGACTGATGCTGGATGGACGGAAGGAGGCCAGACGCAGGCATGGATGAGAGCCACCCAGCCAGGAAAGGAGCGAGGTGCAAGGTCATGAACAGGAAGGTGGCTGAGATAAGTCTACCTTTCTAACCATTTTCCAGGTACACTGAAAAACAGGTCGTGCGGAAAAAAGCCGTCTTTGCAGGTTTTGTTTTTAAAGAGATAAACCCGAGGTGCGCGGCACCAGGAGCCCTGGGCTGTGGGAGGGTCCCTCCTTCCCTCCTGGCCCCGCCCGCTGGCTCCCAGCTCCTCCCCGGGGCCACTTTCCCATGGGAAGGCAGAACAATAGCAGGCTCTTGTGAATGGGCCTCTCCCCGCCAAAGAGTAAATAGCATGGCCGAGCTGGGCGCAGGCTGAGCTCCTCCCCGATTACATAAGCAGACATACCTGGGGGAAGTGCTGATCAGGGGACTTCACCTGGGAGAAGAGAAGGCGGCCGCGGCGCCCAGGGCAGGGGTGGCTGCGGCTCAGTTCGGGCTCCTGGGAACCGGGCCAGGCGGCTGGGGGCTGGGGGACAACCAGGTGGCATCTCCTGGAGCCTTCTTGCTCGACACAGACCTCGTGCACGATTGTGGTGCTGTTGTGCAACTTCTTAGAGATGGGGAAAAAAAAAAAAAAAAGGAAATTGAGATGCACTGAGATACAGCCAGAAAGCAAACTCCACGGGCCGTTAGGGGGTGGGCCAGGAGCCCGGCCTGGCCCCAAGGCCGTGGGGACAGCCAAGCTGGACGGCGGCCACCTGCCCTTCCTTCCTTCCTTCCTTCCTTCCTTCCTTCCTTCTTTCCTCCCTCCCTCCCTCCTCATGCATCCATTTATCCTCGTGATTATCCAGCCATCTCCTTCCCAGGGGCCCAACAGGGCTTCTCCCCTGTCCACCGGGACCCACCCCACCAAGGGCCAAAGAGAAGCAGACAGTGGACGGTTGCTTCCTAGGGAAGAGTCTTGCAAAGAGAATGAGGCGCAGAAACGCACATCGGCTTCTGGTAGGGAGCCCGTCCTGCAGCTGGGGCACGAGGGGCCCCAAGTCACCCCCCACCCCGTCTAGTCTCAGACACCATCAAGTTCAGGAGCTCCTCCCACTGGGGGAGGGAGCAGGGCTTCCCAGAGGGCAGCCCAGGGGTGCCTTGTGCAGGGCACCCAGGGCCTCAACAGAGACCTGGCAGGGAGCACTTCAGCCCCTGGGCGGGGGGAGGGCCAGGACCACCCGCCCACATGGTGGCACCCGGACAGGTCCCTCTGCTTCTCTGAGTCCCGGGGGGTGTCCATCTACAAGAGAAGGGCGCGGGAGGGGTGCAGAGCCCCCACAAACGGTGGCCATCGCCATTGCTGTAAGTAACTGACAATATACGTGCAGGTGACAGGCGGGCCTCTTGCCCCAGGCCCGGGGCTGCCAGGCCCAATCAGGTGTCGCTCCAGGGCGAGCGCCGCGCTGCCATTACATAAGCCGCCTACCTGCCACCTGGGGTTGCCAGGTAAATAGAGCCCTGTATTTACCTGCCATGTGGAAGGACAGGCCGGTGGGTGGGGAGGGATGAGCTCAGAAGCCTTGGGCTCTGAGTTCCGTTACGCTCCAAGCAGGCACACATCCGGTGCCCGGCAGCTGCGCGGGTGGCACCCATGGAGGGGGCAGAGGGAAACGCTACATCCTGGGAGTGCTGGCCCCAGGGCTGCAGGATCAGGTTGCAGCGGCGGGGTCTGGGCTGGGTCAGGGCTCCCTGCGGCGTGGAAAAGCAGGGCCTCTCATTTGATGGGCCCAGCGGCGCCCTGCACTGGTGGACAAGTGGCCATCTGCACAGCCAGAGCATGGGGCTGCCAGGCCACGGGAGCAGCCAGGAGCATGGCCTTCCACCAGGCCACCAAGAACCTATTATGTTTACGGCAACCACGCGTGGCTTACCTTTAACTCCTGGAGCTTTCCTGATGTTCATATGCTCATGTTTGGGGTTTTTTTTCTTCTCAGTACTGAGGATGAAACCCAGGGACATTCTACCTCTGAGCTACATTCCAAGCATGTATGTATGTGTTTATATATATAATTTTTATCCTTTATTTTGAAACAGAGTCTCACTGAGTTGCAAAAGGCCTCACTAAGTAGCTGAGGCTGGCCTCGAACCGTGATCCTCCTGTCTCAGCCTCCAAATGCTAGAATCATAAGTGTGCGCCACCACGCCCCGCTCATATTCTTGGTTTTTTCTTTTTTGGTACTGGGGATGGAACCCAGGGGCATTCTACCTCTGAGCTGTACCCCCCAGCTCATATATATATATGTGTATATATATATATATATATATATATATATATATATATATTAAAGAATAGTGTTTTTATTCTTTATTTTGAAACAGGGTCTCACTGAGCTGCAGAGGGCCTCACTAAGTAGCTGAGGCTGAACTATGGTCCTCCTGCCTCAGCCTCCCGAGTGCTGGGATGACAAGCGTGCGCCACCACACCCGGCTTATATTCTTGTTTCACACAGGAAGAAACTGAGGCCCATCAAGGGAAGTGATGGGCCTAAGACCACGCAGCCAGTGAGATGGGAGAGGCGGGGTCTGAGCCCCCGACTGCCTGATCCTATTTCCAGCAGACACACGGCCCCTTAGGGCTCAGCATTTTCACCCACAACGTAGAGACAGCTGGACAACTCAAGGGGTGACGCCGCTGAGCCGTGGCGGCCGATGGCAGCCCTGCGGGGTGGGCATCAACAGTGGACAGGTGGACGAGAGTGGGACGGGGGGGTGGCAGGCGGTTGGCTGGACGAGTGCCACTCTTGTGAGTGGGGCTGGAAGACGAGGAACGGGCAGGTGGGCGGAAGGATGGACAGACGGAAAGATGGCCGATAAGCAGAGAGACCAGCGCGTGGGCCAATCAGCAGAGGCTGGTCAACAACGCATCGTACGGGTGCCGATCACACAGGTGAGAATACAGGTAGGAGAACGGATGAATGGCCAAAGGGTGATTGGATGGATGGATGGACAACGGACAGATGGACGATGGCTAGATGGGTGAGCAGATGGATAGGTGGGCGGGTGGACGGACGGATAGACCTTTGAATGGATGGGCCAGTAAGTCAAGGGAGACATAGGTATGGAAGTAAACGCGCCAGTGAGCAGGGGGTGTCCACAGAGATGGCTGGGTTATGACAGACAGAAGCTGGACAGAGAGGGAGGAGGTCAGGTGGGTGAGTGGGTGGGTGGTAACCGTATCTACCTCTAGTTGCAAAGGGACTCTCTCTCAAACACCCAACACCCATCCCAAGCTGAGGTCCAGCTCTGCGGAGCGGGTGCCACCTGGCAACGGGCATGTCACCTTGCAAAACCAGCGTCCACTCGACTGGGCAAAGAGCCCCGTGGCAGGCGGACCGCATGGCTCTGCTCTCCGCTCCCACGGTACCAAGTCTCAGGAAAAGCCAGGAGGGCCCCAGGCTGGGGACAGGAGGCGTGGGCACAGCTCTGACTCCGGCCTGCCATGCAGCCAGCCTGTCTCTGCTCTCTGCTCCAGTGGGCAGTGGATCCAGAGTGACCCACAGGTGGCCAAGAGTGAAGTGACTTCGTCCCAGAAAGATGGGGCCCCACACACCTGCCATGGTCCCTGCTGCCCCCGCAGAGCCCCAGAGCTCTCTGCCCCACTGGCTGGGACCACCCCCAGGGCCCTTCCATCCTCCGCAAGCTTGGATCCTGCTTGGTCTCTGCTCTGAGGCTGGGAGCCGGGGAGGCCGCGGTGCCCTGGCCTCCTTCCAGAAGCCTCTGCGTACCAACATTCTCTCCTGCTGCTACCTAGGCAGGACGAGGGGCACCCCCAGCCCCCAGCAGGCCCAGGCCCCTCTGCTGTCTAGGGGAGACTGGGCGGGACTCTGGGAAGAGGCCGGTGCAGTGCAATGGAGGCCACTATCCTGGGAGGCCCGGCTGTTCCTTCCCACCGCTAGAGGAACCGGAGCCTGCCTGCCTCGTGCCACCTGGAGGATTCTGGGGTGCCCTGCCCTGGGAGGCGGCCAGCACGTGGGAGAGGGGGAGGGGAGTCGCCTGCCGCTCCAGGAGTCCAGAGGCCCAGCCAGGGACGACCCCTGCCGCTCTGCATGGGGAGGGAGGACTCAGACAAGCGGGGCCGCCGGCCCCCAAAGCCAGTTCCGTTTCTTCAAGATGCTAGCAGTGCCCAGGAAGTTGGGGAATTATAGGATGCTGCCATCTTTGTCGGTGCTTCTCCCAGAACAAGCAGTGGCCTTCGAACAACTGTGACCTCAGACAGGCCTTCCTCTTTCTCTCTCTCTCTCTTTGGCAGGTCTGGGGATGAACCTAGGGGCGTTCTACCTCCGAGATACACTGCCAGCCCTATTTTTTAGTCTTTTTATTTTTGAAACAGGGTCTCACTGAGTTGCAGAGGGCCTCACTAAGTAGCTGAGGCTGTCCGCGAACCGCGATCCTCCTGTCTCAGCCTCCCGAATACTGGGATGACAAGCGTGCGCCACCACGCCCGGCTAGGCCTTCTCTTGAAGCATCTTTCGGGGCCAGTATTCCCTGGATCCTTCTTGGGAAACGGCCCATGTAGCTCTCAGAGCCAGAAGTACTTGATTCTGGTGCTCTGGCCCAACCCAGTATGTGGGTGAGGCTGGGGTGGGATGCTTAGAGACCTCAAGGGCCCCCGGAATCAACGGTAGTTGGAAGAAAGACCCCTGCCTGGCATAGCCGCTCTGTGATTACCTGGCACCAGAACCCACCAAGTCACCACCAAAGACGTGTGTGCTCCGATGGCAGCCCCGGGCCTGTCGCCAGCTCCCTGGCTCACGGTGTGCAGACGGCTTAGGGGACACCCGACAGTCTCATCTGTCTGGAGAGCAAGAGGGGCCCCCGCTCCTGCCCCTCCATCGCCACCCTCCCTCCCCTTCGTGGTCCTGACCCCCAGACCAGGGAGGCCCCTGGTGAGCGGCCCCCGGGCCTGGGTGCAGCGGGCCCCTGGTGGCCAGGACGCGCTGGCTCTGGAGCTCCGGGGCCCCTGATCCAGAATAGCTTCTCACATTTCCCCAGAGCGCCTTTGATCGTCCGGGATCGTCTCCTATGAACTCAGCATCTAATCTGGCTCTCATGAGAGGAAGGCCCTCCACGCCCCTTTCCGCTCCTGTGTTTTCCTAATCCTCGGGCCCTGCTTACTTACCCCGGCCTCCCTCCGCCAGCTCCTTAGCCGCCCCTTGACGTTCAGCCCGGTCCTCCCGCCTCTCCCGCTCCCCCTGGGCTGAGGCCCAAGCCGCCAGCCTCCGGCGGGGTCGGTCCTGGGCGCAGCTCACTCTTCCTCTGCCTCAGGTCACTGGGCCAGATCAGTGCTGCTTTCTCTGCGCCCGGTGCGGGGGTCGGTGTCTGCGGCCCTGTCTAGACACACTGCTTCTGTCTGAGCCAGGGGCTGAGTGGATGAGTGTGTCCAGCGTTGCTACAAGCCCACGCCCTGCCCGGCAAGGGCACCGAGCCCTCGGGTCACCACCAGGCAGAGGAGGACGCCCTCACTGTGAGGATGAACACACGGAGCTCAGGGGCTTCTCTGGCTACCGGGTCACGGGGCTGAGCCGCACAGCACATACCTGCCCTTTGGGACTCACTGGCCAGGAGTGCTCCGGCTATCATCCGGGGCCCTGGAGCTACAGGTCCAGTGTCCACCATGACCAGCCACACTCTAGGACCCGCGCTGAGCTGAGCCTCAGGCCCTGGGGAATCCACAGCCCGTATGGAGCACGGCCCGCGCTGACACTGTCCTGCCTTGAAAAGCTCCCATGTGGTGGTACGCGCCTAAAATCCCAGTACCTGGGAGGCTGAGACAGGAGGTCCGCAGGTCCGTGACCAGCCTTAGCAAGTCAGCCGGGCTCTCAAACCTAGCAAGAGGTTTCAAAACAAAAGTAAAAGCCGGGCGTGGTGGCGCACGCTTGTAATCCCAGCATTCGGGAGGCTGAGACAGGAGGATCGCGGTTCGCGGACAGCCTCAGCTACTTAGCGAGGCCCTCTGCAACTCAGTGAGACCCTGTCTCAAAAGAAAGAATAAAAGTTAGGGCTGGGGGTTGAGCTTGGAGGTAGAATGCCCCTGGGTTCCATCCTTGGTATCACTAAACAAACAAAGCCCATGCCCCCTATCTGCCCAGGCACACCCCGGCCATTCCTGTAGGCAGCCAGGCAGCGCCCCCACAGGAAACTGAGGCTGAGCCCCCTCTGGAGATAATGACTTCGCTCCCTTTGGCATTTATCTGGGTCAGGGAGAGTGCTGAGAAGCCCGACCTCCCCAGCCTGCGTCCCTACCCAGTGCAGAGGGGGCCCCCCAGCCTCCTTCCACACGGGAAGTTGAGTGGGGGGAGCAGACCCTGGCTGGGCTCAGGCTCCCAGGCTGCAGCTACATGGCAGGTTCCGTGGGGCCCAGGGCAAGATAAATACCCAGGATCGCGCCACCAAGAGTTACTGCTAACTCCAAGATGGTGGTGGCAGGATGCCGAGCCTGTCCGGACTCCTCCCAACCGCGGGGCGCCCAGCTCAATTGAAGACGAAGCCGCCTGAGGCTGGGAGCCCCAGCTTCCAGAATAAAGCCCGTCGTCCCTCTCAGGGCCTGTGAAGCTGCGCCACTGTCCCCTCGCTGACCTGCCTCTGGCCCTCCTCACCCCCTCCAGGGACCTGCCACCCCGGCGTGGCCTCCTCTTCCCCGGCGGGTCTTTCTGTGGCCTGTCTCAGCGACCTCCGCCCCCAATCCTCCCTTGGTAGGTGTGGGTGACTGCTTTCTGGGGTTTTGTCCGCTCTGGGGAGGAGGGTTCCGCTTCCTTAACCATGACATCTTAGCATCTGGACCGCACCCCCTGCACAGAGGGGTGCTCGGTAGCGCCCGCTGATAGGAAGGATGGGCCAAACGCACCTTTATCCTCATCCCGTCCCCTGCATTTTACAGACCCTCCGCCTGCCGCTGTCCTGTGATACCAGCCTGCTCCCCACCCCAAGCCCTGGGTGCTGGTTTCAAGCTCCAGAAGGGAGCCCCGAGGTGCCGAGGGCCGGCTGTGCACACACAGGCCCTCTGCTACGCTCAGAATCCTGCGCTGGGTTCTCTCCACCCCGCAGATGCACGGTTCCCACCGGGCGGGGAGGGGGGAGAGAAATGCGTGTGATCTTTGAGAGCATTTGACTCTGCTCTAAAAGCAGAAATAAAAGAGAAGAGTGTAGAGAAACTCAGAGACATGTGAGGGGCAGGAGAAGCCCGCCACTGCGCCCGAGGGTCCCATGCCACCAGGACAGGAGGTCCCGGCCGGCCACAGCCCTGGCAGGTAGACACGCCCACCGAGCAAGGGCCCGGGGTTCCGGGACCTTCCATCAGCCCAGTGGCCACCCCTTCCTCTGGGCTGCCACCACCCTCTCCTCGTGCTATCCAGGGCTGACCAGGGAAGCTGGCCATTTGGTACCTGTGTGTGCGTCCCAGGCAGCACACAGGCCCCCGTCGGCTTCTTTAAGTCCTTCTGGATCCTTCCGATGCCTTGAAACAGCCACAGCAGCAGGGACCCAGGGAAAGTCTCCTCTCTACACGGGAGGGTCACGGTCACAGATCTGGGGCTTCTGGGATACAGCCACCCGCTGCCTCGCCCAGGCCTAGGAGGCCGCAGAGGCAGTCAAAGGAGTCCCCGGGCCTGGGGAGTCCCTGGGCACCGACGTGGAGGGGACCTCAAAGACCGGTGAGCCCCTCGGGCTCGTCCTGACATCCCCAACCCCAGCAGCAAATCGGCCCAGGTGTGATGGATATAGGTCACCCTGGGAGCACTCCATGGCTGGGCGCAGAGCGGGGTCCTGGTGACATCAGGGATCCCCCCCATCCCCGCCGGGTGAGCCTTGAGCTGAGACTCGGGATGAGCAGGGCGGGGCGGCTGAGGGGGGCAGGGAGTGGGCAGCAATTGAGGGTCACCAAGCAGGGGCTGCAGCCTCAGTGCAAGGGGCGGGGGACACAGAGGCCCCAGGCACCCCGAGCAGTCGGCCTCTGCAGGTGGTGGAAATGGCCCAGCCAAGCCAGGCGTGGTGGGCACGCTTATAATCCCAGCATTCGGGAGTCTGAGACGGGAGGATCACAGTTCAAGGACAGCCTCAGCTACTTAGTGAGGCCCTTTAAAACTCAGTGAGACCCTGCTTCCAAATAAAGAATAACAAATAGGGTTGGGGGTTTTGCTTGGAGGTAGAATGCCCCTGGGTTCCATCCCCAGTACTGAAACAAAAAATAAAGGAAGGAAGGAAGGAAGGAAGGAAGGAAGGAAGGAAGGAAGGAAGGAAGGAAGGAAAGAAAGAAAGGGCCCAGCCACAGGACAGGGACCCAGAATGACCCTGGACACAGCCAGCATGGCCTCTCCATGGTGCGGGCAGTGGAGGGAGGAGGAGGCAGCAGCCCAGCGGGCCCTGCACGCCGGCCTCCAGGCCAGCTGGGTGCTCAGGGCCTTCTGCCTCCTTGGAGCCCCAGGGGAGCAGCTGAGGTCCAGAGGGTGATGGAGCGGGGTCATGTTGGCAGCCTTGAGGCAGCCCAGAGCAGGACAGGGGTGCTGGGTTCATGGTTTCAGAAGCCAGAGTAGAAAATGTACCTCAGTCATGGCCCTGGGCACTGGGTTGTCCTCTGCTGTTTACTCCCTGGCTTCCCACCTGATTGACGCTTGACAGGGCGGAAGCGGAGAAGTCGAGGCAGTGGATGGATGGATGATGGATGGATGGTGGATGATGGATTATGGATGAATGGATGGATAATGGATAGATGGATGGATGGATGGATGGATGGATGGATGGAGGATGATGGATGGATGGATGGATGGATGGTGGATGATGGATGGATAAAGAGAGGCATGGTGGGTGGATAGCTGGATAGATGGTTGGATGGTTGGGTGGATGATGGATGGATGGATGATGGATGGTGGATGATGGATGGGTGGATGATGGATGGATTGACAGTTGGAGGGATGTGTAGATTGTAGAGAAAAGGATGGATGGTTTGCTAGATGGAAAAAAAAAGATGAACAGTAGTAGAGATGGGTAGACAGATAGAAAGACAGACGGACAGATGGCTGGGGGTGCTGTGAAGCACACCTCGCCGTCACCGGGAGTTGACGTGGCTCCAGTTTCCCAGCCCTGCCCTTGACCATGGTAAATCAGCCAAGAAACGCGTCACTGAGGAGGGCCCTCGCCTCTATGACGGAAATGACGGGTGTCACCGCAAGACAGACTGATCCCGAGTAGACGAAGGGAGGGGGGAGGAGGGAGGAGGGAAGGAAGGAAGCACTACTCCAAAAGCCGGCGATGCCGTCGGGGAGCAGCAGGTCGACGCTACCCCGCGGGTTTCAACAAGGCTCTGAGTCTGGGTTTGTGCCATTTCTTTTAAAACTAGACAAATATTTTTATTTAAAAAAGTTGAGCTAGCCGGGCGTGGTCTATATATACTATAGAATTTGCACACGAGATGCATAAAAAAAAAATCTGACAAGATGGGTTGTTGGGAAGCCACTGTGGCGGTCAGAATGGAGAAGCAGAAGGTCGGGGGGGTTCAGGGAGACGGCGGCCCAGTCCTGTGAGGAGATGTCAGGACCAACCAGGAAGGCGGTCGGCGGGGACCAGAACGCATCGGGCGGGTTTGCTTGGACTGTTAACGGGCCGTGGGCTTGGCAGAGAAGCCAGGGCTCCTTCGGAATCTGAGATACAGTCGGCCTTCTGTCGCACGTCTGTCAACCAACCTCAAAGGTAAAAACTGCGGCCTCTGTTCCAAACAGGCAGAGACGTCTTTTATTGTTCTTCAAACGATATGGTCTGGTGTACTGAGTATCGCAGGCCATGTCAGAGGTGATTTAAGTGTTCAGAAGGGTTGTGGAAGTTCTATGTGACTACTATACCATCTTATATAAGGGACTGGAGCAGTGTGTGTGTGCGCGTGCGTGTGTGTGCGCACGTGTGCTTGTGCATGTGGGTGCACGTGCACACGCGTGCAAGGGGGTTCCTGGAACCAATCCTCCACAGAATTCCAAGGGGTGATTGCATATCTCACAGGAATACACTTTATTTTTTAATTTTTAAAATTTATTTATTTAGGCCGGGCGTGGTGGCACACGCTTGTAATCCCCGCACTTGGGAGGCAGAGACAGGAGGATCGCGCAGGTTCGAAGCCAGCCGCGCGCGCTGGTTTAGGAGACCCTGTTTCCAAATAAAAAAAAAATGTAAAAAAAAAATAGGTCTGGGAGTGTAGCCCGGAGGTAGAAGGGCTTCCAGGAACCCCAGTATCACCTCTAAATTTTATTTATTTATTTTTGCAGTACCGGGGATGGAACCAGGAAACATTCAACCTCCAAGCTACACCCCCCAGCCCTTTTATTATTTATATTTGAAACAGGGTCTCACTGAATTGCAAAGGGCCTCGCTAAGTGGCTGAGGCTGGCGGTGAACCGTCTAGGCCTCCCAAATTACAAATCCCTCCTGGGATTACAAGTGTGCGCCACCACGCCCGGCTTGGAACACACTTTATTAACGTGTGAACACAGCCCACCGTTTCCCCACTCGACCCCCAGTGCCAGAGAGGACTTCGTCTGCACCGGGTCCCTCTCCCTCTGCTGCTCCAGAGCAATGGCTGGTGTGGAGCTGTGGGCTTGAAAAGGTGCGTCGGGCTGGGCAGACGCCCTGAGAGTGCCGGCCCTATCCTGAGATGAACAGGGGAGGAGCAGGAGATTAAGGACCTCAGACCCCGCCACCAGGAGAAGTTCAGCTCCAAGGCATATATCAACAGGTAGCTGGATTAACGCAACGTGGTGTGTGTATACCGTGGAATACTATGCAGCCATGAAATCCTGTCACTCAAAGCAACATGGCTGGAAGATACCAGCAAAAAAATAAAATAAAGAAATTTAAAGGGCTGGGAGTGGAGCTTAGTGCGAGAGTGCCCCTGGATTCAATCCCTAGTACCACACATACGCACACGCACACGCACGCACACACACACGCACACATATCCTTCTGGCTCAAAATGGGTGGAGCCATTTGAATGGACCCCTCATTTGAAGCACAGGTGTCAGACTTGAGAGTGAAGAAGGGGGGACTTCGGAGACTCGAACGCCTTCCTGCCCCCTCGCTGCCCCCTCGCCAGCCCCCTGGCCGTGTCGGGTCTGCGGGGCGCAGGCTGGCCTCCCAGCTTCCTCCGGCTCCCACTGTCCCCCTCGTCCCGGGCGTGGGTGGCCTCTGTGTTTATAACGTCAGTGACATTTTCCTTTACTTTATAAAGCTGCTCCTTAGAAGAAGCAAGAAAAGACTTGTCCCTCAGAGGCTCTGGGAGGCCCTCATTCCTCCTCGGGGCGTGCCAGCCTCAGACCCATGAAAGGCAATTCCACTTTCGGCGGGGCTCCTTCCAGAACACACACCAGGCCTCGGCCAGGAGCCCGCATCCCCGGCCGACACTCCCGCCCGCAGCCCGACAGGGGAAAGGGCCGTCCCAGGACAGAGCGAACATGAGTTTTGACAATGGGGCTTTGATCTGCCTAATGTCCCAAGACAAGCCGGGGATGAGCGCCAGGCTCTGGGTGACTCCCGGTTCCCACAGGAGCGCCCCGCACAGGTATTCACACGGGAAGGCTCTTGGCAGGCCCGGCGCTGGGCCCGTGCCCATCGCAGACACAGCCCGGCAATTAGGCTTTGGAAAATGGTGAGGCGAGGTGTGTTTGGCCAAAGGTTCAGCCTGCGGCCCCAAAGGCTGCTCGGGAGGGAGGGAGGCGCCCTGGGGACCGGCCCCTCCGGGTGTGAATGAGGGTGTGCACCGGGGATTCCTGTGGTCAGGGGCGGCCGGCGGGGCACAAAGGCTGGGCTGGCGGCCCTGACAATGCTCTGTCCCCGCCATGGTGACCTTTGCCAGAGCGCTTAGTGAACGAACCACGGCTGCACCCAGGTGTGTCTGAGCAAGAGGCAGGGCCACAGGGACAGTTCACAGGGCGTTTTGATCTCCGCTGCCCCGAGGCCGCCGGGGCCCCTCCTCGGGCCGTGGGGACGCATATGCTCACCTGTGTTCAGGAACAATGGCCGGACCTGTGGCAGGCTCCCTTCCCGGGACGGTGACCAGCCTCCAACCACCACAGCAGGATGCAGGGGGCGGCCCCCAAAGAGAGCCGGTCAGCGGCCGGTGGGCTTAGGCCCCCTGCAGGCCTGGTGTCTGGTTAGAGGGGCCATCCCAAGGACCCCGGGGGTCCCTAGATCAGCTCCACTGCTGGTCCATTTCCATGAATCTCTGAAATCTGGGTCCACCTGGGATAAATTCTGAGCAACCCCCACACCTGGCCTGTCAGTCTCCATCGGCCCCCGGTGTCCACACAGTTCTTTTATTTGTTTATTTATTTTTTTATTGGCACTGGGATTGAACCCAGAAACACCCTAATGTGGAGTTACATATCCAGTCTTCTTTTTATTCTCCTTTTTTTTTTTTTAAACAGAGTCTTGCTAAGTTGTCGAGAGCCTTGTGAAATTGCTGAGGCCGGCCGCAAGCCCGCCATCCTCCTGTCTCAACCTCCCAACTACTAGGATGCCGGGTGCATGCCACCCCACCAGGCCTGTTTTATTGCTTATCTGGAAACAAGGTCTTGCTAGGTTGCCGAGAGCCTTCTAAGTTGCTGAGGCTGTCCTTGAGCCCGCGATCCTCCTGGCTCAGCCTCCCAAGTCCTGGGTTCACAGGTGTGGCTGCCACGGCGCCCGGCTGCGGTTCTATATTTAACTGAGGAACCATCTCCCAGGCGCTGCACAAACACCCACCCATTTCACCCTCTCGACAATCCCACGGCACGGTGCCGTCAGCATCACTTCTGTGGCACATTTGGGGAAACTGAGGCTTGGAAGGTGCGATCACGGCTGGTACAGGCCTCCCAAGCTGTGAAGCCCCGCGTCCCCTGTCTGTGGTCACGGTCATGGCTGTCCCCATGCTCTGGCTCACGCCGCCAACTGGGCTCTCTGGCGGCTCTAGAAGGGTCCCCAAGCACACTGGTCTTGTCATGCAGGCCTCACACTGGGGACCAGGCGTCTCCGGGCAGGGACCAGAGCGCCCTGTACATCCGAGAGTCCCAGCACTCAGCCCGAGACTGGTCCCTACGCAAAGCTGCAGGAGGTCCTGGCGGCACCGGGGCCGTGTCCGGAGCCTCCCTCCCGGCTAGGCACGTCCAGGCGCTGCATGCAAGTATCACATTCCCCTCCAGTGCCCAGGGGGGAGAAGCAGGGTCGCCGCTCCCGCTTTACCGGGACAAGAGTGACGAGGTACCCAGCGAGAGCCTCCAGGTTCTCGGAGGTGGCCGTGCTCTGCTTCCAATTCCATCCTGAAGGAGAGAGAGAGGCAGACAGGAGAGGGAAGGGGCCTCCCGCTACCCGTACCACCTAGCACTGACCCGTCTCGTGGCTGGCCGCTTGGGCGTTCTGACGACCCCACGGGGATGCCTTCCCCAAGGTGGCACTGCCAGCTATGTCTGTGGAGGTGACGGGGACTACAGGCGCCGCCTGGCACGGCCCCGGCCCCACGGACCTCTGCCCCCAGCTGCGGCCTGTTTACAAGCCAGCCAGCATCCTCCCGTGTCCACAGCGGCCCTTTGTCCCGGGTAGAGGGGACAGATAGGAATATCTGTCCTGGACGGGTCCTCTGACTCTGGGAGCGCAGAGGCCACCTGAAACCCAGCGCTAGCCACGTAAGGATGACCCTGACCTCTGTCGGGCTGGGCCCTGGGCCAGCGGGAGGGCCTCCGGGTGGGAATAACAGAGCTGTCCATTTGCCCGGCAGGCCCTCCCGTGTCTGGGGAGCTCCGGAACCTTCTCGGAGGGGCAGGCCTGTTTCCTCGGGAGGAATGCGGTAACACAACCTGAGGTTGCTTTCAGGCATCCGGGCGAGGCTGCTTCAGCTGCAGCCACCAGGCCCAGACTCACTCCCTGCTGCCCGGAGGAGGAAGAAACCACCCTCCGTGGCCCCCACAGGAGCCAGGCTGGGGCTGCAGCAGGGCCAGGGTGGGGCACGGCTCCACACCACCAGGTGGAGATACCTCCTGCCCGGAATCTCAGAAGAAGGCCGCTCCTGTGCCCACTGTGTGGAGGAGCACACACGGAGGCTGGGGCAGTCGGGTGTGTGCAGCCTCGCAGCCAGCAGGAAGCACAGCAGACTCAGAGCCTACAGGACAGACACCGCATGTTGCCCAGCTCAGGGGCAGACGTGAGGCAGGAGGCACAGATGGAGGCTGAGGCCAGGAAGGGAGAAAATAAAAACCCACACAGCCGCCCCACAATAGCAAGAGAAGGGAAGTGGGTGCGTTCGGGGAATGCGTTAGTCAGCTTTCTGTCACTGTGACAAAATACCTGAGGACAATCTTCTTAACAAGAAAAAAGGTACTTGGGAGGCTGAGACAAAAGTGGCAGGTTCGAGGCCACGTCTCAGCAACTTAGCGAGAACTTGTTTCAAAATGAAAAAATTAAACCAGCTGGGGATGTAGCTCAGAGGGAGAATGTCCCTGGGCTCAATCCCCAGTTCCACAAAAATAAAAAAGTGGAAATTTCCGGAACCATGAGGTTTAGTCATGGTCCCTTGGCCCTGTTCTTTGGGGATGTTGGCAGCTGCAGATTTCACAGCAGAAGTGTGTGGTAGAAGAAGCCTATTCACCTCCTGGCCGCAGGGAGCAGATAAAGAGAGTCAGGGCAGGGGTCCCGACACCCCTCAAGGGCACATCCAGTCACCTCGCCTCCCCCAGTGAGAGCCCACCGCCTTCCAAGAGCGTCACCAGCAAGGACAAGACCGTCACCATGCGGCCTTCGGGGACACCTCAGATCCGCACAGCAGGCACGCACTCCCCACCGTCCCCGCTATGTGCCAGGGGCCCTCCTGAGACCACAGAGTGCCGGCCAAAGGTCTCCTGGAAGGTTCCATAAAAAAGATCCCCGCTAGCTGGGCATGGTGACGCACAGCTGTGATCCTAGTACTTAGGAGGCTGAGAAGGAGGATCGAAGGTTTGAGGCCAGCCTCAGCACGATAGCGAGACTTGTTTTAAAATTTAAAAAATACAACTGGGAGTCTAACTCTTTTGTAGAATGCCCCTGGGCTCAATCTCTAGTACCAGAAAGAAAGAAAGAAAGAAAGAAAGAAAGAAAGAAAGAAAGAAAGAAAGAAAGAAAGAAAGAAAGAAAGAAAGGAAGATTGATTCCCGCATTATCTATATGCAGAGATTTTTTAAAAATTAAGCAAGCAAGGACGTGTGCTCACTCTCATTCCTCAAATAGAGAAAGGGAAACTGAAATGGGCAATTTCTCCTGCCACCTACAGAAGAAGAAATGGTATAGGACTTGCCCTCCTGAATTTAAAAGAAAAAAAATCCTAGAAAACTAGATCCACTCTATTAAAGAACTCTTTTCAGGTATTAAATAGCAGGGCGCTCAGGACTGCAGTCAGAGAGGAGGAAACGTGGAGCCCCACAGTCACCTGGGCTGCCGGAGGGGTGATTCCCAGCCCCGGGGCAGGGGAGGGGCTTTCAGCAATCCACTGAGCTGAGGAAACAGGCGCTTAGGGAGGTGGACACAGAGCGTCCCGAAGAAGAGGGAACTGTACAAAGAAGGAATTCCAGAAATATTCGCAGTATTTCCTCGAGTCTTTGGTGAAGGCCGGGAGGGAGGCAGGCAGGCACCCTGCAGGACGGCTGGGACCCCAGGGAGAGCCGGAGCTCACCAGGGCTGAGAGCCACGCACGCTCCTGCCGGCCAAAGCTGAGCCGGGAGCCTTCCGCAGAGACACAGAGGAGCACGACTTCATCTCAGAGCAGAGCTAGGCCTCTGGGACAGGCTGCTCAGGAACCGCCCCTAAAAGCTTCAAACACACCCCAAAACTGGCCCACAAGTAACTTGACTGCTGAAATGAACCCCCACAATCCCACAGAGAAAGACAGCACCCTGGCTCGGAGCAGCGGGACAGGCATGACGTCTGACATCTGGGTGTCTAGACAGGTCGACGGGTGACACGGAGCAAGCCTCGGCCAGACCAAGAGCCACTCAGCCAAAGGCGCAGGCCCGCGGAAGCGGTGCAGCGAGCAGGCGGGGACCGTGAGAGGGCGTTATCAACGAGACAGGAAAACACAGCATGAACAGAGGGAGATCTTCAAAATCACACGGAGGAGCCGGGCACCGTGGCGCGCACTCTAATCCCAGTACTTGGGAGGCCGAGGCAGGAAGATCGCAGGTCCGAGGAGCCCCTCGCCAACGTAGACCCCGCTTCAAAATGAAACAGGGTCCGAGGGGGAGATGTTTCGGTCATGAGGGAGGCCCCTTTATGAGCAGGGCTTGCGGGACGGGCTCTCTCTGGCCCTCCACCTTCCGTCATGGGACGGCGCCGCTGGGAGGCCGCCACATGCCGGCAGCCTTGATGTCGGACTTCCCAGGACAGCTGGCCGATCGGTCTCTGTGCATTATAAATTATCTGGCCTCGGGTATTGTGTCAACGCAGCACGAAACAGACCAAGCCACTCGGTGACTTGCAAGACAACACAATGTTGGTCTGACACCCACAGGGATGGAGTCCCGAACAGAAGAGAGGGAGGAGAGTAAACGTATGTAAAGGCATAAGGCTACAGATTTAGTTTTTAATTTCATTTTATTTATTTATTTTGCAGTACTGGGGATGGGACCCAGGGGCATTCTACCTCTGAGCTGCACCCACCAGCCCTATTTTTTCTTCCTTATTTTGAAGCAGGGTCTCACTGAGTTGCAGAGGGCCTCTCTAAGTAGCTGAGGCTGTCCTCAAACCACGATCCTCCTATCTCAGCCTCCCAAATGCTGGATTACAAGCTTGTGCCACCATGCTTGGCTAATGTTACAAATTTAATAAAAAATTGTGAACACACGTATGCAAGAATCTGTAAGTTAATCATACACCTAAATGCCAAATCTACAGCTTTGAAATAGAGAAAGCTTAGAAGAAACCAAGATGCTCGATCTTGGTAACCTTGGGTTAGTTCAAGTTTTTTTTTTTATGACCCCAAAATCACAATCCCTAAAAAGATTTATATTTTAAAAATCTGTAAAAGAAGAAATCCACAAATCGGATTCTACCAAAACTAAACACTTCCCTTCGTCGAAAGACGCTCTGTTAAGGATGAAAAGAACGGCCCCGTACTGGGAGAAAATATTTTCAAACCGCATATCTGATAAAGAACTTGTATTCAAAATATTTAAAGAACTCTCAATGCGCAGTAATAAGAAAACAAACTACCCAATTAAAAACGAGTCAAATATTTGAATAAACATTTCGCCTCACAAGATAAATGGATGAGCGAGCGTGTGAAAACGTGTTCAGTATCACCGGTCGCCATGGGCAACACGTTAGCACCACACTGAGGTACCGCTGTATGCCGCTTTCCAATGGACAAACAATAATTATTTTGAGAAAACAATTGCAAGTGCTTTGAGGGTGGAGAGCGACGTGGAACTTCACACGTGGCTGCGGGGAAAACGAAGACACTTTGGAAAATAGCTTGGCCATTCCTTATAAACATAGGCCCTTACCACAGTACCTCTAATCCCAAGAATCTTACCCCAAAGAAATGAACACGTGTTCCCATGGAAACCTGTGGGCGGAAGCTTCTTGTGGCTTTAGACAAAATTGCCCAAACCTAGAGGCGACCCAGTGCCCTTCACATCAACAACGGGCAAACAGACGGTGGTGCATCCAGCAGTGGAATACTACTCAGCAATAAGAACTGACGGACTCGAGGCATGGCGGCGCACATCCGTAATGCCAGCCCCTGGGAGGCCGAGACAGAAAGAGCGCAGGTTGGAGGCCAGCCTCGGGAATTTAGTGAGACCCTGTTGCAAAATAAAGAATACAGCGGAGTTGAGGATGCAGTTCAGAGGTAAACCCTGGGTTCAGTCCCCAGCCACACACACACACACACACACACACACACACACACACACACACACACTAAGGGAATATTGATACGCTTATTAGAATACTGAGATGCTGACTCTCTGATTCCCAGTGTGATTTTATTTGGAGGGAATGCCGTAAGGAAGGCAATTAAGGCTCAATGAGGTCACGGGTGGTCTTCGAGGACAGGTGCCCTGGAAGAAGACAGACACCAACACAGCACCCCGCCCCGCCAGTGCAGGTGAGGGTACAGGAAGAAAGCAACTCTCTACAAACTGGGGGAGAAGCCTTCCAGAAGCCAACCCTCAGAACACAAGGGTCTCAGACTTCAGTCTCGGCTGCCAGAAAATGCATCTCTGGTGCTGAAGCTCCGCCCTGATGTTTCTTTGGAAAATGGCTGAGAAATACCCAGGGCAAAGGCCATCTCTGAGGCACCTGGGGCCCCAGCGCCAGCAGCCAGAGCAGCCGTGTCCCAGAATTATTCATGATTCGCTAAGTGCCAAGGGATGGATGAATAGATAGATGGTGGGTGGGAGGATGGACAAGTGGACGGCTGACTCAGTGCATAGGTATTCAGGGAAATGGGTAGATGGTTGAGTGGGTAGATGGATGGACAGGTGTCTAGGTGAACACTGGGCTTCGTGACTGGCTGAATGGGTGAGTGGATGGATGGATGGATGGATGGATGGATGGATGGATGGATGATGGATGGATGATGGATGGATGGAGGGATGAATAAATGGATGGATGGATAACAGATGAATGGGTGGACGGGTGGGTGGACAGGTGGGTGGATGTTTTACTGAAAGAATGGGTGGATGGATAAGTGGACAGACGTTTGCATAGATAGGTGGATGTACAGGCAGGAGCAGGTAGATGAAGGGATGGAGGGATGGGTGGTTTTACTGGAAGGATGGGTGGATGGGGTAAGCAGACAGATATTTGCATAGCTGGATAGATAGACATAAATGGGTAGATGAAGAAATGGATGGATAAATGGGTGGGTGGAAGGATGGATGGATGGATATGTGGGTAGATGGGTGGATGGATGGATGGGTGGATGGACAGATGGATGGATGGATGGGTGGGTTGGTGGATGGATGGATGGATGGATGGATGGATGGATGGATGGATGGATGGTTGGATGCATGGATGTGTGGGTAGATGGGTGTAGGCGTGTATGGATAGGAGCATGGATGGGTGGGTGGATGGATGGACAGATGGATAGATGTTTTACTGGAAGGATGGGTGGATGGGTAAGTGGACAGATGTTTGCATAGCTGGATGGATAGCCAGAAATGAGTAGATAGATGAAGAGATGGATTATGGATGATGGATGGATGGATGGATGGATGGATGGATGGATGGATGGACGGACACATGGTTTTTCTAATATTTCTCATATAAGGTAACTTTTCAGGAATCCTCAGAAATCTTAAGCCAAGAAAGACCTTCCAGTTCATCTGCAGACATGACCCCAGAGCCATCAGTTACTGTCCTCAGGCTGGTGAGCAGCGTTCCTTACTCTTGGTGTGGCCCACCTCCTGCGAGCAATGCACCAGCGGCCCCACAGCATGGCCACCAGCACAGAGGCACACGCGTGTGTCCACCTGGGGCCGTGCCCACGTGCCCCGGACACCCGGGAGGCAGCCGGCCTCGCTGGGGCTAGCGGCACCAGACAGGGCCAGCCTCCTCTGGCATCTTGTCCTGGGCTGGTCGAGGCGGAACCCAGAGGCCCCTGGGGAGGACCGGGGAGTGTTCCCTGGAGCCCAGCTCACCTGCTCACCTGCTCCTGCCATCTGGTCTTGCCAGGCTCCCGCAGAGCCCTGCCCACCCTCGGCCGCCCTGCCCCCCTCATCACCAGAGTTCCCCAAGCCCTGTGGCCAGGGAACCGAATACCGGCAACAGCTTTCGTCCCTTTTAAGAGGGGCACGATTCCGCTTAGAGGCAGGCCACCTTATGGGAAACGCAATAACCGCGGCCGCAGCCCCCACGCGAGGTCCCCAGGGAATGGAGGAGGGAAAGAGCTCATTTCTGAACAGACGCCCCGGGGCTGGGCGTGGTGGGGGGGTCCTCTGACTCTGGGAGCCTCAAGCTTATTAGGGATCAGAAAGGCCTGTTCCAGAAAGAGCTCAACGTTGTAAGTGCAAACCAAACGCGAAATCAGCATTTAGAAGGAATGAGAAATCAAAGTGAACGTCAAGCCTAAAGAACTGACCAAACCATAAACATCTAATGCAGAAAGACAGCATCGGGCCCCACGGCCCGTCAACCCTCGACGCTGCCCCGGAGGCCTCTGCCCGCGCCGTTGGGCCGCAGGTGTTTGGACGGCCACTCCCTGCAACAGCTTCATGATAGGATTCCCCACGGTGAGAATGGAAGACACTCCAAAGTCCTCCACCTATTGGATTGAAAGCTGTTGATTACTAAAAAGATGAATAAATTAAAAAATAGTTAGGGCTGGAGGCGTAGCTCAGCGGCAGAGCTCTTCCCAAGCATGCTTGAGGCTCTGGGTTCTATCTCCAGTACTGGAAAAACAAAATAATGATAGTAGCAATCTGTTTATTTTTTTTTATTTTATTTATTTATTTATTTATTTTGTGGTACTGGGGTTCCTGGAAGCCCTTCTACCTCTGGGCTACACTCCCAGACCTATTTTATATATTTTTTGAGACAGGGTCTCTTAAGCCAGCCTGGCTGGCTTCGAACCAGCGCGATCCTCCTGTCTCGGCCTCCCAAGCGCGGGGATTACAAGCATGCGCCACCACGCCCGGCAATCTGTTTATTTTTGACAGCTTAGGAAAGTTCCTCTCAAGTTCAGGCATGTTGTTGGCAAAGCCATGCCTGACATGTGCTCTGTGTCTGGAAGACTCCAACCCCCTGGCAGTAGGGCAGCCAGACCCACTCAGCTGGGTCCTGGTCCATGGCTATCAGCAGATAGCCATGATGTCCGGTCACCGTGGCCCTGAGCAGGGGCCAGAGCAGCAAAGGAAATACGTGGCTGACCTCCCTCCAGAGGTAGAGAGAGTGCAGGCCTCCATGAGGCCGCCTGGGCGGGCTGTCCCGAGGGCCACCAGGGCCCGTCAACAGCCTGGGAGCAGGGAGTAGGGAGCAGGCCCAGCCCTGGGACCAGCCCATGCAAATGAGGAGTCTGGCACATAAACCTCATCTTCTGACAACTTGGAGGTGCCTCCTACAAGCACCTGGGATGTGACCCCAGAGCCCTCCCCGCAGCTAAGCCACAGGCTGGATCAGAGAAGCAGGCCATGCTGACCTCACGGAAGAGGCCTGGCATTCTGCTGGGAGGAGGACAGAGGGGTGACAGAGGAAGAGGCCTCCTGGTGGGGAGTTGCCTGGCAAGGCTTTCCCGGGGTTTGGGAGAACAGTCGTTCCTTCCGGGTCCTCAGAAAGGCCTCTAAACCTGCAATTCCAGACTGTACCGCGCGAGGGCACTGGGTCCTGTGGTTGGAGGCTCAGAGACCTCATTGCCTCCGTGTCTCTTGGCCTGGAAGAAGATGGGGCAGAGGAGGGGCGGCCCCCAGACCCAAAAGCCTGTGCTGACCACCCTGGGGGGAGAAGGGGCCCATCAAGTGTGGGGACTGGCAAAAGCCCCCGCTGGAAGGGAGCGGGAGAAGCCACCCATCCCTAGACACACCCTCTCAGCCCCTACCCCGCCCACCACTCACGCCCGAGTGGGGGACTGGCCAGGCGTTGGGGCGGAGCTCAGGTTCAAAGTTACCCCCCCCCCCCAGGAAGAACTGTTGCCTGCGGATATGAGAATCTGGCTGCAGACACCCCTCTAGGGAGGGGTCCTGGGGCCACAGTTTAGCCACTGAGGCACCCCGATCCTCCAGAGAGTCCCCACCCAGCCCCAGTAGCTGGATCTGTAAAATAAGAATTCAGGCCGGGCGTGGTGGCGCACGCTTGTGATCCCAGCGTTCGGGAGGCTGAGACCTGGAGGATCACGGTTCGCGGACAGCCTCAGCTACTTAGTGAGGCCCTCTGCAACTCAGTGAGACCCGGTTTCAAAATAAAGAATAAAAAATAGGGCAGGGGGTGTAGCTCAGAGGTCGAATGCCCCTGGGTTCCATCCCCAGACCCGAGGAAAAAAAAAAAAAAAAAGAATTCAGGGAGATGACATTTCTGGGCCCTACCAGGCCCAGCCGGTCCTCACGCAGAATCCGGGCTTCCCAGACCTGCAGCCTATTAGCAAACCACTTGCTGCACCCGGCCGATTCCAGGGCGTGCTCACGGCTCCCACCCGTGAGGAATGTGCCTGTGCCAGAGCTCACCCCGTCCCCGCATAGCCTTGAGACGATTTCTCCTCCTAGACTCGCCTCTCTAGGGACTGCCCGAGGGGGCTCGGCCTGGGTCTGCTCCGCGGTAAAGCAGAGCTACTGAGACCACAAGCACAGGAGATCACGCATCTGGAAGAACTGAGCCCGTGAAGTCTCTGCTGTCACTGAACGGTAAAGGGCGTCCCGGTGAGCGGGCGGTGACTCCAGGCCCATCACCCAAAGGCGGGTCGCCAGGGAGGGCAGACCTTTGTGCACCCGCACCATCTCGAGGCTCACCTTGCGGGCGAGGGTTAAAACACGTCCCCAGGTTTGACTGGAAAAGCCCACAGCGTCACGGAGGCATCTGTCGCCCGCCTATGGCTCTGGACAGATGACTTTAGGGTTCACAGCCGCGGTTGCCAGGAATAACCCAAGCCGGCGGGGGAGGGGCGCGGGCAGATCCGGTGACCTATGAAAGGGGACCCTCCGGTCCACCCACCTCCAGACTGGCTGGGGAGGTGTGGGGGGGTTGTGGCAGGAGCCAAATGGGGCCGACAAAAGAGCACCGAGCTCGGGCGGGCGGGGCGGGGCCGCCTTTGATATCCTAGCCCCTGCTGGGGCTCAGTTTCCCCTTTGCCCTCATTCAGCTTTGCGCCAGACAGAAGGTAGCAAGGGTTTCCCCCCAAATGAAGCTTCCAAACCTCTTTTAATTATGCTCATTCTGCTAGTATTGAAGGTGTGGGGGAAAGGTTTGCAAGCCTTTTATTTTTTCGTTTTTTTTCCTTCTTTTTTAACAATAGGCACAAGCTGCCAACTAACTTGAGGTCAAACCTACTCCTATACTTTCTGGAAAACTCACTTCAATTGTGGTCCAAGGGGAAAACGTATCCTCTGATGTGGTTGGTTAAGTCGCTCCTGATCAACCCAATTTGAATACAAGATGGCTTGTATTGCATTATTATCTTTGTGAAGAAGGAAGAACTCAGCTGGTGTGGTGGTGCATGCCTGTAATCCCAGTGTTTGGGAGGCTGAAGTGGGAGGATCACAGATTCAAGGCCAGCCTCAGCAACTTAGTAAGACCCTGTTTAAAAAATACATATAAAGAGTTGGGCGTGGTGGCGCACGCTTGTCATCCCAGCATTCGGGAGGCTGAGACAGGAGGATCGCGGTTCATGGACAGCCTCAGCTACTTAGTGAGGCCCTCTGCAACTCAGTGAGACCCCTGTTTCAAAATAAAGAATAAAAAATAGGGCCGGGAGTGTAGCTCGGAGGTAGAATGTCCCTGGGTTCCATCCCCAGTATCAAAAATAAAATACATATAAGAATATGGCTGGGGATATAGCTCAGAGGTAGAATGGCCCTAGGTTCAGTCTCTAGTACCACACACAAAAGAAAGGAAGGAAGGAAGGAAGGAAGGAAGGAAGGAAGGAAGGAAGGAAGGAAGATTTCTAAGGGGGAAGCAGGAGTCTCCTTCCCAGCCCGGGGTCAGGGCCGGGTGGCCCTTGTCCCTGTAGCTGAGGCAACGGTGTGGACAGAACAACCTCCCCGAAGCCAGAAAGTCCCGCCTTGGCCCTGGTGGGGCGGAGTGGGCCGGCCTCCTGTGCTTCCCCGAGGGTCTCTATATCCTGTGACAGGCCAGAGTCCAGTGGGCTCGCTGCCCCGCAGAGGGCTGGGTTGAGATTAGGAGCGACAGTGGCACGCCCTCTGGGTTCTAACACAAATGGGACACGGGACATGTTGCGGCCATTTTAAGTGGGAGAAAAGCTCAACTCCCACGGTTCTGCCTGCACTGTCAGGCTGGATGAAAGATTGAGAACCGACGAGGTGCTGCTGTCCACGAGAAGCCCGAGTTAGACGCTCACACACAGAGTCTGGAGTAGAGGGATGGACGGCGACAGAAAGAGAACGCCGCCTCGTGCTAAGGTCGGCCCAGCCACGACGGTCCCAGCGAGCACGCGTGTCGGGAGGACCTTCCAGACAGCAGCGAGACTTCTGGTAGTTCTCACTAACGACAGGGCGAGGGGACAGGAGGTCAAGAGGAAAAGAGAAGACGACGCCTTCGGCCAGCTTGACCACGCGGGGCCGCCCCCAAGGACAACGCGCAATCGCTGGAATGACACGTCCAGGGATGGTTGAGCAGCCGCTCGCACACCGGAGGAGGAGCGGGGGACTGGAAGACAGAGCAGAGAAACCGTCCAAGATGAAGTCTAAAGAAGGAAGTTTAAAAGCAGAGGCTCCGTCATCCGCAGGGTGAAGTCGAGCGGCCTATTTGTGATGCGTGTAAGTGGAGCCCCAGAGGTGGAGGAGAGGAGGCTGGGAGCATCTCCCGACATGGCCCCAGCGGGTCCGCCTCTCGGTACCCGGGCCCTTAGCAACTCCCTTCCACCTGACGTGGGCCGAGTAGACTAGCCAGTCAGAGGCGTGGTGCTGAGGATGCCTGGCTCTGAGCGAGGTCGGAGAAGGCTCTGCGGCCGCAGCGTTATTGGGAGCCGCCCCGCCCAGCCTCGACAGGCCTTGGGATGGAGGTGGGCGACCAGCTGAGCTGCTCCAGATCCCTGGCCCTCAAAAATAGCGCAAGGTGATATGCGTATTGTTTACTAATTTGGAGGGCAAATATTTATGGAGCAGAAGATGACTAACATAAGGGTCTCTGAAAAAATATTTGAAGAAACAATGGATGAAATTCTCCCAAAAATGATATAAGCCACGAACACACAGGCCAAGAAGCTTAACATTTAGAACCCCAAGCATGGGGCCGGGCGCGATGGCGCACGCTTGTCATCCCCGGGCTTGGGAGGCTGAGACAGGAGGATCTGGGTTCGTGGCCAGCCTCGGCTACTTAGTGAGGCCCTCCGCAACTCAGTGAGACCCTGTTTCAAAATAAAGTATAAAAAATGGGGCTGGGGTGTAGCTCGGAGGTAGAATGCCCCTGGGTTCAATCTCTAGTACTACACACACACAAAAACAAATAAATTCAGTTACGTTTGTAAATGGTTTTACTCCCTGAAATTTTGGTCAAATTTGGTTTCCCTCACATTGAAGGTTTATTAATATGCATGTACATTTTTACACCTTCCTTTTTAATGTCCTTTGGCTATTCAGTTTATTACATTTAGTACATATTATGTTATTATAAAACGTTCTTCTTCAAGTCAGTTATTATGAGCTGCCCAAAGTCTATTTTATCTGCTGTCAATACAACCACTTGTAGCTTATGTTGCTGCCTGCCCAGTATATCATTTTCAATCTATCTCTTTATATATCTATTCATTGTATTTATTTATTTACTTACTTACTTATTTCTGGTACTGGAGATTGAGCCCAGGGCCAGTTTACCCATGAGCTACACTCCCAGCCCAGCCCTCCTTTCTTTTTTCTTTTTCTTTCTTTTATTTATTTATTTTTTTTGTACTAGGAATTGGACCCAGGAGTGGGCTCTACCCACTGAGCTACACTCCCAGCCCTTTTCGTATTTTGTCTTGAAACGGGGTCTTGCTAAGTTGCTCAGGATATTGTTAAGTTGCTGAGGCTGGCCTCGAACCTGTGACCCTCCTGTCCCGGCCTCCCACGTAACAGGGTCACAGGCACGTGCCGCTGTGCCCGGGTATACCTTCATACGGGAAATGTTGGCAGCAGGTTGGGCCGCTCCACACCACCGCCTCCACGTTGTGTTTAACCCACTAACGTGTAACAAAGTCTATGACTGTGTTTAATTCTATTTGCATTCTGGTTTTTGTTCTCCTTTTTTCCTCCTTTCCTGCTTCTTCTGGCTCATGTTTATTGGAATGTTTTGGGGACTTCTACTGACCCGCTGGCTTTTTATCTATGTGTATATGCCGTTATCCACTGACAAATTTTTATTTTATTTTATTTTTTGCGGTACTAGGGATGGGTTGCAAGGGCATTCTACCTCCAAGTGACACCCACCAGCCCTAATTTTATTCTTTATTTTGAAACAGGGTCTCACTGAGTTGCAGAGGGCCTCACTAAGTAGCTGAGGCTGTCCTCGAACCCCATCTCCTGTCTCAGCCTCCCAAGTTCTGGGATTATAAGCGTGCACAACCCCCCCCCCCCCCGGCTTGACGAATTATTTTCTTCTAAGAAAATCTAAGAGATTTAATTTATACTCCTGTTCATCAAACACTAATCAACATAAGTTCCTTTTTTTGCGGTACTGGGGATGGAACCCAGGAACATTCTACCTCTGAGCTACACCCCCAGCTCTATATTTTTTTAATCTTTATTTTGAAACAGGATCTCATGGTTGCAAAGGGCCTCACTAAGTAGCTGAGGCTGTCCACAGACCGCCATCGTCCTGTCTCAGCCTCCCAAATGCTGGGATTACAAGCGTGCCCACCCCGCCCGGCCAAAAGTTACTTTTAAAAGACAACTTCAAAATAGTATCAGACAGGAGTCAACAGAACCCAGAGGGTGTGGACTAGGGGCGAATGGAGCCAGGTCTGGGCCTTGAGATGCCAGATCCCAGGTGTGTCTCTAACCCCAACTTCCTGTTCAGGACCAGGCTTCTCCCATGACTTCCTGTTCAGGACCAGGCTTCTCCCATGACTTCCTGTTCAGGACCAGGCTCCACTCAACTTCCTGTTCAGGACCAGGCTCCACTCAACTTCCTGTTCAACACCAGGCTCCACCCCTGACTTCCTGTTCAGGACCAGGCTCCACCCATGACTTCCTGCTCAAGACCAGGGTCCACCTCTGACTTCCTGTCAAGATCAGGCTCCACCCCTACTTCCTGTTCACGAGCTAATGAATTTTGGCCAAATCCAATTGAGTTGGTTTCCTGCATATGGAAAACAACCTGAATGCCATGAGGGCCCCAGCAAAGGTCCAGGAGGCCGGTGCCTCTGTCCAGGGCGATGGGCGCCTGTCCCTGGCGGCCTCGGCCAGCCTGCTTGTCATCAGCAGACGGGCCCTCCGCCTTGCAGCCTAGCCGTCCCTTTTTCCCTCGACTGAGGCGTGATGGGTTTAATTTATGGCAGGAAACCCTTAAAGGCGTAGGAGCCTTTGGAGAGCCTGTAACAATAGGCATAAAGCACGCATTTAACCCGTCTGAAAGGAGGCTATATTTACTGTCTGAGCCAGACGGGACTCTTGTCCCCGAGTCATCGCAGAGTACATTGGCCACTAAAGCTCTCGACAGAAGACGGAGACGGAACAAAGGAAGTAAATTTTAAAAAGAACTTTGTCAAGGCGTTTTAGATGTCCACCAGATAGAAAACCAGGCCGGCCTCACGGAGACGCTGCGGCCCGATCTGCCCAGGGCTCCTGGATCAGAGGGACACGCTAATGGAGTAGTTTAAATGCACGTTTGATGGACCCCGGAGAAAGGGGCCGATTTCATACAAGCCCGCAGCAAGGCTGAGAAATCAAAGAAGGTGGCCGTCAGATTTGCTGCCGGGGACAAGGCCGCATTGTCACGGTCGCCGTTTTCAGCCACGAAGCGTGTTTTTAATGACAGTGTTTACCATTGCGTACATCCTAGCCTGACCGACCGGCCTGCAGAATTTATGACCAGGAACAAACCTCTTAGAGGGGAAAAGAAAACAGCTCCTACCAGCTGGGAAAGGTCTGTTTCCGAGCGCCCACAGAGCGGCATTAAGCGGCGGGCCCAGCCGGGCTCCATGGGGGGCAGGCGGCCCCGTGGGCAGAGCCAGAAATGCGCACTACGGATTCAAGGGGTCCTGCCCGCCCCGAACAGTTGCCGGGAAAGGAGGCTTGAGAGCCTCCTCCGGGGCCCCTGATGCCTTCAGTGCAACCGTCACGTTCTTGACAGTCTCGATCGATTGGGGGCCTCGCCGTGAGTTTACCTGTGAGCCTCCGTGCCTCCAATTGCAGGCTGGAGACTCGGAGGAATTCGGGGACACTTGGTGGGGCGGTCATGACGCAGATCCCCCGGGCTGACGATGGGGCGCCCTTTCTGAACCTCTGCGGCGGCAGCTGCTAACCTCGGGGCTCGTGTATGGTGCCTGGCCCAAGCCGGTGCCGCTACCCGGATTCCCTGTTCCGCCTTAGCCAGGCACAGCTCCCCTTGCTGCAGGCAGAGCCCGGAATAGGCAGCCTGGCCTGGGCCTCGGCCAGCATGCGCCGTCTCCCTGCCATGCGGTCATCGTCCCGCGGCAGGGCCCAGCCTGCTCTGTTACTGTCCCGGGCACCCATCGGAATTCCCACAAGAGCGCAGAAACGACGGTCTTTTCCATTCCTGAATCCCTGGCGCAGCGGCGTGAGATCCTGGAAGGAGTCTAAGGATGCGGAGCAGAAATCCAGTGGGGCTGTTCAGCAGGGGAGCCCTGGAGTCAGGCTGTCTGCGTTTGAATCCACCGCGGCTCGCTCGCTGGGTTATTGGGCAAGTCATTTAACCTCGCTGGGGCGTCCCTCACCCATGAAGTGGGGATATGAATAATATCTGTGCATTTCTGTACACGCAAGTTTTTTAACCCCAATATGATTGATGTATGAATATAACGCACCAATAAAAAGTTTTAAAAAACGAAATGTAACATTAATGACATTTGAGCACGCCTTAGGAAAGAATAAAATAATTCTTATTCCATGAAAAAAAATATCTGCCTTATCAGGTTGTGGAGACAACTGGCTGCGTACTACACGTAAAACTCGCACGACTGGACCCGGTGCGTGGTAGACGTACAATAATAGTATCATTTTCCGTCATCATTAACGTCACCACCATCGTCGTCCTCGTCGCTGACGGAGTCTCCCCGTCATGGCGCCCTGCCCCGCTGAATCCCCTCTGAATGTGGTCTCCGCCCTGACCTCACCACAGCTGCTCAAAAGCCTGGCACAGCCACGCGTCCACTGAACACGGATCGTTTCCACAGTCGAAGGCACTGCGCGTCCAGCACCCGCGAGGTGTCTGCCTACGGACCTCCCGTCTCAGCTGGGGCAGACGGAGAGCGGGGAAGTGGCAAATACAGCAGCCGGGGCTGAGGGTGCCGGCGCACCCCGCTGCCTCTGGCAAGTTTGTAAAAGGCTTGAACCTGCAGCCAGAAGACTGTGCACGCCCTACACAGGATACGCGAGAGGAATCCACACCAAGACACACGCGAGACTTCGGTGAGACAAGACGTGGCCGTATGAAAAGAACAGTCAAATTCACACACACCCACGGTGAGGCTGGCCGGAAAAGAAGACACGCGTTGTAAATACCAAGAATGGGATCGGGATATCACCGCAGACCCCATGGCCATCGGAAGACGGCCCTAGACCGGGGACCGCCCTCCACACGTCAGCGTGACGGCTTAGATGATACTGGCTAACTTCTCAGGGCCCCGCAACCTGCCTAAGATGAAATAAATCATTGGAGTCGCCTCATAACTATTGAGGAAATGAATTCGTAACTTCGATCCCCCTCCCCAAAGAATCTCCAGGTTCAGTTGATTTCACGGGAGAATCCTAGCAAGTGTGCACTGAAGAGTTACCACAAAATTCTATTCCAGAAAAGAGAAAAGGAAGGTTCCCCTACCAAGTCATCTTAGGAGAGCAGTGTCGTTCCAGTATCAAAACCAGACAAAGGAAGTGCAATAAAAGGGGGGTAGAGAGAAGGGAGAAAGAAAATGAGAGAGCCAGGAATTGACCTCAAATCACTGCTAGACTACCAGCAGAAAGAATTCAGCAAAAGAGAACGCAAAAGTTACGCCCTAACCAAAGGACCTTAGCCCTGGAACTTAAGGCTTATTCAAAGTTCAAGAATCGATTAATATGACCTGCCAGGGTAATGGGCTAAAGAAGAAAAGCATATGGTTATACCAATCAACGCAGGAATACCACTCGACAATATTCAACATGAATTTAATATTTTAAATCACGGAGATAAAGCCGCGTGTGGTGGTGCACGCCTGTGATCCCAGTGCTTAGGAGGCCGACGCAGGAGGATCACAGGTTTGAGGACAGCCTCCGCAAATGGCCAGAGTCTCAGCAATTTGGCAAGATGGGTAAATAAATAAATAAATAAATAGGGCTGTAGCTCAGAGATAGAATGCCTCTGGGTTCAATCCTTAGTGCCACAAAAATAAATAAATAAATAAATCACTGATAGAAAGAGAACCCAAAGGAAACTTCCTCCGCTTCATAAAGAACATCTACCACAAACGTACAGGTAACATAGTATTTCGTGGTGAAACACTGAAGACTTCCTAAGGTTGGGAGCAGTAGGTCTATTTGCCTACTTGGGGACAGAGCATCTTGTTGAACACAGTGCTGGAAGTTCTAGTCAGAACAGGAAGGAAAAAAAAAATAGAAACCATATATACAGCCACTTCTTGCAGATAATGTAATTGTCTATTTAGAAAATCTGAAAGAATTTGCATACAAACACATAACACAAAATAATAACAATTCCAGCAGTGATCAATGGCTTCAGTAGAGTTACATGATACAAGGTAAACACACAGAAACCTATTATATCTGTATATTCTAGCAATAAACATGTGCGCATCTGAAATTTTAAATATGATTCAAATCACCCTAAAATGAAATATTTGCATGTAAATATAACAAAAAATGTATAAGACCACTATACTAATACCTACATGGCCATGATGAAAGACACCAAAGAAAACCTAAATACATGGAGAGATAAACCATGTTCATGGAGTAGGAGGCAGCATAGCAGAGGTGTCAGCTCCCTAGGTTGGTGTAAGAAATGGATCGGTATGTGGCAATTCCTGTCAAAGTCCTAGTGAGATTTTTTTTTTTGTAGATATGCACAAGATTATTTTTAAATAGCTAAAATGATTTTGAAGAAAAGGAAGAATTAGTTTACTTAATTTCAAGCTTAATATCTTATATAATCAAATAACATAATCATCAACAATGCAGGGTTTTGGCAGAATGATAGATCATAGATAGATACATAGATTAATGGGATAGAACAGAGACATTAAAGATAAATCTACACAAATATGCCCCTGACTGATTTTCTTCTTTTTTTTTTTCTTTTTTTTTGGGGGGAAAGGGGGGATAGGGATTGAATCCAGGGGCATTCTACCTCTGCTCTGAGCTACTTTCCCAGATCTTTCTCTTTTTTTTTTTTGTTTTGTTGTTGTTATTAAATTTTTGAAACGGGATCTTGCCAAGTTACTGAGAGTTGCTGAATTGCTGAGGCTAGCCTCGAACCTGGGATCCACCTGGCTCGGTTTCCCAAGTGCTGGGATTACAGGCATGCACCACTGTGCCCAGCTGCTCAACTAATTTTTGTCAAGTAATCAAAATCAACTCAATGGAGAAAAAAGCAGCACTAAAAAAAAAAGAAAGGATGCTGGACCATCCAGATACCCACGGGTGAGAAACTCCAGACTACGGCTCACACCTTTTACAAAAATTAACTCAGAATGGATCGTGGACATGTAAAACCATAAAACTTGTAGAAAAGACATTAGCAAAACTCTACAGTGTCTAGGGCTGGGAAAAAAGTTCCTCAATGTGGTAACTAAAGCATGATCCCTAAAAGAGAAACAGAAGTCAACCACAAAGATTTCGCTCTGCCAGGGACCTCACTGAGAGAAACCCAAACCCAGGACAGGCTTCAGACTTGGAGCAAGCACACACACTCAGGTACCCAACCAAGGACAGGTGTCAGGCTCAATCCCTAGCACTGTGGATAGAAGATAGATAGATGGATGATAGATAGATAGACAGACAGACAGACAGACAGACAAGAACTATATGGCCCAGCAAACCAATTCCCAAGCATTCACCTCCAAAGAAATAAAGACGTATGTTCACACAAAATACCCACACACAAATGCTTATATCAGCTTTGTCTGTGACCGCCAGAAACTGGAAAACAACCCACATGTCCTTCAACAGGTGAATGATTAAGCCGTGGCACGCCCACATCATAGAATATTATTCAGCCATAAAAAGGAACTACCGCTACACACAGCCACCAAGATGAATTTCCAGAGGACTGTGCCGAGCGAAAAATGCTAATGTTTCATTTCTGTAACATTCTTTTTTAGTCTTTATTTATTGGTGCACTGTAGTCATACATCTTAACGGGGTACAAGATGGTGGAGGCAGACAGGCACGCATCACCCAAGTAGCCCTTCCCCAGCTCCCACCCCACTCCCTCCCTCTCCCTCCTTCTCAGGTTTGGCTTAGTGATGGCTTTGTGACATTCTTGACAAGTCTATAGAAAGGGAGACCAAATCGTTGCCCGGGGCTTAGGAAGGGGTGGGGACAGGCGGAAAGTGGGTGTGTCTATAGAAGTGCAACTTTTGCCACGTGCTCTACGTGGATGGTGTCCTTGCTGGTATCCTGATCGTGATGGTAGCGTGTCACAGCAGCCCGTACAAATGTGTGTTTCCTAATTTTGTTACCACTGGGGAAACTGGGTGAGGCGCTCAGGACTATCTTACAACTGCATGTAAATCTCTGATGATCTCAGAATATATATATATATTTTTTGCAGTACTGGGGATGGAACCCAGGGGCATTCTACCTCTGACCCACACCCCCAGCCCTATTTTTTAGTCTTTTCATTTTTGAAACCGGGTCTCACTGAGTTGCAGAGGGCCTCGCTAAGTAGCTGAGGCTGTCCGCGAACCGCGATCCTTCAGCCTCGACCTCCCAAATGCAGGGGTCACAAGTGCGCGCCACCACGCCCGGCTTTGATCTCAGAATAAAAAGCTTTTGTTGTTTGCTTCTTGGTACCGGGCATTCGACGCCAGGGGATTCGACCTCTGAGCTACGCCTCCAGCTTTTTTAAATTTATTTTTTACTTTGAAACAGGGTCTTGCTAAATCATTAAGGGTCTTGCTACGTTGCTGAGGCTGGCCACGAACCTGCCATCCTCCTGTCTCGACTTCCCAAGAACTAAGATTACAGTTGTGCATCGCCATGCCAAGACTTAAAAAAAAAAAAAAAAAAGGTTAAATTTTAAAGAGAAAAATGAAAAATAAAGGGCCCCCTTTGGGGGATTTCTTCCTTACACCAGAGCTTTGCTGGTTTTCTCTACTTCATTCTAGTACATGCTGAGTTCTGGGGAGGAGGGAGCAGGGGAGAGAAACCGATTTGAGAATTAAAAGCGATTCAAATAGTAAAAGACGAGGCCCGGAATCAACAAAAGCCTTTGATGGGAGTCTAGAAACAGCCCCGAAAGGTCAACAACAACAACAAAAATCTAATGACCTCTTTTTTTTTTTCTTTTTGCTTGAACAAGCACCTCCCCAGAGGATGCCCCTGGCCCACAGGACCACGAGGAGGTGCGGACACCGTCAGCAGCCGTGGCAGCGCCGTATCCGGCAGATGACCTAGCTGCTGAGGGCCACGGAGCACAGGAAGCAACCACAGCTCGGGGCCTGGGCGTTGGGCGTGTGGAAGGACACAGGAGGGAGGGTGCAGCGGTCCACGCTGGTCACCCAGAGCCTGGGAGGCTGAGACAGGAGGGTTGCGGGTTCGAGGCCAGCCTCAGCAACTTAGCAAGATCCTATTTCAGAAAGACTGGAGGTGTAGCTTGGAGGTAGAATGCCCCTGAACTCAATCCCCAGAACCACACACACACATGTGCACATACACGCACGCGCACACACACACACACATACACACACACTAAATGAATGAAGAAAGGAAGGAAGGAAAGAAAAAGAAAAAAGAAATGTGCATTCAAACAGAGAAGTATCAGATATCAAAGACTTCTTACAATACACCAAAAAAATTACTTGGAAAATGTCTTATTCAGAGTGCTCACTCGGGCATGGCGGCGCACGCTTGTGATCCCAGCATTCGGGAGGCTGAGCCCGGAGGATCGCATTTCGTGGACAGCCTCAGCTACCTAGTGAGGCCCTCGGCAACTCAATGAGACCCAGTTTCAAAATAATGAATAAAAAATAGGGCAGGGGGTGTATCTCGGAGGTCAAATGCCCCTGGGTTCCATCCCCAGACCTACAAAAAAAAAAAAAAAAAGAGTGCTCTATTTTAAGCTGGGCGTGGTGGCGCACACCTGTAATCCCAGCATTTGGGAGGCTGAGACAGGAGGATCAAGGTTTGCAGACAGCCTCAGCTACTTGGGCCCTTTGCAACTCAGTGAGACCCTGATTCAAAAATAAAGAATAAAAAATTAGGGCTAGACGCCGGGCGTGGTGGCGCACGCTTGTCATCCCCGCACTCGGGAGGCGGAGACAGGAGGATCGTGCAGGTTCGAAGCCAGCCTCGCTGGCTTAAGAGAACCTGTTTCCAAATAAAAATATAAAATAGGCCTGGGAGTGTAGCCCAGAGGTAGAAGGGTTTCCAGGAACCCCAGTACCACCAAAAAAAAAAAAAATTAGGGCTGGGGGTGTAGGTCAGAGGTAGAATGCCACCATGTTTCATCCCAGTACCAACAAATAAATAAATACATAAATAAGTAAATAAATAAATAAACATTAAAAAAAACAAAACCACCAAGAGGCCGGCGTGGAGAGGCGGTGTGGTCCTGCATTCCATTCTCACCAGCTCCCGGCACCCGCTGCCCCACTCGTGGGCAGCTGGACCCCATGGCAGAACCGAGCTGGCCCATGAGAGCCCACAGGGCACCGGCATCCTGCCACGCAGCTAAGACTGAGGGTATGGGAGCTTTTGTGAGCGACAGCTTTGACGGACATGGTCTTGGAAGAGCGCAGGACTCAGCCTCATCTACCACCAGCATGCCCCTTCCTCCTGGTGACTCGGTTTCCCCACCTGGGCAGGGTGAGCGGTCTAGCCCCGATGCTCTCTGAGGCTTGGTGCCTCCCGGGCTGCGGCGGGACCCCGGGCTGGGGGACGCCACTGATCCTGTGATGGGGTGAGCTGCCGGGCACGAAGGCAGAGGACGCCCCACAGCTGCCTGGACAGCGGAGCCGTGTGCAGGATGGGGCCCCACCGCTGAGGCGCCCCCGCCGCCCTCCTCGGGGCCCCTCGGAGCGGCTGCGAGGAGCCAGCAGCTCCCAGAGCATGTGGCGGGGCCAGGTCTGCAGAGGCTCAGCCAGCCGCGAGCCAGCGCCTCAGGCACTCCCTTGCCCCCGAGATCAGACCCGCAGGCCGGGGTCAGGGGCCAGAAAACAGAGGTATCGGAAGACTCGGAACAGAACGAGGTCAACTCCCACGAATTTCAGCTGCACTATTTTTTTGTGTGTGTGTGGTGGTACTGGGGTTCCTGGAAACCCTTCTACCTCCGGGCTGCACTCCCAGACCTAACATATATATATATATATAATTTTTTTTTTTGAAACAGGGTCTCTTACGCCAGCGCGGCTGGCTTCGAACCAGCGCGATCCTCCTGTCTCCGCCTCCCAAGCGCGGGGATGACGAGCGTGCCCACCACGCCCGGCTCAGCTGTGTCATTTTGAGCCAGCAACTCCGTCCTGGGCCTTACTTCCTCCTTTAGTACAATGGGGGTAAGCCCCTCTTTTGGGCGGTACTAGGGATTGAACCCAGGGGCGTGCTACCCCCAAGCTACACCCCCAGCCCCTTTATTGTTGCAGTACTGGGGATGGAACCCAGGGGCGTTCTACCCCCAAGCTACACCCCCAGCCCTATTTTTTATTCTTTATTTTGAAACAGGGTCTCGCTAAGTTGCAGAGGGCCTCACTAAGTAGCTGAGACTGGCTTTGAACCTGGGATCCTCATGTTTCAGCCTCCCAAGTGCTGAGATTACAAGCGTGCGCCACCACGCCCGACTTGCCCTTTTTTTTTTTTTTTTTTAAACAGGGCCTCCCTAAATTGCTGCGTCTGGCCTCAAACCTGGGATCCCCCTACCTCAGTCTCCCAAGTACTGAGATGACAGGCAGGCACCAGGGTTCCTACATTTTGCTCTTATAAATGATGTGAGTTCTGCGTAAGGACAGGAGCTATGGCTAAAAGACATCTACCACCATCTGATGATAAGAAAAGAAAAGAAAAACAGATTTTCTTTTTCTGGGCCAGTTCCTTAAAGAACTGTAGCCTACCCTGGGCACAAGGAAAGATTCCGGCTCAGTCATTAATGATCCTCCCCTGGACAGTCCAGAAAGAGACCCATAGTCACCCTGTGGGTGAGCGCTGGGCCCCGAAAGGCAGGAGGGCCTCTCCGAGTCTTAGAATCCAGGCATTTTTCCCATTGGAAAGTTTCTGTTATCTTAACTCCCATCAAGGGGGCACGAGAGGCCCACGTTTAGGCTCCGTGACTCACTCCCGAGCCGTCACTAAGCAGACGCTGTTGGGACTTGACCGAGCGCGGGCGGGTAGAGAACTGCAAAGACTGGGAGTGGGTTTCTTTAAGCCTCGTGCAAGTTTTCATTTCATAACCAGCTGACATATACATAAAGGAGTGATATTTTTCCCAAGGAAATGTCTGGCGCAGCCAGGGCGAGGCTAATCTCCCCGCAGCCGGCTTTGATCCCAGCTGCGGCTGTCAAGCCCGCCCGCCCGTCGGGCCGGCAGAAGGTACGGCCCTCCCAGCGACCAAGGTGTTTGTTTCTCTGGGTTCCTACGGGCCAGCCGCGGGCTGCTGATTCTCGTGGCCATTCCAAGGTGGAGGCTTGTGGTGGGCAACCTCGGAGCGCCAGGCAGGCCCGCGGGGGGAGCACCAGGCTCTAGAAATAAGCCTGCTTGCCCCTCATCCCGAACCGAGGGAGGCCCGCAGGCAGGCGCCAGGTTAGGGGTCTGCCGTAGGAGATCTCATGGCTGCCCCACTAAGATTCTTATGCCCGTTTTGCAGATGGGAAGAGGAGGCTCGGAGGGGTGAGATGACAGGCCCAGGGTCTCACGTCTACAAAGTGGGAGGGCCAGGATTTGAACCCGAGTCTGTCTGGTCCCAGCGGCTGCCCCTACATGGCTCCTCAAATGGAGTCGCTGAGACCTCATTGGCACTGACCTCGCCGTGTCGCCGTCAGGACGAGGACAAGCGTGGCCCAGCCTAAGGATGCGTGAATTCGTGAGTAAGTTGGGTTGTTCCAGGTCTGGAATTCTAGTCGCGCCACATCGGCAGAATATCAAAAATGTCTCCTGTGCATTGGGGTCAGCCCGAGCCTGGGGAAAGAGCCCCTGCCGGCGGCACATTTGGAGATGAGTCCCAGAAAAGGGGCAAGGTAGAGCAGGGTGGGGCAGGGAGGTGAGCCCACCGCGCTGGCCCGCGCTGGGCCCTTGGGGCTGCCCAAGAGACAGAAGTGGGTGTCTCCACCCCCAGCCCCACAGTCAAGGCGGTCCTGCGGGGTTAACCCCTTCATGCTTGGGGCTTGCCACGTCAGAGGGCCACGGGGCTCCCAAGGGCATCGCAGCCCAGGATCCCAGAGAAGAGCAGACAGACGGGGATCCCCAGGGCAGCGGCAGGGGCATGGCAGATCCCACCTGCAGGCGGGAGACGGTCACAGGAACTTAAGCTCACAGGAAAGGAGTAAAGGAGGGCTGAGCCGACGCGGGGAGGTCACAGGGCGTCCAGCACAGGGACGCCCTTGCGTATGCTCAGCCAGACTATGGAAACAAATAATTGGATGGATGGATGGATGGATGGACAGACAGGTGTGTGGATGGATGGGGTGGATGGCTGGACATATGTATGGCTATACAAATCAAAGGATGGGTGTGTGTGTATACACATGTGTATATGGGCATGTGTGTATATGTATATGGAGACACGGATGGATCCACGTACACGCATAAGGATGCATGGACAGGTGAATGCGTGGGTTGGGTGCTTGAATGGATCGATGGATAGATGAATGGACTGATGGGTGGGTATGTGGATATGTGCGTGTTCGTGTGTGTGTGTGTGTGTGTGTGTGTGTGTGTGTGTGTGTGTCAACATACTGTATAGGGATGAATGGATGGACAGATGGATAGACCTGTATGCACCTACAGGTGGATGGCTAGGTGGACGCAGGGGTGGTGGCTGGATGATGGATGGGTGGGTGGGTAGAGGGCTGGCTGGCGGGCTGGCTAGTGGAGCCCAGATGCCTGCGTTGCTAATAGTCCAGACTGGCCCCCGACAAGATGAGTTTCCGAGCCAGGCCGGAGCTAGAGACCCTCCACTGAGGCAAGCCGCTGTGTTCAGTGCAAAGGGGGGGGGGACGCGGAGGCTGGAGGGGCTCCTGGACTCAACACACAGGCTGCCTCCTGGTGGCCCTGCAGGAAGAGCACAGCTCGAATCCAGGCCACCCCCCCTTCGGTGGCCAAATGAACTTGGTCAAGTCCTCACCTCCCAGGCATGAGTTCCTCATGTAGGGGATGGGGGCCAGCCTTCCCACCCCTGCCCCCTGCAGCAGCGGTGTCCTCCTAGAGAAACTGTCATCCTGCGTCAAGCCTGGGTGAGGAAAGGGGGCCTTGGAGTGGAGACAGCTCTCCAGTATCCAAGGCCTCACCCTGGGCTGGATGGTCTGGTCACAGTGGCAGAATTACGGGCAGGGCCATGAGCAGGGCCATGAGATTCAAGCCCCCCTCTGTGATTCCTGCTCTAACCCACAGCTGCCCCGAGATGCACAGGAGTCCTTAGGAGGCCCCCAGGTCCTGCTGAGACTCGGCCCGTCCTGCAGACGTTGACCGTCGCAGCCCCAGTGGCAAGGGGCACAATCCTGGGCATCCTTAGAACTCAGGGTGGGCTGTCCATTCCCCAGATGGACTCTGCAAAGGCCCTGTGGGCTAAGACGTTCCCAGGGGAAAGGACTTACCCTTCGTTGAGGAGGAGCAGGAGGGGCCAGTTCGGTGGGTTGGCCCACCACTCGGTCAGTTGATTGGTTGTTTGATTGGTTGGTTTGGTTGTTTGGTCGGTTGTTTTAGTTTGGTTGTTTATTTGGTTGTTTGGTTTTTTGTTTGGTCGGTTGGTTGGTTGGTTGTTGGCTGGTTGACTGGTTGTTTTAGTCTGGTTGTTTGTCTGGTTTTTTGTCTGGTTGGTTGTTTAGTTGGTTGGTTGGTTGGCTGGTTGGTTGCTTGGTTGGTTGGTTATTTAGTTGGCTGATTGATTGGTTGTTTGTTTTAGTTTGGTTGTTTGGTTATTTGATTGTTTTTCTGGTGGTTTGTTTGTTTGTTTGGTTGGTTGGTTGGTTGGTTGTTTAGTTGGCTGGTTGGTTGGTTGGTTGGTTGGTTGTTTAGTTGGTTGGTTGGTTGTCTGGTTGTTTTTTGGGGTTGGTCGGTTGGTTGGTTGGTTGGTTGGTTGGTTGGTTGTTTAGTTGGCTGGTTGGTTGGTTGGTTGGTTGTCTGGTTGTTTTTTTGGGTTGGTCGGTTGGTTGGTTGGTTGGTTGGTTGGTTGTTTAGTTGGCTGGTTGTTTAGTTAGCTGGTTGGTTGGTTGGTTGGTTGTCTGGTTGTTTTTTTGGGTTGGTCGGTTGGTTGGTTGGTTGGTTGGTTGGTTGTTTAGTTGGCTGGTTGTTTAGTTAGCTGGTTGGTTGGTTGGTTGGTTGGTTGGTTGTTGGCTGGTTGACTGGTCATTTGTTTTAGTTTGGTTGTCTGGTTATTTGGTTGTTTGTCTGGTTGTTTTTTGGGTTGGTTGGTTGGTTGGTTGGTTGTTTAGTTGGCTGGTTGGTTGGTTTGTTGTTGGCTGGTTGACTGGTTGTTTGTTTTAGTTTGGTTGTCTGGTTATTTGGTTGTTTGGTTGGTTGGTTGGTTGGTTGGTCAGTCAGACAGTAAATTAGCAAATGACCAACTGGTAACATGTCCCGCCTGGTATCTGGGACGATGGAAGGCCCCAGTGGAGGCCCAATGCCAATGTCCCCCTTGGGTTCATCCTTCTGAGGCCTGATTGAAAAATGTTACTGTTCCACTCCAAGATTTCAGTGACCTCCAGGGTCCACAGAACAGAACCTACCCGCTCCTCCCAAGCCTCAGCACCCCCTGCAGCTGAGTCCCCATGTCCCCTGGCCCGCCAGCCCCCACTACTGCCTCTCCCACGGTGATCCTGGGGTGCCCTCTGCCCGGCCTCCATCACAGGGCCCCTCGACTGCCCTCCTCCAGCTCAACGTGTCCCAGTTCTACTTGTGGGATGAAACACATCTATCAAAAGTCATATTTGAGCAGGCGTGGTGACGCACACTTGTAATCCCAGTACTTGGGAGGCTGAGACGAAGATTGCAGGTTCAAGACCACCCCCAGCAACTTAGTGGGGCTCTCTGCAACTTAGTGAGACCCTGTTTCAAAACAAAATAAAATGAAATATGGCTGGGGGTGTAGCTCAGAGGTAGGAATGCCCCTGGGTTCAATCCCCAGTGCCACCAAAATAAAAGTAATGTTTGCAAGCTGGGCATGGTGATACATGCTCATAATCCCAGGACTTGGGGAGCTCACAAGATTCAAGGACAGCCTGGTCAAGTAGTGAGCCCCTCATCAACCTAGTGTGAACCTGTCCCCAAATAAAAATAAAATAGGGCTGGGGGTATAGCTCAGAGGTAGAATATCTCTTGGTTCTAGCCCCAGTATAAAAACAAATTTAAAAATATCATGCCTGTAAGAAGTACATCAGGATAAGGGGAACATGGCGACCACGTCATTTCCACTGAAATAAATCAGCAGGTTAAACCATATATGTGCAGTCTGGTCTCTTTCTTCTTCAGGCTGTCCACACACACAACCCTGGGAGCAGAAATGGGCAAACATCAGAGGTGATCCCTCTTCCTGGAGTCACCGATTCTCCTTCATAGACAGAGCCCAGGAGACAGGAGAGGAGAGCTGGGGCAGGTGGGTACCCGGGCTGCTGAGCCAAGATGTTGCCTTGATCCTGGGGGCGGGGATTCTGCTGATGGGTGAGACAGGCTCCGAGCCTCCAACCCTCCCTCTCTGGAGCTGTTTGGATGGTGGTAGAGACAGAGGCGAGAAGACCAGACAGCCGGTGGGAGCCGAGCTTGGCCAAGATGTGAGGCGCTGTGTGGGATCCACTGGGGTTGGCGGGCAAGGAGGGCAATCCCCGTGGGAGGGCAGAGACGGGGGCCCCGAGCCCCTGCCCAGAAGGTGGGCACGTGGGTCATTTTCGGCAGACAGGCCGGGCAGGGAGACACAGGTCCCAATCACACAAGGAGCCGCGGCAAATATTTCACTCGGAGACTTCCCCAGAAGGGGAGAAGTACCCAAAGGTCCCTTTGTCTTGAAACCTTAATGTCCAGTTTTAAATTGGGGCGGGGGACCGAGGAGGGGAAGAGGAAGGCCGGGGCGGGAGGGCCGTCACTGGGCGTCATTCATAAGCCGCACACTGGGCCCTTCATTGGGCCCAAAACGCACCCCTGTGGCTACGCAAAGATTTTGAAGCCCCAGTGAGCTCTCATTCATTTTCCTCCAAAACGATTTGAAAAGCCTGTTTGCATCTGCCCTAGAGGGGGGAAAAATGTGCATATTTGGCAAACGTTGCCTGAAAAATCTGCTTGTCCCCCAAAGAGGCGGTTGTGTGTTTTCAGGAGCACGGCTGTGCTGCGGGGGTGACAGTCCAGCCCTTCCCTGTCATAGGCTGGTCAGAGAACAAGAACTCAGACATCCTTTTCTAGACCTCAGGATCCACAAAGACTGCCAGGCTTGGGCGCTTTGCTCCAGGGAAGCCTGTGCCCAGACGGCTATAAAACAGAAAGTATTGAAACGCGTAGGGAAAAAGAGCCAACGAGAATTTTCAAACATCAGCTCATTTTGAAAAAGCAGTGAGAGTTCTATTTGCCCCCTCCAGCAAAGAGAGCCATCGCCCAAAAATCAACGCTGACTCTTCTTCGTAGCTGTGATAGACAAAGAGCTCTTAGGACTCTAAGAAAAACTGATCATAGAGCCAGGCGTGGGGCGCACGCTTGTCATCCCAGCATCTGGGAGTCTGAGACGGGAGGATCGCGGTTCGCAGACAGCCTCAGCTACTTAGTGAGGCCCTCTGCAACTCAGTGAGACCCTGTTTCAAAATAAGGAATAAAATATAGGGCTGGGGGCATAGCTCGGAGGCAGAATGCTCCTGGGTTCCAGCCCCAGTTCTGCAAAATAATAAGTAAATAAATAAATAAATAAATAGACTAAAATAGGGCTTGAGGTGTAGCTCAGAGGTCAAATGCCTCTGGGTTCCACCCCCACTTCAGCAAAAACAATTAATAATAAATAAATAAATAGGCTAAAAAATAGGGCTGGGGGTGTAGCTCAGAATGCCGGGTGAATTCGTTCAAACCACCCCCCAATGCCACTCTTGAATGGCATAGGGCTGTAACTGTCTTCTGTATTTCTATCTTTTTAATAAACTTCTTTAAATCTTCAGCAAAAAAAAAAAAAAGAGGTTGAATGCCCTTGGATTCCAGCCCTAGTTCTGCAAAATTAATTAATTAATTAATTAATTAAAATATAGAGCTGAGGTATAGCTTGGAGATGTAATGTCCCTGGGTTCCACCCCCAGCTCCACAAAAAAAATTAATAATTAGCCAGGCATGGTGGCGCACGCTTGTAATCCCCACGCTTGGGAGGCGGAGACAGGAGGATCGCTCAGGTTTGAAGCCAGCTGTGCTGGCTTAAGAGACCCTGTTTCCAAATAAATTAAAAAATATATATATATAATATATAATATATAATATATATATTAGGTCTGAGAGTGTAGCCCGGAGGTAGAAGGGCTTCCAGGAACCCCAGTACCACCAAAAAAATTAATAATAAATAAATAAATAAATAGACTAAAAATAGAGCTGGGGCTGTAGCTCGGAGGAACAGTGTTCCTGGGCTCCATCCATCCCCAGTAACACTAAAAAAAAAAAAAAAAAAAAAAAAAAGATTACAGAAAACTGGGCGAGAAGCTGGGCGTGGCAACACACACCTGGAATCCTAGTACTTGGGAGGCTGAGACAGGAGGATCGCAGGTTCCAAGCCAGCCCCAGCAACTTAGACTCTCAGCAACTTACCGAGACCCTGTTTCCAAATAAAAAATAAAATAAGGCTGAGGGCCCTCGGCATCCTGAAGGTAGCAGGCCCCTGTATTCCATCCCCAATATCACAAAAAGAAAAGAAATTGAACAAGAGATGCAACTGGACATCCGTAAAAGGAGAGTCGAGTCTGTAAATGGAGGTAACAAATGTTTAATTTTATCAGTTATCAAGGAAACCCAACTTAAAGCATAGACACTTGAAAGATCGTTTTGCAGTTACCGGCTTGGCAGAGATACAAACAAACTGTAGAGAAATTTCAAGAGAGCATGTGGTGGGGCCTGCCGGGTACCCCCTCTCTGGAGACCGCTTTGGCAGCCGGAATCCCCAAGCCCGGACCTGGCTTGCTTTGGGCTCCGCAACTTTGCTTTAAAGAGGTGCACGGAGGTGTCTGGCCCTGGGGTCCCCCTCCCAGAGCGCCGAGGCTGGCTTCAGCGGTTGCCAGCCCTGCGTATCGGGGAGCTGTGAACGTGTGCGTCCCCTCCTGGAGGCAGAGATCCAGGAAGAGGGAGCCGGAGCCGCGGGGAGCAGACTGGAGCCTGGGTCTACAGTGCTGGCCCACCTGAGGGAGCAGGGACCCCCGCTCCAGGGGCCCGGGCTCCATGTCTCCTGAAAACCCCTCTCCCACACAGCCCTGGCCCCTTTCCAAGGGACTGCCACCTTTCCAGCCCGCTGAACCCAGGGCCGCCCCGCCCCAGACAAAGAAGTCAGCACTAGCCTACCAGAAGTGCCCACGGAGAATACCCAGCCGGGTCTCGGGCTGAAGGTGGAGAAATTGAGGCCGCGTTACCCAGCTGTTAGAGGGCTTTCAGGCCACCGGCTCCTTCCCCAGGGAAACCCGTCCGTCGATGTGAATGTCCCCTCTCCTTTACGCTCCGGAGGTCAGCACTGCGGGGCACTGGGGACAGACCTGCACCTGTTTTGGGGCTCGGGGACCCTGGGCGGGGAGACCAGGGTGGGCTTCCCTGGGGGGAGCACGGGAAGGGCGCAGAGGGAGAAGTGATGTGCCAAGCCTGGGGACACCATAGGCGTCTAATAATTGTTTGGTGATTGACCGAAGGAGGGCACTCACCGCGGGCTCCTCCATGACAGAGGGAGGGTCTGGGCCCAGGTCACAGTGGGAGCCAGCTCAGAGGTGGGGCCACTGGCCTGTTTGCAGAAGGCACTTAGTACTTGCTTGTTGAATCTGTGCTCTGAGCATGCCCGCCCTCCTGGCTCAAGGGGAGGCGGTGGTGGATTTGTTTTTTTTGTTGTTGTTTTTGTTTTTTTTGGTGGTACTGGGGTTCCTGGAAGCCCGTCTATCTCCAGACTACACTCCCAGACCTATTTTTATTTTTGGAAACAGGGTCTCCTAAGCCAGCACGGCTGGCTTCGAACCTGCGCGATCCTCCTGTCTCTGCCTCCCAAGCGCGGGGATTACAAGCGTGCGCCACCATGCCCGGTGTGGTGGTGGATTTGTCTCTGGGCCCAGCGGCCTGGTGCCAGCACAGGGCATACAGGAGGGACCAACCATGCGGACTACCCTCCACAGAGGGACAGTCGTCCATCTCTGACAGGCCCGGGGCTCCTGCAGGTCCCAGGGGTGTGTGGGGAGCAGCTCACCCCCTCGGCAGCTCTGTGGAAACTGGCCTTAAATTTAAAAAAAAAAAAGAAGGGGGGTCCCTGCCGGGCATGGTGGTGCACGCTTGTCATCCCAGCATTTGGGAGGCTGAGACAGGAGGATCATGGTTCGAGGCCAGCCTAAGCTGCTTAGTGAGGCCCTCCGCAACTTAGTGAGACCCTGTTTCAAAAGAAAGAATAAAAAGTAGGGCTGGGGGTGTAGCTTGGAGGTAGAATGCCCCTGGGTTCAACCCCCAGTACTGCAAAAAAAAAAAAAAAAAATAGGCGTGCGCCCCCATGCCTGCCGCCACATGGCAGATCCCTGAGGACTCAGGCTAGGTGCACGGCGCGTCACCAAACCTCAAGCCCTGCAGGATGCGCTCACCGCGTCCCAGAAGCAGAAAGGAGGCCCAAGGCCACCGAGGCACTGCTGGTGTCTTTGGTATTGACGTGACTAAAGTTCACGGTCTCGATGGCGACTGGATTGCACAACACCGCGGAGTTGACTTACGCCTGATTAAATGACAGGTGCCTTTGCTATTTTTTGTGTGTGTGTGTGTGTGGTACTGGGGTTCCTGAAACCCTTCTACCTCGGAGTTACACTCCCAGACACCTATTTTTTAATATTTTCTTTTATTTGGAAACGGGGTCTCTTAAGCCAGCACGGCTGGCTTCGAACCTGAGCGATCCTCCTGTCTCCGCCTCCCAAGCGCAGGGATGACAAGCGTGCGCCACCACGCCCGGCAAACATTTGCTATCTTATTTCATGTTGTTGGTACTGGGAATTGAACCCTGGGGCCTTCCACCTCTGAGCTACATCCCAGCCCTGGTTTACTTTTTATTTGGACACAGGGCCTCACTAAGTCCCTGAGAGCCTCGCCAAGTTGCTGAGGCTGTCATCAAACCTGCGATCCCCCTGTCTCAGCCTCCCAGATACTGGGATGACAGGCTGGCACCTCCATACATGGCTTCAGATTTTTGGTTTTGGGGTTTTGGGGGTTATTTTTTTGTTTTGTTTTGTTTTGTTTTTGTCAAACTGATGGCTTAGCACCTGTCCTGCCGACCTCACGGGGATGGTGAGAGGTACTGTATGCACGAAGCAGCTTCAGGCGGGGGACCACGCGTCCCTCGGGGGCCCTGGTCCCACTTTCCAGACAGCCCAAGGCCAGGACCCTCCCCACAGGCAGGGGCTTCTAGGGATAGGGAGCACACCTGATTCACCTGTTTTCCCAGCCTCTGGCATACAGTCAGTGCTTAGTGTGGGTTCATTACACAACCCAGGGTGTCTTTTTCCACAAGTCTGAGTTTCTGAACTCAGACTCAGAAACCCCTCGAGATGTCAGGCGTGATGGCGCACGCTTGTAATCCCGGTACTCCGGAGGCTGAGACAGGAGGATCGCAGGTTCGCGGCCAGCCTCAGCTGCTTAGTGAGGCCCTCCACAACTTAGTGAGACCCTGTTTCAAAAGAAAGGATAACAAATAGGGCTGGGGGAGTAGCTCGGAGGTAGAATGCCCCTGGGTTCCATCCTTGGTATCAAAAAAAGGAAAAAAAAAAAGCCGGGCGTGGTGGCGCACGCTTGTCATCCCCGCGCTTGGGAGGCAGAGACAGGAGGATCGCGCAGGTTCGAAGCCAGCCCCGCGCGCTGGCTTAGGAGACCCTGTTTCCAAATAAAAATGTAAAAATAGGTCTGGGAGTGTAGCCCGGAGGTAGAAGGGCTTCCAGGAACCCCAGTACCACCAAAAAAAAAAAAAAAAAAAAGGAAAAGAAAAGGAAAAGAAAAGAAAAAGAAACCCCTTGAGGTTCCTGTGGAAGCCCAGCATTCCAGAAAAGGAGGCCCCTTCTCTGAAGGGCCAAGGTGAGCCACCCTCGAGGCGACCGAGGAGGACGGGGCGTGAATGTCCCGCCCCGCCGCACCGCAGGAACGGGCTCTCCCCTTCTCCCTCACCTCTAGACTCCAAGGCGCTCCGCATCCCGGCCTCCCTCTCAGAAGAGAAAATGGCCTCCCGAAGAGAGTGACCCAAAAGCGAAGACAGAAGAGACAGACAGAGAGTCGGAGAAACCGGAGGAGCGCCAGACCCACCCATCAACATGTGTTTCCCCGCATTATTAAAACACGTTGTCGTTACAACTCTGAAAATTAAAGAGACCCCACCAGACGCAGGCGTCCGCATCAGTATTCATGACATCTGTCTCTCCCTATAAAACTCCGGAGCGAGACCTCCCCCCGGAGGAAGCCGCCCTCCTCGCCCCTCTTTCTTTCCCCTCAAAACAGATTGCGGGACAGATGACCACATTGTCTGGTCTATTTCCATCTGAAAACTGCTCCCCGTCCTGGCCACTGGGCGCCCCTATTAAGGCCCGGGCACGGGGGGCCACGTGGGGCGGCCCGGTCTCCGTCTTCCACTCCCTGGGGCCTTTGCATCGGAAGGGGAAAAAGGACCTGCTACACAAAGGTGCGGGACATAAATTAAGCCCCGGCTTTTTAAGTTCAACCCGAATTTTTTTTTTTAATTTTTTTCCACAGCTGTCAGAGGGACCGGGTAGAAATCCAGTAATGCATGTTTAATGTATGAAAAAGGCGAGAAAGAAAAGCAAAGCAGTCACTCTGAATGTCCCGTCCGCCGTCTCGCATGGGGGACATTATTTCGGGCCAGTGAACGCTGAGCGAGTCAAGTATGGGGACGTGGACAGGGGCCAGGGACCCCCGCCGGCGGCTGTCATATCTTCTGAAAGCCCCACTTGTCATAGCCGGACGGGGCGGGAGGAGGACGGCCGTCTCCCGGAGCCACCAAGTAGGCCCGCTCCTCTGGCCCAGCTTCGGTCTGGTCGTCCTTTGCCAGGTCCTCCCCAGGCCTTGGGGAAGCTGGAGGAGTCCACTGGACCACGGAGGACTCCTCGCCCTGCAGCAGCCGGGAAGAAGCAAGAGAGAGCACGGGCGGCTTGGAGCCCCGGCCCCAGCCGAGAAGCTGTGTGACCCTGAGCAAGCAGCTGAGCGTCTCTGTGCTCTGGTCCACCTGCAAGTGGGGGGACACTGCCGGCCCCGACGGAGGCTGTGGCTGGACACTGGTCTCGCGAGGCTTGGGGAATGACACTGGCGTAGGTCTCATTTCTTGGGGTGCAGGGCCACACTTACCTGCCAGTCCCCAAGGAGCCCACAGCCCACCGGCTCCAAGTTCAGCTAGTTCCTGGGTCAGAGGGGAAGCCACAGAAGATCCAGCAGCCTCTAGTAATGTCCGTCCCTTCCTGACACCAGAATCAACCCTCACCCTGGCCAAGGAGTCTCCCCCCTCTGGCTTCACAGCCGTCCGAGCCGTCCTCCCAACACGGACCCCACCGCGGCCCCAGCGACGCTGTCGAATCGTGTACGAAGGAACGGACACGTGGAGGGGCTGAGCAGGGTGCAGAGGTGTCCCCGCAGAGACGGGCTCGGGCACACAGCCGCCGGTCACACCAGGGCCTGGCCTGAGGCCTGGCTGCTCCTCCGCAGGTGTCCCGGAGGTTAGAGGCAGCGATGTGCCATGGAGGATGACCCGGCTAGTCACCTAGCGAGACCCCGGGTGCCACCGTCCCCCGAGCAGCCTCCGCCACCGCTGTCAACAGAGGGGGTCCAGCACCCTGAAGCTGCTGGAAGCCAGGCCACCTTCCCTCTCCTGAATCAGCAGCCCCCGTGGGGATCAGGCCCAGAAAGCTGCTCAGCTTCCTGACACCCATCAGTCAGACTGTCTCCCCACAACAGTGAGATTCAACGGCATCCCAGCACTGTCCACGACACAGCACACAGGCCTGGCCACCAGAGGGGACAACCCTCCCTTCCTCCCTGGGGTCTGCAGGCCAGAGCTCCCCTGAGCAGCCCAGGGCGGCCTCCCTGCCTCCCTGGGTGGCCCCCTCGCCACCTGGTCCTCCCACCTGAGACTTTGTGGGCCCAGACGCTGCGGGCTCAGCCTGGGACCAATGGTCCTGGAAGAGCCCACGCTGCGCAGGACCAGCCTGCAGCCCTGAGCCCAGCCTGCTTCCTCTGGGCCTTAGCTCACCATCTGCACGAAGGGTCAAATGGTATCCCTAAGTGAGCAGGAGGAGTGTCCAGGACATCCCAGGGGTCCTCCAGGTGCCAAGTAGAACTGTCTCGCACTTGCCGGGCGTGGTGGGCACGCTTGTGATCCCTGCGCTTGGGAGGCGGAGACAGGAGGATCGCGCAGGTTCGAAGCCAGCCGCGCTGGCTTAAGAGACCCTGTTTCCAAATAAAAAAGTATAAAATAGGTCTGGGGGTGTAGCCCAGAGGCAGAAGGGCTTCCAGGAACCCCAGTACCACCAAAAAAAAAAAACTGTCTCGCAGTTACCCAGAGCCCAAGAGCAAGCCCCAGAGCGTCCCGGGTGGTGCGCCCATGTCCCGCCTCCCAGGCCCGGCTCTGCCCCAACTGTGGGCCACCCAGACAAGCTCCTTGTCCCCAGGCCTCCACGCCGGCATCCGGGAGGTGAACACAACTTGAGGCTTTAAAATTCTACTTTGCAAGCCAGGTGTGGTGGTGCACACTTGTAATCCCAGCACTCGGGAGGCTGTGACAGGAGGATGGCAGTTAGAGGACAGCCTCAGCTGCTTAGTGAGGCCCTTTGCAACTCAGTGAGACACTGTTTCAAAATAAAGAATTAAAAAAAGGGCTGGGGGCATAGCTCAGAGGTAGAAAGCCCCTGGGTTCCATCCCCAGTACCACCAAAAAAAAAAAAAAAAAAAAAAATCTACTTTGCTGCAATTCCAAACCCACAGAGGCCCCAAAGTGGCCACTAGCTTTGGCCAGGGTCGTGGCTGGCTTCACCCCAACTGTTTCTTTTTTCTTTTCTTTTTTTCTTTTTCTTTTTTTTTTTTTTTTTTTTTTTTTTTTTGCGGATTTGGAGATGGAACCCAGGGGCATTTGACCTCTGAGCTATAGCCCCTGACCTATTTTTATTCTTTATTTTGAAACAGGGTCTCACTAAGTTGCAGAGGGCCTCACTAAGTAGCTGAGGCTGTCCGCGAACTGCGATCCTCCAGTCTCAGCCTCCCGAATGCTGGGATGACAAGCGTGTGCCACCACGCCCGGCTCACCCCAGCTGTTTCACATGTATGTGAGCCCCACGTGGCTCACGCCCTTGAGGTCAGCCTCCTGACGCCAGGTGGTCTCGCGAGGAGCCTGGGCCAGCCACGAGCACACGGCGCCGTCGAGACCATGTGCCATAGGGCGTGTGGGTTTGCCGCGCTCAGGCCCCGCCGAGGAGCGCCACAGCTCCTGGCCACTGGCTGGCCGGAGCCTCACACTCGGGAGGGCCAGGGCCCCGGGTACCCGTGGGCTGGCCTGCAGCCCTCCCCCCAGAGGACCCCGGTGGCCCTCCAAGGAGCCGAATCTGGACTGGGCAGGAGCCGCTGTAAGCCACTGTCATGTGTCCCAATGTGACAACCCACGGGCGTCCCGTCACCTGCGAGGCACCGCAGCAAACACTAGTCAGATGCTAATAAATATCCACTGAGTATGTTTGGGAACAACCACGAGGCCGCTGGAGGCCAGAAGGCGGTCCCTGCGCACACCTGCCCCGCACGCTGCATCCGCTGGGTCCGGGGCCCTGTGGGCGTCCTTCCGTGAGCCTGTGATCTTAAAGCACCCATCACTCCCGAAGGGCAAGGACTGCGGTCGTGTCCATGGAGACCCCACCCCAGCGCCAGGCCGCCCACAGCCAGCGTGGCTGAGCCCGACCACACCACGGAGGCGGCCTCGCCGAGGGAGGCTGGCCTTCAGGCCCGAGGGCGTGGGAAAGGCTGGCTGTGGAGTCCGGCAGGTCCGACTCGGCGCGGCCACAGGCCGGGCAGGGGCATTTCCTCATCTAAGGCCAGGTGGGCTGCCTTGGCCCGCAGAACGCGCTTGCCAAAATCCCATGGGCGTGGACACACACGTGCACACAGGTACCTGCACCCATGCACATGCACAAACACGTGTGCACAGGTGAGCGTGTGTGCACACATACAATCACATATGCGCTCCCACACACGCCCATATGCACACGGTGTGCACACCTGGGGACAGTCAGGTACACACACACGCTAGTTACTGCCGCTCCCAGGATGGGGCCCCATCCACAGGCTGGTCACAGGCTTCCAACCTAGGTGTGATTTCTCTCCCAGAGGAACAACCTCCTCCTCCTCCTCCTCCTCCTCCTCCTCCTCCTCCTCCTCCTCCTCCTCTTCCTCCTTCTTCCTCCTCCTCCCCCCTCCTCCTTCTCCTTTCTTCTTTAGATATTGGGGTTGGACCATTCTATCTCTGCACTACACCCCCAAGCCTCAGTTGCCGAGGCTGACCTTGAACCTGCCATCCTCCTATCTCAGCCTCCGGGCTCACCCCTGGCCCTCACAGCTGACGTTCCTCCAGCTCTCTGCCCAAGCCCCCAGCTCACGGAGGCATGTCCAGTTGGAGCCGGGCCCTTCCGAGGGCAGGTCTGGTCTAAACGCTGACCCTCAGGAGCGCTGTTGGGGCCAGCGGGTTTTCTGATGGCACGTGTAGGGCTGAGGGAGCTGAAGGGACCCAGCAAGATCAACTCTTGGGTCCTCCCTGGAGGACAAGGGCCCCGGCCCCAAGCCTCTCCTGACACGTGCTGACCGGTGCCCTGCCTCCGAGCCCCCATGCCCCAAAACAATAGCAGCACCTGCCGGGCCCTGCTCTCCCTGGGAGCCTCAGCCCGTGCAGAGGCCAGGCGCCTGGCACGAGGCCCCATTGTCCCCTGCCCCGCTCCGCAAAGGGACAGGGCCTCCCCCAAGGTCACCTCCGGGGCGCTCACGGGGGCTCCTGGGCATCTGTCTCGGGCGGTGGGCAGCAGGGGAGGGGCTGGCCAGGACTATTGTTCCCACCCGGAGCCGCCCCACCCAACAGGAGAGGGGCCATTGTCCCCCGGCAATCTGCCACACTCCAGCCTCCCCCATATTGCCCAAGAAAGAGGGGAGGAAGCTCCACCCGCTGGCAGGAGACCCGGGTCACACTTAACCACCGCACCCGCGCCCCAGCTGACGGCTGGCTGTCCATCCCTGGCTTGGGCGTTTGTTCTTAAATTTTAAAAATGAAAATGCAGGTCTGCCGGGGCCCTTCACGGTTCCTGTCGATGGGGTCCAGGTTGGAGTAGGCACCTAATAACCTAATTGTGTTGCAACAGGGACGCCCGGGCAATGCACCTACTCGTGACATCCTCAACCGCCCGCCTTCTGCCTCTCCCGGCGCCCGGGGGAGGGGGTCTGCCGCTGCCTTCTCGTGCCAGGTGGACGGGCCCACCAAGGGAACAGTAAATGCCTGCCTGCCTTCCAAGTCTCGAAAATTCCACCGCAGCCAAAAACAAAATCCCCCCCCTTTTTTTTTTTTTTACAAATGTTGCTAACAAGGAGATTAGCCAATCGAGCATGTAATTTAGCCCTGATAATCCTCAAATGATACCAGCCCAGACGAGCCCCGGCCAAGGTTTGAGGGGTTTGGACACAGACCTAGTCTGATGTCTCACAGCCGACCAAAGAGTCCAGCAGCAAGAAAAGAGCAGGGAGGGCTGGTTCCACTCCCAGCTCCCCGGTGGTCCCCGGTGGCCAGAGGAACAGAGCTCCCAGACAAAGGCCCAGCTGTACCTAGATGTTTATGTTCCCGCAAATCCTGCTGCTACGAATCTTAATTAAACACAGCGAGAAACGATACAAACGTGAGTTGATTAAACGCAGGGTTTTGTGGGAAGGTTGTAAAGGCAGGGAGTGAGCTCTGCTTGAATCTTAAGACAAGGACTGCATGGTCGCCGGCGACCCGCAGGCACCGCGCGCATTACGGGTGGAGGCCGCAGGGAGGCCGCAGCTCCACGCCCTGACCAGGCACGGGCTGCCCGGGGCCCAGAGCGCAGGGCCGAGTCCCGCCCTGCCCGCCGGGAGCAAGCGAGGGCCGCCCAGAGCCAGAGCTCAGCTGTAACAGGGAAGAAGGGATGGAGACGTGGAGGGTGGAGGGATGCAGAGCCAGAGGGAAAGAGAGAGGAGATAGAGGGGGGATGGATGGACAGATGGAGAGGTGGAGAGGAGGGAGATGGATGAGAGATGGGGGAATGGTGGGTGGATGGATGGATGGATGGATGATGGGTGGATGGATGGATAGATGGATGGATGGGTGGATGGGTCGATGGGTGGATGGATGGATGGATGGATGGGTGGATGGGTCAATGGGTGGATGGATGGGTGGATGGATGGATGGATGGATGGGTGAATGGAGGAGTGATAGAAGGATGAGGTAATAGAGATGAGATAGCGGGATTGTGGATGGGTAGATGGAGGGATGGAGAGGAGGGAGATGGATGAGAGATGGGGAATGGTGGGTGGGCGGGTGGAGAGTTAGATGGAGGACTGCTGGAGGGAGAGATGAGGGATGAGTTTTAGTGGGTGGCGGGCTGGATGGAGGGAGGGAGAGAAGGAGAAACAGAAGGACAGAGGGATGGAGACATGGAGGTGGAGGGACGGCAGGATGACGGTGACTAACTGGAGGACTGGGGCGATGGCGATGGCGGTGAGGCAGGGCTAGGTCCAGGCTGGAGGAGCGGAGGGTAGAGATGGAGGGTGGGGCAGAGGGAGGCGGGTGGATGAGGGAGTGGAGCGAGGGAGATGGACACGAGCACGTGGACCAGTGAACGGATGAGTCGGTGGAGGGTGGCGTTGTAACGGATGGAAAGGTGATGGGGGAAAAAATGGAGAGCGGCAAAGGCCAGCACGGGTGGGGAGGGGGAGGCTGGGAGAAAGGGAGGGGTGGAGAGAGAGGGACGGCAGGATGGGCCGCAGGCATGCAGAGGCCACCGCCGTCCCTCGTGCCCCTCCTTTGAGGAGCATCCAGAGATGAGGCTCCTCCGCCGCCAGGAGGTCCCCGTAGCGGCCCACCATCGTCAGCCGGCCTGCCCTGCCCCTGGTCTTTTGTCCACAGAGACCCCATCAGCCTCGCGCACCGCGTCCAATGGGCTCTGTCCTCCCTTGCTGGCCAGGAGAGCCCGGGCCACGGCCAGGCGCTGCCTGCTCTCTATTTGCCCAGCCGGAGTGGACGCCGACTCATCCTAATGCCCTGACGGCCATTCCCCTCTGCTGCTCAGAGACTGGGTTAGCCACGGGCACGGCAACTACCTGACCAGCGATCCCCAGGGAGGACCGCCGAGCTGGGGGTTGCTCCTGGGAGAAGCTTTCCACAGGATGTGCCTGTCCCCTCCTGGACCTTATCCGGTAGGGGGAGACACAGAAAGAGGCTGCCACCATCTTGAACAGGGCAACCCCACAGATCCTGGAGGCCGTGGAGCACTCGGATGACCGCCCCAGGGCTGTCTTCCTCCAGAGGCTTGCTGGGACATCTCTGGCCGGGTGTCTTGTCACCTGGAGCCACGAGTGCCCTAAATGGCCGCGATCTCACACCAACCCCATGAAGACAACTGCTTGTCACCCCCAAGTTAATGGAAGCAGGCAGAGGCTATAGGACCTGCCTTGAGCGTGCGCTCGCTCTCTCTCTCTCTCTCTCTCTCTCTCTCTCTCTCTCTCTCTCTCTCTCTCTCCTCTCTCTCTCCTCTCTCTCTCCTCTCTCCTCTCTCCTCTCTCCTCTCTTCTCTCTCTCTCTCCTTCTCTCTCCTCTCCTCTCCTCTCCTCTCCTCTCCTCCTCTTCTCTCTCTCTCTCTCTCTCTCTCTCTCTCTCTCTCTCTCTCTCTCTTCAGAGCAAAGTTGACTGTCCTGGGGCCATCTAGCTTTCAAAGTCCCAACCTGGTCTGCATCAACATGGCTGGATCTCATGGGCATAACCAAAAGTAAAAGAAGGCGGGGTCCGTAGGCTGCCTGACTGGCTGGTTCCAGTGACAAGACATTCTGGAACAGGCAGGGTTGTGGGGTCACAAAACATACCTGGGACTGTGGGGAGAGGCGGGAGGGACCTCCGGGGACGATAATTCTGCACTGAGGATGATTGTGGCTCTGTGGCTACGTACATCTGTCAAAATCCACCCAACCGTGCACCTGGGAAGAGGAGAAGCCACTCCCGGCCAATGGTGCCTCCGTCCACCCGACCTGTGGAGTGTCCCCCAGCTGGCCCTGGGCGATGACTGGGTCACTTCAGGATCTGCTCTCATCATGGAATGACCCTGATCGATGAATCTCCTCCTTAAAATGAAACCTCAGCAGAAACCCAAAGCGAAGATGTTTTCTTGCCAAACCCAAGGCCCCCGAGAAGTCCTGGGCTCCGAGAATCTCCTCCACCTGACCCAGGAAGCTGGTCCCAGAGAGAAAAGTTGGAGAAGAACCCTGGACCCATGAACCTGGGTCTCCAGGGGCTCAGGCCACTGCTGGACGTGGGGAAGGGACCGCGCCACAGAGACCATCACACAGAGAAGAGCCGGGGCCACTGCCTGACCAGGAGGTCCAGACAGGAGGCCGAGTCTCAAATCCCGCCACTCTTCCTACCCCTGCTGGGAGACCCTGGGCAGATCCCTGTGCTGTTCTGGGCTAGGATAAAATGGCAGAGGCGCCTAGCATACTTGCTTTGGTGACTATTAACAGAGTAGTGAACAGAAGGAACCAGCCGCCGGTTAAAAACGTGTTCCCACCCTGCAGCTCGCGCTGGGCTGCGCCTGGAGGAGGGGGATGGAGGGGCCGCCTGCATCCCCCACCCCACCTTCCGCTTCAGCCCAAGCAGTCCCGTCTGGTTTCAATCGCGTGTCCACGTGTGATGGACAATAAAGGCGTAGTTCTGATGCTGGATGGAGTTTGGCAACCCTGCTCTCCGCGGTCTCCCTCCGCCCCCGGGGGCCCTGACCGCCGCTCGCCTCAGGCCTGGAAACCCGCCTGATGCTGTCCAGGCGCACGGAATCAAAGCCCCTCTGTCAGGCACACGTTTTGCAAACACTCGGAGGGTCTGTGAGGTCCGGGGAGGACGGCAGGGTATAATTGGCCTCCCCTGGGCTGACAGCACCTTTGAGAAGGGGCTCGGAGAGTGTCCAATTTCTCAGCCAGGGCGGCCCTGTGTTTAATTAAGAGACATAAAAACGTAGCCGGCCAACCACGAGAACTATTTCATCCTTCACAGTCAATACGGCCATGTGTCCTACCTGGAAAAAACGGTTGATGCAGTAAGAATGTCCCAAATGAGTTCCACATGCCGGCCTCCCCCGAGCGGGGCCTCCGCGGGGCTGGGGCAGGGGGCCCGGGCCCGAGCCCCGTCCAGCTAGACACAGCCTCAGCGCCCACCCTCCGCCGGCGACCGCTGTTTAAACAGAAGACGTCACGGCGAATGATCGCGGTGGATGCCAAAGATTGTTTCATCCTGGAGCCAGCTCCGTCCCAGGTGAGCCACAGAGACCCTCTGTGAGGTGAACTGTTCACCAGCCCCCGAGGCCCCGGCCACGGAGGCCCCTGATGGGGGCTCTACTGACTCTCAGGGGCTCCGCGGCCCATCCAGGCTGAGAGCTCAGGGCCAGAGAGGCTCGGGGTCCCAGGGAGGGAAGGGGCCAAGGGGCGTCTGGCTACATCCCCACACACACTTTACAGATGAGACCACCAATTCCCAGAGAGGGAACGCAACTAGTTCAAAACTGTGAATCCAGCAAGCCAGATAAAGTGTCATGGATTCAGGGTCCCCGTGGAGGGTCAGAATGTAGCCAGCACCGGGACAGAAAAGAGAGCTGCTCTAAGGCCCGCCCCTCGCGAGGTGGCTCCTTCCCACTGGTCCAAACATGACTCTAACGCCTTTCTCTGCAACATTATTTTGTATATCAATCAGTTTGCCTATTCACTGGCTAGTGTCCTTCTTAGGCTGATTCCGGGGCGGGGGGGGCAGGGAACATGGACATTTGTCTTCCTCCCTGTGATATCGTGTGTCATATAACAAGAACACCGTTCATCATTACGCTCTCTGCCATGCTTATTAGCATAATCTCATCACCACCATCAACATCAACTTCACCATAACCACCTCATCACCATCACCACCATTATCATCACCATCACCACCATCATTACCATCATCATCACCTTCACCATAACCACCTCATCACCATCACCACCATCACCACCACTATCATCACCATCATCACCATCATCATCACCACCATCAGCACCATCACCACCATCAACATCATCTTCATCATAACCACCTCATCACCATCACTACCATCATCATCACCACCACCATCACCATCACCACCATCACCACCAATCACCACCACCATCACCATCACCACCACCACCATCATCAGCATCACCACCATCACCACCATCATCATCACCTTCACCATAACCACCTCATCACCATCACCACCATCATCATCACCATCACAATCACCACCAATCACCATCACAATCACCACCATCACCATCACAATCACCACCATCACCATCACAATCACCACCATCATCAGCATCACCACCATCACCATCACCATCACCATCATCACCATCACCATCACCATCATCACCATCACCACCCTCTGCCCCGGTGAGTCATTCCATCCTCAGGCACCTGGGAGAAGAACCACATTCAGTTCCATAGCACAGAGGAAGAAACTGGGGCTAGAAGAGGTGCCGCCACCTGCCACGGTCACCCAGCCACATGACCTCCATTGGGCACACACCTTGTGATGAGGTTCTGGCCGCGGCGGCCTCGGTGGTGAGCAGAAGCACCCGTCCTCCAGGGCCTGCTGACCAGTGGCCTCCCTGTCCCTCTGCACCGCCAGCCTTCTCTTAGCCTCAGTCCCTACTAACTTGGCTCTGGCCCTGGGTTCCATGGTCTAACTCAGTGCTGTTGGACCCCAATTTCAGCTCCAAAGTGAGATAAGCTTGTGGGGCCCCTAGGATGAGTCTCCCCACCGACCGCCCCCTGCCATCCGCCCGTCATCCTGCCATCCACTGACGTAGACTCCCCTGCTGTGGGCTCAGGAATCCCCGTGGACAGTCACTTAGGTAAGTAGTGTGGCCTCCCACAGAGAGGACCCTCAGGAGCACCCGGCGACCCCAACTGAATTGAACTGAGCCCCCCCACCTCTGAGCTGCCTGGGTTTCCCCATTTTCACAAAGGGATGAATACCACCACCACCCAGTGGCACCCAGGCCTGTCCTGGCCTGGCCCTTGGTGGGGCTTTCCATTTTCGGTGGCTCCAGGGAACCCCTTCCTGTATTAGACACAAATCCTCTGTGAAGGTGTGTGGTGCAGGAGATGTCTCTCCGCAGGGTCTCCGGGCAGCCGGCCAGCTTCTCCTTCCAATTAAACGCTCCATTTGGCTGTCGAGTAGGCCCTGAGCTGCCAAAGAGGGAGGCCTGCTACCGCCGCTGTCTGGGTGTAATTTGGGGGGCAGGAGACTTGCCGTGGTGAGGGGCACATCTGAGATACAATGGGGCAGAAGCTCTCCTTGCTGGGAGAAGAAGGACCCACATGCCCCCTCTGGGGATTTTTGGTCTTCTGGGATTGTGGGTACTGGGGATTGAACCCAGGGGCATTCTACCGCCAAGATACACCCTCAGCCCCATTTTATTATATTATATTCCATTTCATTTTATTTCTTTTTTTTTTTTTTTTGCAGTACTGGAGATGGAACCCAGAGGCATTCTACCTCTGAACGATATCCCCAGCCCCATTTTTTATTCTTTACTTTAAAACAGGGTCCCGCTAAGTTTTGGAAGTCTAAGTAACTGAGGCTGCCTCAGAACCTGCAATCTTCCTGTGTCAGCCTCCCAAGTACTGGGATCACAGCATGCGCCGCCATGCCCGGCTTCATTCTATTTATACTGAAACAGCCTGCGTTGTTGAAGCTGGCCACGAACCTGTGATCCTGCCTCCGCCTTCCGAGTACTGGGGTTACAGGCATGCGCAATTGCTCCCAGCCCCTCCCAGGTGTTCATAGGAAGGACGCACTCTGGGAATGCCTGGGGGTTGGGGGCTAGGGGGGGGCGATGGCCAGGGGGTCCTGAGGACCATGTGGCCCTCTACCTCTGCTTAGAGCGACAGGTGGCCGTGGGCAACACTGGAGCGCGTTAGGTGCTCTCAGGATGACACAAACGCCGAACAAGCCGCCGGGGAGCTCCCGACACGCAGAACACCCGCAAACACTCCACGGGGCTCCGACAGCCTGTCGAATAACTCGGAGATGAGGTGTTCTAAGATGGGGAAACTGAGGCTCGGGGGAAATGGACAGGCGGGCGGGGCACACAGCTGGCGGAGTCAGAAAGGTGGGCCCAGCCCTGGGAAAGCAAGCCCCTGCGGGCCTGTGCTGACCCCTCCGGCCTCCACCTGAACCAGGAGGCCAGAGGAGAAGGCCAGGGGCCCTGTACACACACGTACGTGTTTGTGGACGCTTGCACACACGTGTACAAGTCAGGAGGAGCCTTTGAAGAGTGAGTCAGTATAACAAGATGGCTCTGAGCAAAACCAGGTGCCCAGAGAGGAAGCGGAGGGGGATGAAAGGCGGCGTCCCAGCGTGTCCGGAAGCTTCCCCGGGCGGCGGCCTCCCGACGGCTCCCATTTGGAGAGGCCTGGCCGCCAGAGCCGTGGCGGCGCTGGGGCCGCGGGGCCGAGGGACACGCCAGGCGAGCCCCATGACCCCGAGGTGGCTATCTCGGCCTGCGATCTGGTTACCAGATGGCCCTTTTCCCCACTCCCTACGAAACAGGAATCCATCCTAGAGGCCAGACAAACCGCCCTCCCATCTGCCGAGATACAGGGGCCGGACGGCCGGCCCTCGGCGCCCCGTCCTGGGGTCGATTCTGGGCAGCTAGAGCCCGGGGCTGTTATCAGCTGCGCTATCAAAGGCCGAGCCGGCCAGGCTGACCCCGCCAGCTATTTCAGTACGCCGCTTCTTTGAGACCCGCATAACTCTTTCATGCAAGGTTACATCGGTACTATTTCATCAGTACTATTTCCCGGCCTCCTCCCGGCTTCTGTGGGAAGTGCTGTGCGCCGCTGGCAAAGACGCTGGCTCTTTCTGTTCCTCGGTTCCTTCTGCCCTGCCGACAGCTCTCCCCGCCACAATGTGAAGCTAAGTTCCTGGCCTAGCCATCCAAGTCCCCAACACCAGGCCAGGCTCTCCCAACTCCCCCTACACCCCAGACATTCTACCTACCTCTCCAGCCTCCAAAACAGCTCCCCTGGTCACCGCCACCTGGCCCCCTTCCTGCCGTCCCTTGGCTGGCAGTGCCCCTCCTGCCCCTTCTGCAGGGGAATGAGCACCCACCAGGCCCTCAGTGTGCAGCCTCGCTTTATAACAGCCGACAGCACGCACACTCCTCGTAGCCCCATTTCACAGACGTGGAACCTGAGGCTCGGGGCAGTTGAGCGAGAAACTGGTGCTTAGAACTGGATGCCGGGCCCCCAGCTGCGGCGCCCGGCGATGCTTCTGAGGCGCTTCAGAGAGCCCCAGGGTCCAGCCAGGAAGGCATCCGAGTCCTAGAAGCCCCTGTACTGGCAGGCGGTCACTCCGGGCCCAGCCAAACACAGGCAGAAGGGTCCGTGCCCCAGTTCAGAGAAGCTGCCCATGCGGAGGACAGACGCACGTGCCATTTCCAGAAAGCAACGGCAATGGAAAATAACTCGCCAAGAGCAGCCAGGACATCCGCTCAGCGTGGCCAGCCCCTCCTCCTGCCAGGCCCCGGTTCCCCAGGAGCCACAGAATCCCCACCCACGGCCCCTTGCTCCCTCCCCACCCAGAGAGGTGCTGTGCGGCCATGTATCCTTGTGCCCTCTCTCTTCGCCCAACAGTAAACCAAGGCTCGGCAGTGTGCCATCAGAAGAGCCGAAAGCCCAGCACTCGATAACCTGTTTCAAAGACCAAGGGCTGGGAGTGTTGCTCAGAGGTGGAACACCCCCGGGTTCAATCCCAGTACCACCATCGATCAATTAATCAGTAATTTTAAAAAGATAACGCCAATGTATTTCCTTACAGTCCTGGCAGTCAGAACCGGCCTCAGGGGGCTGAATCAGGTGCCAGCAGGGCTGGGTCCTTCCAGAGCCCCCGGGGGAGAATCCAGCTCCCCAGCTCTCCAGTGTCTGGCCGCTGCCATTGTTCCTGGGCTCACGGCGCCTGCCCCACGTCCAAAGCCAGGCGCTGCATCTCTGGGCCGCGTTCCTGTGGTCACACCAACCTCCGCCTCCTCTTCCGCCCTCTTCCACTTTGAACACCCTCGTGATGACATCTCCTACCTCAAGCTCAGCTCACGAGCAGCCTAATTCCACCCCTGACCTTGATCGCCCTTTGCTGAGTGACCTGCCGTAGTCACATGTCGCAGGGGTGGGGACAGGCCACTGCAGAGCCGCTCCTGCACCGGCATCGCAGACACTGCAAAGGGCTTCCCCGCGCCATCTGACTGCACCCCTGCCTCCTCCAGCCCCTCGGCCCCGGCTCCATCTCCATCTCTTCTTCCAAGCCCTACGCTGGTGCTCCTGGCCCAGCTGGAGGCCTCTTCTCTCACAGTCTCCCTCCCTCCACGGTGCCACCGCCTCTGTGTTGGCCACGTGCCCCGCTCCACCTGTGGCTTGTCTCCTGAACACACCTGGCCTGTTTTCTCAGGGGCTGTATAAGTTTCCCGTGACTGCTATAACAAGTAACCACAAACTGGGCGGCTTGAAACAGCACAGACTTCTTCTCCTCTCCCAGTTCGGGAGGCCGGACGTTTGAAGTCAAGGTGTGGGCAGAGGGTCCTTCCTGCCTCCGCCAACTCTGCTGCCCCCGGCGCCCTCGCTGGGACGCATCCCAGAGTCTCGGCGTCTGTCTTCGAGTGCCCTTCTCTGCGTCCCTCCTCTTCTCGTAGCGACACTCGTCACGGGACCCGGGGTAATCGCATCTCAAGCACCTTCACTTAGTTATATCTGCAAAGACTTTTTCCAGATAATGGCTTGGTCACACACGCTGGGGCCAGGGCATGGCAGATCCATACCACAGTTCAACGGGAGCCCAACATTTCCCCCGCCTGCCAGCGTTCTGAACCATTCAAAAAAGAAATGAGCGGGCTTTCCAGGCAGGAACGAAAATATTGTCTTTACTACCAAAAAAGCTTATTTCAGATCATTTAACTTGTACAAGAGGGAAAATGGCTTCTTTAATTCTGAACCTCAGCCGAAATGAACTACCTACTTGGTCAAGATTCCAGGTACTTGGGAGGCTGAACCAAGAGGATCCAGGGTTTAAGGCCGATCTCAGCAAGACCCTGTTTCAAAATTAAAAAATAAAGCCGGGCGTGGTGGCGCACGCTCGTCATCCCCGCGCTTGGGAGGCGGAGACAGGAGGATCGCGCAGGTTCGAAGCCAGCCGCGCGCGCTGGCTTAGGAGACCCTGTTTCCAAATAAAAATGTAAAAATAGGTCTGGGAGTGTAGCCCGGAGGTAGAAGGGCTTCCAGGAACCCCAGTACCACCAAAAATAAAATAAAATAAAAAAATAAAAAATAAATAGGCTTAGGGGATCTACCTCAGAGGTAGAATGGTCCTGGGTTCAATCCTCACAACCCCAGTACACACACACACACACACACACACACACACACACACACGCACACACACAGCCGTGCTTGGGAAGCAGACACCACCCACAGCCCCACCCAGCAGGTGGGCAGGCGCTGGGCGGCAGACCCCCGAGACCCCGGCTGGGCCCTCCTTCCTTCCCCATTGCTTAAGTACTTCTCGCTCCCTGGAGGAGTAGCTGAGGGACCAAGAAGGACCAGGCTCGTGACTGGCAGTGCCCCTGGCACAGGAGGACAAAGAGGATCCCTCAGCCCAGGCCTGTGAACAGGTAGCCGAGCGTGTTAGGAGAGCTGGGCTTCCTCCCAACATGGCGCCTGGATTCCTAGAGAGAGAAGGTGAAAGGGCGGCCACACTGCCTGTCTTGACCTTGACTTGGGAGCCACGCCCCATCGCTTCTGCCTGTGCTCTACCCAAGGGACACACACTGCCAGGTTCCGGGCAGGGGGCACAGACCCTCCTCTCCACTGGAAAGGATGGGCCACACAGGGAACAGGGCCGGCAGGGTGGGAGACCAAGGGTGGGCGCCACCGTCCCGGGAATGCCTGGCCAGGCAGGACTTGGGTTTCCCGGGAGCCTGGTCTTGCTGTCTCAGACAGCGCCAGCCCGTCCTTGTGGTATTTCAGGGCCATGTGGTCAGACACTGGAAGGATGGGCCATGGATGCCGTCAGCTAGAGCCCTCACTGGTTCCCCCGTTGCAGCTGCCCGGCCCCCGAGTGCCCTGCCGGCCGGCAAGATCGGCTCCACCGGCCGGAGACCAGGTCACCAGGGTGCTCCTTTGCCCCAGTGCCTGGTGCCCCGGGGGCTTTGATAAATGGAGAGATAGGCCTCTAATTCCTGGGTGCTGCCGGGGAAAGATGCCTGGCCACCGCCAAAGCGGGACCAGACTCCTTATCGCACGGCCCCTCTGCAAATCACCGAGACAGGCTGACGTCACCCCTCCGAGGGGCTGCAGAGGGGCCGCTAATCCTGATGGATTTGCCCACGTGGAGAGATAAAGGGCCTTCTCCGTCGTCCCGTAATGCACTAACTCATTTTACAAAGTGATCCAAGGAAAGGGGTACAGGCGGGGGGGGGGGTCAGCCCCCCAGAGCAGCCATCCCCCAGGAGATGACGGCCTGGACTCTCCTACACACACAGGCTGGCTGGAGCGGCCTCCCCCGGGCCGCCAGGGCCGCCAGAAAGTGGCCCAAGGGGCTGCGTTCAAAAGCCAGCCCTGAAGCCGGGCGTGGTGGCGCACGCTTGTCATCCCCGCGCTTGGGAGGCCGAGACAGGAGGATCACACGGGTTCGAAGCCAGCCTCAGCTACTGAGTGAGGCTCTCGGCAACTTAGTGAGACCCTGTTTCCAAATAAAATATAAAATAGGTCAGGGAGTGTAGCCCGGAAGTAGAAAGCCCCTGGGTTCCATCCCTAGTACTACTAAATAAATAAATAAATAAATAAATAAATAAACAGGGCCAGAAGTATAACTGAGAGGTAGAGCCTCGTGGATTCTATCCTCAGCATCCCACACACACCAAAAACAAAAACAAATTGAAAATTGAAAATTGTGTGCCAACATAAATATTGATTAGAAGGAAGGGGTAAAAATCATAATTCAAAGTTAAACAAAGCTCACAAATATTAAAAACACCACAAAACACAGGAAAGGGTCAGTATTTTTATTTCTTCGCTGCCTGGTCCATATCTATAACACTATCTTTCTATATTTTGGGTTGAAAATCATGGGGGACTGAACCTGGGGCACTCTACCACTGAGCTACACCTCCAGCACTCGCTGTGAGTGTGAGGGGGTTTGGGGGTACTGGGGATTGAACCGGGGGCATTCTACCTCCAAGCTACAACCCCAGCCTTATTTTATTTTTAATTAAAACAGAGCCTTACTATATTGCTGAGGGTCACACTAAGTGGCTAAGGCTGGCGGCAAACCTGCCATCCTCCTGTCTCAACCTCCCAAGTACTGGAATTACAGACACGTGCGTTTTTATTGTTTGTTTTGAAACAGGGTCTTGCTAAGTGGCCGAGGCCGGCCTCCAACCTGTCATCCTCCTGCCTCGGCCTCCCGAGTTGCTGGGATTGCCATACTTATCACTTCCTACAAAGAGAATAGAAAGGCTCTTCTCTCTTACTCCAGCATGGGTCATTAAAACTCGTCATGAGGGGTGAGCTGCTTTCCTGAGGTTGATTCGAGTTTTAGTTTCCGCTGTGATGATTCAAGAAGAGAGATTTTGCCAGCTTCTGGCAGCCTTTCTCCTGTCTGCTTATTTTGGCTTCCACGAGGATGTTCGCGGACAGCCTCCGCTACTCAGTGAGGCCCTCTGCAACTCAGGGAGACCCGGTTTCAAAATAAAGAATAAAAAACAGGGCAGGGGGTGTAGCTTGGAGGTAGAATGCCCCTGGGTTCCATCCCCAGTGCCTAAGAAACAAACAAACAAACAAACAAACACCCAGAAAAGTCTGTTAATTGACCCTTAACTCCCCCCGCAAAAGCTGGCAGTTTTGCCTGGAGCGTCCAGCCCGGTGCAGGAGCTCTTTGTAGAATAGCCAAGGGCTTCTTGATAATCCATAATCAATCCCAGTACAGCAGGGGTCAACACCGATTCAGAGAACGATGCCACTTTTTGGTTAGAACCGAGCACACGGCGCGAAATTTGAGAAAATGATCGGTGGACCAGGATCCCCAGTCAAAGGGCAAAGGGCAAAGGGCAAAAGGTCCAAGCCAGGCTGCGATGCTGCGCAGACTTCTGCCTTTAAGTTTTCGGCGGTTGGACTAGGACCCTGCAGAAAGGATACCCCAGCCCAGCAAGGCGCTCGCCACCGGGGCGGGCGGCGATGGAGAAGGGGACCCTGACCCTCAGCCTCTCCCGCAGCTCTGGAAACCATCAGAAGGCATTAAGGAAGAAAAACGCATTTGTGTCCTTGCGGCTGGAGGGAGCATCATTTTGTCCCGGGGCCGCTGCAGATAAAGCATCAGCTCATTGAATTAGTTGGAGGAAAATTGAAAATCGCTGAAGTCCGCGGCTGGGAAGACCGCGTTTCTTAGCCAACACGGTCTACTGTTAAATGCGGGGAGTGGCCTGTTTTATCCGTGAATAAAGGCAATTCGGGAGACCCTGGTTATGCCAAGTGGAAGATAAGAAAGAGGTAGATTCAGACAGACGGGCTCGCCGGCTGACTGGCGTAAAAATGTAAGGATTTGAAATAAATCGGTGAGCTAACCAAGACTGAAAGGTTGCAGGACCCATGGGTGACATCATGCGTCCCCGGCTGGCGGCTGAGATAAAGTGGCCTCGGCCCCGCCGTGACGGTACCGCGATGCCCACCGGAGACGGCTGCCCGGCCCCAGTTTCCCTGCCTGCCCCCCTCAAAGCCGCACCACGACAGGGTCAGCATGCTGAGAGTTTAGCAAAAACGTACCCGCAGTAAACTCAGAGTGAGCACACGGGGTAAAATCTGAGACCTCAGCTGAGTAAAAGAACCTTCCAGATTTCCCACCGCGCCACTGGCGGACAGAAAGCCCGGGCGACGGTCCCCAGAGCCGGGGACTGAGCGGAGAGCTTGGGGGACCTCAGTCGGCGCCTACGTCTTTAGGATGTGTCCGTGAGGGGGCCTTGTGAAGGCAGGGGAAGGCCCCCAAGCTGTGGCTGTGTGCGGTAGGGCCATCTTGCCCACACCGCCGAGCTCAACAAGGCGGACATGGTCGTTTGTCTGCGACCCTCCGGACCACGCATCATGGCGCACAGAGAGGCAGGGTCCCCGTGTGGAGAAGGTGCGGGGTGGCCAAAGAAGACAGAGGAAGCCGCGTTGGCAGAGCGGCAGGACGGGACTCCTGTAGTTTGAGGGAGCCTGAGCCATCTGGCATGGCAGATAAAGACCAAGGCTCCATTAAGCCCGGTACCACCTGTCCCCATAAACCGAACCACATACTCACGATGTCACACGCCATCTGGCAGCTGGACCCAATTTCCTCCCAATACCATCGATATATGAGTATGTATCATATACAGGGGGTGGGAATTGGGCAGCACAATTGAGTCCACGGTAACCCTGGATACCCAGTGCTCTTCTTAAGAACAAGGGCAAGCCGGGCGTGGAGGCGCACGCGTGTAATCCCAGCACTTGGGAGGCTGAGACCGGAGGATCGTGGTTCGCGGACAGCCTCAGCTACTACTTAGCGAGGCCCTCCGCAACTCGGTGAGACTGTTTCAAAATAAAGACGGAAAAATAGGGCTGGGGGTGTCGCTCGGAGGTAGAATGCCCCTGGGTTCTATCCCCAGCACCACAAAAAAAAAAAAAGAAAAGAAAAAGAACAAGGGCATTTTCTTACCTAGCCATAGGACAACTAACTGCTGAAATCAGAAGATGCGGAGTCCCGGCGGAGGCAGGTGACGTTGGGCCGAGGCCAGAGAGGCCAACTTTGATCACGTGGCCGGGGTGATGTTTGTCCGCTGTACAGCTCCCCTTTCTTCACTGTGAAAAGACTAAGCCATCCTGAAGAAGGCACCTTGAGCCCTTGGGAGCGTCCTCCTCCACTATACATGTGGGTGCAAAAGGATCGTGCGCCCAGCAAAGCTGAGCACTCAACGCCTGCGCACGTCGCCTGGCGACCGGGTCCCCGCCCCCACGGCAGCGCCTGAGACGGCAGCCATGCCTCCACGCTGGCCTTCAGGGCTCCCTCCTCAAGCCTCTTTGCCCCCCTCCTCCCTACCTGACCCCTTCTGCTATCCTCATCATCCTTGACTTTCTGAGACGGCTTGGTCTCCCTTCTCATAATCTTCTCCAGGCTTGGCCATTTTCCTGCAGATGACATAATTTTTTTCCTTTTTATGGCCAAATACCATTCCACTGTGTGTAAATCCTATGGTTTTTTTTTTAATCCATTCATCTGTTGATGATGGGCACCTAGGTTGGTCCCATAATTTGGCTGCTGTGAATTGAGCTGCTCTAAGCACGGGTGGTTATGCATGGATCACTGTTGTATTCTAACTTTATTTTACTTTTTTTTTGTGTGTGTGTGTGGTGCTGGGGATGGAACCCAGGGGCATTCTACCTCCGAGTGACACTCCCAGTCCTATTTTTTCTTTTTTTTTTTTAAATAGGCTTTCAATGAGTTGCAGAGGGCCTCACTAAGTAGCTGAGTCTGTCCTCGAACCGCGATCCTCCTGTCTCAGCCTCCCAAATGCCGGGATTACGAGCGTGGGCCACCACACCCAGCTAGTATTCTAACTTTAATTCCTTTGGAAAGATACTAAGTACTGGTATGGATTGGTCACGTGGTGGTTCTATTCCTAATCTTTTGTTTGTTTTTGCGGTACTGAGGATGGAACCCAGGGGCATTGCACCTCCGAGCTACACCCCCAGCCCTATTTTTGAGTCTTTTTATTTTTTGAAACAGGGTCTCACTGAGTTGTGAAGGGCCTCGCTAAGTAGCTGAGGCTGTCCGCGAACCGCGATCCTCCTGTCTCTGCCTCCCAAATGCTGGGATTGCAGGCGTGCGCCACCGCGCCCGGCTGTTCCTAATCTTTTGAGTGATCTCTATACTGGCCCCCAAGTGGCCGTACTAATTCACAAGCCCACCAGCAGTGCAAGCGTTCCTGTTTCCCCAAATCCTCACCATCATCTATTGTTGTTTGTACCACTGATGCTTCCCATTCCGATTGGAATTAGATGGAATCTCAGTGTAGTTTTCATTCGCGTTTCCCCCATTGCTGATGATATTGATATTTTCATGTATATTTTGGCCATTTGTGCTTCCTTCTTTGAGAAGTGTCTATTCAATTCAGTTGCCCATTTTTAATTGAGTTTTCTGCAGATGCTCTCTTCAGACCTTTGCTACGTAGAAGCTTATTAACTTGATGCCATCCCGTTTGTTGACTCTCAGTTGTATGAGCTTCGGGGGTCTTATTGAAGAAGTCTCCACCAGCGCCTGTGTTAGTTCTCCGTTTTCTTCTAGTAATTGCAAAGTTTCTGGTCTAATTTCTAGGTCTTTATCCACCTTTCCTACTGCTTCTTAAACTTTTGTCCCATAGACTTTCCATCCCCTAGAAGTAGCACAGGTTCAAGGCCGCCCTCAACAATTTAGTTTCAAAATAAAAATAAAGAGGGCTGGGGTGTAGCTCAGGGGTAGAACGGGTTCAGTCACCAATACCCCAAAATAAAAGAAAATAAAGAAAAAAGCCAAGCAGTTCCAGCTGAGCAAACACAAGCAAAACTTAAATTTGGTCCGTTGTACGTTGCTAAGTTGGAGCGGTTGTTACGCAGACAATCGTGGCAGTAGCTGACTGATACAGTGATAGGACTGGTGAGACCCAACCTTTTCCTTTTTACCCTCCATTTTTAAAACCACTGAAAATACCCCTGTCCCTCTCCCAAACCTTGTGTGTGCTTGTTGTGAAACCTTTGTGTGGAGTGGGGGCAGAGTTCCTGGTGGAAACCTTGCATTCAAGGAAGAAAGATAAGTTTCCCTTCAAAGTCACAAGTGACTGCTCTGGAGCCCGGGCAGGGCCTGCACCCCAGGAGGAGGGGGGGAAAGGGAAGAGGAAGGACCGCAGGAAGGGCATGAGGAAGGGCCTCATCGACGAATCCCTTTGGAGAGAGCGTCTGAGCAGCAGGGTCCAGTAGAGGGTCCAATGGAGAACCAGGGCAACACCCTGCAGCCTCCGCCTCTCACGCCTCTCACGTAGGAGAGAGCGGGGCCTGGCGCCCAGGCTCTGGCCGGCTGGTGCTTGGCGGAGTCCCCACGCCCTCACACCTGAGCTCCCCTCCCTGGGCTGGTGCCGCGGTGCTGGGGGAGGCACAGGTCCGGGCAGCAGGGACAACTCCTCCTCGGAGAGCCAGGGGAGCCGGGCCCCGCGGAGCCTGCGCCATCTGAGGTTTCTTATCGTGAAGGCAGACGGTCCCTTTCACAGACATCTGCTGACCCTCGTCCCAGCCGGGATCTTGGGTTTCCAGGGAGGTGTAGGCCCCTGTGGGAGGGGGCAGCCGCGGAGGGCCGGCAGGTGTCCGGGGCACAGGGCTCCAGCGCAGCTGACCGTAGAGGGACGAGGTGCTGCCGGCTTTCTCCGCCTTTCCCCTCCCTCCCTCTCCCCCTGCCCTTGTCTTAGTTCCTCCTTCTCTTCCTTCTTCTCTTCCTCCCTCCCTTCTTCTTTCTCAACAGACGTCTGGGTCTTTTCTGCCCCAGACCCACGCAGTACATTAGAATTCATCAGCTGGGCGTGGGGGCGCGCACTTGTAATCCCAGCATTCAGGAGGCCAAGACAGGAGAATTGCAGTTTGTTGACAGCCTCAGCTACTTAGTGAGGCCCTCAGTGAGACCCTGTTTCAAAATAAAGAAGGAAAAATAGGGCTGGGGTTGGAGCTCAGAGGTAGAATGCCCTGGGTTCCATCCCCAGTACCACACAAAAAAACCTTCACCTTAATAAGACTTTGCCTCCTGCTCAGCACAGGCCCTTCACAGTCAGCAGCAGAAACCAAACCCGGTCAGGCAGACGTGACGGGGACCACGGGGACCCTGGGGCCCAGCCAGGCTCCCTGGAGGAGACACGCGTTTCTAACCCCGGGAGGGAGACTGTGTGCGACTGGCGCCCAGTGCACCTTCTAGGACTGATGGGAGCACCTCCCGGGCCACACTGGGAACCGCGTCACCCACGCAGGGTGGAGTCATGGGAGAGGACGGCCGTGCTCTGGAGAAGCTCTGGGTCCTGGAGCTCCCACCCCGCTGGTGGAGAGGGCGGTTCCGCTCCCCAAAAACAGCAAAGCGGCTTCACACACACACAGAGACCCTGACAGGTGCCACAAGACGCGGCGCCCTTGCACATCAGGAGGAGGGGAGGAGGAAGAGGAGGAGGAGGAGGAGGAAGAGGAGAAGAAGAGGAAGAGGAGGAGGAGGAGGAGAAGAGGAGGAAGAGGAAGAGAAGAAGAGGAGGAGGAAGAGGAAGAGGAGGAGGAAGAGGAAGAGGAGGAGGAGGAGGAGAAGAGGAGGAGGAAGGAAGAGGAGGAGGAAGAGGAGGTAAGGATGACCAGAATGTGAAGAAAAATGAGAACAACAATAAATCTAGACAATCGGGGCACATTGACAGATCCTGTATCCAAATAGCTGCTCCTGCAGGGTAAGGAAGACAGCGTGAGGATGTCACCATGCAGCGCAGCCCCGCACTTCCCGCACTGATGGACGCAGGTTCCAGGTCAGAGAGGGCCACGAAGTGCCCAGCATGGCAGATCAGGGAAGGCCTCGCCCGGCACGTCACAGGGACGTTTTGACCCGCCCGGGGCAACGAGAAGGGTCCACCAGCTTCCAGAGGGAAACACCAGGCACATAAGAAGGGTCCGCCCTTAGAATGGCTTTAGATTCCAACAGCGACCCTGAAAGCAGAAAACCAGCCACAGAGCGAGGCCTTCGGCCTCCCATGGGGAATTATTTTCTGACCTCGAATGCTAAGCCCAGGTCCCTTGCCAAGCACGGATGGGGGACCGGGGGGATACAGACGGCTCAGACGAGCAGGCTCTCAAAAACTCCCCTCTAGCCTTGCTTTCTCGGGAGCTGCTGAAGGATGCCCTCCAACCAAATGGGAAGAGAAACCATCAAAGAGAACGTGGGTAAGAGGAAGGGAGTCCTCAGAAAACCCCGGGTGACAGCCAGGCTCTCGGCAGGGTGAGGCTGGCCCAGGTCACAGCTGCGACTCCATTCACTGCGCTTTTAAGTTAGTTAGTTACTGATTTTTGCAGTCCTGGGGATGGAACCCAGGGGCATTCGAGCCACACCCCCTGCCCTATTTTTTATTCTTTAATTTAAAACAGCGTCTCACTGTTGCGGAGGGCCTCGCTAAGTAGCTGGCCCGCCATGCTCCTGTCTCAGCCTCCCAAGGACTGGGGTTCAAGCGTGCACCACCACGCCCGGCTCCCACCGCACTCTTGTCTAACCCGAGGACGGAGTCACGGGTGGCACTGTCACCCCTGCTTGGCTCAGCTTGGCGGCCACAGGACGACAGCCGCTAGCGCGCCTGGCCAGCCCTCTGCCTGGTCCTCAGGCTAGCCCAGCCGGCCCAAGACCTCCATGTCCCAGACTCGCTGGCAAGATCTGGAAGGACTCTGGCAACCTCCAGGTAGCACGGCAGAGACTCTGTAGCTTGTGGTTTAGGTTTTCCTGAGCGCCTTCAATCAGGGGTGACTATTATCTTTTCTTTACGCAGTTAAGTTGGCACTTCCTACTCCATATTTCAGAACTAAGCAGTCCCTGGTGTGAGGTCTGTGACAGACACCGGCCCCACTGAACTACATTTCCCAGCATCCCGTGCGGGGGCGCACAGGCTGTGGCTGGGCCCCACCCAGGGGGATGAAGCTGAGCAGTCTCTAGGCCTGGCCCAAACAGCCCTCCACAGGCACACCTGCTCCTCCTCTGCCGACCTGGTGGAGGGAGAAGCCCGGGCCCTGGGTTCCTGAAACCCAGCCTGCTTTGAGTTGTCAGGAAGTAGAAACAGCATACACATGGGATTAGATCTCTGCAATCAGAGGTCACTTCTGATAACAACTGATATGCCCAGATCAATAATGGATACTTACATAGGTGGTAAAACTCTAAAAGAAATGCTAAGAAATTATTTTTAGGAGCAGAGCCTTCGAACCCAAGCAGGCAAGTGCGTGGCAGTTGCTGAATTCCTTTTTTATTATTATTATTTTTTTCGGTACTGGGTACTCCCCCAGCCTATTTTTTATTCTGTGTGTGTGTGTGGGTGGGTGGGTGGGTGTGTGGGTGTGGTGCTGGGGATGGAACCCCCAGGGGCTTTCTACCTCTGGCTACACTCCCAGACCTAATTTTATATTTTATTTGTAAACAGGGTCTATGTTGCTGAGAGCAAATACCTGAGGCTGGCTTCGAACCTGCACAATCCTCCTCTCTCAGCCTCCCAAGTACTGGGATTTTAAGTGTACGCCACCACGCCCGACTTTTATTCTTCATTTTGAAACAGGGTCTCACTAAGTTGCGGAGGGCCTCACTAAGTAGCTGCGGCTGGCCGCGAACCCGCGCCCCTCCGGTCTCAGCCTCACAAGCCCGCCAACCTGCGATCCTCCCGACTTGGCCTCCCAGGTGCTGGGACACGCTTTCTGAAGTTGAAGGAACAAACAAGTTACTCTTTGTAGCTTCAAAGCCCCGCTGGCTCAGGCCTGGCCGGGAGGGGGCGCTGATGCTGCAGATAGCTGATTGGCTGCGATGGCGGGGAGGTGGGTGACGTTTTCGCTGTGAGTTCTAGGAGAAGGCTATTTTGCAATAAATAAGTAGGAAAAGTGGAGTCAGCCCCTCCACGGACATTATATATGGCGTGCATAAAAACTTGAGGCCTGCCGCTCTCTGGCCCTGCTGGGCCCACCGCCAGGTGAAAGACGGGCGTGGGCCAACCGGTGGCCTCTCCTGCGCCCAGGGATAACAGTGCCCGTCCGTAGGATGTGTGTGAAGAATCATCAAAACAGTGTCTGGAATGTTCTTAGAAAGTGCCAGCCCCAGCCGGGCGTGGAGGTGCACGCCTAAGACCCCAGTGCTGGGGAGGCTGAGACCGCAGGGCCGCAGGTTCCAGGACAGCCATAGCAAGACCCTTCGCAACCTAGAGAGACCCCATTTCAAGCCGGGCGTGGCGGCGCACGCTTGTCATCCCCGCGCTTGGGAGGCTGAGGCAGGAGGATCGCACGGGTTCAAAGCCAGCCTCAGCTACTTAGTGAGGCTCTCGGCAACTTAGTGAGACCCTGTTTCCAAATAAAATATAAAATAGGAGCCGGGCGTGATGGCGCACGCTTGTAATCCCAGCGCTTGGGAGGCTGAGACAGGAGGATCGCGCAGGTTCGAAGCCAGCCTCAGCTACATAGTGAGGCTCTCAGCAACTTAGTGAGACCCTATTTCCAAATAAAGCTTCTGGGTTCCACCCCCAGTGCCACCAAATAAATAAATAAATAAATAAATAAATAAATAAATAAATAAATAAAATAGGTCTGGGAGTATAGCCCGGAGGCAGAAAAGCCCCTGGGTTCCACTCAAAAAAAAAAAAAAGTTTTCTCCAGAGGCCACACGCACGCTAAATCTCATCCATCCACCGGCGGAGGAGGGGGCTTCATGGGCGCTGTGTCCGTCCCAGCTTCTCTTTCCCCTGACCCGTCTTCAGTTTCACCCGATGTTACCCCCTCCCCTGTTGCATCCTGGGAGAAGCCGGCGCTGCGGCCGGGTGGACAGCAAGCCCGCGCCCGTGGCGGGCATCGGGCATCTCTCTCTCTCTCCTGCTGACCCTGGGCCAGTCTGTGGGGCCGAAGCTGGTGGACAGGCTTGCGCTGGGTCAGGAGAGGCACCACTACAGCCTTCGACACCGCTGGGCGGGCTCTACAAGACCCCTGAGGGGCCTGGAGGTGTGGGCAGAGGCGGCCACAAGAATGGCTTCCATTGACATCTTCCGTGGCCCTAAGACCATCCCGCAGCTCTCTCAGACCCTGAGCCTTCCGACACCGCAGCTGTAGTCCAATCCCCCGCCCCCAACATCTGCCCAGGCTTCTTTTTTTTTTGGGGGGGGTACTGGGGTTCCTGGAAGCCCTTCTACCTCCGGGCTACACTCCCAGACCTACTTTTTATTTGGAAACAGGGTCTCCTAATCCAGCGCGCACAGCTGGCTTCGAACCTGCGCGATCCTCCTGTCTCTGCCTCCCAAGCGCGGGGATTACAAGCGTGCGCCACCACGCCCGGCCTGCCCAGGCTTCTGACCAGCCCCCACCCCAGCCCCGTCCTCACAGTCCCGGAGGTCATGCTCCGCGCCCCCAGGGAAGCAGTGCCCACTCGCTCCGAAGCCCTAGAGAGCTCCCTACTGCCTGTACACCAGAGCCCGAACTCCTAGGCAAGCTGCAAAGCCCTCCCAGTCTGAACCCAGCCTGGCTGGCCACGGTACGTCTTCACCCCTCCTCTGCGCATGGTATCCGGGCCAGTGGCTCTCTGGGCAGCCTAAGAATCCCCTGTGGATGCTGGTCAGTCATATTCCTGGACTCAGCCGGGCGTGGTGGCGCACGCTTGTAATCCCCGCGCTTGGGAGGCTGAGACAGGAGGATCGCGCAGGTTCGAAGCCAGCTGCGCGCGCTGGCTTAGGAGACCCTGTTTCCAAATAAAAAAAAAATGTAAAAATAGGTCTGGGAGTGTAGCCCGGAAGTAGAAGGGCTTCCAGGAACCCCAGTACCACCAAAAAAAAAAATATATATATATATATATATATATATATATATATATATATATATATATATGTTCCTGGACCCGGTGGGTCTGGGAATCTGTCCCGGCCACCAGCTCTCTGGGTGATCTGAAAACCTCGGCTGAGGATCAGGTCCAGCTCTTCCCAGACTCCCACCTCTGGCTCAGCTGCTCCCCCTGGGCGCCTCTCAATCCCCTCCTCCTCCAGGAAGCCTTCCCTGCGTGTCCCTGGCGCTCTGCCCCTACGGCCCTCAGCACCCTCTGCCCACGTGGGTACTGTGTCCACAGTGATGGGCCTGCTCGTGGGGAGGCTGGCCAGGACGCGGCCCCCGGCCCTCCCTGCCGCCCGCACCCGGGCTCCGAGGCACATCTGGCTTAATAAAGGAAACACTATTTCTCGACTCACCCCTTTTATTTTTAGAACCAGTGACTCATCTCTGCCGCGGAGGCCCTGAGGCTGCTCAGGGCGGGCGAGCGGGCGGCTGCAGGGGCCAGGCAGCGGGGGAGCCCGGCTGCTCAGCCTGGGGCCCCGGGCAGGGCCGAGGGGGCGGCAGTGGCCCCCTCCCACCCCAATATGTCCTGTCCACAGCAAGGAGCCTCTGGAACAGTCGGAGGCAACGGCCCGTGCTGTGCAGTGGGCTCGCGCCCGCCAGTTTTTCTCTCTCCATCTCTGTTTGTTTTGTTTGGGTGGTACTGGGGGTGGAACCCAGGGGCTTTCTACCTCCGGGCTATACTCCCAGCCCCATTTTATATTTTATTTGGAAACAGGGTCTCACTAAGTTGCTGAGAGCCTCAGTAAGTAGCTGAGGCTGGCTTCGAACCCATGCCATCCTCCCTTCTCAGCCTCCCAAGCGCGGGGATCACAAGCGTGCGCCACTGCACAGCCCATCTCTGTTTTCTTCTTTGTCTTAGGTGTTTTAACGAGGGCTTTCATGCCCTCACTCCTGCCCACACTCTGGGGATGGTACCACTGTGTCCCCCAGGACAGAAGCTTCTGTCTCTCCAAGTGGGCCTCCCTCTTGTACACACCCCTGCCACTGTGATACCACCCACCACAAGGCCCTCACCAGGCTAAGCAGATGCCAGCACCAGGTTCCTGGGCCTCCAGAACTGTGAGCTTAAAAACCTCTTTTCTTCTTAAAGTCCCCAGCCTCGGGCATTTCATTACAGTCACAGAAAATGGACTGATACAGGTCTCCTAACAGATTACTGTGTATATGGTCTCCGTATATTGTCTGGGACCTGACTCCTTGACTGAATCCTGGATTTATCATTTTCAATCACATTTAGTGGGTCCTCTCTGTTATTGAAGAAAATCATACACACACACCCCCACCCAGCTAAAAATGATGGTTCTTCTCCCTTGAGTTCACACCTCGGGTCTCACCTCCTCCTCTTCTCGAATGACACTTGTTCTAGTTTAGGTTTGGAATGTTCCCCCAAAAGGCTTGTGTATTGAAAGAAGTTCCCCCAGTGCAGCAGGGCCCCTGGGCATGGCCGGAGCGGCGGGTCACGGGGCGTGGCCTTGGGGACCATGTATGTCCCTGGTCCTCTGGCTGCCATGATGCAGGGTGGTTCCCTTTGCCACACCTCCCACTGCCGGGTGTTGACCAACCGTGGCCCGGAACCTCCGAAGCCATGAGCCCCAGTAAACCTTTCTTCCTCTAAGTTACACTTAACGGGTATCAAGTCACCCCGACAAGAAAGGCCGACTGAAACGGCGCTGCCCGTTGCTTTTCTGGTATCCCGCCAACCTTGCATTCTGGCGCCGCCCCACCTGCTGGAGCCACTGATGACTCTCCAGGCTCTTTAGCCCAAGGGTTTAGTAATTTGCATCAAGATTGCTTAGCAGTGCTTCTGCTTTCTCTTTCCATGTTACCTCTGATGGATTTGGCATCAGTAATATGCTTGCCACATAAAAGGTTTGGGGACCTTTCCGTTTTTATGTTCTAGAACAGTTTCAGAAGTGCTGGGTCACCGGTTCCAACCTGGCGTGGTAGATCCCTCCGCGGAGTATTCTGGGTCTGAAGACTCGTGATTGTCAAGGGAGGTAGGTTTTGACTTTATTTAAACTCTACATACCTTAGAGTCCGTTTCCTGCAGTGATCTGCCTTTTTATGTCTGTTTACACTGTAGACTTCTACTTTTCCGTACTCTTTCCCCTTTTTTTGTCCCCCCCTAAAAATTCCAGCACTCGGGTACCCTGGTCACTGCAGTCACCTTTTCATATATTCATTTTTCTCTCAGTTTTATCTCTTCCGTTCTTAGCTTTCTTTATGTTCTGTTGTTTTTAAATGTATTGAGTCGTGTGCTTAATTATTCTGTTCTCGTTCTTTCTCATTTGTGAACGCGCGTATTTGAGGCTGTGAGTTTTCCTTCAAGAACTGCATTAGCTGCAACTGAGAGGTTCCGGTCTGCGGCTCAGACGTTACCACTTAAGAGCCTCCTCTGAAGCCGGGCGTGGTGGCGCACGCTTGTAATCCCCGTGCTTGGGAGGCGGAGACGGGAGGATCGCGCAGGTTCGAAGCCAGCCGCGCTGGCTTAAGAGACCCTGTTTCCAAATAAAAAAGTATAAAAATAGGTCTGGGAGTGCAGCCCGGAAGTAGAAGGGTTTCCAGGAACCCCAGTACCACCAAAAATAAATAAATAAATAAATAAATAAATAAATAAATAAATAAAATTTAAAAAGAATTAAATAAATTAAATAAATAAAAATAAGTAAATAAAATAAATAAAAAAGCCTCTGCGACGCCCGTTTCTGTATTCCTGTAACGTACTCTGCAGACCACCCTTTTGCTACAGCAAAGTCCAATGTTTTAAAAATATGAACTGCATATTTGTGATTTCAAAGTTTCTACATTAAAACCCATGAAAAGATACAGGCAAATTTAATTTGTGATTATTTAAATCAATACACCACAAACATTATCATCTGATGCATAATCAATACAAAACCATGACTAGCGTGATTCTTTCCATTTTTCTGTCTTCAGCAGCTGGTGAGATTCTTACATTAACAGCGTGTCTCAGCTTGCAACGGCCACACTCAGTGTTCACTGGCCGCCCGAGCCCGCGGTCTTCCCCCACCTGCACCTGGGAGCAGGCTCGCTGCCGTGTTCAGCGTCGTATCCGTGGCATCTCACATGCTGTGGGCACCCAGTGGGTACTTCTGAGTCGATGACGACCGACCGTGTCCGTCAGCCCCAGCTGCTGTAACAAAGCGGCCCTGGCGGGCAGCTCCACGGCAGACCTTACTGCCTCATGGTTCTGGCGAGCAGAAGTCCGAACGCAGGCTCCTCTGGGGGCCCCCCTCCTGGGCTCGCAGATGGCCGTCCTCACGAAACGTCTTTGTGTGTGCTTTCCTCTGTGGACGCACACAGCTGCGTCCTCGTCTCCCATAAGGACACCAGTCCCATGGGGTTGGGACCCAACCTGCGTGACCCCACTTATCTCGATGACCTCCAGATTCAGCCACTTCCTGAGGTCCTGGGGTTAGGGCTTCAACAGACGCTTTTGGGGAAACACAGTGCGTCCCCTAACAGGACTGACGTGTGCGTCTGCTGCCCTCAGTCACGCCCACCTCCCACGGGCCACAGTCTGTGGGCAGAGGGGCGTCCGCATCCACGTCTAAGAAGGGCTGTGTTCAGCTACGCCTTAGACCCTCTCACTGGGACGTTCCAGCAGGAGCCATGCCGAGCCGCAGAAGGCTCTGGCCTCTGACACCAGGCTCGACCCACCAAGGGCAGCTTGGTACGGCTAAAATTCCTGGAGGTCAGACAAGGGCGGAGCCAGCACCTACAGGTGCCACCAGATACACGGATGCCAAACTTGAGCCCAAGATAAAGGCCGTGGCGGGGGTGGCATGCACTGCCTCTGTGCCCACCCGCACGAGTCCCAGGACCCAGACGGCCCAGCCTCCCCACAATGGCCAGCTAAGGCTGCTCTGGAGAGGTGCCCGCAGGCCCCTCAGGAACACACGGGGATCGCCGACGCTGCCCACGTGGCCAGCCACCCGCCCTCACTGCGATCCAGCATCTGCTGGAGGGATCCCGGAAATGCAGGTCCCCGGGCGCGGCCGGTCTGCAGCGGAGCTGGACAGCCATCTCCCCGGGGGCCTGGAGTCTGCGCGCGGCAGAACCGTGGACCCGTCTGTGCCGACCAGCGAATCCGAGGGCTTCGTGGCTCCGGCGATGGAGCCGGAGCCGGAGCACTGGGCTCTTGGCCCTAAATTGGTTCTCTCACCCGATCCGTCTTCCCTGGCACACCTCAGCCGCGGCCTAAGCCAGAATGGCCAGAGGGAGCCAGTCCTTCTGTCGGCCCTCCTCGGTCGTCCTCACGTGTCTGGAGGTTTGCAGATTACATGACGCTCTCTCTAAACCCTTATCTGCCCCTTGGAGGCTGGCAGGCAGGGCCCACGCCAGAGACAGAGAAACCGTTCTGGTGGGTAGAGAGTTTGAACTCGGCTCTCTGTGTAGACCCCTCGCAGAGGTGGGCTCTGGGGAGCCAGGGCAGCTGGCCGCTCTCGTCTGGTCCCCCAGGGGAGGTGGCTGAGCAGGAAGGGGCTGAGTCCCAAGAGAACTGGCTGGTGACGTGGCCATACTTGTCCTGGTGTTCCGCTGGCCCCTCGGGCTCACCCCAGCCTCTTCGCACAAATGTTTGTTATAAAGAATAGAGGCAGGACCGGGTGTGGTGGCGCAGGCTTGTAATCCCAGCATTCGGGAGGCTGAGACAGGAGGATCGCGGTTCGGGGCCAGCCTCAGCTACTTAGTGGGGCTCTTTGTAACTCAGTGAGACCCTGTTTCAAAATAAAGAATAAAAATAGGGCTGGGGTGGAGCTCGGAGGGAGAATGCCCCTGGGTTCCATCCGCAGTACCGGAAAAAAAAAAGGAGGCAGAAAAAGCCTTAGAGCAGGAGGCACCCCAGCAACACCCACACCAGGGGCCCAGAACCTGGCCACAGACACATGGTGCCCCGCGGCCCTGCGTGCTCAGCGCCCACCAGGCACCAGGCATCTTGGGCCTCTCTGAGCCTGTCTCTTCCAAGGTCTGCCAGTGTTGTTTTATTTTTTTCCTTTGGTACTGGGGATTGAACCCAGGGGCCTTCTACCTCCAAGCTATACTCCCAGCCAGGCTTATTTTATTATTTTGAAACGGTCTTGGGAAGTTGCCGAAGGCCTCACTAAGCAACCGAGACTGGCCTCAGACCTGTGATTCTCCTGTCTCAGCCTCCCAAGTACTGGGATGACAAGCGTGTGCTGCCACGCCGGGCTCGGCCGGCCAGTCTCTGCCTGGTGGGTGGGCTGTGGGGCCACACGCCTGCCCCTCTGGTAAAGGGGCTGGAGTCCTTGAGCCATCGGTGGACAGGGGAAGGGGCAGGCGTGGAGGGGACCACTTGCCAGAGCCTCCTGGTGCAGAAGGCCGAGTGGCGACAGGTGAGTGCCAAGACACATGTGTGACTGTGTGCGCTCCTCCCTGCCCACCAGCAAGGGGACAAGGCCTCCCATGCCCGGCCGCTGGCTAGTCCTGCTTAGGTCTGCGGGGCTGCGGCCGGGCCAGCTTGTAGTCGATGTAGGTCCCGAGGCAGGACCACAGGAGGAAACGCATGAGCAGAATGATCACCAGCAGCACCATGAGCGGGTCGGGGCCCCAGCTGCCCCCCAGCCAGAAGGCCATGCCGGAGGCTGCCCGGCTGTCCGCCGCCCCCCAGGCAGGCCGCCCTTGCCGGGCCCGGGGGCCTCTGGCGTGCGAGAGGACAGATTGGGCCTGCGCGCGGCCTCCTTGGTCAAGAGGCCCGTGTACCATTCATCCAGAATGAACCGCTCTGGGCGGCCACAATGGCAGCATTGTCCAGGGGCCTGGGGGGCGGGAGGCCGCCGGGAGCCCGCCTCCCTGGCTGTCCCTGCCGCCCTGGCCCGCCAGCACTGACGTAATCCCCAAACATCTCCGCCGGCGGGCGGGCGGCGCTGCGGCAGCTGCTGGGCGAGGCGGCGGCCTCCTCGGGCCCTTTCAGCCCACGCTGCTCTTCCGGCCACGGCCAGACAATCAGGCCCTTTCTCTTCCCAATTAGCTATCACTTCTAGGCCCGGCGCTGTCCGAGCCGGCCACTGCGGGCTTAACAGCAGCCGGCCCCTGGCGGGCGGGGGCCCAGGAGCCTGGCGGGAGGCTGGGGCCACCGAGGGGAGGCCCGAGGGAAGCTGGACAAATGAAAGAGACAGAGAGAGGAGAGAGGCCAGTCAGCCGGCCCGGAGGCCAGCCCAGACTCTGTTCAATTAACACAGGGGCCACTTGGGGGGCCAGCATGGGGAAACAGAAAGGGCCCGGGATCTGGGAAAATCTGCCCCATTCCCCAGGAGGGTGGCCAGGCGGCCAAAGCACCTCGAACCCACCCCCAGGGGCCCCCCAGGAAGCCTTAGAGGGACCCACAGCCTTCAGGGGGCAGGACAGTCCTCTGGGACCCCTCTCACCCCCCACAGGGGCCCTGGGCCTGGAGCTGGGTCTGGCCCGTACTCACTGAGTGACCCTGGGTGAGCTGCTCGGCCTCTCTGGGCCTCAGGCTCCTCCTTGGAAAGCACGGCAGGTGTGACCTGCCGGAGGGACTGGGAAAGGGCGCCCATGTTTACACGGGGCTATTGCCAGACCTGGGCACCCTTCCCCCAAGAAATGCACCCACATCTTCTTTGAAATAATAGCATCTCCCCATCTTCTCTGCCTGACACTGACACACACACACACACACACTCTGCCAGGCCCCCCTCCCCCTGCTCCAGGAATAATGCTGGCCTCGGCAGCAGGGGTCTTCCTAGGCCTACGCTCCCCACCTCCAGCCCAAGGGCAAGGGCGCCCACGGCAGGCCTGGGGACCCAGCAGCACCCATAGGGTCTCTGGCTACAGGTCTGGGACATCCAACTAGTAAATGGTCCAAGAGCCAAGGCGGGCAGAGGGCCCTCCAGGGACCCGCACCCTCCGCCCCCCGGTAACCAGCCCCCGAGTGTTCCTTGGCTATAAACGCACGTTTGCCTGGCTCAGCCTTTCCAGAAGGTTTTAAGGAAGGAGAACATAGAACATAAAGGACGGAGGGGGAGCACCCCCAAGTTGGAAGGAGAGGGTGATGATGGTACAGGGCCCTGTCTCAGGCACCCCGCCCTCTACCCGCTCCCCCTGGACCACAGCCTGCATCGTGGGACATCTGCCCACGGAGGTCACCGCCAGGCGGCCTGCCAATATGCCCAGCCCTTGGCAGAACGCCACCCGGGGCCACAGTCAGCACAGGCTCTTCGTGCCCTCAGACACAGGTGGGAATTAGGTACTAGGGGCCCGTCCCCGCCTTCAGTCAGAATGTTGGCTTACAAAGGCCTCCAGAGTGCGGGAAGGTCTCGCTGCTGTCCCGGAGACACCCACACGGCCCGGCCCTGGGGCGAGGGACCAGCGGGGGGCAGCCACACACCTGAGAGGCGCATCACTCACCTGGGAGGAAGGCCGGGTCTCCAGGTGGGGCGTCCGGGGAGCCCGGCCGCCGGCTCGGGCCCACCAGCGAGGTGGCCTCGGACAAAAGTCCCTGTGTTTGCGGAACACACGTGATCAGACACACAAAGTCAACAACGCCTGGGTCACGTGGTGCCCAAGCACGGAGACTCGGGTCAAGGAAGCCTGGACCCTTCCTGCTCACTTCCAGGGCCCTTTGAAGGAGAATGCAGACGGGGTGCCCTGTCCCTAGGGGTAGTGTCAACTGGCCCTGGGTGGCTTTTCCAGGAGAGGCCACTGGCTACAGCTGTGGGCAGCAGAGGAACGAGGGGCAGTGCCCACGGAGACAGAGTAAGAAAAAGTCAACCCAGGAGCCACGGCTAGGACAGGCTGGGCAGGGGCTGCCTGTCTATTCCCATGGGTGCTCTACGGGGGGTGGGGCACCTCCGGCTCAGGGCGGAAACTCCCCAAGTCACCCACAAGCCACTCGCCGCACCCCACCCCTGGGGCCCTTTGACAGCTCCCAGGCCCGAAGCCCTTTCACCTCTCCAGGGCCGTCCTGGGGTGTCTTGCAGCAGGGCCCCAGCTCCGGGCTCCCCTTCGCCAAAGACTGGCCTTGGAGAAAGACAGCCGGAGCCCTCAGGATGGAGATTCGAGGGTCACGATTGGCCACCCTAGAATTCCACCTGAGATTGCAAAGAAAGCCGGCTGTGCCTAAAGGCTCCCCTTTCGTAGCCTGCGCCCTCATCCCGCATCCCCACTCCCCTCCTGCATCACCCGCCTGTGGGTACGGCCAAGACGAGGGCGCCAAGCGCCCCCTGGGGAAAGCAGATTTGCTAGTCTGCAGCAGCAAGCGTCTTTAGGATGCCGAGAGCCACGTCTCCGTCCACTCAAACGCCCAGGTGTCCAAACAGTAACAGGGCCAGGTTCTCGCCCACTGCTCCCTGACACAACACCTAGCAGGTGCCACTGAGCCACAGGGGCACCCTGGGCATGAGCTAGGGTCGGAAGCAAAGGGGGGCACGCATCTTTGCCTCAGGAAGCCGGGTCCCACCCCCGGGCCTACTCTCTTTACTAATGATGGCCGCGGGAGCGAGCCCCGGGGACCCCAGTTGGGTGGCTGCTCTCAGCCCTTGGCAACCCAAGGTCCTAATCGAGTGTCAGGGCGCTGCGCCTTGCACCAGATCCCTCAGGGCTCGCGTGGTTCTGATCATCTAGAAAACCCACAGCACAGGCACCACGTAGGCCAGGGGCCCTGACTGTAAACCCACCAGTTATGCCGGGATCTTGTTGAAAATCGTTATGCCTTTTTGCAAAAGCAAGATATGCTTGCTATTATAAAAATAATAATAATCACAGAGCCACACTACCCTGTAATTATGGGCACATCTGTAATCTCAGTACTTGGGAGGCTGAGACAGGAGGTTTGCTGTTTCAAGGCCAGGCTCAGCAGCTTAGTGAGACCCTGTTTCAAAATAAAAAGGGGCTGGGGGTGTAGCTCAGAGGTAGAATGCTCCTGGGTTCAATCCCCAGTAAGAGAGAGAGAGAGAGAGAGAGAGAGAGAGAGAGAGAGAGAGAGAGAGAGAAGAAGAAGAAGAAGAAGAAGAAGAAGAAGAAGAAGAAGAAGAAGAAGGAGGAGGAGGAGGAGGAGGAGGAGGAGGAGGAGGAGGAGGAGGAGGAGGAGAGGAGAAGAGAGGAGAAAGAGAGAGGGGTGCTTTAGGAGAGAGAAAATGCCAACCACCTTTACTGAGATGGGGAGTGTACTAAGGGGAACCTCTCTCCACAGCCACTGGGGCCCCGGGAGCCGTGCCCTGTAAGGCTCTGTGACGTCCTTTCTGTTCTGGGAAGCCTACATCTCAGATCCCAGCCATTGAAATCAAGAGAATGTGCGTTTCAAACCAGGTTTCCACTGAGATACTCCCAACTCGCAGACGGGCGAAAATTAATTTTCTTTCTTCTTGCCCCACAAAAGCAGATTAAAGTCGCCAATGGGCGGATGAGAGGGGAGAAGCGTGGGGCTTCCTCGCCGAGGGAGACCCCGCCCGGCTGGGCTCCTCTCCCGCACACACGAGGGCCCCGAGGGCCCCGGCGGCCCCGGCTCTTTGGAGGCCCCGCTGCAGACATAAAGCCGCGGCCCAAAACAGGCACTTCAGAAAATGACGCTGTCGCCTTTGCGAGTCGAAAGCTGGTATGTAACTTTGCCCCGGTGATCAAACAGCTAGTCCAGGACGCTGTCAGGAGCAGAATGAAATTCCAAATAAATTAGCCATGTCCAAGAAGCCAATACAACACCGGATTAAGGCTCACAAAGAAAACACAATTTATTCAGCCTACCTTGTCAGAATTCTTAATAACCTCCCTTCGAGCTTCTCACCTCGGGCCGGGAGCGCCTGGACGGGAAGGAACAAAGCCCCGCTCGGAACATGGGGGTGCAGGACACTTATAAAATCGTCGGGTTTTGGGGGGGCATTTCAGCAGAGACACAGCAGGAGCCCCAGACACGGCTCCGAGGATCCCTCGGGTCTGAATGAGGGGTTCACACACATTAGGATATGGGGCATGGGAGCCACGGTGCACCATTAACCATTCCGCCTTAATTCTTTGGGGCTTGGGGGGAGGGATGGCCTGGAAATTTGAGGGGTGCCTGCAAATTCTGGGGCTCCCTCTCTCATCACTGGCTCTTGTAAGGTGGCAATTGGAGAAGAGGTACGCGTGGCCTTGGCAAATCCTACCTGTCCTCTTTCCCACCCATTGGTATATTCAGCAGACCTAAAAACAGCACCTTGATTTATCAATTAATTCGGCCAGCTTTCACAGCCGCCGGCGCTCTCTGAAAGAGTTAACAGGCAGAGGTTTGGGCGGCTTGGGACGGGCACCTTTGAAGGTCCCTGGGCCTCCTCCTCCTCCTCCTCCCTCCCTCCCCGGCTGCAGTGATGTATCTGCTTTGCCCAGAGCCTGGGCGAGTCGGGGGCCCTCTCTTTGTCCCCAGAGAGGCACTGGGGAGGGCAGAGGGGGCTTTGCTTTGCAGCTCTGAGGCGTTTTGCAAGATGCAATCCCGACAGTCCTTTGCAGAGCTGCTGAAAGGAAGGAGCCCAGGCAGCTCTCGCACCCCCGCCCCAGGACGGAATGTCGAGATGCTTGAGAATCTGCAATATAAAGATTTTCCCAGAAAAAAAAATTAAGAAGGAGATGACCTAATGGTATTAAATTTTTTTAAAGGAAAGAATGAAATGCACGTGGGGGCGGGGATTCTCAGGACCTCCAAGCCCAGAGCTGTTTTCTCTCTCTCTGAATTTCTAAATATAAATAAAGGGGAGTCGTGGGGACGGCAGACAGAGGCAGTTTTCTAGGCACACACCAAGTCATTTTTAAAAATGTTTCTTTGTGTGTGCGTGCGGTACTGAGGGTTGAACCAGGCAAGGGCTTTCAATGCCCGAGCTACCCCCCAGACCTCTTTATGTTTTAGTCTGAATCAGGGTCTCGCTAAGTTGCCGAGAGCCTCGCAAAGATGCCGAGGCTAGCTTGGAACCTGTGATCCACCTGTCTCAGCCTCCCAGACGCTGGAACTCCAGGCATGCTCCCCACAGCGAGTAGAACCATTCCCCAGTGAACCCAACCCATGCCAGACAGAGCGGGCATGGGGGGCGTCCGCGGGCCCCACGCTGGCCTGAGCACAGGTACCCAGCATGACCAAAGGTGTGCCACGAGCACAGCCTGTCACCGCAGAAACCACCTCACGGCCATCCTGAGGCTCCAGGACTCCCCAGGACTGTCCTCAGCAAGGAGAGGAGGCAGGGCTCCTCCCGGAGGACCACGCATGGGAGCACCCTGCTGCCCTGAGGCCACGTTCTACCTGGCTGCTCCCCCACCCTCCCCCTCCACCTGGGCTACCCAGGGATGACTGCCCACCAAAACTGAGTCCAGCGCCACAGCCTGCTGTCCTAGCCTCGCAGGATGTGCTCCCCAGAGAGAATCCGAGGGGGCAGCATCCGCGGACGGGTCCCTGGTCAGAGGTCCAAGCCTGAGCCGCGAGCTGAATGCCAGCAATGGCTGCTGGGGCTCAGGAAGGCCAACCAGGAGCTGAGCACGCGGGGCCTGCCCCCGCCAGCCCACGCACACGCAAATATCCACAACCGTGCAGACGCACCCTAATACCCATGCTCTCGTACATGTGCACACATCCACATCTGTGCACACACGCACATGGGCACCGATACTTATGCACCCACCCATGCTCATGCACACAGGAGCACAGGGCACTCACACTCGTGTACACACATGCACACCAATGCCAAACGCATGCGCACACATGTATACACATGCACACAGATACACCTGCACATGTGCCCAAATTCATGCACACGTGTGCACACATACCCACACTCATGCACAGACAGGACACACACACTTGTGCGCACACATGTGCGTACACGCACACGTGCCCACACTCATGCACACTCAGGAGGCCTGAGCGCCAGCGAGCCAGGCCGGAGCCACAGGACTGGCCCCTAGCTGAGGGCAGGAGGGGCCACGTGGCCGGCACTGGCCAATGGGAGGAGAGGTGGCATGGTGTCACTTCCTGGCGGAAGCCGGGGGCGTGGCTCGTCGCCCTCTCTCCTCTGTCTTTGGGGGTGCTGTGCTCGAGGGAAGGGCGCTGCCCGAGCCGGGAGGGAGGGAAGAGCGCGGGTGGGAGTGGGGCCCGCGGAGCCTCCCTGGCCGTGGTGACGGTGAGTACCTGTTACCTCGCCTGCCTGATGCACGCACGTGAAGGTGGAGGCCTCGGCGCACAACCGAACAGTGAAAACTCAAGGTCTTTCCGAAGGCACGCTGCATTCACGAGGGGGAGCGGCCACTGTTGAGGACAGGCAGTTTTCTTTTTTTTTTTTTGCAGTACTGGGGATGGAACCCAGGGGCATTTTACCTCCCAGTTACACCCCCAGCCCTATTATTATTATTATTATTATTATTATTATTATTATTATTATTTACTTTGAAACAGAGCCTCACAGAGTTGCAAAGGGCCTCACCAAGTAACTGAGGCTGGCTTCGGACCTGCACAATCTCCTGCCTCAGCCTCCCGAGCGCGGGCATTCCCAGCGTGCAAGCCCGGCGAGCCATAGTTTCTAATCAAGAGGAAAATGAATTTCTCCATTCTGGGGAAGGAAGAGGCAGAAATTAAGTTGCTGTTGCTGCTTCGAGCGAATTCCTGGAGGCAGAGCCTATAATCTGTTCAGCCCCGCAGGGAAGGCACCTTGCCTGCCCACAACTTGTGGACCTGTGATACTGTTTTGAATCTCTGCCACTTAAATAACTTCAGAAATATTGTGCTGGGCGGGGTGGTGCATGCCTGTAATCCCAGTAGTGGGAAGGCTGAGACAGAAGAGTCATGGGTTCGAGGCCAGCCGCAGCAACTTAGCCAGGTCCTTAGTAACTTAATGAGAGCCTGTGTTAACCCTGACTTTCTCCAGGCCTCTTAGGATCTGCATCTGGGCTGAGGCCGAGCTTTGTTCAGGCATGAGATCAACCTTAACGCGTATATTCAACGACATAACTTAGGTTATGCAGGAACACACATAAGACTAAGTTGCATATGAAGAGGTTGGTAAAAATGTGGCTGGAAGAGCAGGGATGGTGGCACACGCCCGTAATCTCAGCACTTGGGAGGCTGAGACGGGAGGATTACAGAGTCAAGGCCAGCCTCAGCATGTAGCCAAGCCCTCTAGGGATGTGGCTCACAGGTAGAATGCCCTGGGTTTGATCCCCAGCAACACACACACACCCAATTACAAAACAATTTTTTAAGGAAGCTGCTGGAGGTTTGTGGGAACCGAACCCTCTGTTCCCACCAGGAACAGTAAAGTCGGTGCTTGCAGCATCTTCATAGACCCTGTCTACTAAATAACCAGGACCGGCCCTGTTTTCTTGGTGTGTTGACTTCTCGGTGTCTCCACCGACCGAGATTAACTGTGGGATCCTAAGGGCAGCGACACCCCGGCCCCACTGAGCCCCAGCCCCAGCATGGAGCCCAAACCCAGGTGCTCAGTGACATTTGGCACAGGGATAATTTAGAGGCACCGGAGCCCACATTCATATCCCGCTGGTCCCAGAACCCTGGGTGCCGGAACCTTTGCCCTGTCCACACCAGAAAGCCCCGGACGGCAGGCTGGCCCCAGAGCCCAGGGTGTTGGATTGCAAGCGGCTGGTTTACTTCAGCAGCCTGCTAAAGGACGAGGGGTGTTTAATTGAGCACCTGCTACGTGCCAGGAGCGAGATGGGGTGACTGGGAGGCGACTGGAACCCCTTCAGAGACTTCACCAGTGAGGTTTAATTTTCTGGGTCAACAAAGATCAGGGCAACATCTTCCTGACTCCCCTCACCTCCAGCACCTCCGATGCTATTCTCCTCAGCTCACAGATTCATCCTCACGGCTCAAGATGGCTGCGGTCCCAAGGGGAGAGGGCCAGTATTCAGAAAGCCACATCCCACAGGGCAGTTCCCAGCAGACTTCCACTTAAGAGTCTTCTCACCGCAACGGTGACGTGTGGCCCTGGATCTCAGGCCAGCGGAAGAGCGGGGTCTTCACTGGGCACGTCTCTAACACAGCTGCCTCCAGGGTCTCGGGCAGGGTGAAGGGAGACCGGGCAGGGGGTGGGGAGCTGGCGGCACGGCCTCATCCTGTGCAGCACGTTAAGATGGTTCTACAGTTCTTCCTACAAGACAGATGTTGTTCTTGTTGTTTTAACACCCCCTACCAAAAAAAAAAAAAAAAAAAAAAGGGGAGGGGACACAGGCCAGGCGGAGGATCAGGATCTGAATGCTCACCGGGCTGGGAACTCGTTTTCTAAGGCACTGCTTGTTTGCTGGCTTCTCCAAAGAGGTCTGTGCTGTTTCTTTTAAAAATGTTTCTCTTATGCCGGGTGTGGTGGCGCACGCTTATAACCCCAGCGTTTGGGAGGCTGAGACAGGAGGATGGCAGGTTCCAGGCCAACCTCAGCAACTTAGTGAAACCCTGTCTCAAAAAAAAAAAAAAAAAAATCATTAAAGAAAATCGGGCTGAGCCAGGCGTGGTGGCGCACGCTTGCAATCCCAGCATTCGGGAGGCTGAGACAGGAGGATGGCGGTTCGCGGACAGCCTCAGCTGCTTAGTGAGGCCCTCTGCAGCTCAGTGAGACCCGGTTTCAAAATAAAGAATAAAAAATAGGGCAGGGTGAATGGCCCTGGGTTCCACCCCCAGACCCACAAAAAAAAAAAAAAAGAAAAAGAAAAGAAAATAGGGCTGAAGGTATTGCTCAAAAGTAGAATGCCTCTGGGTTCAATTCCCGGTACCAAGAAAAAAAGAAAAATGAAGAAGGACAAAAGGGAAGGGGCAGAGAGAGAGGAAGGACCCTTGGATTCTCCACAGCTGCGCTCCTTCAGTGCACGTGACCTTGACAGGCCTGAGCGCCCTGGCCGTGTCCTTCAGAGCTGACCTTGCTTGGGCTGAGCTGCCTGGGCAGAAGCCCCCTCCCTTGCCTTTGATCACACTAGGCTTGGACGCTGACTCTGCCTGTCCTCTGTTCAGAGACCCCAGACCCTCAGGCTAGAACATACTGCCCCGGACTGTGCGGCCTGCGGCTCCTGTGAATCCAGTCCCCAAAAAACAAAGAAACCCTTGTGAGCCGGAGGCCCACCTGCGGCAGCCTGGCCGTCTCCCGGAAGGGAGGCTCCGGTAGGAGTCTCTGCTCTCCCTCCTCCCTGCCTCTCCCTCCTCCCTGCCTCTCCCTCCTCCCTGCCTCTTCCTCCTCCCCGCCTCTGCTCTCCTTCCTCCCTGCCTGCCTCCCACCAGGTCCTGCCCGAGCCCCCCCTCCCACCTGACTCGGGCCCGGGTGACTTGAAGTTGGCTTGGTCAGGCTAAGCCGGGTGGCATGCCTAGTGTTTCCGAGTGAATCAGTCCTCTGCTGCGGCCAGGAGCGTGGGCCGGGGGATCCCTGGCCGGCCACAGGGCACAGGCCATGGGGATGGTTCTCAGTCCGTCAGGAAAGGATCCTTGGGTCACAGCGGAGCGTCTGGGAGGCTCAGAGCACTTCCGGCCCCCAGATCTCGGCGTTTGGGAACGTCGGGGAGTATCTCAGGAGCGGGAAGGGAGCGCCCAGGAACACAAAGAAACCAGGGACTAAGTTAAGGTGAGGGGCAGCCATGGCCGCCGTGGTGCTGGTGGAGCAAATGGCACCGGCAGCCAGCTCTGCCCCAAACGGCAGCCCAACCCTGCTCCTGGCCCTCCATGGCCAGGAGGCCCCAGGACCTGCAGGCGGCTGGGTGCCACTGCCCCCCAAAGCCAGCAGTGGCCCCTGGGGGCCACGAAGAAGCTGTGTTTGTCAGAGGGAGGCGCCGCGCCAGCCCTGTCCCGGGCACTCAGTCTCCTCTGAAGTGAGGACAGTTGGTAGTCTGATGAATGTCCAGCCAGGCGTGGTGGCACTCCTGTAATCCCAGTATTCGGGAGGCTGAGGCAGGAGGACCACAGTTGTCAGACAGCCTCAGCTACGTAGTGAGGCCCTTTGCAACTCAGTGAGACCCTGTTTAAAAATAAAAGACTAAAAAAAAAAAATAGGACTGGGGTGTCACTTGGAGGTAGAATCATCCCCAGTACTGAAAAAAAAAAAAAAAAAGAATGTCCATGACTGGGCCGGGTAGTTCAGCCCACAGCGCTGGTGACTGGGGCCCCAGGTGAGACACAAGAGGAAGACAGGGATGCTCTGAGGCCCCCCCAAGGCAGCAGCTCACCAGAGCTAAAGAAGGCCCAGTGCCTCACACCTGCAACCCAGTACTTGGGAGACGGAGACAGGAGGATCGAAGGTTCAAGGCCAGCCTCAGCAACTTAGTGAGACCCTCTGTCAAAATGAAAAAATAGGGCTGGGGGCCCATCCCCAGTGCTCCACACCGAAAGAAAGTAATCAAAATGGAGGGAAACGGCTGGAGAGTGCCCACCTCTGAATTGGGACTCCAGTGGCCTCCAAACCACTAAAGCTGTCCTGGGGGGCGCCTGGGCGTCACCAAGCCCGCCGCCCACACCGCCTTTTTTCCATGGGAGAAAATGAAGCCCGAGGAAGTGACCAGCCCAAGCTCACCAGGAGAAATCGAAGCCCGTCTCCTTTCTCAACATGCACCTGCCCTTGGGAAGCCCTTCGCCTCCCTGGCCCAAGGTCACCCAGAAACACGCCCACCGGCACATACACCTCTCTGGCGCCCTCCCCAGCCTGCCTTGGGGCCATCAGTGAGGCGTGGGTGGCACGGGCAGAAGGGCGCCCTGCGGTCTGGGGCTGGTCCAGGAGAGAGTCCAGTCCTGGGACCCCGAGAAGGCCACACGGCTGCCGGAAGGGGCTGGAGCTGGAGTGGGCCGGCGGCCCGGGCCTCTCGGGGCTGGTTGAAAGACCCTTGCACCCACCTGGGCCCTGACCAACAGAGGCAGGGGTCCGGGAAACCAGAGCTCAGCACTTGGGCCCTGGAACGTGCCCCGGAGCAGCCACACGTGGACCAGGCGCCACCTAGGGGAAGGAACGCAGCCATGGGCTCCCAGCCACCCGGGCAGGTCTGAACACCTGTGCCTCTGGGCTGGTCCCCCCTGCTGCCACGGGCCCTGGCTGTGCCAACTCTGTGCCTCAGCGTCCTAGACGTATTCAAGCGCTCAGGTGTGGGCCTGGCTGCCCAGGGGGTGCTGTGCAGCAGTGGGGGACATGTGACTGTGTCCTGGGAGCCCCGGGGTTGGCAGGAACTCTCCTGTGGAAGGCCACGCAGCTGCCCTGAGACTCCATGGCCCATCGGGATGTCCCAGTCTGGGAGCCTTTCCGGGACATCCCTGGCAGCCGGGACAGACCAGGGGCCTCATCTCCTTAGCGACAAACTCATCCGCAAAAGGACCCTTCGCCCCGCGCCTGCCTGTCCTCTGGGGCCTCGGTTAGGCCCGGTCCCCGATGTCGAAACAACGCACAGGGGGGCTTCTGGGTGGCAGAGGTGGGGGACCACCTCCTGGGCCTCGGCTTCAGATCCTGAGGACAAGACCCCCGAGCAGGGACCCCAGATTCGATGGAAGCCCGGAACAGGACAGCCATTCAGACCCACCACTGGAAAGAGGGTCCGGCGTGTGGAGACTGAATGGAAAACTCCAGAAGGCAGGAATGTCCTTGTTGACAGCGTCCCTCGTGCCCTGGGCAGCTCGCAGAGGACCTCCAGCGAGTGCTGACCGGGGACGAGGCCCACGTGCATGCTTCTGCGCGCTGCATTTGGTGGGCTGCATGGCGCCCTCTCCCTGACCCTCTCAGGCTCTCTCTAAGCCTTCAGCAAACAGACCTGGCAACAACAGAGGCTGACGAAGGTCACGTCCCTTCCCAAGGTCACACAGCCAGGAATCGGCAGGCCCAGGGCTCCCCCCCCCCCCCGCCCTCTCTCTCTCTCTCTCTCTCTCTCTCTCTCTCTCTCGACCCCCCTGCTCCCCCCCAGGGCCCCTGCCACCCGCCTGGCATGGCAGCTGGCCCAGCCCAGGCCCCCAGGCCTATCACCTCCTGGGGACACTTCTGTGGGCCCTAGGCATTTGGCTTTCAAAGATTCCTTCATAAAAAATAATTAGTAACAGCAATAGAATGTGTCTACTCCAGGCTGGGGTGCAGCTCAGTAGCAAAGTGCTTGCCTGGCAAATGGACCTCCCTGGTTTCGATCCCCAGTCCAAAAAGACCTCCTAAAAGAAAAAGAATGTGCGTACGCTAACTGCGCTGAATTATATTACACATTGTCTTACTTTCCCGGAGTTGCCTGAACACATTACCACAAACCAGGTGGCCTGAAACAATAGGAACTTCTTCTTTCCCGGGTCTGGGGATCAGGTTCCAAAATCAAGGCCTCTGCCGGGCTGGCTGGGAGAGGAGCAAGGGAGGGTCCCCACGTGTTCCCCAGCTGAGGGGCTGCGTGCCGCCCTCAACTTACAGCCACCCCACTCCAGTCTCTGCACCCATCTCTCGTGACTGTCACCTCGCCGTGGGTCCCTGTGTCTCTCCCCACGGCCATCTTAAAAAGACACAGTCCTGCCGGGTGTGGTGGCGCACGCTTGTAATCCCAGCATTCGGGAGGCTGAGACTGGAAGATGGCGGTTCGTGGACAGCCTCAGCTACTCAGTGAGGCCCTTTGCAACTCAGTGAGACCCTGTTTCAAAATAAATAAAAAATAGGGCGGGGGGGGTGTGTGGCTCGGAGGTCAAATGCCCCTGGGTTCCATCCCCAGTACCACCACCAAAAAAAAAAAAAAAAAAAAAAGACACAGTCTTGGGGTAGGAGCCCACCATCGCAGCAGGACCACACCTCCACTGACCACCCACCAAGACCCTCTTCCAAATCAGGTGTGTTCTAAGGCTGCAGGTGAATGGGACATTACTTAATCATATAGGGCAGGACTTAATCATAAATACAGGAACATTTCTCCAATCTATTTCTGTCTTCTGATGTGTGTGTGTGTGTGTGTGTGTGTGTGTGTGTGCGCGCGCGCTACCGGAGATGGAACCCAGGGGCCTTCAACCTCTGGAATACAACCCCAGACCTATTTTTATTTATTTTATATTTATTTATTTATTTATTTTGCAGTACTGAGGATGGAACCCAGGGGCATCAGGGGCATTCTACGTCTGACACACAACCCCATCCCTATTTTTTATTCTTTATTTTGAAACAGGGCCTCCCTGAGTTGCAGAGGGCCTCACTAAGTAGCTGAGGCTGTCCGCGAACCGCGATCCTCCTGTCTCAGCCTCCGGAATACTGGGATCTCAAGCGTGCCCACCACGCCCAGCTTACTTTTTATTTGGATACAGGGTCTCATTAAATTGCTGCGGGTGACCTCAAACCTGTGATCCTCCTGGCTCAGCCTCCTAAATACTGGGATTACAAGTATGTGCCCCCATGCCCAGCCTATCTTCTGATTTTAAAAGACATGGAAACATCATTGCAAACCCCTAAAAGTCCCCTGGGCCCAGGTGTCATGCCACCCCAGCCCCGTGCTCCCCAGTGCCCGGCACTGCCCCGGGCACCCAGCAGGGACTGGCTAAGCCCTTGCCACACTGGGCCACTTTCTGATGGGTCTGCTTTCTGTGCCCTCTGGTTATCTGCCCTTCCCTCCTCCCAGCGCCGGGCGGGTAATACCCTTCACCGTAATCTGCCTGGTCCCAGGCACCTTCCCACTGGCCGCCCTGGTCAAACAGCCCGGCCCTGGCCGCTACCCGCCTGGCTCCAGGCTCCTGATATGAATGCGGAGGTTAGATTTTCTTGACACCACTGTAATTTTTCACATAGCAATCCGGTTACCAAGCACATTGGCACCTGGGCCCGGTTCCACCAGGACTTGGCAGGGCCCACAGAAGCCACTGGCAGTGATGGATGCCCGCCCCTCCACCCACCCCACCCGCCCCGGCGACCAGCCACCGCCGTGCCAGCCCCGGGACCGTGGCAGCCAGCCCCCGGCAGCTGCAAGGCCCGAATGCCAAGACGCAGGCAGCTCTTCCCAGAGACACAGGAAGTCTGCCCGGCCCCCGGGAAGCCATAGGAGGCCTCTCTGCCTCTCCTTCCCAGACTCTGCTGGTGGGGAGGCCAGGGCTGGGCAGCTGGCTACAGGTTTAGTTTTCGTTTTCGTTTTTTATTTTTGGTAGTAGAGACTGGACCCAGGGGCATTCCCCCAGCCCTTTTTATTTTGAACCAGGGTCACACTACGTTGCTGAGGCCGGTCCTGAACCTGCGATCCTCCTGTCTCAGCCTCCCAGGTTCTGGGATGACAGGTGTGCCCCACCCTGCCCAGCTAACTCTCTGTTTCCACCGTCTCTCTGCCCCAACACCAAGATCACGTAGAAACGAGATGCCAAGCCTCCATCTGGACCGCCCAAAGGATCATTCATCATGGTCCAGCCAGGTTAAACCAAGGCCAGAAACAGGAAGATGAGGGTTGAGACCAGAGCCCGGGTTTGGGTGGTCAAAGGGCAAAAGGTTGGTTCGCCCACTGGGCGGGGAGCCGGGGGTGGGCCCCAGATCCCAGCCACCTGTTTATAACCTGCACATGGGCGGATGCTCCCGCTCGCTGGCCTATTCTCCCATCCACCGGGAGGGGCTGCTGTCAGTAGCATAGGAGTTCCTCAGGGCGCAGGGAAAGGGGCCCCCCCGGCTGGTCAGCACCCAGACGCAAGGCCCGGAAACTCCCTGAGTGGCGCGTAGCGGGGGTCCTGAGGAAGGTCAGGGCCGTGCTGTGGGGCAGGGGGAAAGCAGAGACCGGAGCCTACTCAGCACACGCTGGTGAGGCTGAGCCTCCAGGACGGGCCTCAGTTTACCATGTCTAGACAGCGGCAGCCACGGCACTCCACAGGGGCCGGAGCGGAGGGGCCTGGGCCCAGACAGGAGCGTGAGCAGTCCCAGGTCCCAGAGCTCGCCCGGTCTGTCCCCTCCCAGCACACTGCGGCGGGCCACAGGACGCCGAGGGGCACCACTAAGGTCCACCCTCTGCCGGCCCCCCAGAGAGCCCGAGGTCCCAGCGAATGTCCCCTCCAGTGTCCCCTAAGCTCTCGCCAACAGAAGGTGGGGTTCGCCCTGCAGCAGACGGTCTCCGCCAGCATCTCGGGAGCCGGGGCCGCCTAGAGAGACACGGGCCAGAGAGAGGGGGCCCTGGACAGGCGCCATCCGAGAAGGGGAGTCGGAGGCACTGCTTGGACCAGAGCCATCCTGTGCAGCCGCCCGGGCCCGTGGCACGTGGTCTGTGTAAAACCAAGGAAGCGTGCTTTTAAAATACATTTCCTTTTAATTAATTTAAATCTAAATACCGAAGCCGGACAAAATGGTTTTCTGTGAAATACGATTTACCGTTCGGGTAGGACGTTCGGCAGGCAGTGTCTCCAAAGAGACGTGATCTGAGTGTAAAATCACAGGCTGGGTTTTGAGGAATCAGTCCCCGGAAAGAATGCAACACATCTCACTAATGGTCTGGACACTGGTCACATGTTGGCATGCCTTGGGTAGAGGGGGTTGAATGAATTATTATTAAAATTCATCTCATTGGCTTCTTCTTACTTTTTATAGGGGGAGGGAGATTGAACCCAGGGCATTCTACCTCCAAGCTACACCCCCCAGCTCGGAGGTAGAAAATATTCTTTATTTTGAAACAGGGTCTCACTGAATTGCAAAGGGCCTCATTAAGGAGCTGAGGCTGTCTGTGAACTGCGATCCTCCCATCTCAGCCTCCCAAATGTAGGGATTCCAAGTGTGCACCGCCACGCCTGGCTTTATTTTTTGTTTTGAAACAGGATCTCAGTAAGTTGCTGAGGGTCTAAGTTGCTGAGGCTGGCCTTGAACCTGCGATCCTCCTGTCTCAGCCTCCTAAGTACTAGGATTACAGGTGTGCCTGGCTCTTTCTTACACTTAACATAGCTACTGAAAAATGTTTAATTCCTAAGCGCTTTGCATTTTATTTTTATTTCTATCAGGCAGGTCCGCTCAAGAGCCGCCGCCAAGCTGGGCGTGGGCACATATGTGTAATCCCAGTACTTGGGAGGCTGAGACGGGAGGATCGCGCAGATTCGAAGCCAGCCTCCGCTACTTAGTGAGGCTCTCAGCAACTTAGTGAGACCCTGTTTCCAAATAAAATATAAATAGGTCTGGGAGTATAGCGCAGAGGTAGAAAGCCCCTGGGTTCCATCCCCAGTATCAAAAAATAAAATATAATAAAATAAGCCAAGGCTGCCTGCCGCAGCTCGGCCCACCTGGCCGCCCTGCGGTGACGTGCTCTTCTCAAATGCACCCATGAAGGTAGCAATATCAAACGATAAAGCAGCAGCCGACCCCCACCGGGTCCCTGGAGCGCGGCGCCTACGGCTGTCCTGACCGCCCCAAAGGCCTGTGGGTGGCTTCATGATTCCTTGCAGAGCCCAGAGAGAGAAAGCAACTTGCTCCAGGTCACACAGCAAGACAGGGGGTGGCGCAGATCATTCGGCCCCAGGGAGGGCGCCCACCTCCCGTCACCGCAGGACTTCAACGTTCTAGCCCTGGGTTTCTTAGGCGCACCTTGGCCTCCAAAACCCAGGCCGAATCCAGACCCAGCAGAGCCTGGGCCAGAGGAGGGGCCTGGCCCTGAGCGCGCTGTCACTCCCTCCCCAGAGAAGGGTTCGAGGGTGCCTGGCCCGCGCCACGCAGGGCCCCGCACCGGGGTGCGGCAGGGCGCAGGCCCAATTTCACAGAGGGGACAGGAGCCGCCTGTCACCGTCATCTGGGCCACCTACAGAATGTGGGTCACAAAACCGCGTGACCCCGAGAGACGGGGTCACATGAGGGTGACCCTCAAGATGGCAGGGAACTCCAGGGCCCCTGGCTGTGGAGAAGACTGGGGGCCAGCGCCATCCCAACAGCGGCAGAGCAGACTGCCCCGGCGCGTGCCCGGCGCGTCTAGCTTGGGCGGCGCAGGCGACGCCCGCATCCCACTCCCGCCATTCCGCCGTCCGCCTGTCTCTTCCAGGAGCCGACCCAGTTTGCCCAAGGCCACTGGGCCGGCAGGAGCCATGAGAAACCCGGCCCCACCGTGGGTCTGGATAAGCTCAGAGAGCTTTCCCCGAAGCAGGTGGGTACCACGACCCAAAAACACCCGCAGCGCCTCGCCGAGACCCCGTGCGCGGAGCCGGGCACCTCCGCCAGAGGCGCAGGGCCCGGCAGCGGTGGTCCTCAGGGGACCCAGCGGCCTCCAGGTGCAGAGCGCTGCCCTCCTGTCCGCCCTCGAGGACAGCCCGCGAGGGCGGGGCTCCGGAATGCTCACAGGACACATAGCAAAGCCGTGAGTCAGCTGCGGCCGAGGAGGGCGAGCCTGCCATGCAGAACCCAGGTAAACAGCGCCCGGGCTGCCCCCGCGCGTCCTCCGCCAGCCAGGGGAAGGCCTGCACCGTGCCCACGTGAAGAAGCCAGCCTGCCAGCGGGGAGAAGGCCCTGGCCCTGGGTCACCTGGGACATCGCGGCTGGGGCTCTGGACTCCGCACACAGTGCTCTCAGCCAAGGGCCACCCTGTATGTAAACTGGACTTTGTACGGTTAAACAGTGCGCCATCTGCCCAGGAGGGCTGGCTGCTCAGAGACGCGGGTCCTGGAAGACAGCTCCATTGAGCCCACCTCCAGGGCACAGGAGAACAGAAGCACCCACTGTGTGCAGCCGCTGAGTAGGGCTTGGCACGTGTTACCCGACTCAACAGACGGCTACCGCACTCCCGGCACGCTACGGGACCAGGCACAGCCCAGCACTCGTGTGTGTCGCCCTATGTGCGCCTACCGGCAGCCTTGGGTAGGCACAGGGACCCTGCAACTCCAGCCCTGCCTGTGGACCCTCGGGGCCTGGGGCGCTGGGAAAACAGGTGCAAGGAGGCCGGCCCGGGAGGCTCCAGAGGGGCTGTGACCCGCTTCCTACACGGAAGGCTGGGGGTGGGACCGGCGCCGCAGGTCCTGCGCTATGCAGGCTGCGCTCCGGCCCAACTGGGGCCTTGCTGGGCGAGTCCTTCAGCCTCAGTTTCCCCATCCACCAGGCGCGGAAGGGACGGCGGCCATGTCATAGGGTGGGTACGAGCGCACCTGTAACTATGTTTAACTACGGTTAACTTGCCACCAGTTTAACCGTGGCAATAAGAAATGTGACGTGCCCACCTGGAATCCCAGTACTTGGGAAGCTGAGACAGGAGGATCACAGGTTTGAGGCCAGCCTCAGCAACTTAGTGAGGCCTTCTTTCAAAATTAAAAAAAAATAAAATGAATATACACGCACATGTGCATGGTGAACCCCGACCTTTCTTTTTCTCTCACACGTGCACACGCACACTTGTGCTGCTTTGGTTCAAATCCTTCTGCGTGTGCTCACGATGTGGCCACCAGGGAGGCCAGGAAGCCCCGGAGGAGGAGGCCGAGGACACTGGGGAAAATGGGGGATACGGAGAGCCGCCAGGCTGGGCTGCGCGACTGGAGCCCAGCGCTAATCCTGGAGGGTCGGAGAGCGCCCTGCGCCCGCCTGCCTGTGACGTCAGCCCGCGGAGGGGCGTGGCCACGAGCGAGCCGGCCCCTGGGGGCGTGGTCGAAAGCGAGCCAGCCCCTGGGGCGTGGCCACAAGCTGCCGGCCCCTGGGGGCGTGGTCGAAAGCGAGCCAGCCCCTGGGGCGTGGCCACGGGCGAGCCGGCCCCTGGGGGCGTGGCCACAGGCGAGCCGGCCCCTGAGGGCGTGGTCACAAGCGAGCTGGCCCCCTTGAGGGCGTGGCCTCTAACGAGCCGGCCCTTGGGGCGTGGCCACAAGTGAACTGGCCCCTCTGAGGGCGTGGCCATAAGCGACCAACCCGGCCTTTGGGGCGTGGCCACAAACAATCCAGCCCCTGAGGGGCGTGGCTGCAAGCAAGTCAGCCCCCCCTGGGGTGCGGCATGAGCAAGCTGACCCTGAGAGGCGTGGCCATGAGTATGCCGACCCCTGGGGGCGTGGCCACAAGCAAGCCGGCCTCCCCATGAAGGGTGTGGCCACAAGTGAGCTGGCCTCCCGAGGGGCGTGGCCGTGGGCTGGCTGGCCCATTGAGGGGTGCGGTAATGAGCGTGCCGGCCGCTGAGGGGCGTGGTTGTGAGCGAGCCAGCACGCGGAGGGTCTTGGGGGGCGTGGCCACACGCGCCGGCCCGTGAGGGGCGTGGCCGCACGCACTGCAGCTGGCACAGATGCCCTCAGGAGCGACTTGCACGCAGAGGTCTCTTGGGCCACCATGTCAGGTTCTGTCTGCGGCCACGGGGCGCCATTCCTTCTGGCCATGGCGAGGCAGCACTGCAGGGCCGGGAATGGCTGTGGGACCCCAGCCGACCTTAAAGACCACCCCCAGTGACCAGGTGGCGGCGTCTAGACCCCTCCTCTTAAAGGTGCTGCCCGTCCAGTAGCACCACTCCGGACCATCTTCAACACATGGGCCTTCGGGGACACTCAAGTTGCAAACTAGAGTGAGGAGCTTTGGGGGCCAGCGGCCACCCCACCCGCCTGGACAGACCTCAGTGCCATCTGTGCACAGTAACACCGACAGGCCCTTCTCTTAGACGCCGGGCAGGGCCTGGGCACTGAGGCCCTCGCCAAGTGTCCCCATGGCGGCTCTCGGCCCGCTCAAACCCCTGCGGGGCGCTGCTCGCGGCTGGGGCACTCTGGGGTCTGAATGGCGGAGTCAGAGGCCTGGGGGAGGCAGGGAGAGCGCTGATTTGTGTCCTCCCGGAGGGAGAGACCAGGGTGTGGGGAAGGAGAAGGGGCTCCGAGGACGTGAAGCCACACAGGGCAGCCCGGGAGAGCCCGAGACTGCCCAGGGGCCCACACCTGGACAGGCAGCGAGGCCAAGGGCAAAGGGCAGATGTGCCCAGAACCCGGAGTCAGGGCCGTGGGAGGCGCCGTGGGGGAGGCTGCTGGGAAGGCCTGAGACACGGGCGTCCCAAAGGTCTGAGAGGGACCGACACACTCTTGGCCATCAGGGACCCACGGACATCTCTGGGGCAAAACTCAAGCCTCACTCTCTTGAGACCTGCTGGCGAGGGCCAGGGTGGACCAGGGGCTGGGGAGGAAGGGCCGCGGGAGGGCAGGCGGAGGCCCAAAGGCCTGCCGCACCCCGGCCGCCCACAGATGCAGGCCAGGGCCCCACCGCCTCCCTGATGACCGTTTCTGTTTCAGTCTCCTCCAAAAGGGGCCGTGAACAAAAAGACCACTACCCATGCTTTGGGGAAGACGCGGTCAAGGCCAGGGGACGGGCGAGGGCTGCCCAACGCTCAGAGGACAGGCAGAGTGGCCCCAGGCCCACCGAGCGTCTGGCCCCTGAGAATCAGCCCCACAGCTCGGACCCGTTGCACTTTCTGACCTGTCAGAGCAGATGCTTGGCGCTTACGCACAGGACACCCGGCGTTTTCTAAAAACTTCCCCGCCATGGAGAAGAGGCCCACCCAGTACGAGGAATCCCCTGCCCTCGGCGCCCCGAATGCCCTGAGGGGAACCCGCACCCCCAGAGAGGGCTCCGGCTTATACTCAGAACCACCACCCCAGCCACTCAGCAGAGGTCACCAGCCAGTCCCGCAGCCACCCCGGGGACCGCGTTGGAAGCCAGGGTCTCCCTCCTCCCGGGGCCTGTCACGCGTGGGATTGTGGTCCCTCCAAATTCACGTACAGAAGTCCTGACTCCAACCCAGAGCCCCGAGTGCAGCTGTGCTGGGAGACGGGGCGCTGCAGAGGGAGCCGGGTGAAGAGGGAGGCAGGTGGCTGCGCGGGACACAGGGAGAAGATGCCACCTGCCGGCGCGGAGAGGCCTCCACCCCGAGGCCCAGCTCCAGGACAGGACAGCGGCTGTCCACTGCTGAGGCCGCCAGCCGTGGCTCTTTGTCATGGTGAGCCCGGGAGGCTCAGGGACACAGAGGGACTCCTCAAGTGTCCCCGTGCCCGCCCGCAGTGCCAGCAGGTGCCCAGGCCTTGGCAACACGCGTTTTAGGTTTCTTTTGTTTTTGTTTCTTTGGTACTAGCGCTCCACCATCACACCCACATTCTCAGGAGCGGGACGTGAGCAAGGGCAGAGGAGCACGCCCATGTGTCCGTGTCCCCTTTACAGGACAGTCTGGCTCCCTCCCCTGCAGAGGTGCCCTTAAGTCTGCCCTGAGTCTGGTGACTTGATTTGCCCAAAGCGTAAGAGCAGTCGGGGTGAAGCAGAGATGCAAGGCAGTCGTGCGTGCCATCTGGGAACTGGGTCCTCCACCACCACGTGAATACGCCTGTGCTGGTCTCCTGGGAGGGGAGCATCGGTCAGCCCAGCCTGGCCTCCGATATGGGACAGAGGCCATCCTTGGGCAGCCAGTCCCAACCAGGCCTGCTGACGTGCAGAGGGTCCGTCAGCCAACTCATGAACCAGGAGAAAGAGTGGATCCTTGCTGTTCTAAGCCACAAAGCCTTGGGGCCGTTTGTTACACAGCACAGGCTAGCTGATACACCACTTTGAGCTCACAGGAGGCTGGCAGATGCGGTCTTTTAACCAGGCCCCGAGTTTCTGGGTCTCTCAGGAAGGGGAGCATGAGTTCAGGCCAGGCATCCAATGCCCCCACCCCTCAGAAAGCCTTGCTGCCCTCTGTCCCCAAGGACACCATGGCCGTGAGGCCCCACACCAGTCTTTCCATGACCTGGGAAGGTGTTTGAGGTGGAGGCTCTGAGCCGAGGCTGCTCCACTGCCTGCCTCTGTGGTCAGCGGACATCAGCTCATCCTTGGGCCTGGGCAGGGGTGGCATCGAGGGTGGGCAGGCCGGGGTTCTGGGGACCGACAGTAACTCAGCTTGACCATCTCAGTTTATCTGACACGCCCTTGTCCCAGCTTCCTGACGGCCGAGACCCTACGGCCCAAGTGCCGCACGCCCACCTGTGCGTTCCCGCCCCTCGGTGGCACGGGCAGCCCCTCCTGCACCAGCGTCGGCCAGCCCCAGGCGACGCCCACATCAGAGGCAGAGCCCTCTCCCCGCTGCCTCCGTGCCCGGCTCAGGGCTGAGCACACAGTAGGGACACAGAGAAAGGGGGACAGACAGGACGGGTTCTGCGCACCTATGGGGAGGCAGACGCTGCGCTCGCAGGGCTTCTCCGTGCGCTGTGCCCCGGGTCCCCAAACGCTCCTCCTGCCGTCCTTCAGAGGAGCTGTCCATGAATACACCCAGCAAGCAGGACTCCGCTCTGCAGAAGAAAAGCCCCAGAACCACAGGAAAGAGCTGCACATCCCCAAGACGTGAGCTCTGGGGGGGACAAGTCTGAGTTGCCGCCTAACTGGTACCAGCTGCCATTCAGAAACAGGGGAGCAGAGGACGCCCCGAAGCCCCCAGGTGGCCTGTGTGTGACAAGAGGCTGCCCGGTTTCTCCCCAGCGAGGGCTGGGGGCGGCGGCACCATGCGCAGGTATGCCGGGTGGCCAGCCCGGCAACATCTCACCCTGGGCCACCTGCTTGCAGCCTCCCAGGCCCCAGAGACCGGGGTCAGCAGGGCCTGGGCCTGGCTCGCAGACCTGCAATAGAGCCCGGGGGCATCGGGGAGGCACAGACGCCCCCAAGCTCAGACTGCTCTATGCAGAGAAGACGGGGCGACAGCCAGACAGGACGGGGCTCTGCGAACTGTAAAGTGGCTTTTCAAGTTCAGCGGCAGCAACCGTGGAAAGGCATTCGGTTCCCATCATGGTTGTGATGTGACTTCTGAGCCCCTCGCCCACCCCCTGGCACCCCATAGGAATGGCAGGTGTGCGGTTACAGAGGCCAGGGCGGGGGCCCAGGGCCCAGGAGGTGCAACAGATGTGGCAGCCCTCGGGCCATACCCGCCTGCCCACGAGGAGCAGCCCAGCCCTTCCCCGGGAGAGGCGGCTGACACAGGCCGGAGGTGCCAAGCTGGTGAAAGGCCACCCCCCTCTCCTGGCACCGCCTCCCACTGCAAACGCCTGGCCAGAGTCGGTGCCAGCAGCTCTCAGGGGCTGTCATGTGCCCGGGCTCTGGCGGCCGGCCGGCAGGGCCTGCCCTCCCCCCGGACACACCTTTGATTCGGAGGAATGTGTGCGGGAGCCTTTTATTCCACGGAGGGGAAAAAGCTCTCTCTCGGCAGAATTCTTCCCAGGACTCCAGCTGCCGGCCACTGGCAAGGGGTCCTGGGAAGGTCAGGCCTCTGCGGGGACCCCCGCCCCGCCTTCCACGGCGCTCCCCTAGCCCACAGCACCCTCTGAGCCCCCACACCCGGGCTTGGGCAGGATGCAAGGGCCGTGGCTGTCCTGGAAGTCAGCGTCACCCTCCCCTCGCGACCCCGCGCAAGCCCCTCTTCTCCTCTGCACCTCGGTTTGCTCGTCCAAAAAATGGTGCCGTTGCCCGGCGCCCTTCGAGAACCCACCGGAGAGCCATGTTCCTCGTCCCCTCTACTGCACTTCACAAGACGTGCGCATTTCCCGGGGGCATTAACAGTGTCCGCGGTGACCAGCGTCGCTGTGGATGTGGGCGCAGACCGGGGCGCTTGGCAGGCTCTGGTGACGTAAGATCACCAAGATGACGTGCTCTGCGCGGGCTCCTGGTGAGGGTCCACGGACGCGAGCAACCGTGACGACGCTTCTGTTTCTCCCAAGTCGGGACTACATCAGCTGCTCTGAACTTCAGGCTCCAAAGAAACAGAGCAGGCCCCAGCTCCCCGCAGTGACGCTCGGGGTGAGCCCAGGTAGCCAAGAAGGCGCGCTCCCTCCTACCCAGGGCCGTGGGCGAGACCCACACCTGAGACATTTTCTCTCCTAAGCACAGTCTGATGTAGACACGGGGAAATGAATTCCAGGCCCGTCGTGTCCACGCCCAGAACTCCAGATGGAGACCCCGTCTCCAGCTAGAGGGGCTCCTCTAAGAGACCCCCAAGGTCCCCAGGAGCAAGAGGTCATGAGTCAAATGCAGATTTCCCTGGGTCAGAATGTGGCTGAGGAGCAGGTCCAGGGGCTGCCACCCTGAACCCTTCAAGACCCCACCGTCGGAGGCTCAGCGTCACCGGGGGCAGCTCCTGAGAGACGCCCGAGAGCGCTGAAACGGCCCCTGTGTGCAAGAGCAGAGACCTGGCTCCAGGTCCCCCGCCAGAGGAGGGCAGCGCTCCCCAAGGAGGGGCATCTGGGCGGGGCGCACCGGTTCTGCAGGTGGCTGAGGGGCCACCACATGCACACGTGTAGACAGGGACGCCGAGGCTATGTCCAGGGACCCACGGGTGCTCTCAGCCGCCTAAGCATCGCAGGGCCTTTAGGGTCAAACCAGGAGTGGGAGCCTCTAGCTCTTATCCAGAAGGGCCAGAGGAAGTTCTGAGCCCACCGGGAAGCGGCAGGATTGGCCATTCAGAGGTGTCAACCACGCCTGGGTGGGGGTGCACTCCTGTAAACCCGGTCCTGGAGAGGCCGAGGCAGGAGGGGCAGCGTTTGGGGGCCGGCCTCAGCGACTTAGCAAGCGCCTGAGTAAATGAGCAAGAACCTGTTTTGAAATTTAAAAGGTTGCAGGTGTAGCTAGAAGCAGCGCACCCCGGGTCCGGTCCCCAATATCACAAACACACAAGAAGTATCACCGATAGCCACGCGCCCAGGTGGGGAGCGGGCCATGAGGGCGGAGGCCGCGGCCCGCAGGGACGCCGGTGGGACAGGGACAGGCGAGCCCTGCCGCGGGACGGGGGACGCACGTTGCGGGTGAGTTCCTTTCTGTTTTGTTTTTGTTATTGCTGTTCTTAGTATCTCACAAATATCTTTTGATTCTGCTGGGGGAAAATGTATTTAAAAGGTTAATGGAAGGTATGTTGAGTGTGAAAATAAGAGCCCACCCATGCGGGGTGCGGGCCGTCCCAACCGCTCAGGAGGCTGAGGCAGGGGGGTCGCTGGAGCTCAAGACCAGCCTGGGCAGCACCGCGAGGGACTTACTCATGAGTGCGTGCACACACACGCATGCACACACGTGCACACACACACACGCACTCACACACCTTCCACCCCAGCCCTCCGCCTGGCTCTGATGTCCAAGAACCCGCCCTGGAAGGCCTTCAACCCTTCCAAACGTTACACTCTGCCAGGAATCTCTAATAGATAGAAAATACGGGAAACGCTGGCGTATGAAGACGACAGACCAGTGCTCCGGGCCAGGTCTGGAGGCCCAGAAATGGGAAGGAGACACTAGTATACTGTGGGGTGGGTGGGGGGATCCTGCAGAAGTGGGGGTAACAAGAGTCACCCTTCTCATAGGGGGGAGGCCCACAGGCTTGGGAAGCGGGTTTCTGGGCAGGCCCGACTTTCATAAAGGATAATTAAGCACTGTGCCAGCGCCCCAGGGAGATGCAGGGCCAGGGCGCGCCAGGCCCCTGGCATCGGGGGAATTTGCCCTGCCCGCCGCGGCTAGGCAGGCTCCCAGCCATGGCCCAATGGGTAGGCGGAATCAGCACACTGGACTGAGCTATCTGGGGCCACAGCTTGGAATGCCATGCAGGGCACAGTTAATGATCAACTGGGCACCCTTACCAAGAAGACCTGGAGCTAATGGGGCTATAAAGTGTGTAAAGTATGTGGCCCCTGACCAGAGCAGACACGACGGCCATCGCCAAAGCTCTCCACTTCTCCCAGGGAAGATGAGCCAGGCGCCTTTCCCATGCACCCTGGGCCTCCCTCGCCCAAACCCCAGGCTCCTGGTGGCCGTCGCACAGTGATGGATATTCTTTGCCAATATGCATGGCTGGGGAAGAAGCTAGATCTTGAGAGAGAGAGAGAGAGAGAGAGAGAGAGAGAGAGAGAGAGAGAGAGAGAGTCTTTGCATCATGGGAGGAAAGGGGAGGTTGGAAGATTGGACCAGATCCATCCTTCCGCCATCCCGCCCTGACACCGGGGACATGTTTTTTTCTTTTTTGGAAGAGCTGCTGACTTCTGCCAATTTATATGCTAATTCCAGAAATGATTCTTTCTACATTCAATAAAAGCTGAGGAATGTTCCAAAGGTCCGAACAGATTGTACCATTAACAGACAGGGGAAACAGCAAACCTGCAGGCCCACGGGGGCTCCGCGGGGTGTGAGCCAGGTCGGCACCCCCACTGCCTTATTTCAGACCCAAGTGCCCCTTCAGCTGACTCGGCCAAAGCAAAACTGCTCGGGCATCGGAAGCCTGCAAGCGAGCGCACGTCTTGACCTTCAGGCCCCCTGTCCCAGTGACCTTTGGAGAAAGCAGAGATTGCAAAGCAGAACTGGGGAGCCATGCCCCAGGGGACCGCTGACCTTGAACCCACGCCCCAGAGGACTGCTGACCTTGAACACATGGGCGCCCTGTGCCTTCAGACTATCACCCCTCCTCCAGCACCTGGGCCCTCCACGGTGCCTCTGTGTGCCCCCCCCACACACGCTGGCTTTATTTCGGCCCCCCACCTTGCCAGAATCTTCGCTCTGCAGAGGACTCCATCCAGCTCAGAGGTGTCTTCTTCAGAGAAGCCCACCCTGGCCACCAGGACCCCGCGCAGCACCCCCCTCTCCAGCATCACAGCTGGAGCGCAACGTCCTCGGTGGTGGCACCTGCTCAGTGTCGGTCACTTCCATTCAGTGTGGACCTTTCTAAGACAGGACCAGGGCCAGGGTACCACCGCCCCAAGGACCAGAAGAATGCCTGTCACGGACAGTAAGGGGAAGGAGGGAGGCCTTTCCGTCCGTACTCACTGCTGTGACCACAAAACCTGAGCACAAAACTCAAAAGAAAGAAGATGCGCTCGCAGTACTGGAGATTTCAGAGGTTCAGTGCATGTCGGTCTGGTTACAGCTGCAAAGCTCAGGGCATGGCGGTGGGGAGGGAGAGAGTAAGGAGAGGAGAGGCCGGATATAATCCCCAATTCCGTGTCCACAGGGACCCTTCCTCAACAACCAAGTCCCACCTCTAACATGGCTGCCTGTTTCCGTGAGGTTTAGGGGAACATTCCAGATCCAAGCCATCCAGCTGCGGTGGCGCACGCCTGTATTCTCAGTGCTTGGGAGGCTTGAGACGGGAGGGTTACAGGTTCAAGACCGGCCTCGGCAACTTCAGTGAGACTTTCAGTAACCTAACGAGACCGTGTTTCAAAGCAAAAAATGTAGAAAGGGCTGGGGTATAGCTCAGAGGTAAAACGCCTCTGGGTTCAATTCCTGGTACCACAAAAATATATAAATAAGTAAGTAAGTAAGTAAGTAAATAAATAAATAAATAAATAAATAAATAAATCCACCCCACCCAGACCATAACAGAGAGCTTGGAAAATACCTAATGGATGGATGGATGGATGGATGGATGGATGGATGGATGGATGGATGATGTTTGGGTGTGGTGGGCAGGTAGATGGATGGATGTTTGAATGGGTGGGTGGATGGATGAATATACAGGAATATTAGAGAATAGATGGATGGATGAACATTAGGATGATGGATGGATGGATGGATGGGAGAATGGGTAGATGGATGTTTGATGGGTGGATGTGGGGATGGGTGGATGCGTGGATATATAATACTAATCGACCTCCAGAGACGCAGTCATCCCAGCAGGATTCTTTGCTGCCTTTCCCTCCCTAGGGCTGAGCAGGGATCTCAGCCAGGGGACCAGCAGTGGGCCGCGCGTCCTCCCAGCCTCGGGGACGGGGAAGCCCGCACAGCCCTGGTCCCGTGTCTCTCACGTCATCCACACCGCTCCTAGAATGCCGACCCTCCACGTCCTACCCAAGCTCCACCTGCAGCTCCCACCCTCGGCCCAGGGACCCCGATCCCCCATCCAGAGGCTGAGTGCTGCATGGCCCACGCTCGCGCCTCCAGCCCAGAAACTGGTGACGACGCTGTCCTTGGACTCAACCTTCCTGCAGGCTCCTCCCTAAGCCTCAGCTTCCACGGCTGCAGACGGCCCCACCTGGGAGGCAGGAAGGAGCCAGCGCCATGATGCACACAGGTCACCAGTGCCAGTGCCACACCAGCCCGCCACAGCTGTGGGGCCCGGCAGTCGACCAACTGATGGGACTCGAGAGTAGCACCGTTGAGGGACGCCGTCAGAGATGCCCTTGGGCGTGGCCGAGCCTGTACATAAAGTGCCCACGCTCCTCCTCACCCCACCTCTGCCTTCTCCTGCCTCTCAGTGAGCGAGACGATGACCTCGGTTTACGGTTTGCAGGGCTGGAGCGACATGATGGCCCTGCATCTCCCAGCAAGCCATGCAGACTTGGAACGGTCCTGGAGCAGCCCCTGCAGGTCCCTGTCCCGTCTGTCTTGAAGGTCGCGAGTGGCCCAGCCATCAGGTGAGCCTTGGGGCACCTGGACCAGCCAGGCTCCTCATCTCACAAGGCACCGCAAAGGCTGTGCCCTCAAGGCGTTGCCTCCTGCCCAGCCCTCTGCACTGCATGCAGCCCCTTCAGGCCAAGCAGACTCTGCCTCAGGACCTTTGCATAGCCTGATCTGTCCCCGGATGTCTGCGCAGCTCCCCCCTTCCCTCAGGCCTATGCTGGAATGTCCCTTCAACAGTGAGGACTGCTCCATCCTGGCACAAATCCCCACCACAGCCATGTCAAGCTAGAGATGTCCCCACTGGACAGCCCACAGGCATGTTCTCCTGCTCACGGGCGTCTCCCAGGCCCTGGTTGGTCCCCAATGGGCACTCGGTAGATGACAACAGAGTAAATGAATGGATGGTTTGGGTAAATGGAGGCCCCATCTGTTGACTCATTCGATTAACACTGCTGCAAATAATATATATATAGACATATACGTACACACACACACACACACATATATACGCATATGTGTGTGTGTGTGTGTGTGTGTGTGTGTGGTACTGGGGATGGAACTCAGGGGCATTCTACCTCCAAGTGACACCTACGGTCCTATTTTTTATTCTTTATTTTGAAACGGTCTCACCGAGTTGCAAAGGGCCTCGCTAAGGAGTAGCCGAGGCTGGCCGTGAACCTCCATCCTCCTGTCTCAGCCTCCTGAATGCTGGGATTACAAGTGTGCGCCACCGCGCCCGGCTCTGCTATGAGTAATATTAATGATAATCAGCAGAGCCTCATAAAGGCCAAGCACCAGGCTCTGGCAATTTGAAGGTGGACCATAAGCAGCCCCGTCCTCCGTAAGCGGTCCTTAAATGTGTCACTGACCAATGAATGCCTAACAGTGGCTTGGGATGGGCTCCCCAAGAGGCCGGAGCAGGTGCTCGGATGGGCACCAGGGGCTCCTCTCTTAGGAAGTGGGCTCAGTTACTGAGACCTGAAAGACGCCTCAGAATGAGGATGGCCTGTCGAGACCAAAGAGCGCGTACGAGTCTGCCGGGGCTGCTGTAACAAATGGCCCAAGCAGGTGGCCTGAAGCGGCGGTGTGCATTCCCTCAGGGCTCTGGAGGTAGACATCCGCAGAGTGAGCAGGGCCAGGGCGGCTCCAGAGGCCCTAGGGAGGGCCTTCCTCATCTCCAGCATCTGCGGCTCCATGCCTGCCTCTGTCTTCACCTTAGGCCGTCAAGGACGGCCCGGGGTGATCTCATCTTGATGTCCTTTTGTATTGACCCATCCTGTTGCCAATAACACGACACCACTCACTGGGGGAGTTAAAAAGAAGAGAGGTTTATCTTGGCTCGTGGTTCTGGGAGGAGGACCAGGGCCCCATCAGGTGATGTCCTCCTGCTGGCAAAGTCCTGGGGTGGCACAGAGCGTCAGGCGGCGTGATGGAGGGTGTGTCTGTCTGGTCCTTGTTTCCTCTTCCAGACCCACCGAGATTCAAGCCCAGGCTGGGCCGGGAGGCTGCACAGTCATGTGGGTGGGTGGAAGATGGGGTGGGGGGTTGTGGCCAGGTGTTATCCTCGGAGGTGGAGGTCGCAGGGTCACCCCAGGCAGCATGTGCTCTGTGCCCGCTGGGTCCCTGCAAACACTCAGACAGCAGGCCTCTCCTGTGTCCCCAGCACTGATGTCTCACACCAAGGCCTGGGGCGCACTCTGAAGGCCCCTAGGACCTTCCCCAGCCGAGCTCTGGGAGCGGGGGCCGCAGGTCCCCTCCCAGCGGGGTGTCTGAGCTCCGTCTTTGTGACCCAGCCTCCCAGGCCAGGTCTCCACAGGCCCTTCCTGCTTCAAAGTTCTCCAGTTCCTAAAAAGTCAGAGGCTTGACCCTTGGGTCATATGATCAGGCAAGGACCTTACCCGTGTGGTCACTAGGTCTCTGGGCAGCCGGCACGTTCCCGGGGTCACTCACCCCCTCCCTGGCACCAGCCAACGCCGCGCTGCTCCTGCTCAGCCAAACATGGCCGGGGCCTCCCCTCTGTGTGCAAAGTGCCCCCCCGCCCAGCCCCAAGCCCCCTCTGCAACCCTTCACGGTGCCCACCCAGGGGCCGGGGTCCCGGAAGCCCTTCCCGCTATTTTCTATCCTAGCCCGGCTCTGTGGCCGGATTCCACACAGCCAGACCGCCGCAGACCCCTGCCCCAACCCCTGCAGCCGGTGAGCCCTGGGGCCCAGGAGCTGGGGCCTACTGGGGGCAGCTTAACCGGGACAGGAACCTGGGACGGGCTCCCCGCCTCCACCCCATCCTGCGGGCTCAGGGACTCGCCCAGAGGCACTTTCCCACCCGCCGCAGGGCTCCGGGGCCGCACCGTTGGGTCTTGCCCCGCGGATCTGGCTAAACTGGAAATGCGGAAGGCCTTGCCGTACGCAGGGAGCTGAGCAGAGGACATGCTTCCAAAGCCCAGAGTGGCTGGTTCACACGGCTGCGGCCAAGCGGGCACAGTCGCTCACGCCACCTGCCCCAGGCCCCTGCGCCAGCCTTGAAGCCGCCAGCCGCTACCCCCCCGCCCCGACCCAGCACGCAGAGCCCCTCCACAGCGGGAGCGCAGGGCCGGCCAGGCGCGGGCCTCCGTCCACGTCAGATATTAATCAAATGTATTCTGATAGTGATCAACGCAGGACCCTTGGCAGCCGCTGCCTGGCTGGGCTCCAAGCTCACCTTCCAGGACCAGGGATGCCAAGGGTGGCAAATGTGATCTTTGGCAGAAGACAGCACATTGTCTCCCCACTGTGGGAAAATGCTTAATGCACAAACATTTCCTTAAGACCAGCTTACGAGGAAATGTTTGCGATTGACCTTATTCAAGATAATCAGTAATATGGCTGATGGACTACAGTCCCCCATCCGGATGCTGAGAGCCGGAGAGGGCACTCGGGGAGCGTTGCGAGAGCCTTTCCTTTAAGTCGTACGCTTGCAGAAGCCTGCAGGTTAGCTGGTGTGGAAGCACCCCCGGCCCCCGAGCCCCAGTGCGGGGAGGGTTCACGAGCACACAAGGCAGAGCTGGCAGAGACGGGCACCGGGCTGGCGGCTTGGGGGCCCCGAGGCCACCGCGCAGGAATGCCAGCTCCTGGCTTCATTTCTAAACCTGCCATATGGCTCTACGTCTTGGGACCCAGGCGGGCAGCCAAGGAGGAGCCTGGGGTGAGGCCTACCACCCTCCAGCCCATGACATAAAGACATTTTTCAAAGGTGCTTCCCAGTGGCCTCTTGGAGGTCTGGCTTCAGCTGGAGCTGGGCAGCGACGTCTGGGGCTTTTGGCAGAAGTACCAGCCTCCTGAGATCAAAAGTCCCTTTCTTGGTTAATCGCTGGCCCCTGTGCCAGGTGAATGGGCGCCGGGGTACCCGGGGCCGGGCAAGGCCGGGGTTGTCCTACTCCAGACGAGGGCATGGGGTGGGGGCTGACCACAGGTGTGCCCCAGCGAGCCATGGAAACCCCAAGCCCAGTGGCCTCAGCTCACGTTACAAAAGCCCCACGGCGGGGCCTCCAACGGGAACTCCCGAGACACCGCGCTGTTTGTTCGGGGATCATTAGCTGTTTGACAGAGAGAGGCCCAGACCGAGGAAATGGAAAACCAGAGTTTGCAGGCCCTGCCAGCTGACATGGCGTCGGGGCTGCAGGCACAGGGGGGCCTGTGAGAGCGATAGAAACTTCATTCGCCCGCCACGGGCCTCCTCCCTGGACGGAGCAAGGCTGGGGAAGGGTGCTCTCGGTGGTAAAGCGTGGGCCGTGCGGCCCGGGGCCCTTCCCACCACAAACACATGGGTGTGGCCGCTGCCCAGCCAGCGTCCTGCCCCCCCTCTGGGGCCTGGGGGGAAGGTTCCAGAATGTGTCTACATGGAAAACCTTGCATATACGGTTTGCTCACCTCCAGCCCACCCCAGCCACCAGGCCAGGCACAGTGCCAGCTCTGTGACGGGTCGCATAACAGTGACCAGGTTCGTCCTGACTGCAGTGGCCACTAATAATACCGACAGGACCCAGGGTGGAAAGGAGAGGTCTCCAGGAGCCTCGGACCGCCTGCTGCCAGCCGGGACCCAGAGCCCACCTCCAGGAGTCCTTCTGGTAGGACTCGGGCCGTCTCTCCTCTGTCCTCAGCTCAGGCTGGCAAGGGAGGGACTGTCTTTATTCCAGGTCTGCGTTTAAGGCCATCGAGGTAAAAATGTACAGGGCGGGCGGGCAGGAGACAGGTGGGACCAGCCCTGGCCCGGCCCGAGCGCCTCGTCTGCACAGACCGTGTCTCCGTTTCTGCCATTTGCTTCAGGAACCAGCAGCTGACGTCAGGGTATGGGCCCATTTTGCGGACAGGGAAACGGGTTCGGAAGGAGCCCACGACTTGCTCCCAGCCAAACAGCTGCAAGACTGGAACTGAGGGCAGATGCCACGGCCGCCCCAGGCCTGGACCCCTCTCCCCCCGGCGTGTGGTCCCTGGAGCAAGGCCTCGGGGCAGACACCTGCAGCGTAAATCAAAAAGAAAGGCCACCGCTGCTGGGTGCTGGTGAAAGATGACATCGACGTGGGGTGACTCGGGCCCCCTAAGTTCACATCTACCTGGGACCTCAAAATAGGCCCTTCTCTGGAAATAGGGCTCTTTCAGATGTGAGCTAAGTGGGATCCCACTGGGGTGGGCTGGGCCCCAAAGCCAACCTCGCTGGCGTCCTGGTAAGAGAAGCAAAACTTGGACGAGACACGGAGAGAACGCAGCCAGGCCTAAGGGTGCCTAAGGGAGGCCCGCGTGCGCCGGGACCCACAGAGGCAAGCGGAGCCCCTTGGTCCTGCACGTCTGACCTCCGAAAGCACTGACAGCCACCAGCCTGAGACGGTACGTAACGGCAGCCCCAGGAGCCGCTACGGCACCCAGCGCCGTGTTTTGGGGAAGGGCGAGCGAGCCTGCTTCCCGCCTGCCGCCTGCTATGGCCAGTTGGGGGTGCGGGAGAACAGGCAGAAGCCAGCACTGCCCCGAGGTGCGCTGCTCCCCAGCCTAGAGGGCGGGCGTCCAGCTGGGTATGGCCGCGCTGCCCTCGGCGGGTTCCACTTCCCCCACTCCGCCCGTCCAGCCTGGAGTTCCCCTCCACTGGCCACCGCTGCCGGAGCAGAGATCGCTGTCCCGCATTCCATGGTCACGTGGAGTCACCGAGCTCTGGCTACAAGGCTAGAGACCGGGCGGCCTGAGCACCCCAAGCACATTCCTGGCATCTCACAAAAATGTCCTCAGCACCTGATCAGAGCCAGACGGCTTTCCCTCGGGAACTATGCCACCCGGGAGCCTTGCGTGGGACCCGAGGGACTGACCGTTTCTCTACCAGAACCTTGAAGCCCCGGGGCCCCTCCTGCTGCACCAGCGGCACGTTCTCGGCGAACAACGGGGACCAGACTGTCTCCGCAGCCCAGCCCTGGCCATCGGGGGACCTGTTCACCGAGGCCACGGTTACACGTGCTCTGAAGCGTGAGGCACTGGGGTTACAGGCGTGAGCCTCCAGGCCCAGCCTCTCCTCACCCCTCACCTTCTGACAGTGGCCAGAGTCCCCAACACGCGCCCCCCACCGCGTGAACTGCCCCTCACAGCGGCGTGGCCAGGGAGCCACCGTCACGGCGACACCCTGTGACAACACCCTCCTGACCCCGGGCAGTCCCCGACACCCATGTAACCTTCTTGCCCATCACAGTGTGCGACGCTTTAGCTTCTTTAGGGGGCAGCCCAGGGAGGTGGGCACAAGGTGGGGTGCTAATGCCAGGGCAGGGTCATCCATGTTCTGAGCCCCGGTTCTTTCCTGGTAAGACAAAAATGAGGGTGCACACGTACACAGCACCCTACACAGGGCGCCCCAGCAGCCACAGCTGGAGGCCGAGGTCCCAGGGCCCGCCCTGAGGCTGGCCTCCTCACCCACGGTCTGAGAGCACAGAACACAGCCCCAGCACCACGCCACCTCACACTCTGCTGGGGGCCAGGGGAAGGGCGGGCAGTGGGGCCGCCCGGCCACCTGGGGCTCAGGGCATGGCAGCAGGCATCCATCCATTCCCCCTCCTGCCCCTGTAGTCGAGAGGCTTACTCAGTACCACTAGGTGTCCTGCGCTATCCCAGACACAGGTTACTATGAATAAAATAAATCCCTGGTCCTTGGGGAGTTACCTCCCGATAAAGGGGAGCGAAATAGGTGACTCCCCGAGGCCCATGTTACAACAGACCACAAAAACGCTGGGGCTGGGGTCAGGAGCAGCCCCGTGTCTGGGGATGACATGCACGGCGGTGGCCCTGGAGGCTGGGCGCCGCTGCCGTGGCCACCGCCCACATCTGGGCCCCGCTCAGCTCCCTGCCCCATCTGGGCCCCTTCCTGCTGGGCCGCTGACCCCGGGGTCCCCAGGAACTGCGGCCCCGCCTGCAACACGGGACCCCTGGCTGACGCCTGCCGTGTCCTGGCTGTGACCCCCTTTGCTCTGCCTTGATAAACCCTGAAAACAGTTTTACCCAAGTATGTGTGTTGCCATCGGGCAAGGCAGTCCCCGCGGGTGCCCACCTGGGACCCAGGTTTCTGGGGAAACAGAACATGAATGTCCACAGAAGCACAAGGACCTCCAACCACGACGGGCCTGCGCACCTGCCCCCAGGTCCCCATGGAGCTGCCAGACGGGTCCCTCCAAAGGGACCAGAGAGCCCCCGCTGGGGGGCCAGGGCCTGAGTACCTCCCTGGCTCGCCGGTGGGGCAGGCACAGGCCACCCCAGACCTGAGGCCTCATCATACCCTCTGGCACAGGAGGCCAGCGACCATTTGACTGCGGGCCGCTGCCGGCCCTGGAGTCACCCCTGCAGGCGTCCCGATCCCCTGGGTGCCCACGGCCAGAGGAGCCAGCAACGCCATGTGTTGGCGGGCTGTGGAGACAGCGGAGACTGGACGGCCCTACGGACGCCCCTGCACAGGCCGTGGGGACGGGTCTGCCAGAGGAAGAGGCCGCCCTGCCAAAGAGAAGAGCGGGAGGAAGGTCCAGGTGGGTCACCGCCCTGCCCTTCCCCAGCCCGAGACCCCTAGAGAGCGGGGTCCAGGCCCGGGCACCCCCAGCCTTGCAGCCACTGGGGCTCTGCTGCCCTCCGCTGGCCTGCCCGGGGACTGCAAGAGCCCTGCTCAGCACTCCAGCAGGTGTGGCACCAGGGCCTCAGGCCCACACCTGTATGCAAATCACCTCCCCACACCCTGTCCTTGCCTGGAGGACATCAGGAGGGGCCGGCACTTGTGTCAGTCCCCCAAGCAAGATGGCATCTCCTGGTTTTACAGCATGTCCCGGGCCTCAGGGGGACCCGCTCCTGCATGGCCTGCCCTAGGCCGCGGGTCCACGCACAGGTGCGGTTCTCCCCAGGTGCCCGGCCTGCAGCAGCCGCCGCTGCTGGGAGCTTGACAGACACGCAGACACCTCCCTCTCCACCCTCAGCACCGAGGGCGGGCAGTCTGCTCGGCATCGGCCATTGTTAGATGATGTGTCCCAGGCTCCTCGGCCACCTGTGTGTGCCCACAGCCCCAGGAGGTCGTGTGCCCGTGGGGTCAGAGCCACGCCGTGCAGGCTCCTGGTGTAGTTTTACGTCTTGCTGCTGCTGCTGAGCAAACCCACAAGCCACTCAAGGGCCGCCCCGAGCTCCCCAGACCACAGAGCCCCAGGGAGGCCGGGACGCTGTCCGCCTGGGCGGGCAGCTTTGTGCTGGCACCAGCAGTCACAGGTTGACTCCCTGATGGCACAGGGCACCCCTCTGCCCAGCTGGTACCTTGAAGACCACCACTACCAGACAAGACGGAGACCCTTCCCCCTCCCCATCAGCCTGCTCAGGACAAATGTGTTCTGGAAGTTTCCTTGTGTCCCATCATAAATAAACAGCAAGAAGCCGGGCGTGGGGGCGCACGCTTGTAATCCCAGCATTCGGGAGCCTGAGACCGGAGGGTCGCAGTGCGCGGACAGCCTCAGCTACTTAGTGAGGCCCTTCGCAAATCTGTGAGACCCTGTTTCAAAATAAAGAATAAAAGATAGGGCAGGGGGTGTAGCTCGGAGGTCAAATGCCCCTGGGTTCCATCCCCAGACCTGAAAAAGTAAAATAAACTTACAAAGGAAAGGTAATAACCAGAGCCTGATTTGCAAGCCCCTCGCCCATGGGAGAGAGATCGCCAGGGACCCTGAGGAGGGCTGTGTCACGGCGCGGTCATCCCCACCACACCAAGCCCAGGGCAGCAGGGGCAGCAGTCAGAGCCGCAGCAGCGTGGGGGAGAGGCACCAGGATGGGCAGCTTTAAGGCCCGTCAAGGGGGCCCTGGAGGACGCGCCCCGAGGACAGGGTCTGCACCCCGCAGGAAAAAGGACCGAGCAGAGGAGCCTCCAAGAACATGTGCCACCCTCATTCTCCACCAGCTGATAGGTCGGGTCCTCCCCGCCCCCCAGACCCTGCAGCTGGGACGGGAGGCGGAGCCCCGGGAGCCAGAAGCGGAGATGGGGCAGACCTAGATGTTGCGAGGCCGGCATTCTCCCGCCTCACTAGCCCCCACCCCAGGACCCCGGCTACCTAAATACCCTCACTTTCTCAGGCGTGACTGCTGACCAAGAGCCCCCCAGATATTGGTTGTTAGACCTCGTTCAGAAGCACCAGTTCATTAAAGGGGTCCTGGTCTCATGCCTCTTTGCTGGATTTTGCCTCCCTTGCAACCCCCGACTCAATTTCAACATTACATCTGGTGCCGAAACTCGGGTGTTTTTTTTTTTTTTAACCTGGACTCTCTGACCCTTCACTGGACCGACCACTCTCAGACAGGATGGGTTCCCTTTCCTTTCTCTGGTTGGCCGGTCATCACAACTCCAACGTTACCCTAGCCTCTGCCTCCTCTTCCAGCTTCTACAGCCCAGGCGGGACAGAGAGGTGCAGGGAAAGGAGGAGCAATGGCCGCTCCTGGCTGCCCGACTTGCCTGGCCGCAGCAGGCTGTGAGGAGGGGCCCTGCCTGCACCGAGCCCTCCAGGGCGCACTGGTGACCTGGCGGCCCACAACCCAGGCGACCAGAAGTCCTGCATTCTGGGACCAACGCCAGCCCTCTGTTCCTCCCTCGTCACCTGGTGAAGCTGTGCAGACGGTCACGGCTGCTTCCACGTGTGAGGAGAGGGAGGGGAGCCGCGTCCGCCCCCCACATCTGAGTCTCTCCCCTTCACAATATCCTTTCCTCTCCTCTCGTGTGTGGGAGGTGGGCTGGGGGCTCTGGGGCTGCTCCCAGGTCCCCATGCCAGCCAGCCACTGCCAGGCCGGGTCCCGGGCACGGGTGTGGGCCACGCCCTGCATCACCCTTTGGACACAGGGACGCAGCGGCTCGGAGGCTGGTGGTCCACCGAGCTCACGGTCGCTGTGGCTGTGCCGAGGCCGGGCGACCCAGGAGCCACCACGTGGCCATCCCCAGCTACAGTGTGGGGACACGATCAGAGTCCACCCCAGGGCCTCTGGCTCGCTTCTGGCATCAGGCTTCCACCCATTCACCCACGTCCAGACCTAGAAGAGGGAAAAGACGCAGGCGTGCTCACTGGGAGGCCAAGACCACAGGGGAGGCAACCGGGGCCACACCAGGCCCCAGGGCATGACGAAGTCCAGCCTGGTCCTCCGTATCCAGGTGTAGGATTCGTGCACAGACCCTGAGCTAATGTGCTGGGAAGGGGGGACCTCCTTCGCCGCCGCTGCCCAAGCCACATGTCCCAAAGGAGGGGCAGGGTCACAACAGCACCGGCTGTCTCTACGTCCCCTGCCAGCGGGGACCACTGGGCATGTGACCACCCAGGGGCACGACTGGGGTCATGTGACCACTCAGAAAAGGGCCTTTCTCTAGCTGCTCCCCCCAGGGGCTGCTTTTTAAAAATTCGCCCCCCTGCTGGGCTTGGTGGCGCACGCTTGTCATCCCCGCGCTCGGGAGGCTGAGACGGGAGGATCGCACGGTTCGAAGCCAGCCTCAGCTACTTAGTGAGGCTCTCAGCAACTTAGTGAGACCCTGTTTCAAAATAAAAAAATATAAAATAGGTTTGGGAGTATAGCCCAGAGGTAGAAAGTCTCTGGGTTCCACCCCTAGTACCACTCAAAAAAAAAAAGTAAATAAATAAATAAATAAATAAATAAATAAATAAAAATTCGTCCCCCGCAGCTGAATGTACCTTCCGTATCTGCTGAACGAAAGCCAGAAACAGAAATGAGGGAGGGACACTGACTCATGCCGGCCAACGGCACCCAGGGGCTCATGAGAAATGCGGGTCCATGCAATACTTGTGAGGCTGAGACAGGAGGATAGCAGGTTCAATGCCAGCCTTGGCAACTAAGACCCTTGGCAACTTCCTGAGACCCTGTTTCGAAATAAAATGATAAACTGGGGCTGAAGATGTAGCTCAGAGGTAGAATGCCCCTGGGTTCCGTCCTCAGTACCAAAAAAGGAAAAAGAAAAGAAATGCAAGTCCCCGGAAGCTTGGGACAGCAGGGAGCTGTCCTCCGGGTCCCCTCCAGTGTCTCAGAAGCCCACTGAGGCTCACATTTGGCAGGCGCCGGGCTCGGCCCTGGGTTCAGCTACAGAGTGGCTTTGCTGTGGACCCCGCTGCTAGCGGGCGCCTGTCTACCTCCCAAGCAGATGCCGGGGTCACGATCCGCAGGGCCGGTGGGTGGGGAGGCAGGTCTGGCCCTCCTGGTGACAGGTGTTACGGGGCCCAGGCCTGGATTAGGCGGCTGCTGTTGGTGGGAGCCGGGGAGGTGGCCGGCCTGCCCGGGCCTCGCAGGTGTGGGCCCCACCGCCCTGGGAAGGCTCCGATTGAATTACCCAGAAGAATAGCTGGGCCCCCAAAACGTGATCAGAAGGCGGGGGGCCTCCCCCAGGCTGCCCTGGGCCTTCCGCGGCCACCTTGATGTGAGGGGCACCAGCTGAGCTCCACGCCCCTTTCTTTGGTTTTTAAGAGCAGTGTGGTACCCTGAGTTCCAATTTTCTTCTCTTTAAAGCAAGGAATTGTTCTAACCTTTCAATAAGAACCACCAATTATCTCTGAGGCAGGAAATCTGATCCAGGCCTGGGGGGGTGGCCTCCTGCTGTGCAGAGCCACAGAGACCACAGGAAAGGCCCAGCCCCGCTGCTACGCCCGGCCTGGGCTCACGCCGATAGCCTGGCCACAGCCCGCGGGCCGGTCCACACGCCTGTGCGGGATGGCCAGCCCCAGAGAGGCCAAGGGACCCCACGCGGCACCCACTGCCGCAGTGACGCAGGGCCTGATGGGATGCAAAACCCCTCCCTGCCCTAGCCCCCGGGGCAGGGGGCCCCAAGCCACCCACCATCGCGCCACAACACCGCACCTCCTGGCACCACCCTCGGCCCGGCCGGGCCCTGGCCCGTGCTGCCCCACCAGCCGGGCCCCTCCCTGCTCCTGCAACGCCCCCCCGCATGGAAACCCACAGCCAAGTCCTCCTGCCCCCACTGCCCGCACCCCTGGGGCAGTGCTCCCGGCCAGCCCTATGCTCTTCCCCCTCCGTTAGACGTTAGTGCCTGGCACACGCCACATCACGTGTGTGCATGACAGAAAGCTCAACGGCGACAACCTCACACACTGCCCCCGTCCCCCGCACTCAAGCCGTCCCCACCGCCCCTGGCTCCCCAGAGGGGACGGGTCCCCAGGCTGCCGTGAGCCTGGCACGTGGAAGTCCTCTTTCTTATCAGTACAAAGATACTTTATGTTGCCGGGCGTGGTGGCGCACGCTTGTCATCCCCGTGCTTGGGAGGCGGAGACAGGAGGATCGCGCTGGTTCGAAGCCAGCCGCGTGCTCTGGCTTAAGAGACCCTGTTTCCAAATAAAAAAATATAAAATAGGTCTGGGAGTGTAGCCCGGAGGTAGAAGGGCTTCCAGGAACCCCAGTACCACCAAAACAAACAAACAAACAAACAAAAGATGCTTTACGTAGAAGACTCAAGTGTTTGCAGAGTTTGGTTCCATGGGTGGGGTAACGGGGTGACCTTCGTGATAACTGGGGTGTGTGCACAGGGGCGGGACCGAGGACACAGATGTCCACCTGACGAGTAACCGTGAGGACCAGGCTGGCTCGGAGATGTGGACACAGCCTGGACAGGGCAGGCCCCAGCCGCGCCTCTCGGGGAGATGGGGCCTTGAGGGGCAACAGCGGTTTCTGGGGGCCCCAGGTCCACCAGGCCCTAAAGGGACAGCAGAACCCTATACTACCACTAGGTGGCGCCAGACCTTGGCAGAAAGCAGGCAGAGGGAGCAGAGCCAAGCAGGCGGCTGGAGGACCCCACCCTGTACCCTGAGAGCCGGGCTGGCAGCCCCAGCTGGTGTAGACTGACCCACTGCTCCGTGAGGCCCCCCCACCCAAAACCTGCCTTCCGCGGAGGCAGCTCCCCCAGAGAGGCAGCTCTGGATGTATCCTGGCAAGTACCCAGGATCGATGTGAGGCTGAGACAAGGTGCAGGCCTACGACACGTCCCCAGCTTCCACCAGGGTGTCAGCACCCGGCCCTCGTCAGGACTCCTGCCTCGAGTCCCGTCTCCACACCAGCTGGGGAGACGGGAGCTCGCTCCTGCAGGACCACACCTGCACCCCGCTGCCCGTCAGCGCCCACGGCAGACATCACTCATAGAGCCCATCACTCATCGATCCCAGCCCCCTCCTCCAAGATGAGGCCTCCAGGATCCTCACCACCAGCCTGGCTCCAGCCAAGGGGCAACGCGGCCCGCCACGCACTGCTCGCCCCCCAGTCGCACACCCAGGGCACGCCGAGGTGGCCACCCTTGGCTTTAATGCCTTTGTGCAAATTGCTGAAGGTACCTCGTCACAGGCAGAGAGCCGGGCGCAGGACACACCGGCACAGCCAGGCTCCCCTGTGTAGGGCACAACTTAAACAGACTTTCCCCAGGCCTGGGGTCAGGTCAGTGTAAGAATAACCGTCTCATCCTTTGCAAGAGTTATCGATAAAATTATTAACATCTGACCCAATGAAAACCCAATCACCCAATCACAGTCATGCAACCCATAAAAATAATAAAAAGTCAACATTCTCTTCACGTAAGCCCACCAGCACCCCCACCTCAATGCCCCCGAGCTCTGCGGGTGAACCTGCGCAGGTCTGTGCAGGGGTCTGGTCCCTGCAGGCCGCCGGCAGCACAGGCACTGGGTCCTGCGGGATGCGAGGGGAAGGCGGCTACTCCTGGCTCTGGTCGTCTGCATGGCTCCTGGTTTGGAAAAGCACCTGTATCCATGAAGCAGCGTGGCGCAGGCCCCAAGCCGCTCTGTCGATGTCTTGGAGGGCCTGGCCGTGCCAGATGCTGCTGGGCAGCCGGTGCAGGACCCAGTTCCTCATCCCGGCCCCCCACTGTCCCCTGCGAGGGATCTGTCGAGGCACAGGCTCTTCCTGCTCGGCCACGGCCTCCCTCGTCCAGGCCAGCATCTCCTCCCTGTGCCCGGCAGGGCCGCCCGGCGTCACCTGCACAGCCTCAGGTGTGGGTGCCGGCCAAGCCTCTCCAGCAGCTCCTCCTCCCGGGGCTCCTCCAGGACGTCCCTGCAGAGTCAGGAGGGGTGCAGGAGCCTTAAGGGCAGCCACACCAGGCCCACTCCGTGAGGCCGGCACTGCCAAAGGGAGGGCGGGGGAGCGCCCAGCAGGAGGGTCCTGGAAACGAGGCGCTCACAAAATCAAGCGCAACAAGGTGGCCTGCGGGGCAGAGACCCAGCAGCAGGGCGGACACGCCCCTAAAGATGTTCACAGGCACTGTGGAAAGCGGGGGGCTGGGTGAGGTCGGAGTTCCATCTCCAGCACCTCAGCGAGTAGGTAAATCAGAACAGAGGCCGAGAGATCACTCCTCAAATGGGTGGGACTGCAGAGGGCTGACCAGCGCTCCAGTGACCGGCTCCCTCAGGCCCTAGGGAGCTGAAGCTCCCTTAACTATGCTGGACAGAGAGCGGGTCAGAGTCCACGACCCCAGGGCAGAGTGATGAGCTGGCGCCCACCCCAGACCCAGGCTCAGGTGTGAGGCCTCCCTCCCGCCAGGACAACCCACCTGAACATAAGCTCTGGGGACACACGGTAGGCGGCCTCCTGGGTCCCGGCGAGGGGCTGCTCGTGGCTGCGGGGGTCCCAATTGTGCAGGAAGTTCTGCAAGCAGAGGGGGAAAGGCACCCGTGAGTGTGGGCCCTGGTGACCCCAGCCTCGCCCGCCCAGGCCTGGCAGCACCACACAGCAGGCCTGAGAAGCCCCGGGTCCTGTCCTGGAGACACCCCGACCCACACCGCACGTCCATCAAAGCTCCTGAAAGGCCACGGCACAGAAATGGCTGCAGATACCTCTAGAAGCAGGGCCAGGAACAGGTTGACCCAGATGACCGAGGACACCAGCCACCACAACACGAAATAGATCTCTGACCACCTGCAGAGGACGGGGGGCCCAGCAGGGCCCGGCGTGAGCAGACCAGCTCGGTCCAGCAGCAGTCCCCACCACCTGCCCCGCGGTCACAAGCCCGTTGCCACGCTGCCCACTGGACACTCAACAGAGGCCCAGCAATGCCCACTGAGCGGCCCGGGAAGCTCCCCGGCCCTCAGGAGGCAGGGCTGGATTCTAAGTCAGACTCCTGCAGGAGCGCCTCCTGACCCCCTGGCCCCGGTCCCCACCCCTCACCCAGAGGCCAGGCACTCTCCTGCTGCCGGAACGTGAGGCCGGCCTTCCCTGGCCAGGGCCTGGGTGGGGAGCCCCAGACTACGCGAAGGGCAGCTCACGGGCTGGAGGAGCGCCGGAAGACGTCCAGGAAGACCTGCCAGTTGTTGACCACCATCAGGTTCCACAGCGTGATGAGGGCGGCCTGCGGGCGGCAGATGAGGTCCAGGAGGGCCGGGAGGTGGGCAGGGCTCTGCGGGGCGGCGCTCGGGGCAGGGCGGCCGCAGACTCACCGCAAAGTCGTCGAAGTTGTTGGCCCAGTACTCCAACTGCTCAAAGCTCCCGCAGGGCAGGGAGCCGTTGGGGAGGGGCAGGCTGAGGACAGCACAGGCCCGGGTCAGTGGCAGCGTCCAGGGGCCCTGGGCCCAGCCAAGCCCCACCCAGCACTGTCCCAGCCTCTGTGGACCTCTCGGGCCCCAAGAAATGGGTCCAGAGAAAATGCCCATCTAGAGGGAGAGCCCATGGGCCCAGCAGGGTTCCACGCCGGGACCCCAAAGAGAGGGCAGGAGCCGTGTCTGAGGACCCCCGTCAGGGCACTAGGAGAGGCACGGGGGCAGGGAGGAGGAACAGGAGGGCATCTCTGCCCCACCTGTTTCCCGGTGACACTCCTGCAGCCCCGAGACCCCGCCTCACCTGCTGTTTCCAGGAGCCAGGATGACGCCCCGAAACAGGTTGATCCCCACAATGGCAAACACATAGTACACCACCTGGGGACGGGCTGGTCACAGCAGGGAGGCGCTGGGCCGCAGGGCCGGCCCTCTGCCCCCAGCCCAGAGCTACCCCACCCAGGGCACCGCTGCTCAGAAACACACGTGGCCGGCCTCCCTGGATCAGACCACGGGCATCGCAGGGCTGCACGTGTCCCAGGACTCCCCAGGGAATCTGGGGCGCTGCCACGGGTGCCCCAGCCGCCCCCAATGAAGGAGGCTACCGGCCCCATCGTCACAGGCCCCCACGGCTCAAGCGCGGCCACAGGTGAGGAGCCCCTGGGGAGGGCAGGGCACACCGTGGCTTCCGCCCGGCCAGCGTGCGAGGCTGAGGCCCCTCAGCCTGGGGTCTGCGCACACTGAGGGGCTGGGAAGCAACGCTCCTGCGTCTGACTCAGTGTGGCGGGGACCCAGCAGGCAGGAGGGGTGGAAGCTACCAGAAGGATCTCTGGTGTGGGAGGGGAGGGCGTGGGGGGCTCCGCCAAGGCGGCCCCAGCCTGTACTCCTGAAGGCAGGAAGCGATCCTGGCTTCAGGGACCCTCCCCGAGAAGCAGTGCCCAGGCTCCGCTCCCTTCCCAGCCGCAGCACCCAGCTCACCACCAGGATCCCACCGAATGCCCGCAGGTTCTGCACCAGCCCCAGGATGGTGCTGGCCACCATGGCCATCGGCTGCGGGCAGGAGAAAGGACGCCATCACTCTTGGCCCCACACCAGGGACGCACAGGTGAACTGCCACCAACACACACACTCACACATGTACACACTCACTAACACAGTCACACGAACACACATGTACACACACAGTAAATGTGTATACACACATGTATATATATATACTTGCACACACATAAACATGTACACACGCTAACACATGTATATACACATAACACATACACCTGTACACACATACACTAACACATGTATATACACAGAACACATAAACATGTACACACATATGCACTAACACATGTATATATAACACATACACATGTACACACATACACTAACACATGTATACACACATGTACTCAGACACTCCCTAACATACATGTACACAATACACAATCAGATACACACTCACACATGTACACACGTGCACACACAAACACAAAACACATGTATACACATAAACACACATACACATGAACACACAGTAGCACATATATACACGTTCACACATGTACACATACACACATGTACACTTGCAGAGTAACATACATGAAGCACACATACACATGTGTTTGCACATACATAACTAACACATGTAACAGACATACACACACACCCTCGCACACACTGGCCTCCTGTGTGTGGAGCTCTGGGTCCCTCCGCAGAGCCCCGCACGCAGGGCCTCGACCCGGCACCGGCCGCCCCGCTGAGGCCCGCCTGGCCTGTGTCTGGGGGCTCTAGAGAAATGGGGAGGTGGAGCCGGGCTGCCAGGTGTGCCCCAGGCCCCAGGCCGCGCCTCCCACACACCCATCGCCCACCTGAGGCCCCAAAGGACACAGCTGATGCCAGCTGTGGAGGCCGTGCAGCACATGCCATGCAGCCACACGTACCCACACGCTTCTGTGCACGCACATACACACACACGGACCTTGTGTGCATCCGGTGAATGTGGTGGTGTGCACTGTGTGACTGCGTGTGCCTGGGACTTGTGTAACTGAGTGTGCGTGTGTAGGACCGTGCGTGTACAAGGACCCCAGCGCCCGGAGGGCTCCGGTGTCCTCGGGCCACTTCTCCTGTGGAGCCCTCGGGAGACAGGGCCAGGAGCTGGGCCCTGGAGCTGCGGAGCCGGGGCTGTGCGCCGCGCCCGCCTCCCGCCGCGCCCTCCCTGGCTGCCCTGGCCTACGGGCACAGGAGAGACGGAGGTGCCTGGGTGTGGGCTCCTGCGGGGTGCCTCACTCCCGCTTCACCCGCAGCCCCTGGGCCACGCCAGCCTTCCCGCAGCCCCTCCCAGCCATCCCCACGAGGACCCTCTGGATAACGGAGGCGGGGATAACGGAGGCAGGGGCGCGGCGGAGGCGGAGGGCTCCCTCCCCGAGCCGCTCACCTTGATGCTCAGGGCGACGCGCAGGAACCGGAACACAACGAGCATGTTCACCAGCCGCGTCAGGTCCCACAGCGACAGCGGGCCCAGCGTCGCTGGCTTCCTGGGGAGAGACGCGCGGGCCACGGTGGGGGCAGGAGGCCGGCAGGAGAACGCGCGGTCAGAGACAGCGGGGAGGGGGGGGGCAGGCCAAGACGGGACGCCACCCTTAGGGCACGGGGTCGCGTCCTGGGCGCCGCTCAGGCCGGCTCCTGCCCGGTGCCCGGTGCGTCGGCACCAGCATCTTCCTGAGAGACGCCCGGGCAGGCTCCCGCAGAGGCGCCCCAAGGGTCAAGCCTTGGCCCCCCCAGGCGCCCCACCACCCACAGGAGCCTGAGCAAGCCTGAGGCCACAGCCGGCAGCAGGGCTGGCCCTGTGCCGCCTTCTTCCTGCCCCACACCTGTGCTCCAGGCCCGACTCACGGGCACACAGGAGTTCGACACCCTGACCCCGGATGGCTGTCAGACCTCGAACCAGGCAGCCTCACCGACGAAAGCCCAGCACAAGGCTGGGACCCGCCAGCGTTCCCGCATAGCCAGCAGGGCCCAAGAACACCCAATCAGTGCGTGAAATCCCAGCCCCACCGTGGGACAAAGGTGAAATGAGCCCCGGGCTGAAGGGTCAATGGAGGTCACAGGCTGGGCAGGCGCTGGGGCCAAGACCGTGGCCAGCAGAGGGCCCGGCCCAGCCAGTGACCACGGGGCCTAGACCTAGGCAGGGGCAGCTCTGCTTCTGGCCCCACATCTGGGCGCACAAGCCCATCGAGGAGCCCGCTGCCAGACAGGAAGGTGCCTGGGGCCGCGACTGCCTGCCCAGCCCCGGGGACACAGGCCAGCCACCGCGCTGCCTGCCCTGCGCCAGCGGCCCGAGACCCCCTGGCGGGGCTGCGGCGTGCACTGCCATCTGCGTGGGCTCCCTGGGTTCTCCTGGGTCACATACCAGCCGGGGTGTGGGGGTCGGTACACTACCAGAGTTGAGATCTCCAAAACCTTTCATCACAAAAGAAAAGGTGTCACACAGCGGCGCCCCCTGGTGGCCTTCAACCCCACTGCAAAGCTCTGGTCTCTCCCCAGGGGGGTCTGGGGAGAAGTCAGAGGTGGCCCTGGGTCCCGCGGTCATCCCGCGGTCATCCCACAGGACGGGGCTTGCATCAGCTGGAAAGACGCCCTGGCCTCAGGGGCTTGGGCAGAGGAGGCACTCCGTCAAGGACAGACCGCCAGGCCCCTCGGGGTTCTCGTCACAGAGGTCCTCGGGAATCTATGGGGTCTGGGTGTCCAGCTGTCCCTAGCGGTCCTTCGGTGCCTCTAACTGGTCAGCGCCCCTAATTGTCCCTCTAGCGTGGCTGCTCCGCCCCTGTGCACTCAGTGTGTCCCCCTCACTCCCGGCATCTGGGGAAAAAATATCACCTCCTAGGGACACCCCGGTGCTGGGAACCCCGGGCCTCACTGTCAGGGGCACCAGGTCCTGCGGGCCTCCCCGGGGCCAGGGGCAGCAGCCCTCCCACCACGGTGGCCAGGGTCACGGCCGAGGGAAACCAGGCCAGGCCCCTGGTCCTGGGGAGGCCCGGCCACACTGACCCCGGCCCTGCTAACTTTACCAGCAGGACTGTGGTAAGGAGCCCGTCAAACACGTTGCCGGGGTAGGACAGGTAGCCGCGCGGGCCCAGGGTGAGGACCTTGAGCACCAGCTCCAGCACGTAGTACAGGACGAAGACGCAGTTGAGAACCTGCGGCAGAGGGCGCCCGGCTCAGCCCTGCCGCCCTGCACAGGCTCAGAGCACCAGGCACCCTGCTTGGCCCTTGGGTGGCCACCCAGACCCCAGGCCACGTCCGAGCCCCACCCCGGCCGGGCCTCCCCAGGGCTCTGGCTCACAGAGACGGCTCCCAGGTCCCTCAGGTGGGGGCTTGCTGGTCTCCTCGCCCAAGGGCGTCTCGGCCAGTCAAATAAAATACCTATCAAGTAGCTCTTCCCTTAAAAAGGGCCACGGGGATCCCTGTGCTGTGGGACGGACCCGGGCGGGGCACAGGTGGCCTCCCCAGGTGCCAGGCTGCCTGGGCTCCAGCGTCAACACTGTCCCAGCCCTCAGGTGACCTTTGGAGGAGGAAGGAGCCGCCTTTCTGACTCCACGAGGTCTGGTTGTGGAGGGGCCCCTGCAGCAGAGCCACCCAGCGGCTCCAAGAGGCCCCCGGGTCCGCGCCCCAGAGCCTCTCCCCAACAACTGAGCCGGCTCCAGGAAACCTCCGCCTCTGGGAAAACCACAGGGGATCAAACACAGAGCTGGGAGTGCAGCTCAGGGGTGGGTGCACCTCAAAAGAGAAAAATTAAAGCGTTAAGAGGGGCCGGGCATGGCGACTCATGCTTGTAATCCCAGCATTCGGGAGGCTGAGACAGGAGGATTGTGGTTCGCAAACAGCCTCAGCTACTTTGCGAGGCCCTCTGCAACTCAAGGAGTCCCTGTTTCAAAATAAAGAATAAAAAATAGGGCTGGGGGTGTAGTTTGGAGGTAGAATGCCCCTGGGTGCCATCTCTAGTACTGCAAAAATAAATAAATAGAAAAAAATAAGAAAGAGAGAGAGAGAGGAGAGAGGGGAGAGAGGGAAAGAAAGAAAGAAAGAAAGAAAGAAAGAAAGAAAGAAAGAAAGAAAGAAAGAAAGAAAGAATAAGATCCAGGTCAGCGGCGTCAGGGATGACATTTTCCCACAACAAAGGCGGGCCAGCCCATCGCAGGGAGGAGCCAGCCAGGCGCTCCAACCCTACCAGGGAAAAACACACAGACGTTAAGAAAATAACACTAATGTTAAGAAAATAAAGTGTTATTTTCTTTAAGTGGAAAGAAAAAATTCCCAACGTCAGGCCAGGAAAGCCATCTTTTTCCATTTTTGATGCCATGATACATTTTATTCTACATTTAATACAAGTGACGTGATCTGTCATTTTTCATTTTGACAAATCAAACTTTTTCCTGCCGTAACCAAGGGAAAGTACACGCCCTTTTATCAACCTAGCATCTTCCAGGGTAAATTTCAGTGAACTCTGAAAGGCATTCTTAGCCAGTCGTGGTGGCACAGCCTATAATCCCAGTACTTAGGAGTCTGAGACAAGAGGACGGCAGGTTTGAGGACAGCCTCAGCACCTTCGCGAGGCCCTCTACAACTCAGCAAGACCCCGCTTCGAAATAAGAGCCGGGCGTGGTGGCGCACGCTTGTAATCCCCGCGCTTGGGAGGCTGAGACAGGAGGATCGCGCAGGTTCGAAGCCAGCCTCAGCTACTGAGTGAGGCTCTCAGCAACTTAGTGAGACCCTGTTTCCAAATAAAGTATAAAATAGGTCTGGGAGTGTAGCCCAGAGGTAGAAGGCCCCTGGGTTCCATCCCCAGCACCAGAAAAGAAGAGGGAAAAAAAAGAAAAGAAAAGAAAAGAAAAGAAAAGAAAAGAAAAGAAAAGAAAAGAAAAAAGAGGGCTGGGGGTATAGCTTGAAAGCAGACTGCCCCTGGGCCTAATCCCTGGTACCACCAAAAACCAAAACAAAACAAAAAAATTCTTTATCCTTTCTTCTTTCTTCCGACACTATCAGAAAGCAACGCAGGCCGGTGCTGCGGCTCTACTTAAAACCCAAAGTGGGCCGGGCGTGGTGGGCACGCTTGTCATCCCCGCGCTTGGGAGGCGGAGACAGGAGGATCGCGCTGGTTCGAAGCCAGCAGAGCTGCCTTAAGAGACCCAGTTTCCATATAAAAAATATAAAATAGGTCTGGGAGTGTAGCCCAGAGGTAGAAGGGCTTCCAGGAACCCCAGTACCACACACAAAAAAAGTGGGAGCGGCATCCGTCCCCAGGAATTTGCAGGACCCTTTGATATCAGCCAACGGATCCCAGTCTGTTGTTCACTGCTGTCTGGTTTTAAAGCAGCCGGGCCCACAAGACACAACGCAAATCCTGGAGCCAGGTAGCCGGGAAGACCCCAGTCGCGCCCACTGGCTCCTGGGGCCTCCTCTCTCCACAGGGCCCTCCTCCACCGCCCACAAAGCCACCAGCACCACCACTCGGTCTCTGCGGTCTCTCCACATCCCCGCCAGCACCCCGGAGCCTACCCCCAGGACAAAGTTGTCGCGGTCCCAGGGAAGCTGGTCTGCGTCCAGCACCAGGAACACCTGCGAATTCAGAGCAGAAGGCGGCTAGCCTGGGCAGGACGGCACACGGGCACGGCCGCCAGGCCCGATGCACCGTCACCAGGGGACGAGGCAGGCCCCGGCGCCAGCCCAGGGCAGCCCACACTCACGCAGATCGACACGAGGTTCCCCAGGGTGATGAGGTCCCCCAGGTAGTCAAAGTAGTAGTGGCTGAAGAAGAACTGGGCGCTCTGCAGAAACGGAGACTGGTACTGGGGCCTCGGCGGGTGCTGGGAAGGAAACCCACCGGCTCAGAATAACACCACAGCCGGAGGCCCGACCCTGACACCGGCTCGACGTCTCCACAGCACCCTTCTACCCTAGTCACCCAGACTGCAGAAGGGTCCCAAACACAGGAACCACGACTCAGTTTTGTTTGGGTACTGGACGTTGAGCCCAAGGGCATTCTGCCTCAATCCTGGGTTTTTTTGGTGGTACTGGGGGTGGAACCCAGGGGCTTTCTACCTCCAGGCTATCCTCCCAGACCTATTTTATACTTTGTTTGGAAACAGGGTCTCACTAAGTTGCTAAGAGCCTCACTGAGTAGCTGAGGCTGGCTTCGAACCCATGCGATCCTCCCGTCTCAGCCTCCCAAGTGTGGGGATTACAAGCGTGCGCCACCACACCCGGCTTAGTTTTTGTTTTTAAAATAAGGTCTTGCAGGCGCACACTTGTAATCCTAGCATTCGAGAGGCAGAGTTAGTGAGGCCCCTTGCAACTCAGTGAGGCCCTGTTTCAAAAATTAAAAAGAGTAAAACATAGGGTTGGAGGTGTAGCTCGGAGGTACAGTGCCCCTGGGTTCCATCCCCAGTACCACAAAAAAAGTAAATAAATAAATAAAGTCTTGCAGCTGGGCATGGTGGCACATGCCTGTAATCCCAGTATTTGGGAGGCCAAGACCGGAGGATGGCAGGTTCGTGGCCAGCGTCAGCTACTTAGTGAGGCCCTGTTTCAAAATCAAGAATAAAAACAAAAACAAAAACAAAAACAAAAAACAGGGCTGGTAGTGTAACTCAGAGGTGGAATGTCTCTGAATTCAATCCCCAGTACCAAAAAATAAAATAAAATAAAATAAAATAAAATAAAATAAAATAAAATAGGCTCTTGCTAAGTTGCTGAAGTTTTGGCTGAGTTACAGAGCCTGGCCTCAAACCTGCAATCTTCCTGTCTCAGCCTCCCACGTACTAGAATTACAGACATGTGCCATGGCTCCCGGCTCAGAAATAGTTTTATAACAAAAAGGCTCATCAGAGTGCTCTTTTTCTAAAAAGGCGGCAGTTGACCTGAGCGGAGACTGGAAGTAAGCCAAATTGAAATAGTACGTGATCATCTAAAATGTATGCAATACGTGTACACACACTGAGCATGCCACGGGGAAGGCACCTGGGCTGGTACATCAGCCATCAGCAGCCACAATTACTTAGCACGGGGGAAACTCGCACCGGGAGCAGGCTGCGCGGACACCCTCCCCGAGACACACCGTGTGCGCGCAAGGACGGGTCAGCGGCTACAGCAGACGACCCGCAGACCGGGCACAGCCTGCTCTCGGCGTGCACGCCACGGCACGAGCCTGCTGGCCCCCGCGGGAGCCGCCGGCCACACATGGGCATTTGAGTTTCAACCCAATGAAATTAAACACCACCATTCAATGACCAAAGCCGTATTCAAGTGCCAGAAAGCCACGTGAAACAGGCATAGCTGACAGGCGGGCGGTTCACCCCACAGGGCGCCCCGTCCAGGAGAAAGGCCCTGTGGTAAGTGGCCAGCCAAGGTGGGAAGCACGACGGGGAGCAGCGAGGGGTGTATCACACACCTGCGGTCACAGGAAGAGTCGGGGAGAACCCAGACCACCAGGCTAAACAGAGCGGAGCCTCGGGCTGGCCCCGGGGCCAGGCCACTGCTCCTGGGCTCCCTGTGCCCCTCCAAGGCCCACTCTGCCAAGTGGGTGGGTCCCGCCCGCGCCGCCCGCCCCAGAGAGCTCTCGCAGCAGAGGACAGTGGGCCGCAGGAGGGCACACCCCCAAGTGCCATGTGGGCGGCCAAGGGCGTGACGTGCAACACCAGGTGGCCCTCCACCCACACGGCCGCCAGATGACCCAGGGCTGCCGCTGACTTGCCAACGTGGAAAGCAGTGCCCAGCAGCCGCCTGCCCACAGGGGCCCCCATCCCCTTCACACACCCTTGCCCTGCCAGAACAATGGCCTCCTGCCGGCCCAGGCAGGCCAGCAAAGTCCAGCCTCACTCCCCAGGGCTGCGGCCAGCCCTGGGAGGGGCCTTCACGTCATCCTGCCTGGGCCTCCCTCGGCCGGGCACCGCGGGTGCCCTGCCACCCACACTGGGTGCTTCCTTTCTCTCCCCAGGGGGCGCACACCGATACCCTGGCCAAGGGCCCCTAGATCACACTCACTGCGGGGGGGGGGTCTCTGCGCATACCAGCTGTGTCCACAGGAAGCATGGCGCCTCCGTAAGACAAGAGGAGGCCTCAGGGTGGGGCGGCCAGGCGGCTCTCGAGTGTCTGTAATGACGACCATAACATCCTAACCAAAAAGGCTTCCTACAGGGAGAACAGTCTCTGTCCAAAAGCTGGTTGGCAAGCTGGGTGTGGCGTAATCCAGCACTTGGGAGGCTGAGACAGGAGGATTGTGGTTCGCAGCCAGCCTCAGCTACTTAGTGAGGCCCTTTGCAACTCAGCGAGACCCTGTTTCAAAATAGACAGTAAAAAATAGGGCTGGGGGTGTCACTCAGAGCTAGAATGCCCCTGGATTCCATCCCCAGTACCACACACAAAAAAAAACAATAAATAAGCCAGGCGTGGTGGCACACACTTGTAATCCCCACTCTTGGGAGGCAGAGACAGTAGAATCACGCCAAGTTCAAAGCCAGCCTCAGCTGGCTTAAGAGACCCTGTTTCCAAATAAAAATTATAAAAATAGGTCTGGGAGTGTAGCCCAGAGGTTGGAGGGTTCCATCCCCAATACTACCAAATAAATAAATAAATAAATAAATAAATAAAATATACATTTTGGCCAGGTGTGGTGGCGCACGCTTGTAATCCCAGCATTTGGGAGGCCGAGACAGGAGGATCGCAGTTCGTGGACAGCCTCAGCTAGTTAGTGAGGCCCTCTGCAGCTCAGTGAGACCCTGTTTCAAAATAAAGAATAAAAACTAGGATGGGGTGGGGGTGTAGCTCAGAGGTAGAATGTCCCTGGGTTCCATCCCCAGTACCAAAAAATAAATAAATAAATAAATAAGCTGGTTGACGGTGTCTCTTCGGGCCAGCGTCCACTGCTCAGTGCCCTGGGTGGGGCCTAGCTGATGGACACAGTGGCCATGCAAGCCCCCGGACCCCCGCCTGCCCCGCTCCTCTCTGGAGGGGCCAATCCAAAACCACTGGACTGATGGCACGGGTGCACTCCTGTAATCCCGGTTACTTGGGAAGGTGGGGCAGGAGGATCAGAAGTTCAAGGCCAGCCTGGGCGACTTAGGTCTTAGGGAGACCCTGTCTCAACATTAAAATCTAGAACACAACAATATAAAAGACTGGGGTACAGCTTGGTGCCTACCATGCTCAGGGCCCTGGGTTTTGACCTCTAGCACCCCAAAACCAACAACAATAAAATCACAGCCTGGCCCAAATGTTAATAATCTCCACGCTTCTGCGCCTCAAAAACGAAACACAGCCCCCCTGCACTCAGTATTTTGGGGACGAGGGTGGCATATGCCCAAAGCCAGAACCCACGGCTCCCAAAACCTCCGAACCCCAAACTGCCACCTGGAATCCAGTTCTGGACCTTGGCCCCAGGGCACCATGGGAAGAGGGACAGTCCCGCGGGCCACAGAGTGATGGGCAGGCTGGGGAGGCGAGGCCAGAGCCGGGTATAGTTCTGGTGCTAGGCCATCCCTGGCCATGCCAGCCGAGCCCCTTGCCCTGGGCCATGACTGATCCCAGCCATCCGTCCTCTGCAGCCATATGGACGCCTGTGGACACCCCCAGGTCTTCACGCTGGGAGGGGGTAGGCGGGTGAATCTGACCCCATGACCACACTACCCACAGGTCAGTGCGCGGCCGCCCAGAGAGAGCCGGACGCCCAGCAAGCACCACTGAGCGAGGCCTGAGGAACCAGTGCCCTCAGCCGTGACCGGGAGGGGCCACAAACCCAGCCATGACAGCCGCCCGCAGAAGCCTCCTGGGCCAACAGACCTCCAGCCCAGGACAAGAACCGCCATCTAGAACACGGCTTCCCAGGTTCCGTGACTCGAGGCCCGGCGGGTGTCGGTGCAAACCCTACACCTGGACCCTACACCTGATGGGGTTCACTCAGCACCCCCGGGTCAGGCCCCGGGCAACAGACAGGCCGCCAGGCCTCTGCACAGCGTCCAGCTGCAGGCCGAGGCCCGCCTGTGACTCTGCAGAGGGCCTGCGCGGGGCCTCCAGCGGGACAGAGGGAAGAGGAGAATGTTGGGAAGACGGAATCCCCCGTGGACAGCTTCTCCGTGGCAGGCGTGGCCTGGGAGTTCCCAGGGCTGGTGAGTGTCCTGAGGTCAACAAAACGTCCCCAGTTTTCTAAGAGCTAAACGACCCCCTGGCACAGGTGCCTTCAAGAGCCCGGGTGGTGAATGAGAGCGGAAGGTGGGCGCTGCCGCCGTCCGGGCGCCCCTTACCTCCTTGATCTCGCTTCTGTCGAGCTCGTTGAAGAGTTTCTGGAACTCGCTGGCTGACAGCAGGGCGTCATCACGGGAGCGCACCTTCTGCAAGGAAGGCCAGGTCAGCCGGCCCGAGCCCCACCCCGGCCCCGGGGCTGTGAGCACGGTGTCCGACTCCGGGGAGTCAGTACCTCCATTATGGCCTGCTTGTGGAAACTGCTCAGCTGGGCCTTTTGAAGCGCCTGCAGGAAGTCCTGGGGGGCCACCCCAACTCTGTGGAAAGAAAACCAGCCCGTGAGCACAGACAGCCCGGCCCTCCCTCTCAGCCTGACCCTGGCCACAGGCCCACCTGCGAGCCAGGCGGACAAGCAGGGACCGTGGGCCAGAGCTGCAGGGGCTTCCAGCCGGCACCATCCACGGCCCCCAGGGAGACACCCTGGCTCCCTTTAAAAAGGAGGGAAAGACCACGGCCACCCAGCAGAAGGGACGGCAACCTCAGCGACACCCTGAGCTACACCCCCAGCCCGATTTTATTTCTCATTGGAAATGGGGTCTTAGCCCCTCGCTAAGTTGCCAAGGCTGGCTCTGAACCTGCGATCCTCCTGTCTCCGCCTCCCAAGTAGTGGGATTACAAGCATGTACCACCGCGCCTGGCAACACGGTGGTCTTCACAATTAATGGAATACTGAGCGTGGCGCCACAGCAGGGAGCTGCGCAGGAACCCCCTCCCAGGGCGGGCCCTGGCCACACTCACGCCTGAGGGGCGGCCCCTGCCGGCTCCTTCAAGGAGGTGAGGACTGCAAAGGCTGCGCGGGTCCCCAGCCGCCTCCGGAACAGCGAGGTCTGCAGAGACTTCTACAAAGAGGAGACGCAGAGCCCGGCTCGGTCCACCCAGCTGGCGAGTGCGCAGGGGCCACCACAGCCCAGGGAGCGGTCCTCATGCCTCAAGCATCAGAGGACAGCCACACAGACTCCAGGGACCACCAGGGAGGGAACCCAGCAAGCCCCGGGATGGAGCCACGCAGGAATGCAGTCCTTCTCTGCGTGTTTGGGGTCCTTGCTCCCCGCAACAGGGCTTAGGGCGGGTGCCCCAGGAGCTGCGACCTCTGGACTTCCCTCTAGGGTCAAGGGAAGGAGGGAGCCCCGAGAGGCCCCGCAAAGCCCCTGCACTCCACAAATGACAGGTGGCAGGGACGCACGCGCATCTCGGCTCAGCCACAGCCAGAGGCGACCCCACCTGCCCAGGGGGCCGAGGGACGCCCCGGGGTGGCCTGGGGACAGCTCGGTCACCGCCCAGCACGGTGGCTTCACGACTCACCATCAGGTAGCCGCGGAACTGGTTGTAAATGATGGCCGTCAGGAGGTTCATCAGAAACAAGCTTCCTGCCCGAGGAAGAGGCCGGGTCAGGGGCGGGCAGGCCAGAGCTGCTCAGGGCCCAGGGTGCACAGGAAGCCCGGGAACAAGGGCAGAGGCTGGGCAGCCCTGCAGTCAGGAGACACCCCCAGCCCCAGCCTCCACACCCTCGCCCACTAATGGTCACCGTGGGGCCTGTCCAGCACGGAGGACGAGGTGACTGGGGTCACAGAGCACAGCCTGGGCAACAGTGGCCCGGGCAGGCCCCCCTGAGCTGCAGAGGGAGCCCCAGCCCGCAAGGCACAGACCTGGGGCGCTCACCTATCAGCGTGAAGACGATGAAGAAGATGGCGTAGGCCCGGTTCTTGGAATACGCAGGAACCATCACTGACACAAGGAAGGTTCAGGAGGCGGGATCAGGCTCCCAGCCCTGGCTACTGCCCTGCACCCCTGCACGGCCGCCGCCTCGGCACAGGGGCCTCTGCTGGAGGTGCCGGGGCTTGCTGTCCAAGTTCTAGCAGCACACCTGTGGGCAGCCCTGGGGACGGGGCGCTCACTACCCACAGAGGACATCGTCCCCTGGCCGAGCTGAACGGGCCTCCCGTGGCCACACCCACGCTGCCCAGCTCCCCCTGCGACCACTGGGACACACAGCGGTGGGGACGGCTCGCAGGGCGGGCTGCGTGGCTCTGGGGGTGGGGGGTCCCGAGCTGTCCTTGGGGAGGGTTGCTATGGTCATGCGCATGCCTGGGCCCACCACCAGGCAGCCAGGACTCAGCCTCACACAGCAGAGACCCGAGGCCCCCTGTCTTGGCCACAGCCCACACCTAGGCGGTCAGCTAAGACCCCAGGGCCTCACACAGAATGTCCCTGAGCGGCACGCACCTCACAGCTGGGCCTGGGCGGTGGCGGGGAGAGCGGCCGGGCCCCGGGGGCCACAGGGGGCCACTGGCCACCACCACCTGTCGCCACATAAAGAGCACCGTTCACCTGCAGCTTCACCAAGGAGGAAGGAGACAAGAGGCCGGGAGCCGGGAGAGAAGAAGGTGAAGGGGAAGGAAAGAGGACAGGAGGGAGGAGGGGAAAGAGAAGGCAGGGAGGGGCAGAGGCCCACAGCGCCGCCCTGTGGACGCTCGGGGCAGTGCCGCGGCCCAGACGTGCCCCATGCACACGCACCGTCCGGGTTGTTGGCGGTGGTCAGCAGCACCAAGAGGGAGGTGAGGGCCTCTGGCAGGCTCCGGAAGTAGGTCATCCTCTCCTTGTCCTGCCCCTCGCCCTGCGGAGGGCAGAGGGGGCTCTGGGGGCCGTCCAGCTGGCAGAGCGCCGGACAAACCTGACAGGCCACCCACCAAGGGTGAGCGCCCAACCTGCATCTCCCTGTCTTTCCCCAGGAGGACAGACAGGACAGGCTGCAGGCACAGCAGTGGGAGTCCAGGGAAGCTGCCCACCCATCAGGGCCCCAAGTCGGGAGCAGGCCTGCCCAGAAGCAGGGGACGCCCGAGCCAGGCCAGCCACTCACATCACAGACTGGAGGCCCAGAGACCCGCTGCACCAGCCGATGCCGTGTGCCCGGGGGATGAGGGGGCAAAGGGCCCAGGCCAGCGGGGCGGCCCTGAGCAGGCTCCTGGAGCCGCCCCAGGGAGCCCTCACTGCCCGACAGGGCGCCCACCCAGGCCTCCACCCTCCCTCCTCTTGAGGGGCCCCGGCAGCAAACAGCTCGGTGTGTCTACCAAGGAGGAACCACACTCGAGACTCCAGCCCAGGACCACCCTGCGCCCACCCAGCCCGACTGCACGCCCGAAGACGGAGGACCGCTCCAGGCCCAGCTGTGGGGCCAACACAGCAGGCACTGCGGCAGGAATCAGACCCAGCGCGCGCAACCTTATCGCCTCAGATGGCCCCAAAGCCAAGTTCCCAGCTGCCTTCCAAGAGCCGACTCTGAACAGCCAGGAGCCGCTGTTCCGTGCCGAGCCCACCCCTCACCCCGGGCCCTCCTCGTCCTCATCTACCAAAAGGCACCGCCACCTGTCTGCCTGGGCTGGGGGCAGATGGCTGGTGGTTACAGATGCCACAAGCCACAGGGCAGAAGGCACCGGCCGGGGATTGCCATGGGCAAGGCAGGCGGCTGCTAGGGAGGACGAGGCACCCTCCCCGGGGCCTCGCGGGCCCAGGAAGGACCGCAGATGCCTTCAGAGATGGTGGCACTCGGCCAAAAGACCACAAGGACAGTCCACGCCCCGTGGGTGCCTCCAGGGACGGCAGGGTCAGGACCCATGGCCTGGGCCTCCCGGGGCTGGAACCACCCCACCACCCCTGGGCCAAGCTCAGGTTTGGCTTTGGGTTGACTGAGGAAGGTTCTAGCATCTGTGCCAGTTTCCAGATGAGGACACCGGCTCCAGGGATGAGGCCTCCCGGGCAGGCGGATGCTGGGCCTGGCATCTCCCTGTGAGCCTCTGACTACACGCTCCCAACTTCCCTGTGGGGCAGGCGCCAGCGTGGCCTTCCCTGTGGGCAGCGGAGGGAGCCCGGGCTCGGGGAAGCTGCCTCCCACGCAGCCCCCCTCCAGCAGCAATGCCAGCCCTGGCCTGCGGGGCCATCTCTAAGGTGGAACAGTACCACCGCCGCTGCTGAGAACCACAAGGTTCTCAGAAATACGCCCAAGAGGGCGCCTCACGGTAAGCGAGACCACAGTGGCAACGGGCTGGCCCTGGGCAATGCTAAAACAAGGTCCAGCGCGTGTCCTCAGCCGCCACCAGCCGGGGGGTGCTGTGAGGCCCCCCAGACCCGCAGCTGGCTCTGCCCCCAGGCCACGGTGCCACAGGAAAGCCACCATCGCCTCCTCCCAACCCTGGCCAGGGACAGGGAACCGTCCCCACGCCCTGCAGCGTCTTCCTCCGCTATTGTACCATGCCCGCCCCGAGCGGTTCCCCTTTGTGGAGAGTGACTGCGGCCCACACCCCGCCTTGCCCGTGGTGCACAGAACAGCGTTTCCGGGCCATGCCTGCTCCTGAGTCACTCCGTTTTGTGAAGCAATCGTTTGCCCCGAGTTACCCCATCTTGAGAATGAGTTCAGAGGTGGCGTGCGCCACACCTCGCTGGTACGAGGAGACAGCCGCATCCGCCCCGCACGCTCCGCACAGACTGATACATGTCTCCTCGCCCGGGAGCTTAACTGAGCCGGGGCACCCCAGACCATGGGAGGAGCACCAGACCCCGGAGCCGGTCAATTCCCCAGGCGTGACCGCTCATCCGACACCCATAAAGAACAAGCACCCCAAGACTGGGCTTGGTGGCGCCCAGGCCCCGTCCCGGCCACTCCAGGAAAATCGCCACAGCCACAATCCTCCAATTCTCTCCCCCGCTTCAGCTCTGCCCCCCACGACCACCACACGAGATCCAGTCTCAGCCGACACCCTGAAGCTGCCGTCCGCCATTCACCCTCGCCGGGATGACTGCGGGCAGCGTGGTCAGCTCTCTCATGGCCCCGCCCTGCTCTCTGCCTTCGCTCCCCAAACCTCTGCAGCCGGAGCCTCTTTCAGTCTTTGTTAGACTTTCTGTGACCTACAGTCGTCATCTTGTAGAGGGCGATCGTGACTTGAGTGTTAGAGATTACAAATTAAGACCGTAAGCCCAGCGTGGTGGCGCACGCTTGTGATCCCAACGTTCGGGAAGCTGAGACAGGAGGATCACGGTTCACAGACAGCCTCAGCTGCTTAGTGAGGCCCTGGCAACTCAGTGAGACCCTCTTTAAAGAAAAAAATAAGAATAAAAAATAGGGCTGGGGGTGTAGCTCGGAGGTAGAATGCCCCTGGGATCCATCCCTAGTACCGCAAAAAAAAAAAAAAAGAAAGAAATTAAGATTGTAATATGACAACTCATGACATGACTGAGACCATGACTCGTGAGGACCAGGAGTCCTCGGGTGAAGAGCAACCAACCCAAGTGGGGGTGCCCACCTCTGATCCCAGCACCCTAGGGAGGCCGAGACGGGAGGGGCACAGGTTCAAGGCTAGCCTCAGCAACTTAGCTAGATCCTGTTTCAAAATCAAAAAACAAAAAGGGCGCCGGGCGTGGTGGCGCACGCTTGTAATCCCCGCGCTTGGGAGGCAGAGACAGGAGGATCGCGCAGGTTCGAAGCCAGCCGCGCACGCTGGCTTAGGAGAACCTGTTTCCAAATAAAAATGTAAAAAGAGGTCTGGGAGTGTAGCCCGGAGGTAGAAGGGCTTCCAGGAACCCCAGTACCACCAAAAAAAAAAAGGGGGCTAGCGTGTAGCTTGGAGGCAGAATGCCCCTGAGTTCAATCCCCCGGAACAAAAAAAGGACTTGGCATAGCTTGTGAATTTATAGTCAGTCAATAAATTCTGACCTTGTGAAAAGACATAAATGTGCTTGGTGTGTGCTACTGGCGTAGAAAGCTCATGCCATGCTTGGCAGGCACAGAGTGGAGCTGCCCCAGGAGGACCCGACCCTCCTGGCACCCCGGGATGCTCCGCACCCAGGCCCGAGGCCGAGCCCGTGGCCACCTCCAGCCCCACAGGCTTCAGAAACAGCAGCGACTATGGCCGTCACAGGACAGTCACCCAGAAACCCCGGGTCTGTCAGCGGGTCCCACCCCAGCAGCCACCGTCCCCGCCACCATGGACACACACAAGACACATGGTCAGACACACCCACACATACACACACACACAGACCCAGGCATGCAGACACTCAGAGCCCTGCACCCCTCACACACACATGCAGACACAGACACAGACAGATGTGCAGGGGTACACACAGACACAGAGGCTCCGGTCCTGGGCCACTCCTCTGGGGTCAGAGGGCACAGCCCCGCCTCCCCCCAGGGCAGCACAAGCCCCAGCTCCGATACTGTCTCAAACCCACAAAACCCAGCCTGGCCGCTGCCCCAGCCACATCCCAGGACAGACACACAGAGACACAGGGGCGCCAAGCCTGGGGGCATGAGGACACACACAAGCCTGAAAGTCGGGGAGCCCGGGCAGGTGTCCAGCGGGCGGCAGGTGGACACCTGCACGTGTGTCAAGCCACTGGGGCAGAGGCCGTAGCTGGGCTACAGTGGACAGGGGGCCGGGATGTGGCTGGCGGGGTCCCACAGGCCGGAGCAGGTCAGGGCTGGGGGAGGAGGGGTGCAGAGGAAGGCCCTGTAAAGCAGCTCTGCGGGCAGCCAGCCTGGTGGGAGAGGGGCCAGGGCAGAGGACGGGCCATGTCTGGGAGGCCAGAGGCTCCGGGAGCGCTGTGGCCATCTGAGGCAGACGCTGGGCTTGCGGAGGGCCATCCCCACCTCCTGGTCACGCGTCTCGGCCCCACTCTCCACCGACCTGACGCCTCCCGGGGCAGACTTTGCTGAGCTTGGACTTGAGCGCAAGCGGGGGCCGTGGGGAGCCCCGCGCAGGGACAAGACACAGGGCGGCCCCTGGGTCACCGCCCGCCACCTCACCTGCTCGCTCGTGGTGAAGAGGAGAATTCCAAACACAGTGGAGAGGCACAGGTGCACGGCCAGCAGCAGCCCGACGCTGGGGGAAGCCGGGGTCACTACTGGCACAGCCGGGCCGCACCGGGGTCCCCCAGCCCGCCACCAGCCAGGCGCAGCCACCCCTTTCCCCCCCCAGAGAACCCAAGTGCTCCTCCCAGAGGCCCAGAGGCCGGCTGGTGACCCAGCAGGGCACGGGACAAGGAGCGGCCACTCCATCCTCCTGGCTGGACAGACAGGGAGCTGGGCGGTGGGCCACCACAGAGGACACTCAAGGCAGAGGGGCCACGGTGACATTTCTACCCACAGGAGTTCAAAGTGGCGGGGCGGGGAGGGGCTGGGGAGCTGAGGCTGGACAGAGGCTGGCCCCAAGAACCCCAAACTTCCCGTGGTGACAGGAGCCACAAGGGCTTCCAAGCAGGTACGGCAGCCTAAGCCCACAAGAGCGGCGGCGGCAGGCGGCAGGATGGGACATGGGGACGTCGGTGGGGCTCAGCCATCGCAGGAGCCAGGAGGCAGCGCGGGGCCTCCTGGGGCAGGACCACACCCCAAACCCCTGCCCGCTGGGCACCCAGGGACAGGCAGCGCCCAGGGGCCTCATGGGCCACAGCCCGGCAGGAGCGTCCAGGCCCCCTGGGCTGAGCATCTGATTGGGAGCCCACCTGCAGCCCTGGGGCCAAGAGCACACCTGGCCATTTCCGGCAGTGCCCACCAGACGCACTTCAAGGTCTTCTTCATCACGGAAGAGTTCTGCAGCAGGAAGAAGGGGCGCAGGAGCCGGCGCACGCGCAGGGGCTGGAAGAGACCAGGGAAGGGCTGCCGGGCCCTGAGCCACGCCTGCGTCCCCCACCAGGGCAGCAGAGGAACTGGGGACCCCACGACCCTGGAGCCCTGCCGACCTGAGCAGACAGCTCCTGGCCCTCCCTCCATCCCGGCCCAGCTCCGCCCTCTGCACCAGTGCCTGGCGCTCCTTGTGTGCACACCGGCCCTCCGGGACCCAGGTCCCCCAGGACAAGGGTCAGACTGTTTTGATCACCCAGGCCCCAGCAGCGCCAGCCAGCACAGCAGACCCTCCAGAGCCCGGTCTCATGCTGCCCACGGTTGAGGCTCAGATCTTGGGGTTCTCCCAGCTTCCGGCTCCCCTAGCCCTACTGGGGAACTTGCACCCACCCCATCTGTCAGAGGGGATGCACTGCCACCCCGGGGGTCTCCCCAGCAGCTGGTCCATCAGCACCAGAGACACAGGGCTACTGGACTTTGAGGCTACAGAGGTGCACCCAGGTAACCCGCCTTTGAGAACTGGCCACAGGGCCAGTAAGCCCCATGCAGAGAATTGCAGCCCCGACCCACGGCCATGGGAGAAGCCACAGCCAACCAGCTATGACAGAATAGGAGCAGACAGCCAGGTCAGAGCAGCCTGGAGCCCTGGTGTCAGCTGACCACAGCCACAGGGCACAGGGAAAGTGAGCGGGAGCGGCCCGCTCGCATCCCAGCAGGTGGGAATCCCAGGCCTCCCACAGCAGCATGGCGCCCCCGGGAGCGCTTCACGGCCGACCAGCTGACCACAGAGGAAAACCCTGGCGGGGTCCGCAGATGTTCTAAGCGACGCACTGGCCCAGAGATGGACGTGCCGTGCATTAAAGCCTCGCTCGAGTCCTCCCGAGGGTGGGGCGCAGGCTCGGCAGCTCCTCCTGTCTGGACTGAGGGGAAATGACTCCCAGGACGGGGAGACAGGGACATGGGAGGCGCAGGACCGGAAGACTGGGGACTTGGAGGTGGAGGAGAACACGGGGGCACGGGGCGCCCCGAATGCACACAGGGCGCCCGGAGCTCACCCTCAGGCTCATGGTGGAGCCCCACTGAGTAGAGGGGCATACCCGGAGAGGTCTCGGAGGCCCTTCCCCCAGCTCCTCACAAAGCAGCCAAGACAAGGATGGAGAGCTGGGCACGGTGGCACATGCCCCTCATCCTAGTTCTGAGGAGGCTGAGACAGGAGGATCGCAGGTTTGAGGCCAGCTGCAGCAAGTTAGCTAGACTCGCAGCAAGCTAGCAAAACCTGGTTTCAAAAAACAAAAAGAGAGCTGGGCGTGGCACGCTCACCAAGAGAGCCGGCACGCTCGTAACCCCAGCATTCGGGAGGCTGAGACAGGACGCTCTGGGTTCGTGGACAGCCTCAGCTACTGAGTGAGCCCTTTACAACTCAGCGAGGCCCTGTTTCAAAATAAAGAATTTTAAAAATAGGGCTAGGGGTGTATCTCAGAGGTAAAATGCCCCTGGGTTCCAAACCCAATACCGCAAAAAAATAAAATAAAAATAAAAATAAGAAAGGCTATGGGTGTAGCTCGTGCGTAGACCATCCCAAACCAGGCGTGGTGGTGCACGCTTGTAATGCCAGTATTCGGGAGGCTGAGACAGGAGAATCCCAAGTTCGCAGCCACCCTCAGCCACTCAGTGAGGTCCTCTGCAACTTAGTGAGACCTATTTCAAAATAAAAAATAAAAAACAGGGCTTGTAGAATGCCCCTGGATTCAATCCCCATCACCATAAAAAAAAAAAAAAAGACATGTACAAGATTCTGCCTGAAGCCAACTCACACCCACCCTACTGGAAGCAGAGCCCAGCCCGGGCCCCCTGTGGCCGCGTGGTGTCAAACTGTCTACACTGACTGTCCTGGACGGACAGGTGTGCAGCTCATGACTGTGACCCTGCCCACGATGTCTGTCCCAGCACCACCGTGTGAGGGCTTGGGACCGACTCAGTAGGTAATTATGGCCACCTCAGTGCCTACAGGCTACCACAGGACAGCTCCTCCTGCAGGGAGCAGCCATGGCGCTCAGCCTTAGAAGACACAGTGGTGCCAGGCTGGGGGGCTACAGGGCACAGCACGGGCCGCTTGAGGGGTTCCTAGAAAATGGGAGTGACCGCCCCATCCTGGGCCCCGCTGCTCTGAAGTGTCCACCCCCGAGGTGGGTGCTCACACCAGGGAACACACTTGTCCAAGGGGAGGGTGTGCCGGCCGGGCAGATGGAAGGCAGGCATCCGAGCGGCTCGGGACGTGCTCCCAGGCCCTCCTCTCACCATCAGGGCACCCCGCGCCCCCTCCAGGTCTCATGAGACTCCTGGGCCAATGGGAGCCCAGGGTGCTATGGGACACGGACAGGCTGGACAGGCGGATGGCACGGTCGCAGGGCTCGGGACCATCTGGGCAGCCCCGATCCCCACCGGGCTCCCCCAGGCCCAGAGCCACCTTCCACCTACCTCCCGACAAAGGAGACTCAAGGACACGAGCCAGTCCACCAGGGACACGGCCAGCACCGCGACGTAGGCCAGCAGCCACCGGCTCTGCTGGAACTGGGCCTTCCCAACCAGGTAGCCCTGCAAGACACGCAGAGGGGTGAGCAGCGGGCGCCACGCACACGCACGCAGACCCACAGCGGTAGAGCAGAGGCCCAACCCGCGCTGCCATCCCTATTCAGAGCTGCAGTGGTAGCGGGAGGTGCGCGCTCCCGCCAAGACCACCGGTCACTCGCAGCACACCCTCCAGCACAGCTCTGTCTCTCTGGCCTCAGTTTCCTCATGGGTAGGGGGTTCCCACCTGTCCTGACTGTGCGAGCCACAGGTGTGTGCAGAGGGAAGACACCAGAGGCATTCCGATGTCGCAGTCAGACCCCCAAAAGCTCATGGGTTGGGAGCTTGACCCCTGCTGCCCCGCAGTGAGGTCCAGGGGTGTTTAGGCCATGATTAGATGGCGAGGTCTCTGACCTGGTCAGTGGGTGATCACTTGATGGTTCACTTGTTGAGAGCCGGGAGGACTACGGCAGACCCAGCGAGAGGGAGCAGGTCGCTGGGGGTGCGCCTGGAAGGGCGCGTCTTCTCCCCAGCACGCTCACACAGCATGCGCATGCTCACTGCGCTCTCTGCCCACTTCCCAGCTGCCACGGGCTGAGCGGCTCTCCTCCACCGCACCCTCCCGCACGGCGCTTTGCCTCCCCTGGGGCCCAGAGCACTGGAGCCGGGGGCCAGCCGACCACAGCTCTGAGACCACGAGCCAAAAGAAATCTTTCCGCCCCTTAGTGTTCTTGGGTGTTTTGGTCACAGCAATAAGGAGTCATTATACCAGCAGAGGCGAGGACCAGAGACAGAGCCCGTGGGGGGCCGGGCAGCCCAGCAGCAGGTGGCGGGGGAGGTGGGCCTCTGCCTCCTCTGCCAGTCCCACCCTCCAGACAGCCTCCACGGGTCACCGCTGGCTAACCAAAGGCCAGGCATGGCGGTGCACGCCGGTAATCCCAGTACTCACGAGGCTAAGACAAGAGGATCGTGGTTCATGGACAGCCTCAGCTACTTAGCGAGGCCCTCTGCAACTTAGTGAGACCCTGTTTCAAAATAAAAAATAAAAAATAGGACTGGGGGCGTAGCTCGGAGATAGAATTTCCCTGGGTTCCATCCCCAGAACCACAAAAAAGAAAAAGAAAAAAGGGGTAACCAAAGATCCTTCCATTCATTTTCATTCCAACTTAAAACCCCCTAGACCTCCGAACCACATTGTGGGCTAAAAAAGAAGAAGTACAAAACTGCCTGGGGCCGCCACCTCCCCGCCCTCTCCTACCCACACACGCGCGTCACCCCAGCGGGGCCCTCAGGCAGCAGGCGCCGGCCCTTCCCACCCGCGCCTGCAAGAGGGGCCGTGTGACCGTGACCGGGGGCCATGTACGCCCACAGCCCAGGCCGCAGGGCCCCTGGGACTGAAGGTGCTAAAACACCACGCACACGTCCCCAGTGAGACCAGCTCCTCACGCCTTGCCAGAGGCGGCCAAGGCTCCGGCTCACGCAGCCCGCGAGCTGCCCGGAGCCGCAAAGGCCCACCTCCTGCTTCAGAAAGACCCAGCGATGGGGGGGGGGGGCTAGAATCAGACACACTGCAGCCGCTGTGTGCACTGTGAGCCAGAGACCCTTTTCTTTTTCTTTTTTTTTTTTTTTTTTTTTTTGGTGGTACTGGGGTTCCTAGAAGCCCTTCTACCTCCGGGCTACACTCCTAGACCTATTTTTTTTACATTTTTATTTGGAAACAGGGTCTCCTAAGCCAGCGCGCGCGGCTGGCTTCGAACCTGCGCGATCCTCCTGTCTCCGCCTCCCAAGCGCGGGGATGACAAGCGTGCGCCACCACGCTCAGGTCCTACTTTATTTTTTATTATGAAACAGGATCTTCAGGGTCTTGCTACATTGCTGTAAGTCTCACCAAGTTGCTAAGTCTGGCCTCAAATCTGCAATCCTCCTGCCTCAGCCTCTCAAGTACCGAGATTAGAGGTACACACCACTGTACCCAACTAAAGAGACCCCTTTCTGTCCCGACTCCTCTTGGGGGATGGCAGGGTGGGCCTTGAGGACAGACCACCTTGTTCCCTGGGGGGTTGGGGTTCCCCCTCCCAAAGGCCCTCCAGGCCGCACACCCCAACAGCACAGCCAGCCCCAGCTCCAGAGGAAGAACAGCTGACGGCCTCTGCTCCTAGGCCCAGACGTGTCCAAGAACCTGGGGCTTTGCTCAAAGGGCCAGGGCACTAAGTCAAAGGAAGGTGGCCAGCCGGGCCTCGGGCGAGAGGAGGGGGCGCCGGCCACGCCACTCACCTTCACAGAGACGTCGGCCACAAACACCAGCAGGCAGAGCCCCTCGACGGCCTGGGTCAGGCCGCAGGGCGCCTCCCAGGGCGGGGAGCGGTAGCGCACGTCCGCGGTTCTCGTGAGGGAGGACGGGGTCTCGACAAAAGCCAAGGACAGGATCAGGAGAATCGTGAAGCCCAGGGCCCTGCCGGGAGACAGGGCGCAGGGAAAGTTCTAGAAACAGCAACTGGAGAGCGGTGGCAGGTTGGGGGGGGGGGCGCCGGAGTGCACCCGCGGGCTGCGGCCACTGTGCCCGGTCAGACGACAGCGACCGCCCAGGACTCGACCCCCACCCCGGGCGGACCCAGGGGTCTGAGAAGGAAGCCTTGTCTGAGGGTGGTGGCCAGCGTGCATCTGAGGGGAGGGACAGGTGTGGCACCCCCACCCTGCGCCCCCCACGCGGCTTCTCACCTCTGGCACAAGGTTGAGTAATACCAGCGGTAAAGCCGCAGTGAGCCGGTGTCCATGCGGTGGTAGATGGAACGGTACTGGAAGCCAAAGACCACCCCGAGGGTGTGAGCGAGGTGCCCCGACCTGCTCCCCACGCCACACACCCATCCGCCGGACAGGCCCCATCGTAGAGAGGGCCGTGGGGAGCAGGGTCCAGTCAGCAGGTGGGTGAGGCGGCCCCTCCCCGCAGGCTCAGACCCTCGCACACCAAGAACTCCCCAGAGGCCCAGACCCGGGGCAGGCAGTGACGGCTGCGGCAGAGGGGAGTCCGACGCTCCCTCTCCCCCTGGGAACGGCCTGCACACCCCTGGGCCACTGTCATGCTCTGAGGTCCACCCACCTAGAACACAGAAGGGGCCCAGGAGGGCTTTGATGGGTGGTCTATCACCGACTCAACAATCCTGGCACATCAGCACCGCCTTTACCAGGTAGAGGGGGAGCCGGGCTGAGGCCCACCAGCAGGGTTTGTTTTGTGGTTGTTGCTGTGGGCACTGAGGAGTGAACCCAGGGGCAGTCTAGCTCTGAGCTACACCCCCAGCCCTGTTTTTTGTTTTGAAACAGAGTCTCACTAAGTTGTTGAGGCGAACTTCGAACCTGCCATCCTCCTGTCTAAGTGCTGGGATTACAGGCGTGTGACACCATGCCCAGCTTTATTTATTTGGAACAGGGTCTTGCTAGGTTACTACATGCTGGCCTGAAAACCATGATCCTTCTGTCTCCGCCTCCCAAGTACCAGGATTATAAGTGCGCACCTCCGTGCCCGGCTCTGTCATGGTTATTTGTGTGTCTGGGGAGGGGGTATACTGAGGATTGAACCCAGGGCCATTCTGCATTCTACCACCGAGCCACATCTCCAAACCCCATTTTTTTTTTGTTCCATTTATTTATTTATTTATTTATTGCAGTACTGGGGATGGAACCCAGGAGCATTCATTGTACCTCTGAGCCACACCACTGGCCCAATTTTTTAAGTCTTTTTATTTTTTGAAACAGGGTCTCACTGAGTTGCGAAGGTCCTCGCTAAGTAGCTGCGGCCGTCCGCAAACTGCGATCCTCCCGTCTCCGCCTCCCGAATGCTGGGATTACAAGCGTGCGCCACCACACCCAGCTTATTCCTTATTTTGAAACAGGGTCTAATTTGCAGCAGGCCTAAATAAGTTAGCTGAGGCTGGCCGCAAACCTGCGATCCTCCTGTCTCAGCCTCCCAAGTACTGGGATTATAAGCGTGCGGCACCAGGCCCAGCTCCGTCATGGTTAACCCACAGGCCCAGGACAGCAAGGAAGGGCAGGGGACGCCGAGCCAGCAGGGGGGCACCACCCACCTGGATGGCATCCTCGATGAAGACCACAGCCTGGTCGATGCAGAGGTCCCGCCTGGCCGTGGCACCTGTGGGCAGAGGGGCTGGTCAGCTAACCACGTGGGATGCTGGGGCTGTCCCCGGCAGGATGGCCAGCTGTTGGGAAGACGCTGGCTGGTGTCCCCTCCAAGGCTGGCTACAAGAGGCCCGGCAGAGGCAGGAGCCCAACCAGGTAAGGAGCGTGGCCACACGAGCTCGGTGCAGCAGCCCAGAGCAGAGATGGCTCTGCCCTCGGGGCTGCCGCGGCCAAGATCACACAGCCCAGAGAAGCTGGGACCAGACTCGGGGTCCGGAGCCCAGCTCCCCCCACTGCAGCCCGGAGACTGCACGCATCTTCTCCGCTACCAAGCGGGACTGTTAATGGCTGCCCTGCTCGGCTCCCGAAAAGATGCTATACAGGACACGTGGGGTGCAGGAGCCCCGGCCAGGCCTAGGCGGGTATGCCCAGGCACGGGGCTCTGTCACTACTTGCTGCGTGGCCCCACCACGGGCCTCCCGCGGGACTCCACATCCTCGAATGGAAGATGGAGTCACGCTACCTGCCCACCGCCGTCTGCAGAGAGCACAGACTGACCCTCTGAAACTGACCTCTAGACCCCAAGGCAGTGCCGAGACTCTTCAGATACAGAGACCACCTGGCGCCCATTTCCTCCCATCCCCCACAGGACCACACAGTCCCCAAGCTATCCCCGGACAGACCGCAGACTCCCCAGTCCTCTGCCAGCCGCTCCTTGGCAAGGCAGCCATCGCCATGGCCACCCACGTCCTGGTTCTTACAGCACAGCGGCGGGACCCCGGGGGCGTGGGTGAGGCAGACGCTGAGTGCCAGCTGCCGCCCGCTCACCAGCCCCTGCCCACCAACGCGCGCACCCAGCTCAGCGGCCGGTCACCGCGCAGGGCTTGCACGGCGTCCCAGGCAGGTGCACCTCAGGGCCTCCCGCAGAAGCTGACAGTCAACAAGGGACGACTGCACCAGGAAGCTTCTAGAAGGCCTGTGTGCGGCTCACGTCAGGCTTGGAAAGGAGGTGCACAGCTGTCATGCCCACCTTCCCTGGGTCACACCTGCTCCTGTCCTCGCGGCTCCTGCATGGCCATGGGGCAGAGGCAGCAAGGCCGGCCGGGAGCAGGGGAGACGCGGGGCCCATCCTGACTCTGCGGGGTCACACGGAGCCAGCAGCTGCATTGGCCTGGGCCTCAGTTTACCTCCATGTGCGAATACAAGCTGACCCCTGAATGTTTCCGCGAGAGGCCCTGAAGGTGGTGGCTGCTGGAGCTCCTGAGAGTGTCCTGGGACATCTGTGGACAGGAGCCATCCGGCTCGCTCCCAGCACACCCCAGAACCTGAAGCTGACTTCCCCAGAGAGCACGGGAGCCGGAGGACAGGCGTCTGAGAGCCTGTCCCCGACCTTGCCAAGCTCCCTGGGGGAGAGTCAGACTCTGCGCCTGGAGATGGGATCACTCAAGCTTCTTAGACGAGGCCTCAGGACTTGCTCCAGCCCCAGGAGTGAGGCTCAGGCTCGGTGCGCCAGGGTGTCACCACCCCAGAACTGCGCGGCACCCGAGACCCCTTTCACCTGGCTTTCTGGTTACTGGCTTAAGATTCTGGATCTGGCCATCTGGGCTCCCCCAGCCTTGGGGTGCCACACCTTGAAGATGCCCCACGCTGCAGCCACCCGCGGTACCCTGTCACAAGCCCTCAGAAGGGCATCACAACACCGGTCCCCGCTGCCCCAGAAGCTGCCCAGACTGTTGCTGGGGGACCCCATGCCGCTCTCCCACGCCCTCCCCCTGCTTCTGCACCCTGGCCGTCATGCATTTAACCGTAAACATAGGCCCCCCAACTTCCGAGTCCAGGAACTGCTGCAGGGCAGCTTGCCTACCACAAGCTCCACACCCCATCACCCCACCGGGGCTGGGGGTGCCGCAGTGCATACCAGGTCTCTGAATGGAGCAAGGAACTGGGGAGTCGATGGAAATGCTAACACAGACCAGGGGTCTCCCTGTCCCGAGCTCTGCCCTCAAACAGCCAGGTCTAGACTCAATTCAGACTCTAGATCTACCGTGCACAACCTGTGCTGGGCCTGCCCGGCCTCCTATGGGGCCCGGGGCGAGGCCCTGCCATCTCTGTGCTCAGTCACCCAAAGACCTACCCCCGCAGGGCTTGGGCAGGTGCAGGGCGGCTGCTGCTTAGCAAAGGAGGTCCTTGTCAACCGGGCGTGGTGGTGCACGCTTGTAACCCCAGCATTTGGGAGACTGAGACTGGAGGACCGCGGTTCAGGGCCAGCCTCAGCTACTGAGTGAGGCCCTCTGCAACTCAGTGAGAGCCAGTTTCAAAAGAAAGAATAAAACATAGGACAGGGGTGTAGCTCAGATGTCGAATGCCCCTGGATTCCATCCCCAGACCCGAGAGAAAAAAAAAAAAAAAAAAAAGGAAGCCCCTGTCTGTGCTCTGAGCGCCTCCACAGCTCAACGTGCCCTCTTCGCCAGAGGCTGAAGGGTGTTTTCTTGATCCAGGGGAAGAAAAACAACTTCTCAACCTTTGGCCAGGGCCCCATCAGAAGGGGCTGAGTCAAAAGAATCCACCTGCTGAGTCCTCAGGGGTCCCCTGCTGAGCTCCCCACCCCCTGCGGTCAGGAGATACAGACCCAAGCACAGGGCCATCTCAGAGCCAGGGACAGGGCTGAATGCGCCATTCTCAGGACGGGAACACAGTGCATCCTGTCCTCTGCAGAGCTCACTGGGGCCACAGCGTGGGGACAAAGACCCCCTCTCACCAGCCACAAGGCCCAGCCTGACTCCGGTCTCAACAGCACCTGCCAGGGACGGGACCGTGAGCCCCATGGAACTCCTAGCCTGAACCCTCCGCATCCTTACAAGGCCCCGATGCCACCCGTGGCCACCCCCTCTGCAGAGACTCAGAAAGGTTAACCAACCCGCCGTCCTCACACAGCCAGGAGGTGGTAACCCCTGAGAGGCACAAAGCCTGTGTCCCTGAGCCGCATCTCTGGCCCAACCTGGCAGGGGCTGGAGGGGCCCTAGCGCCGGGGAGCCCCTGGGGAGCCGCTGAGAAGGCAGGGGGGCGTGGTGGCCGCCTCGGCCTCAACTCCCCAGCCCCGCTCGGCCACAGCAGGGGAAGAGACCCCTGCTGCTCGACTCGGGCTCCTCCTGGACAGAGGACTGAGGTCCGAAGAAGCAGCAGCGGTCTCCACCTCTGACCCGGTCCCGAATTCCCCAGGAGTCAGCCTGGTCAGGCCAGGGACTCCACCCTTAAGCCCTCGCAGGGAATCAGCGATTTCTGACCCAAAACAGGAAGGCGCCGGGGAGCGGAGGCAGAAGGCCGCCGCGGGGGCGGGGGTGGGGGGGCCTGGGCCTCGAGCCTCCCCCGGCCCCACCTGCAGCGACCTGGCTCAAAGTCACTGCAGCTGGCGGAATCCTCGACCACTGCGGAGACCCTCCTCGCCCGGACCCTCGGGCGGCGCACGACCCCGACCCCGCGGCCCCCAAGGCCTCCCGGCCGCAGGAGGCGAGGAAGCGGCGGCCCGGCTCCGGCCGCGCTCGGACCCCGGCCCGGTGCGGGTCACAGGACCCCCGGCCGGACCCGGCCGGCCGACCCCTCCCCAGGCCCGCCGCTCACCAGGGCCCGCGAGGACGCCGCGGCGCGTGGGCAGCCCCGGCCGGCCATCGCCGCCGCCGCCGCGGGCCCGGCCCAGAAGCGGCTCGGACTCGACCCGAAGCTGCGCCATCGCCGCGGGGCTCCGGACCCTCCTCTCCGGGCAGGGGACCCGCGCGCGCCCGCCCCACTGCGCAGGCGCGCGGCCCGCCCCTCGCATCCGGGAGGAGGGGCGATCGCGCGGGGACGCGGGGATGCCCTTTGCTACCAGCCAATGGAGACGGAGGTGCCGTGGTGGGCGGGGCTTGGAGGACACGCCCCCTCGGGTGGGACCCAGCGTCCTTCCTCTCCGGGAGGGGCCGCACCCTGGGTTTCTGGGACCTGCCTGGGCCAGGGCGGAATACCTCCCCAGAGACTGGTAGGAACTGGGACATTTTTTTAGCAAGGCAGATAATTAGGCACTTCCGGATCTACTAAGTCAGGAACTCTGGGGACAGGACCCAGAAATTCTTTTAGCAGGCGTTCGGGCAATTCTTAGGTAGGTGAATATTGGGGAACTTGAGTTTACCCTCTGATGATGAAATTAGAACAACTATTATAGTTATGGGGAAAGTGTAAAAGCCCAAATGACAGCCGGGCGTGGCTGCGCATGCCTGTAATTCTAGTGTTTGGGTGGCTGAGACCTGAAGATCGCAGGTTCGAAGCCAGCTTCAGCAATCTAGCGAGGCTCTCAGCAGCTTAGTAAGACCCTGTTTCCAAATAAAAAATAACGAGGACATAATTCTAAGGTAGAGCACCCCTGGGTTCAATCCCCAATACCAAAAAAACCCCACAAATTATGCCCTTGAAAAAATACTTACAACATATATGAAACACATTTTCAACATTAGTATATTGAGATATATGTATTAATTTGATATTTTATATACATATTTCAATATTTATAGATATTAATATATAGCTTTGAATTCATTTCCTGTTGCCGCGGTGACAAGTTGCCATAAATTTAGCATAAAACAACCCGCATTTCTTATCTGGTAGCCCTAGAGGTCACAAGTCCAGCAGCCAGACTGATGGCTATCTCAGGGCCTCTCGGGGCTGAAATCAGTGTGGCTCTGGGCTCGCCTGGAGACTTGGGAGAATCCCCGCCCAGGCTCCAGTGTGCTGGCCGAATTCTGTTCCATGGGGCCAGGACCGAGGTCTACATCAAGTTAGTGGACTGAGGTCTACATCAAGTTAGTGGACCGAGGTCTACATCAAGTTAGTGGACATGGCCTAGGGTGGTTCTCAGCCCCTGGGGACCACCACGTTCCTTCCATGAGGCCTCTCCATCCTCAGCCACAAAGGGCCTGCTGAATCTTCTTGCCCTGACCAACTTTGACCCCAAACTGAGTGAGTGTGTGTGTGTGTGTGTGTGTGTGTGTGTGTGTGTGTGTGTGTGTGTGTTTGTTACTAGGGATGGAACCCAGGGGACTTCTGAGGGATAGAAAGGAAATAGGCAGATAGGGAAAAGGCCTCCGTAGAAAAACCTAATTTCCTGAGGGGCGAGGAATACTAACTTTCAAGGCTTTTGAGATCAGCTATTTCAAGGTTCAGAGATAAGAAGGACCAAAGCTTCACAAAGCCAAACCCAGGTGCAAGTCTGACACTTTACGGAGAGGAGATTCTCCAAAGGACTTGAAGATACCCTATGCAAATTCTGAGAGCTGCTTCCCAGAATTCCCGGGATCCCAAACTCACCATAACCCAAAAGAGGACACGCAGACATTGGGGCAAAGGCCCTAGCCGGCCACCAAATGGGGTTTCTCCCTCTCGGGGACCCCCTCCCCTTTGGGGAGCTTTTCTCTCTCTCGCAGGTCGTGTTAGCCTTGAGAGAAGGTGGAGTGTAACGGACGGCACGTGGCCTGGGCTACTCTCGGGTAGTGACCTGAAGGCCTCTGCTGGACATCAAGGCCGACCAGGACCCCTAGGGGTGACCTGCTCCTCTTTTCTGGCAGATCGCATGGACTCTGGAAGAAAGCCGCCTGTAATTGAAGGCATTCGGCTTGGGCTACTCCCAAGTAATGTCCTGAAGGCAGCGGCTGGACACTAGAGACCCGACAGCCCATTCCTTTCTGGCCGATCGCGTGGACTCTGGAAAAAAGCAACTTGCAACTGAAGGCATTCAGCTTGGGCTACTCTCAAGTATTGGCCTGAAGGCAGCTGCTGGACCCAGAGTTCTGACTGCCCCTTTGGGGTGTTCAGCCATCTTTCCTTACTCCCTGCTGCTTCCAATAAACCTTTTACTCCCCTTCCTGCGGTCTGCGGGTGTCCTTCGCTCACCGTAGACAAGAACCCGGTAAGTGCCAAGACATCCTGCTGCCTCGGCATCTATGTGTTGAAGACCCCACTCCACATAGTAAAAATCGGCAAAAAGCCCCGAGAAAGAGGTATCGTCTCTGGCAAAAAATATCCCCCACTTTAGATATCCTTCATAACTATTATTCTCTTGGTATTCTTTTAACTCTCTACACGAATTGCTCTGATGATGTGAGATCAGAAATTGAGTCCGTGGAAATAAACGTCCTTGGCTTTGCTCAATAGTAAGGAAAAAACTGGCCAGAATTCAGATGCTGTGATAAGCATTCCAGCTGCAGCAATCACAAAGGGTCTCCGGCCCTCACTCCTACCCTGTTTACCCTTGAGACCCTGCCTAGAAACTTTGGGTGTGACTTCAAAGCAATTTGACTGAAGGACAGCTTAATTGCCAAAATACAATAGAGCCAAGGAGAAAGATTGTTGACCTTTACGCCCAGTAGGAGTGTCCCCGAGACAGTGAGAATGCCGCATGGCTAGAAATGAAAGTGACAAAATAAAGGACAGACGTTTTAAATATATATGTATGAAGGAAAGGAAATACCGTAAGAATAAGAAAGCACTTTTTCATGAAGAAGAGCTTATCATAAGAACGTCCCGACTGGGAAAGAAAGGAATTAGAAAGTTAGAAGCAGGTTGCAGAGGGTTTGTGATAGGGGCAGTTAAGGAAATACATCTGACAACTAAATCCAAGAACTTCATGGTGTTGTTTGTGGTGTCTTATTTGCCAAGCTGTGTTGTGAGTTTTTGTAAGCTTTCAGACTTCAGAAGGCAAAGCGGATGAGATCTGAGAGGCTCCCATCGCATCTCCCTGGACCGCCACATCTCCCCATGCTTGTCATATGGATATAGATGGAAACTTCAAAAAAGAAAGCAAAAGAAGATTCCATGAGAAGGCGTATTCTCCAAGCCCTGGGCCTTGGGCGTGCCTGTATTGCCTTTGGAATTTGCCCTTGAACCTGCCCTGCTGCAATATCGGAAGAAAGATCCGGGAGTTAATCTCTTAAATGCTGGACTAATCATTTACTTTGTTTATATGTAATTCACTATTGTTTTGCTGTGATTGCCCCCCTTCCCTTTCTTTTTTCTCCTATTATTAATCTCACTGGTGAAGGGTATAAATTTTTCGGGGTTTTTGTAATAAAGTGTCATTGGCTCAAGAAGCCTTTGTCCACCTCAGATTTCTTTCCCAAGCGTCGTACCCAAAAACTTAGGGAATTCATAGAGGGAAAGGAATCGCTGCAGATAAGTTTCTGCAGGACACCACCTGCCTTTTGCCCCATCTTTCTGAGGATTTGACCGGGAGCTGACAATAACGACCCAACTGAGATTAGTCGGCGACAGGTAAGGAAACGCCGAGTTTCTTCTCAAAAAACTCCGTTTCATCTTTGATGAAACACCAGGTTTCTTCTCAGGAAACCCCCTGTTTTATCTTGGGGGGCTCAAAAGAAATCCCCGTTTCACTTCTACCTCCAGGCTATACTCCCAGACCTATTCTATATTTTATTTTTAAACAGGGTCTCACTAAGTTGCCGAGAGTCTCATTAAGTAGCTGAGGCTGGCTTCGAACCTGTGCGATCCTCCTGTCTCAGCCTCCCAAGTGCTGGGATTACAAGCGTGCGCCACCACGCCCGGCTCTCAAACTGAGTCTTTTTCCCCCTCTCGGGCTCGCAGACCCAATAAGGATCTAGCAGGGAAGGTTTATCTGGACCAAAGAGTGGGTCTAGCAGGGAGAAAAGCTCACACATCAGCTTCTCAGCCCATTTGGGGTGAAGAAGTTGATAAGTAAAATAAAAAATTAAATGCGAGTAAAATAAAAATAAGTGAGTACGGCGGAGTGTGAAAAACACGAGAGAGGTCCGGTACACGTGGCATGTAAAGTTTTAATGGCACGGCTCTCCCGGGGATCAGGGCGAGGCACCGTGGGGCCCGCGCGCCTGTCCGAAGCTTGAGGACGCGGGCTCTCCTTTTAAAGGCATGCATCTCGCGAGATGAGGGTTTACTCGCGGGAATGCCCAATTCTCGCGGGGGTTTCAGCCCCTCCCTTGCCCTGCAGAGGTCATGTGACACAAAGTCACATGAGTGCAGGACCCAACTTAACATTCCGGCCTTTTGATGGTAGGGATAATGGATGACGATTGGACCCTCTAGCTTCTTCCTGCTGTCAAGGGGCGTCGTCAGGGGCCCCAGGCCGGGAGGAGTCGGGAGTTCAGTCCCCCAGAAGGGGGTGCAGGTGGGTGCATAGCTGCAGTGCGAATTGGAGGTTACCCTGGACAGCTTAGTGATGTGCGCTTGAGGAGGCTTGAACAGGCAAGGGCTATTAAAGAAAAAAACAAATCATGAGATTGAGCAGGCGACCAAAAAGGAGACTGGCTTACTCAGTACCTGGAGAGCTACCCTGAGCTGGCAAAGAGGATGGAGGTTGAGGGATCCAGGAGCCATCAGTCTTCAGCCAGGCTGAGTAGGGCCAGCGGCGGGGCCTGGTCTGGAAAGGTGCTCCCCCTGTGTTGAGGCACCTGGGGCTCACCCTTTTCCAAGGGCACTGTTCCAGTGGCCCTCCTGGCCACACACCGAGCAGTCTGATTGGTAGGCGTGGCTTTGCCCCACTTGAGGCAGGCTCCTGGAGGTAGTTGTTGTTGCAGTCCTCCACACCTAGGTGGCGCTCCAGGGGGCTGAGCCGCCACCGCCAGCCGAAGGGCAGCTACCAGGGATCTGCTTTTTGGCAAAGTCGGAGTGTATGCTCCATTTCTGCCTGTTTCTCTCTGGAATTAAAACTTAGATGCTATGTTAAGGTTCTGTCAGCTGCGACGGACCTATACTCACAAAGAGCAAGTCCCGAGACGGGTGTCCAGCAAGAATGGCAACGCGGACTCCGCACGGGCAGACAGAGAGTGTCGCCCCAGCCCCGGCCTGTCGTTTCCCGCAGCACCTAGGGCGCGCCCGAGCGGGCCACCCAGCAAAATTGCAGTCTGGCGCAGGCCAAGATGGTGACTGTGACATCACCAGGCAGTGACTATGCGCCATCACAAAATGGCAGCTGGCAGGAAAATAAATGGAAGCTGATGGGGGAGAGCATTTGGAGGGATACCAGACCGCTTATAAAAGTTCCTAACTATTCCTGGGCCACCGCAACCTATTTCCCAACTCGTATCAAGGCAGACAGGCTCTCAGGGCATCTGCTAGTATAAAGGTTCGACTCCCCATAATTGGTTCACGGGCGGAAACGAAGAACAGGAAATGGGCGTCCCCAAATTCCCTGCTCAATCGTTCAGAAACAGAGGTTAAGAGATAGGGAAGAACGTCTTCATTCCTTCTCAAAACCGGAGGATGACCTGGTCATCCACAGGGTGGTCCCAGTGGACCGGGGGACAATGGGTCACCAAGCGCTTGGATTTTTGGGTCCCAGTGGACCGGAAGACCCAAGTCCGGAACCCGCTAACCAAGGGAAGGAGGCAGTTTACCGGAGTGAAGTGTTGCCAGCCAGCGCTGGCTGCGACAGAAGCGCTGAGAAGCTGCTGGGAGCGTGGTGGAGCTGGGGCGCGTGGATGCCGGTGGCTGGTGTGGACGGCACTGGTGGCTGGTGCAGGTGGGATCAGTGGGGGTGCGCAGGCGGCATGGCTTGCCGGGCCCGCGGCGTGGAGACAAAATGGCTTCCAGGCACGCGCCAGACGCTGAGGCTGGGCCCCGAGGAGCACCGCCAGTGAGCCTGGCTCGGGGCGGGTGGGGCAAACCGGCCAGAGGTCCCGGCGGTGACCAGAGAACCAAGCTGGAACGGTGCTTTAGGAGGTCCAAGCGGCAGGCAGAGGTCCTGGCCCGCGCAGGCAGTTGGCAGGCAGAGCAAGTGCCAAGCTGCCTGGCTCGGGCCGGAAAGATGGCCGCCGATTCCTAGGATTGGTTAGGAGTGGAAAGTGGGAGGGATTAAAGATTGTGAGGCCTCCAGTGAGGCCATGAGGTGGGAGGGGTTAAAGATGGCGAGGCCTCCAGTGAGGCCATGAGGTGGGAGGGGTTAAGGATGGCGAGGCCTCCAGTGAGGCCATGAGGTGGGAGGGGTTAAGGATGGCGAGGCCTCCAGTGAGGCCATGAGGTGGGAGGGGTTAAGGATGGCGAGGCCTCCAGTGAGGCCATGAGGTGGGAGGGGTTAAAGATGGCGAGGCCTCCAGTGAGGCCATGAGGTGGGAGGGGTTAAGGATGGCGAGGCCTCCAGTGAGGCCATGAGGTGGGAGGGGTTAAGGATGGCGAGGCCTCCAGTGAGGCCATGAGGTGGGAGGGGTTAAGGATGGCGAGGCCTCCAGTGAGGCCATGAGGTGGGAGGGGTTAAGGATGGCGAGGCCTCCAGTGAGGCCATGAGGTGGGAGGGGTTAAGGATGGGGACCTCCAGTGAGGCCATGAGGTGGGAGGGGTTAAGGATGGCGAGGCCTCCAGTGAGGCCATGAGGTGGGAGGGGTTAAGGATGGTGGGGCCAAGATGGCGGCCCCCCAGTGATTCCACGTGTCCAAGATGGCGGGCCACAGCTGGCGACCCCCCCCCCCAGTAATTCCATGTGGCTGCTTACCGGAATGGCCAGGCCCAGGCAGCAGGGGTGGGCAGGCACAGGGTGAAGGGCGCCAGGGCGCGAGTCCGAGTGGAGGAACCAGCTGGAGCGCGGGCTGGACTTGGTGGGCTGGGGGCTGTTTAGCAGAGTGGCGGCCACCTAGATGGAGGAGGCAGGCGGCCCCGGCAGGCGGGTCTAAGCAACGCCAGGCGCGGAGAAGACATAGGCGCACGGCGTGGCGCAGTCCGCGGGCGACGCGGTCCCATTCCAGCGGTGGGTGGCGTGGGCAGGCGGGAACGGCGGTTTTAGGAGGTCCAAGCAGCAGTGGCGGGAGCAACGCCTGCAAGCGGAGCGCTGGTGTGGGACCTCACAGTCGAGCTGCTGGCGGATCGGAGAGTCCAGGGCTCAAAAAGAGAGTAAAAAGAAAAAGAGAAAAAAACGAAAAAAAACGAAAAAAAAAGAAAAAATGGGGAGGAACCCAAGAGTTCTCCCGGTTCGGCACCAAATGATAAGTAAAATAAAAAATTAAATGCGAGTAAAATAAAAATAAGTGAGTACGGCAGAGTGTGAAAAACACGAGAGAGGTCCGGTACACGTGGCATGTAAAGTTTTAATGGCACGGCTCTCCCGGGGATCAGGGCGAGGCACCGTGGGGCCCGCGCGCCTGTCCGAAGCTTGAGGACGCGGGCTCTCCTTTTAAAGGCATGCATCTCGCGAGATGAGGGTTTACTCGCGGGAACGCCCAATTCTCGCGGGGGTTTCAGCCCCTCCCTTGCCCTGCAGAGGTCATGTGACACAAAGTCACATGAGTGCAGGACCCAACTTAACAGAAGTCTTAGGTGTAGGATTAAGGAAATGAAGGGAAGGGGCACGCTAATAAAGGAGAGGGAAGGGTGTTGGGGGGACCTGCAAGCCCAGCTACTAGATGGCTGAGGCAGAAGGACGGAAACTCCGAGGCCAGCCCGGGCAACCTAGCAGAAGCCTGTCTCAAAGGAAGAAGGGCCGGGGACGCGGTAGGGCAGGTAGTACACAGGCCCCAGGGCCATCCCCAGTACTGGGGGGAAAGATAGATATTTACCTCTCTTCTGGAAATAGCGCTGGGGCCTCACGTAGCATGCAGCTGACCTTATAATGAAGCGAAAGACGCCCACGGGCCATCTTGGATCCAGCTGTTTGGGGCTGGTCCACTGGGAGAGGGTCTTCTGGTCTTCAGCTACCCTGTCCTCAAAAATAACTTAGGGCAGGTCGAAATTCAGAAGCCAGGCAACCAAACACCTCTGCCTTTGGTCCCCCTCGCGGGGAGTGTGGGAAGATTAGGATGCACAGAACACAAAATGGACCGTCTTAGCCTTTCCTAAGCGCACAGGTCCATGGAATTAAATATCTTCATAATATTATGCGGCTCTCACTACTGTCTCTCTCCAACTCTTTTCATATGGAAACACTGAGACCGTGTCCCGTTTTCAAAAGTAATGATCTTGATTGGCTTCATTTTCAATGATAGACGACACTGCATCACACAGAGTCAGCGCTCCGATGAGCCCAGCAGAGGAGACTGGATTTGTAGGCAGACAGAAATGAGAAGCTCTGACCACATTTCCCAGGCCCAGTACGGAAGGGACGCGGGTCACAGCCACAGCCCCTCCACGGCTGTCCAGGCCGGAAGGACCCTCCGACCTCCTCGCAAAGATGCAGAAACTGAGCCCAGAGGTGAGAGGGTTCTCTGCCAAGGGCTCCCCTGGCTGAGGCTGGATGAAGACACCAGTCTTCCCGCCGACCCGGTCTGCAGGTCCTTCCCGTGTCCCACAGACTAGGAGGCAGCTACGCGGGGGGCAAGGGCTCTGCCGGGCATCCTCAGGCAGGGCCGGCCTCCACCGCTGTCTTCCTCTCCCACTTCCCCACCCCCACCCTCATGGTCCCTCTTCCTCGGCCCTGAGAAGGGAGCTCACTCTTCCCAGTCCCTTCCAGATGGTAACAGAAGTTATTCTACTGGAAGAAATAAGAGAAATCAGGAGAAAAAGAGGCCAACTGGAAGAAGACAGCTGTAGCGTTAATATAATGCCAGGTGCTAAAGTTCCCTGTATCATTACTCCCCAAACCAGTGGTCTCCCCAGGCCTGTCTCTCCCAAATACCTGGGAAATCTGTAATTCTTACAGTTAACAAAAAAAAAAAAAAAAAAAAAAGCTATCATTGCCCTGTGCACTGTTAACAAGACAAATAGGATATCTTGAGAAACCTATAATTTAGGGGAAATTACAGCTTATCTATTGATCAGGTTATCAATATCAGCTTATCTATGATCAGCCAAGGCTCCTGAAATTGACCAGACTATACTCTACCTTCTCATGCCCACCCACCCCTCACCAAGTTTCCTTTAAAAGAGCCACAAACCCCCAAAATGCAGAACTCTCTCTGTTCCTCTCCTCTCTCTCTCTCTCTCTCTCTCTCTCTCTCTCTCTCTCTCTCTCTCTCTCTCTCCTCCATTCTCCCTTGAATGTACATTTCTTACTCTCCTAAATAAACCTCTGTGTCTCTGACTGGTATACACTGAAATTCTTTTCTGTCACTTAAGCCAAGGACCGCACCAGTCAGAGTGAGTTCTCCTCTCTGAGAACGCCCTGAGGTCCTCCATGGATTCAGTTCTTCTCCCATAACACCTCTTGGCGAGCCAGATGTCACAAACCTCATCAAGGGCACCAAACGATTTGCAATGACTCTAACTTGGAGATTTGGAGAACTAACTTTTACCCAAGACTTCTTAGTCCTCCCAGAGTGCCCCACGCCTTTGTTAGAAAGATATTTTTCTAGCCCCACTGAGTTCAACTCTTCCTTTGATGCCGAGACCTTTCCTGCCGGGGCCAGCTGGCAAAAGTACGGGTTCTGACAGAGGAGTGAGGATGAAAGAGTATAACTCTAAGAATTTAATTCAAAGCATATTTAATTCTAGCATGGAAAGATCGCCAGCCCACTCCCGGGTCGATATCTCTACACAAACCTAATCTCAGCTCAGACAGAACAACAACATCACTAGTTCTGAGTCTTAATTACTTTGAAACCTCCATGACCCCCAACCTTGTGGACTCTGGGTGGAAGGACAGTCAGAAGTATTCTTTTAGTAAAGGTAAGGGGAGGACCTTAGTGGCTCCCCACATTTCCCCCCAACCCCATCTCCTTGGTTGTATTAATAACAAGGCCAACAAGTAATGAAAATATGTCTAAGTATATTTTATCTCAAATAGATCCTCAAGTCTGCGATGCTGGAGTTCCAGGAAAACCAATTCATGTTCAGCCTCCTTCTATTCCTTTAAAAACCCCAAAAGTTAGGCCGGGCGTGGTGGCGCACGCTTGTCATCCCCGCGCTTGGGAGGCAGAGACAGGAGGATCGCGCAGGTTTGAAGCCAGCCGCGCGCGCTGGCTTAGGAGACCCTGTTTCCAAATAAAAATGTAAAAATAGGTCTGGGAATGTAGCCCGGAGGTAGAAGGGTTTCCAGGAACCCCAGTACCACCAAAAAAATAAAATAAAATAAAATAAGCCGGGCGTGGTGGCGCACACTTGTCATCCCCGCGGTTGGGAGGCGGAGACAGGAGGATCGCGCAGGTTCGAAGCCAGCCACGCTGGCTTAAGAGACCCTGTTTCAAAAACATAAAATAGGTCTGGGAGTGTAGCCCGGAGGTAGAAGGGCTTCCAGGAACCCCAGTACCACCAAAAAAAAAAAAAAAACACCCAAAAGTTCATCCTTATAAGCGACAATATCCTGCAAAGCCAGAGGCCACCGAGAACTTGGGCCTCTCATTCCTAAACCCCTCGAATGTGGTCTTTTGGCTCACTGCCAGCGCCCCCGGATCATTCCTATCCTTCTAAAATCAAATCAAATGAGGAATATGGATTCGTCCAAGATATACAGGCAGATAGTGAGATTGTAACCCCGCTAAGTCCTACGGTTCCTGATCCATGCACTGTTTGACTCAGATACCAGGCGAGTCTTCTCTGGGTCACTGTTCCTGAGTTTAAAGATACTTTCTTCCGCAGCCCACTACCTCCTGACTCGCAGCATCTGTGAACGGACTGGTCCAGACAGCACAGACGCCGCCAAAGTACTTAGCGCTGTCTCAGGGGTTCAGCCCCCACCTGTTCGGAAAAGTTTTAGCTACAGAATTAAGATCTTTAGCTCTGGGAGACAGGAAGCTCTGCTCTCTTCAGTATGTAGATAATCTCCTTATCTGTGGCCCCCGGGGGCATTCTGCCTCCAAACTATACCCCCAGACCTATTTTTTTTTTGGTTATTTGTTTTTTATTTTTATTTTATTTATTTTATTTATTTATTTATTTATTTTATGGTACTGGGGTTCCTGGAAGCCCTTCTACCTCCAGGCTACAGTCCCAGACCTATTTTATATATATATATATATATTTTTAAACAGGGTCTCTTAAGCCAGCGCGGCTGGCTTCGAACCTGCGCGATCCTCCTGTCTCCGCCTCCCAAGCGCGGGGATTACAAGCGTGCGCCACCACGCTCGGCTTTATTTTTGTTTTTTAAATTTATTTTCTTGGGGTACTGGGGATGGAACCCAGGGGGAGTCTACCTCTGAGCTACACCCCAGCCCTAGTTTTTTTTTTTTTTATTCTTTACTAAGTATCTGAGGCTGGCTTTGAACCTGTGGTCCTCCTGTCTCAGCCTCCCAAATGCTGGGATTAGCCAGCATTTGGTAATCCCAGTGCTTGGGAGGCTGAGACAGGAGGATCGCACAGGTTCGAAGCCAGCCTCGGCTACTTAGTGAGGCGCTCAGCAACTTAGTGAGACCCTGTTTCACGCCCAGCTGAAAGGGGACTCTTAACAGAGAAAATTTTCCCCTTCAAGCCTGGACCTGAAAGTAACTCTTTCTTCCGGAAGCGGCGGCGTCGCTGCGGGTGGCAGTAATGCACTGCAGCGGACATCAGAAGGGCTTCTCCCTTAGTCCGGGGAGCTCACTGGCGACACAAGTGTTGGACAAGCAGCACCCCAGGCTTTCGGTGTTGGCTGTAACCCCTCTCACCCCAAGCTTAGTTACGAGCCCGTCCTACACAGAGACTGAAAAGGAAAGGGTAAACCAGCGGGGCTGTGAATCCGCAGAGAACGGCTGGTGGGCAAAAGAAAGAGACCATAAGGGTCTAGTACCCCGGGCTGATGGGCGGAAATCAGCAAGGGGCCTGCGACCCGTGCCACTGGGAAGAAAGGCACTGACCGCTTTGTTTTCCTGTGCCTTTGGAGGAAAAGGCCTCAAGATTACTATTCCAGAGGTCACAGGGCTGGCTCCCTCTGCCTCCATGATAACCTGGGGAGGCGGGTTAGAAACCACCTTTACCAAATACAACCACAACGACAGGGCATATTCCTTGGGAAGACTGGCCACGGAGTCTACCCAGGGGCCCTCATGCCCAAGGGTATACATATGTTCTAGTGTTTTTCTTTTTTTTTTTTTTGCAGTACTGGGAATGGAACCCAGGGGCAGTCTGCCTCCAAGTGACACCCCCAGCCCTATTTTTTTTTTATTCTTTATTTTGAAACAGGGTCTCTCTGAGTTGCAAAGGACCTCACTAAGTACTGAAGCTGTCTGCAAACCGCGATCCTCCTGTCCCAGCCTCCCGAATGCTAAGATCACAAGCGTGCCCACCACCAGACCCAGCTTCTTCTAGCCTTTTCTCACACCTTTTCTGGGTGCGTAGAAGCATATCCTTCCCAAGCTAAAAAGGCTGAAGAAGTCGTTAAAACCTCGTTAAAGGGAATGCCTAGATCTGGACTTCCTGGGTCACCTCAAAGTCACAATGAAGCTGGGTGTGGTGGTGCACACCTGTAATCTCAGTACTTGGGAGTCTGAGGCAGGAGGACCACAGGTTCAAAGCCAGCCTTAGCTACTTAGTGAGGCTCTCAGCAACCTAGCAAGACCCTGGTTCAAAATTTAAAAAGGGGCCGGGCGTGGTGGTGCACACATGTAATCCCTGCACTTGGGAGGTGGAGACAGGAGGATCACGCAGGTTTGAAGCCAGCCTTGCTGGCTTAAGAGACCCTGTTTTCAAATAAAAATATAAAAATAGGTCTGGGAGTGTAGCCCGGAGGTAGAAGGGTTTCCAGGAACCCCAGTTGCAGATACCAGCAAAAGCCACGCCCTCTCGGCATCTGCATTATCGCAGTTCATAGGCAGAATCTCAAAGTGAGAAATAAGCCCCGAGAGAAGGAGTGGTCGCTGGCCAAAAGCATTTTCCACTTTTAGATATTCTTGCATAACTATTATTCTTCTAGTATTCTTTTAACTCTCTATACGAATTGCTCCGGTGATGTGAGATCAGGACTATGAAAGAGATTGAGTCCGTGAAAATAAATTCTCTAATAATTTGTCTAAACGCCCTTGGCTTTGCTCAATAATAATGAAAAACTGGCCAGAACTCAGATGCTGTGATAAGCATTCCAGCTGCAGCAATCACAAAGGGTCTCCGACCCTCATTCCTATCACTAACTTAGGTTAAGCCATTAACTCCGGTAACCGGTAGCTCAGTTTAAGGTAACTCTGTTTATCCTTGAGATCCTGCCTAGAGACAGAGAAGATAAAACTTTGTGTGTGACTTCGAAGCAATTTAGTTGATGAACAGCTTAGTTGCCCAAATACAATAGAGCCGAAGGAAAAAGATTGTTGACTTTTACGCCCAGTATGAGCATTCCCCGAGACAGAGAGACTGGCCGCATGGTTAGAAATGAATATGACAAAATAAAGGACAGATGTTCTAAATATATATGTATGAAGGAAAGGAAATACCGTAAGAGTAAGAAAAGCATTTTTGCATGAAGAAGAGCTTATCATAAGAACGTCCCAACTGAGAAAGAAAGGAATTAGAAAGTTAGAAGCAGGTTGCAGAGGGTTTATGACAGGGAAATGGATTATTAAAGATGGATAGGCTTTTAATAGGCTTGTTGTCTAAAGAAGAGTGCTCAGCAGTTAAGGAAATACATCTGACAACTAAATCCAAGAACTTCATGGTGTTGTTTGTGGTGTTTTGTCTGCCAAACTGTGTTGTGAGTATGCTTAAGCTTTCAGATTTAGAAGATAAGATGCCAACACCTGAAGAAACCCTATCACATCCACCTGAATCACCACATCTCCCCACACTTGCTATACGGACTGAGCCCAAAAAGATGGAAAGTTCCAGAAAGTTAAAGAAGATTCCCTGAGAAGCCCCCAAGCCTTGGGCATGCCTGTTTCTCCTGGGAGGTCGCCCCCTGGAACTGCTTATCTGCAAGACCTTGGAAAGGATCAGGAGTTAATTTCTCGAAGATCAACAGCCAGCTGAAGGACTAGTTTTATTACCTTTGTTTACATGTCATTCATTATTATTTCACAGTGATTGCATTCACTCCCTTTTCTCTTATTATTAACTTTACTGGTGAAGGGTATAAAATTTTCGGGGTTTCTGTAATAAAGTGTCATTGGCTCAAGAAGCCTTTGTCCACATCAGGTTCTTTCCAAAGCGCCGTACCTAAAAACTTAAGGAATTCATAGAGGGGAAAGAATCGCTGCAGATAAGTTTCTGCAGAACTTCACCTGCCTTTTGCCCCATCTTTCTGAGGATTTGACCGGGAGCGGACAATTACGACCCAACTGAGTTTAGTCTGCGACACCCAGTACCACCAAAAAAAAAAAAAAAAAATTGTTTTTAAAGGGCTAGGGGTATAGCTTGGAGGTATAATTCCGATGGGTTCAACCCCCAGTACCCAAAATAAATAAATAGCCGGGCGTGGTGGCGCACGCTTGTCATCCCCGCGCTTGGGAGGCGAAGACAGGAGGATCGCACAGGTTGGAAGCCAGTCGCGCTGGCTTAAGAGACCCCGTTTCCAAATAAAAATGTAAAAAAAAGGTCTGGGAGTGTAGCCTGGAGGTAGAAGGGCTTCCAGGAACCCCAGTACCACCAAAAAATATAAATAAATAAATAAATAAATAAATAAATAAATAAATAAATAAAATGGACATTCCTTCCTTTTTCTCAAAGATAATGCAGGACATTCCACCACAGCCCAGCAGGGACCAGCTGGCAAAGCCACCACGCCATGCTCCCTCCTGCAAGTGACCAGCCCAGGCGAAGCCTCATTGAGACAGGGCCTGGCTGCACACACACCTGCCCTCCCCCAGGCGAGCAGCGCCGGAGGCATAGGTCCTCTCCTCTCCTGCCCAAGCCCCAGCCCCACTGCAAGGACGCTTCTGCATTCCCCACCACGTCCTGTCCTTCGGAGCCTGCAGTGGACAGAGACGTCCTCTTGGTGGGGACACTGCCTCTGGCTCAGCCCAAGGCTGCGGCTGTCACCCGGAGCTGCCTCTGCAGAGAGGCCCAAGGCTATGCCAAGCTTGGTTGGGGTGTCAGACCCCGCCCCCAGCTGTGCATAAGCCACCCCCTCTGAGCTTCACCGGGGGCATTCTCCCTCCGAGCTATCACCAACCCTATTTTTTTATTCTTAATTTTGAGACAGGGTCTCGCTAAATTGCTGAGGGCCTCACTAAGTAGCTGAGGCTGGCCGTGAACCTGCAATCCTCCTGTCTCAGCCTCCCAAGCCCTGAGATTACGAGCCTGCACCAACACGCCCGGGTTCTGTTTTATTTTTCATTTTGAACGGGGTCTCACAGCCAGGGGTGGTGGCACACACTTGTAATCTCAGTACTTGGGAGGCTGAGACAGGAGGATTGCAGGTTCAAGGCCAGCCTCAGCAACTTAGCAAGACCCTTGGCAATTTTAGCGAGACCCTGTCTCAAAATAAAAAATTAAAAGGGCTGGGAGTGCAGCTTGGTGGTAGAATGCCCCTGGGTTCAATCCATGGTATCAAGAGAGAGAGCAAGAGCGAGAGTGAGGAAGGAAGGAAAGAAGGAAGGAAAGGAAGGGAGACTGGGAGCCTCGCGCTGTGTCCAAGGCACCCAGTTGGGGGGGCTCATGAACACCAACCCCAGCCCGAGTCTGGAAGGAGAGCGTGTAGGCTGGGCAGGGAGCCCAAAGCCAGGCGCTGGTGAACGAGCCCCCTTGTCCCGTGTCCCTGCCCAGGGGACCGGCCCCTGGGAAAGCCAGAAGCTTCCCAGGCCGGGCACGAGCTGTGCTTGCTATTTTGAGCTCTTTTACCCATGACACAAGCCACAAGAATCCGGGGAGACCCGGGCAGCTTGTTATGTTGGGAACCAAGCTGCTGTAGTGGCGGCCCCAGGGAGCGGCTACGGGACGAGGGCACGGGAGTGTCCGGGGTGGGCTGGGAGGCTGCACGGGGCCATGGGAGAGACGGGCCGAGTCGGGCTGACCGCAGGGCTGGGGCGTTTCTGAGCGAGGAATGTCCTCGTCGTGGTTGGGGGCCATGCTTTGTGGGGCCACAGGAGGCCACTGAGGTGCTGAGCCGGGGTAGCCGAGGCCCTGTCCTGCTGTGCCCATCCTGACTCCCGGGGGAAGTTGGGGTGCTCCGTGCAACAGGGGCTCTGTGCCCCGAGCCCAGGAGACTGAGCTGAAAGGCACCAGAAACGACAGCACCTCAAAGGTACCGGCCCACTCCAAGCCCATCTTTCAGGAAGGCAGACTTGGGGACTGGGTTGGTGTCCAATGGGAACAGAGCCTCAGGTCTGCAGGACAGTCCCACAGACCGGCGGTGATGGCCACACACAGCGCGCCGTGTGAATGTGCTGGGTGCCCGGAGATAGGAACTTAAACGTGGTTATGAGCAGCCGGGCGTGTGGCGACGCTCAAAATCCCGGTACCTGGAGGCTGAGACAGGAGGGTCACAGACTTGAGAAGTCTCAGCAAGCAGGGAGACTCATCAGCCGAGTGAGACCCTGTTTCCAAATAAAAATAAAATAGGTCTGGGGTGTAGCTCGGAGGTAGAGTGCCCCTGGGTTTAACCCCAGTAACACACACACACACACACACACACACACACACACACACACTGGATAGGAGGGTAAATTATGTGGTGTATGTATTTCACATACACAGACATATTTCAAATACATATATTTTTAAAGATTATGGAATTGAAAGTAACGTGTACGGTGCTGAGGATGGGTCCTCAGCACGTATCAGCTTATCACTAAGCTGCACCCTCAGACCCCCAGCTTTTTGTACTGGTGATTAAGCTCAAGGACAGTCCACCTCCAGACTATACCGCCAGCCCTCTTATGTATGGACGGACAGACGGACGGACGGACGGATGGACGGACAGATGGGAGAAAGGTAGGGGGATGTCTGGAGGCATGGATGGGTGGATGGTAAGGGAATGTTTGGAGGGAGGGAGAGAGGAAGGGATGCGAGGATGGGGACGTGGAAGGCTGGGTGAGTAGATGGATGAACGGGAGGATGAATGGCTGCGTGATATTTGGAGGGGTGGCTGATGGGAGAGTGGGGGCGGTGAGTGGATGACGGGCGGATGCGTAGATGTTTGAATGGCTGGATGACTGAATGGGAGAATGGGGACTGGATGAATGGATAAATGGATGATTGGATGGATGGATGGATGATGGGTGGGTGGATGGACGGACAGATGGGTGGATGGACGGACAGATGGATGATTGGGTGGGCAGGCGGATTAGTGGATAGATGATTGGGTAGATGGATAGATGGGAGGATTGGTGAAGGAAGGATGGATGATGGATGGATAGGAGGATTGGTGAATGGAGGATGGATGGATGATGGATGGATGATTGGGTGGGCAGGTGGATTAGTGGATGGATGGGTGGATAGATGGGAGGATTGGTGAAGGAAGGAAGGGTGGATGGATGGATGGGAGGATTGGTGAATGGAGGATGGATGGATGGTTGGATGTGTGGATCGGTGGATGGATGGATGGACAAATGAACAAATAAATGAATGAGTGGCTTCCCACATGCAGGGCAGAAGAGAACGCAGTTTCCTCCTGAGATTCCCAGGATGCATCTTCCATCACAGAATGGCCTGGCTGGAGAGTGGAGACAGGCAGAAGGGTCCAACTCACCCTTCACCAGAAAGAAAACCATAAAGACCCAGAGAGGCCTATAAACTCAGGGGTCAAAACCAAAGAAAGCTGTTCAAAGGTCAAACTGGGAGAAGCAGACAGGTATTTCTCTTCACTCATGGCGAATCTTAGCTCTGGAGAAGCCTGGACCACAGGGCCCCACAGGGCCAGCCCATCAGCATAGAAACAGGTGGAGAGTGGCCGGGAGGGGTGGTGGCGCAGCTTGTCGTCCCAGCACTCGGGAGGCTGAGACAGGAGGATCACGGTTCTCAAACAGCCTCAGCTACTTATGAGGCCCTCTGCAACTCAGTGAGACCGTGTTTCAAAATAAAGAATTAAAATAGGGCTGGGGGTGTAGCTCAGAGGTAGGATGCCCCTGGGTTCCATCCCCAGACCCGTAATAAAAAAAAAAGGGTAGAGAGTGATAAGTCCCCAGCCCTCCCCGTCCCACCGCTGCCCATCCATGCCCCTGTGGTCCGAGTGGCCTGGCACCTTCCTTAGCTCCGGTGCACCTCGGCAGGTGCTGCCTGTGACTCAGGTTGGTCTCCAGCTCGTTCAGCACCAGCTCCCTAGGGCGGGGACCTGGCCTGTCTCTTTCTCTGGCACAGAGCCCAGTGCCCGGCAGGTACCCAGTGAATACCCACAGTGTGTGGACCCACACAGAGCACTCTCCGCCTTGCTGGCTGCAGAGGGGCCTAGGGAGCTGGGTGTTCCTCCCAGCCCTGTCGCCCAGGGAGCACCAGGCACCATCGGGCACAGAAGGACTGGCAGAGATAGCTCTACCCAGAACCGAACTTCTGCCCTTAGGGACCCCTCAGCAGAGAAGGGTCTAGACCCTTGGGGAGAGGGAGGAGGAGGAGAACAGACGCTGAGCCCATCTGCCAGGCCCTTGGCAGGGGACTACTAAGAATAGAGTTCCACCAGGATGGTGGTGCACACTTGCAACCCCAGTACTTAGGAGGCTGAGGTAGGAGGATCTCAGGTTCAAGGCCAGCCTCAGAAACTTAGTGAGAACCTGTTTCAAAGTAAAAATAAAATAGGGCTGGAGGTGGAGCTCAGAGATAGAATGCTTCTGGGTTCGCCCCCCCAGTGCAAGAACAAAAAGGAGGAGGAGGAGGAGGAGGAGGAGGAGGAGGAGGAGGAGGAGGAGGAGGAGGAGGAGAATTCATAAGTTGAAGTCCTCCCTCCCCCAAGGTGAAGATATTAGCAGGTAGAGCCCTGGGGGGTGATTAGATGGTGAAGTGGGGCACTCATGAATGAGATGTGTGTGTGTGTGTGTGTGTGTGTGTGTGTGTTATACTAGGAATTGAACCCAGAGATACTTTATTGAATCCAGTCCTATTTTATTTTTATTTTTTTATTTTTTATTTTATTTATTTATTTATTTATTTTAATTAATTTATTTATTTATTTTTTTGGTGGTACTGGGGTTCCTGGAAGCCCTTCTACCTCCGGGCTACACTCCCAGACCTATTTTTACATTTTTATTTGGAAACAGGGTCTCCTAAGCCAGCGCACGTGGCTGGCTTCGAAACTGCGCCATCCTTCTGTCTCCGCCTCCCAAGCGCGGGGATGACAAGCGTGCCCACCACGCCCGGCTTTATTTTTATTTTGAAACAGGGTCTCACTAGGTTTCTGAGAATCTCACTACTTGCTGAGGCTGTCCTCGAATCTGCGAACCTCCTGTCTCAGCCTCCCAAGTCCTGGGATTGCAGGTGTGTACCATCACATTCGCTGGATCAGTGTCCTTAGAAAAGGGACCCCAGGCTCCAGGCGCCTTCCCACTGGAGAAGGCGCCATCCGGGAGCCAGGAATCACCAGGCACTAAATCTGCCAGCACCAGGAATCACCAAGCACCTAATCTGCCAGCACCCTGTTGTCCTTCCAGGCTCCGGAACCGTGGGAACGGGTGCCTGCTGTCCAGGAGCCCGGGCGCGGCACTTGATTACAGAAGCCCCAGCGGGACGCGGACAGGACCAGGCCGCGGCCACAGGACTGCACGCTCAGGCGAGGGACCGTGTTCCCATTTATAAGCACCTCTGTCTGTCGTGTTCTGGAAGAAACCAATTTCCATACCAAATAAGGAGGCGGACTCCAGTGCCTCTGCCCACTGCACACAATTCCTTTTAAGTGTCCAAACGCAATTACACTTGGAACTTGCCTGGATTGGGTCTCCTCCAGCCTCTACATGTAAACAAACAGCCCAGCTGGGCCCCAGCTGGCGCCCTGAGGGAGGTCACCACCCTGCCCGCCCGCCTGCCCGCCGCCCGCCCGCCCGCCCGGCCTCTCTGGGTCTTGGGTGTGGCCCGAGGGTCCCCGCATCTCAGAGCCCCCCACCTGAAGACCTCAGGGGCCGGCCAGGCGGTACAGGCGACGTCTCCGCCCCTGCCCTCCCTGGGGCGCGCGGGGCAGGGACAGCAGGCTCCTCCACGGGCAGGTGCAGGGGATGGGCGATTTCTGAGATGTGAGATGCCCGGAGAGACGCCTCCCCCAGTCTGGGCACGGGGTAGCGTGGAATTCCTTCTGGCTTCCCGGGGCCATGAGAAAGTCAGCCGAGGCGGGGGCTGGAGGGTCCTTCTTGGTTGGCCCCACGCCCGTCCTCTGGCCGCCCCTCTGGCCCGGGCACCCTCTCCTCCCAGCCACGCCCAGGCTTGGGCTCCGTGCCCGGCCCCTACCGCGTTCCAGGACCCCCTCGCTGGGGAGGCTGACTCATCCTCCACCCCGCAGCGCACGCACCAGGCTCCGCCAACTTCCCTGCTCAGAGCACGCTAGCAAGCACGGTGATTTTCCACTGGTCCATCTGATTGCTATTAAGGCCGGTGAAAAGGGAATTCCGGGTTCCCTGAGCTCACAGGGGGTCCCAGGCAGATCCGGGGTGGGAAGGGGGCCTGGGGCACCACCTGGGCGGTGCCGTGATCCCTCTGTCCACTCGGCACCACCCTCCAGGGAGCCCCCACCTGCTGCTCCCGGCGACTCTAAGTTGCCCCTTAATCCACGAAGGGTGGGGACCGCCCGCCACCCCCAGCCTGCGCGCTCCAAAACGCCCACCGGGAGGTGACCAAAGGCACCGGCAGGATAGCCCGGAGCTCCCTCTACGGGACAGCCTGTGGAGCTAACTAACGCAAGGCAGGGGGATTAACAGCTGGCCTCAGCGCTCGGGCCAGCGTGACGTCACCAGGCGGAGAGCTGGGCTCCCAGCGGGGCTCTGGGGGGCTCCTGAGCGGGGCATTCCATCCAGAAATCTCATCGCAGCTCGCCCCTCCTCCTCCCCCCTCCCCCTCCCGCCGGGCCTGGAATTGGGTTTGGGGCGGGTTCTGCTTCCAAAGCCTCTCCTCCGGCAGGCAGGAGGCAGGCAGGCAGGCGAGGGCTCATCCTCCACCCAGGACTTTTCCAAGGCCTGGGGAAGTGCTTGGACTGGCCCGTTGCCCCAGTGGGCCGGCTGGCTGGAGGGAGGCAGCAGCCCCAGGACGAGCCGCTAGAAGGGAAGGCCTCTGTGGACCGCACAGCGCAGGTAGCTAGCTCCTTGGGGCCCAGGGACCAGGGAAGGGGATTGGGGAATCAGGGCAGGGAGGTCAGACAGGCGGCTCCGGGGAACCCCACCTCTGCGAGCAGGGAACCCTGAGACCCCAGAGCAGGGCTGTCACGCACCAGAGGACTCCTGCGGGGCTCCCAGGGACAGTGCGGAATTCCTCCTGCGTGGCAGGCCCCATCCCCGGCCTCAAGCTGCCTCCACAGCCAGCTCCCACCCAGTCCTCCTGGGGCGTGGGGGCTCCCCCATCCCTCCCACTCCACACCCAAGCCCAAGCAAGCTTTCTGGAAGACTGGAAGGGAACACCCAGCAGGCGGCCCCAAGCTCAGTCCAGGGAGGGTTGCTGGGCTCCCACGCAGGCCCTGGGGCTGAGCCCCGCTGGGGACAGCGCAGGGCCCTGGGCGGACACTCTGGGGTAGGCCTCCGCCTAGGAAATCTGTGCCCCGCCTTCGCCCAGGCCGCCGAGTCTCATTCCCCGCATCCAGTTGTCCCGTCTTGGATCCAGTTGTCAGTAGAAACCTAGTGTCCAAGAGTGAGGAACCCAGACTCCGTGTGTGTGTGTGTGTGTGTGTGTGTGTGTGTGTGTGTGTGTGGCGGGGGCCGGGAGTGGCAGGCAGCCCCTCTGGGGGGCAGTGCCTCAGGCCCAGCCAGGCGGCTCCAGGGGACCAGGCAGGGTGGGTGAGGAGGCCAGGAGCTTCCTGCGGTGAGGCCCAGGTGGCCGCAGGTGGCCGGCTCCCAGGGCGCCCCAGGAGGGGGCCGAGCCGCAGCATCCTGGTTCCCTGAGAGCCTGCCCTGCGCCCGCCCGGGACTCACACGCATCCTACACATGCCCCACACATGTCTTTAATACGGCCCATCTGGGGTCCGCTTGGCTTCTAGATTTCTCTGCACATCAGCGAAATCACTTTGCCAGCAAGACGACGAGGACCAGGGTACGGAGACGCAGCTCACGTCCGTCAGAGAGGTGCGGGGGAGCCCTGAATGCATGCCCACCAGCCCCCAGGGCGAAGGGGAGAGGGACCCCCTGTAAGGACGTCTCCAGGGCAAAGCTTGAGGCCTAGACCTAGGGGCAGAGGCATGGGGGGGGCGCCAAGAAGAATGGGAGCAACCCGGGGGGCTGGGGGCGCAGGCATGGGAAGACGGGCAGCCCGGGCCTGTCACTGGCTACCGGACAGTGGGCCATCTCTGCTAAGATGGGGTTGGAGCTGGAGACACCTCACACCTGGCTTACAACACACACACACACACACACACACACACACACACACACACACACACACACACGGCCTCTTGCACTGGTGAGCAGAAGCCGGAGGGCACAGGCTGTCAGTATAGTTGCAGGAAACCTGAGGGCAGTGTGGGAGGGGGGCCAGGACGCGACTGCACGCTCTGCCACCCAGCTGGGGGCCGCTGCAGGGGGGGCAGGACTGTGGCTGCCAGGTTAAAGAAAGGGTGGGCACTCTGGTGGATGGACACCCTTTGCAGCCAATGACAGAAGCAGCTGCATGGCCCCACCCCTGGCGGGAGGGTCACGTGGGGGGTGGGAGGCTTGAGGGAGGGAGGCTGGCCAGGCAGCCTGTGTGTGTTGGGAGGGCAGCAGTAGGTGTTTACCTGCAGGGGTCGGGGTCAGCTCCAGGAGGCCCAGGTGGGTGGGCCAGTGCTCTGAGGCAGGCCATGCAGACCAGCCCCCTGCAGCACGGCCCCTCCCTGAGTCGATTGGCAGCCCCCGGCCGGGTCCAGCCTCCCCTCCCCAGGGGAGCCAGGGCACCCCAGCCGGCTGCAGGTGCCAGCGGCTATGAATGTCACCCTGGCCGGGAGACATCGCACCCACACACACTCCCAGGCTAGTTACACTTCTTTAAGGGAAATGAGAGCCCTCCCACCGCTGGTGATGAGGCCAGGTTGCCACTGTCGCTGCTGGGGTTGGTGGAGATGCGGATGAGCTAATGACGGGGGCCCTGCCCTCCAGGCACCTGTAGGGAAGAGCTCCAGCCAAAGGCCTCCTCCTTCAGGAAGCCCTCCCGCCAGCCAGAAACCATCTGTCCTCCCACCTTCCTTTTGGGGACGATGGCCGGGAAGGCCTGTGTCCCACACCAGGCCAGCACACAAAGCTGGTGCTCAGGAAGTGTGCGGGTAGATACGTGTGTAGCACCAGAGGCGGTGTCAACGAGACCCAGAGAAAGAGAGGAGAGGCCTTCTCCCCGGAGGGGCTGGGGGCCCCTGGAGGTGGAGGGGACAGGGAGGTGGCCGAGCCGGGGGGGAGGGGGGGCCCCACTGCCCTCACCCATCCTCTCTCTGGGCTTTTGCCAGGTGCCAGGTGGGCCCGCAGGCCCGTGAGCTGCGAGCAGGAACCTGGGCCGGCCAGGCCTGGAGATGGCTGGGAATTGCTCCTGGGAGGCCCACCCCACCACCAGGAATAAGGCAAGTGCCGCCGTGGCCCTGAGCACCCAGCCCAGAGCTCCTTCCCACACCCGCTCCCAGGCCCACCCTCCCGCCCCGGTCCCTCGGGTCCCAACATCTTCCGCGGCGAAGTCCCTTCCCCTGCTGACCCTGCCTCAAACGTCTCATTCTATCCCTGCTCTGCAGAAGTGGGTACTCTGCTGGACGTGGTGGCGCACGCTTGTAATCCCAGTACTTGGGAGGCTGAGACAGGAGGATCACAGATTCGAGGTCAGCCTCAGCTACTTAGTGAGGCCCTCTGCAATTCAGTGAGACCCTGTTTCCAAATAAAGAATAAAAAAAAAAAAAAAATAGGCCTGGGAGCCAGGCATGGTGGCGCACACTTATAATCCCAGATTTGGGAAGCTGAGACAGGAGGATCGCGGTTCATGGACAGCCTCAGCTACTTAGTGAGGTCCTTTGCAACTCTGTGAGACCCTGTTTCAAAAATAAAGAATAAAAAATAGGGCTGGGGGTGTAGCTCCAAGGTAGAATGCTCCTGGGCTCCATCCCCAGTACCACGGAAGGAAGGAAGGAAGGAAGGAAAGAAGGAAGGAAGGAAGGAAGGAAGGAAGGAAGGAAGGAAGGAAGGAAGGAAGGGAGGAGGCACTCTGCCCTTTAATGCAGCCAGGCGCCACCAGCAAGCCCTGGGTGCCTGCTCCAAGGTGTCCTCGGAGCCGTGCCCGCTCTGGCCCGCCCTGGCCAGGGTCTCTACTTTACCTCCACCTCCAGGCACTGACCACCCGCCCCAGCCGACCCCCACCTCCGCTTTTCCCTGCCCCAGGCACTACTTTCCGAGCGCCTTGAAAAGTCTAGAACCCCCTTCAGAATCTGGGCAGCACACTCTCAGCTTGGAAGGATCCCAGGAATTTACCGACCCCGACCTCTTCTACACCCAAGGAGCTGAGGTTGCCACCTGGGGTTTCCTGGCCTCCTCGGCAACCCCGGGACCCTGCCCCCAGGCCCTTGGCCCTTCCCCTCCTCCCCACAGCATCCGTTGTGGAGAAGTGGCCGGCCAGGAGGCAGCGGCTGGGTGTGCTGGGTGTGGGCAGCGGTGTCCCTGAAAGTCCCCAGAGCAGAGACAGCGCCCTGGGATGGAGCAAGCTCCAGAGAGGGCGTTTTACAAGGAGGGGATGGCGGCTCCCACCCTGTGACTCACCGGCCTCCTCCCCTCCAGGGGGATGGCCAGCTTCTTCCTGCCCTCTGGACACTGGACACTCAGCCCTGGCTCTGTGCAGCCCCAGGCCAGGTCCCCCAGCAGCTGCGCTGCTCTCCCCCTCCCCAAAGAGTTGGATCTGGGGGGCCAGCCTAAGCAGCAGGACCCATAAAGAGCTTGTCCAGACCTTCAGAGCCCACACACACGCCAGCCAACGCCTCCCATTGCTCACTGCAGAGCCTTTTGATGGGGGCCCGGCCAGGAGACGTGGCCCTTGGTTAGGGGTTGTCGAGACCAAGAGCCGTTTCTCAGGATCCAGTTCTCTTCCAGGACCATCTGGGAGGTGGCAGAAAGGATCCTTCCTCAGGAACATTACTGTTTGTTGCTGGGATGGATTAGTGACGTCTGCTGGGATGGGCTCAGGACACCTTTGTCATGGGAACGAGAGGTCCAAACAACCCGAGAACAGAATCAGCCTGCTCAGTGTTTTTATTTTTATTTATCTTTTTGAGGTACTGGGGATGGAACCCAGGGGCATTCTACCTCCGAGCTGCACCCCAAGCCCTATTTTTAATTCTTTATTTTGAAACAGGGTCTCACCGAGTTGCAGAGGGCCTCACTAAGTAGCTGAGGCTGGCCATGAACTGCAATCCTCCGGTCTCAGCCTCCCAGATGCTGGGATGACAAGCGTGCGCCGCCGCACCCGGCTCCGGTTGGTGTTTGTAACCGTTCCACCTTGCAAGAGCAGGGTATTGCACACGAGAGTCTGGAGTTCTGATTTCTCTGGGCAGAGGGAAGGAGGACTTGCCATGTTACCCGCAGGTCCCCCCTGGCACCCTCCGGGTGGAGCAGAGCCGGCAGCCCACCTGGCTCAGGACGGGTGCCCTCGCAAGGCCGGCCTGGCTGTGAATGTTCACGTGCTCCCTACAGGTTGGTGCCTAGCCGCCATCCCAGGCCTGTCCCCCTCCCCAGTGGACTTCCTCATGGTCCAGAGGGCAGCCCTGGCCCAACAAGGCATGACCTCTGACCCCCAGTTCTCTCTGGTCCCACCATGGGACAGGGTCCTGCTTCAGCTAGGGACAGGGTCCACTTTGTTGTGTGTGTGTGCATTTTTAACGAATGCTTTTTATCTCCTTAGAAATAAGTGTTTCCAGCCAGGTGTGGCAGCACATACCTGTAATCCCAGTACATGGGAGGCTGAGATAGGAGGATTGTGGGTTCAAGGCCAGTGAGACTGCTTCTAAATAAAAAATAAAGGTGGGCACGCTTGTCATCCCAGCATTCGGAAGGCTGAGACTGGAGGATCGCGGTTCACGGACAGCCTCAGCGACTTACTGAGGCCCTCTGCAACTCAGTGAGACCCGGTTTCAAAATAAAGAATAAAAAAATAGGGCAGGAGGTGTAGCTCGGAGGTCGAATGCCACTAGGTTCCATCCCCAGACCCTCTAAAATAAAAAAAAATAAAAAAATAAAGGCGGGTACAATGGCACATACTTGTGATCCCAGTACTTGGGTGGCTGAGACAGGAGGATTACAGGTTCAAGGCCAGTCTTGGCTACTTTGTGAGGCCTTCTGCAACTTAGTAAAACCCTGTTTCAAAATAAAGAATAAAAAAATAAGGCTGGGGGTATAGCTTAGAGGTAGAATGCCCTTGGGTTTAATGCTCCGGAAAAAGAAATAAAAAATAATTTAGAAAAGCTGAAAGTATGGCTCAACGGCAAAGCACCACCCCTCAATCCCAGAAACACACACACACACACACACACACACACACACACACACACACACTGAGGTTGACGCCGTGCTATTATCCATCCATTTTCCCATCCCCCAGTGATGCTAATAGCTGGCTCTGTCGCATCCTTTCGACCCTAGTACAGGATCACGGCTGTGTGTTTATTATCACGCCCTCTGGTCTCCTTCAGTCCAGAAGCACACTCAGTTTGTCCTCACCTTGTGTGACATGGACATTCTTGGAGAGTCTGATCTGACGGGCTGGCAGCCCAGAGTGCCGAGACGGGGTGGCGGGCTGGCTGGTGTGGGGCCCGCCGGGACACACGCCATTCTCGGTTCCCAGCCCGAGCCGGGGAAACCGAGCCTCAGGCGGGGTCTGGCTGTTTTTCTGCTCTGGTTGTAGCCAGTCCGCTGCTCCGGGGTCAGCTCCCCTGCGGCCAGGTCTCAGCCCCCAGCATCTAACGGGGGCCGGCAGGTGGGGCCGCAGGTGCAGGGCTGCCGGGCGGGGCCGCCGGCCTCAGCAGGCGCCTCCCTTCTGCACCTGCACAGATGTGTCCCGGCCTGAGCGAGGCCCCCGAGCTCTACAGCCGAGGCTTCCTGACCATCGAGCAGATCGCCACGATGCCGCCGCCGGCCGTCATGAACTACATCTTCCTGCTTCTCTGCCTGTGCGGCCTGGCGGGCAACGGGCTGGTCCTCTGGTTTTTCGGCTTCTCCATCAAGAGGACCCCCTTCTCCATCTATTTCCTGCACCTGGCCGGCGCCGACGGCGCCTACCTCTTCAGCAAGGCCGTGTTCTCCCTGCTGAACACGGGGGGCTTTCTGGGCACCTTCGCCGACTACGTGCGCAGCGTGTGTCGGGTCGTGGGGCTCTGCTCGTTCTTCGCCGGCGTGAGCCTCCTGCCAGCCATCAGCACGGAGCGCTGCGCGTCAGCCATCTTCCCAGCCTGGTACTGGCGGCAGCGGCCCAAGCGCCTGTCGGCCCTGGTGTGCGCCCTGCTATGGCTTCTGGCGCTCCTGATCACCTGCGTCCACAGCTACTTCTGCGTGTTCCTGGACCGCGAGGCCTCCGGGGCTTCCTGCAAGCACATGGACATCGCCCTGGGCATCATCCTCTTCCTCTTCCTCTGCCCGCTCATGGTGCTGCCCTGCCTGGCCCTCATCTTGCACGTGGAATGCCGGGTCCGGCGGCGCCAGCGCTCCGCCAAGCTCAACCACGTCATCCTGGCCGTGGTCTCCGTCTTCCTGGTGTCCTCCATCTACCTGGGCATCGACTGGTTCCTCTTCTGGGTCTTCCAGATCCCGGCCCCCTTCCCGGAGTACGTCACCGACCTGTGCATCTGTGTCAACAGCGGCGCCAAGCCCGTCGTCTACTTCCTGGCGGGGAGGGACAAGTCCCAGCGGCTGTGGGAGCCCCTCAGAGTCGTCTTCCAGCGGGCCCTGCGGGACGGCGCCGAGCCGGGGGAGGGCACAGGGACCACGCCCAACACGGTCACCATGGAGATGCAGCGTCCCCCGGGGAACGCCTCCTGAGAGGCCGGCGCCCGGGGGAGGCCGGGGACGGGACTGGACATGGCCTCCGGAGACGCTTTGCCAGGGGACAGGGATGCGGCGGCTGCCTCCGTGCCCACGCGGAAGGGGAAAGACCTGTCCTCTAGCCCTCCGGCCTCCTCTTTCCTGGGCTAGAGGCTCCGGGGTGACCACGAGCCCGCGCAGACGCCTGTAATGCACCCCAGGCCCGCCACGTTGACCCGTTAGGCCAAAGTCACCCCCAGCAGGGTGGGGTCCCTCCTCTGGCCCAATGGTTGGCAAAGGAGAAGAGGTGGCCACCCAGCCCTGTCCGCCTCCTGCCCTCGGGGCAGCCTCCTGGACCGTGGCCCAGCGGCTTCGCCCCTCCAGGAGGAGATGGTTCTGGGGTTCTCTTCTCTCAAGCAAAAGCCGAGTGGGCCTGAGGAAATGGTGCTACCCGGGCAGAGGCTTCCTTCATCTGTCTTCTCACCGAGTCTTCCTGCAATCAGCACCCCTCTCCACCCCTTGGCGATTCATCTGGTGGATTGAACAGGGGACCGTCGGGCCCCAGGCCACGGGGCACAGGAGGGATTCCCTGCCGATTCCCTGCCGTCTGGGGAGCTGGCTGCCCTTTCCGGCCCTGCGCCGGGCCAGCCTGGGCGGCCTCCTGACCACAGGGGTCCTCCAGGCCACCGCGGCCCACACAGGCGGCCTCTGGACTGAGGCCCTGGGCTCCAGCACCCACGTGGAGGTGGACTCTGCGTCACTCTGCCCCGGCCCCCGGGGACTGCCCTGTGGTTCCCGTCCACCGGCACAGCGGTCCGTGCGGCCAAAGGGAGTTTTATAAAAGTCAATGAGGTGTATATCAATAAACATTTTATACCTTGCAGCGAGGCAGGCTTCGGGTGCGCGCCCTGTGGTCTCTGTCTGCCCAGAACATCTCCCCCTGCCCTGCCCACACCTGCGGCATGCCCGCCGCCCTCCCTGCCACGGGTGCGATGGCCGCTGGGCCGTCCTCGGCTAACCCTCTCGGTTACCCACGCAGGCCTCGACACCGGAGAAATCAACTTGCCCTGTGCACCCTGTATTGGTGGCTCAGGCCTCCCCAGACGGAGCGCGAGGTTCTCATGAGGGCTCCTCCTTTTATCTTTTCTCCTTCTTTTTTTTTATACCTTTAGTACAGGGGATTAAACCCAAAAGTGTTCTACCCCTGAGCCCACCCCAGCCATATATATATATTTTTTTTTTTTTTTGCAGCACTGCAGATGGAACCCAGAGGAATTCTACCTCTAAGCTACACCCTCAGCCCTAGTTTCTATTCTTCTTTTTTTTTTTTTTTTTTTAAGGTACCAGGGATGGAACCCAGGGGCATTCTACCTCTGAGCGGACACCTCCAGCCCTATTTTTTATTCTTTATTTTGAAACTGGGTCTCACTGAGTTGCAAAGGGCCTCACTAAGTAACTGAGACTGGCTTCGAACTGCGATCCTCCTGTCCCAGCCTCCTGAACGCTGGGATTACGAGCGGGCGCCACCACACCCGGCTTCTATTCTTTATTTTGAAACAGGGTCTCACTGAGTTACAAAGGGCCTCACTAAGTAGCTGAAGCTGTCTATGAACCATGATCCTCCGGTCTCAGCCTCCCAAATGCTGGGATTATAAGCATGTGCCACCATGCCCAGCTTATTTTTTATTTTTCAACAGGGTCTCACTAAGTTGCCAAGGGTCCGGCTAAGTTCCTGAGGCTGGCTTTGAACCTGCAATCCTCCTGTCTCAGCCTCCCAAGTCCTGGGATCACAGGTGTGTGCCCCTGCACCCAGTTGGATATCCTCTTTTTGCTGCCCCACCCTGTCCTGACCCCTGGAGCAGGACCCGCGTGTCTGGACCCCTCCCTGCGCACCATCAGTGGGCTGGGAGTCCTTGCAGGGCGCAGCTCGGCCGGGCCCAGGGATCCTGCCGCTCCCACCTCTGCTCACCCATGCAGAGGAACGGCCCGGGCGCCTGGTGTCTGGCCTGGGACTCCAGCTCCTTGGGGGAAACTCCGGGGAAGCTTGCTTCCTCCGAGGCCCCAAGGATAGAGGCCAGGGAAGAGGTGCTGCTGGCCAGTCAGGAAACAGGACCGATGGATCTGGCCCTCCTCCTGATGATGGGGAGGGGATGAGGAGCGCAGTATGCCCACCTGCCCGGCGCCTGGCATGCCGCGCACACAGCGGAGCCTGCTCTGCCCTTCTATGGAGGACGGGAGCTGCAGCCCCAGCCCTTAGGGGACTGACCCCCAAGTCCACATGGCCCACCCAGCCAGAACGCCTGACCACTGCTGGCCATGGACTCTCAGTCCTCCTCCCATTTTTTTTTTTTTTCAGTACTGAAGATGGAACCCAGGGACATTCTGCCCCCAAGCTACGCCCCCAGCCCTATTTTTTATTCTTTATTTTGAAACAGGGTCTCAGAGTTGCAAAGATCCTCGCTAAGTAGCTGAGACTGTCCTCGAACTATGATCCTCCTCTCTTAGCCTCCCAAATGCTGGGATTACAAGAGTGCACCACCGTGCCCGGCTTCTCCTTATTTTTTAATTTTTATTCTTTATTTTTTGGTGGTACTGGGGCTGGAACTCAAGCAAATTCTACCTCCAAACTGCACCCCCAGCCTCATTTTATTTTATTTTTTTGTTTCAAAAGAGGGTCTCCTTGGGTTACGAAGAGCCTTGCTACATTGCTGAGGCTGGCCTTGAACCTGCGATCCTCCTGTCTCAGCCTCCCGAGTCCTGGGATTGCAGGCATGCGCCACCACGCCCAGCCACACTCCTCTTTTTTGCCAGTCCCAGCTGGCCCCCCTCTGTTCTGCAGGAAAAGGGGCCCTTGTGTGGCTGTGCAGAGGTGGTGCCTCCAGGAACTGCAGGCAGTGAGGGTGCTGTGTGCCCCCCCCCCGCCCAGCATCTGGATGAGTCCTGCCCATCATCCCGCCTCCCCAGAGACACGGTGTCAGGTGCGGAGGGGCCCTGCCTGGCAGGTGGGCGGTGTGGACGCTGTGCAGGTGAAGGGACCCTGTCCTGAGGGAGCATTCCCACCGGCTGGGGCACCTGACTCCCAGAAATGTCTCCCAGGCCTGAAGGCAGCTGAGGGGCCCTCTGCTCCCCCAAGACCCAGCCAACCCCAGTTCCTGGGAAAGCCTCCCTTTCTTAAGAGCCCCCATCCCAAGCCTCCAGCCCTGAGCCCCTTCAGGGGCTGCCCCCTCGAAGAAGCAGCCTGCCTGTCTGGGTCCAGCTGCAGCGGCTCCGAGCCCAGGGGCGGGGGCCCCAGGAGCGGGGGCCCCGGGAGCAGGGCCGGGAGGTCAGGATGGGCTGGGCTGACCTTTCTGGAGAGATCCCTGCTCTGCATGGGGGTGGAGCAGGGATGAGCGCCAGGGTGAGGCTTGGAGGCTCTTCCCCTGCACCCCCAGCCTGGGAGGAGTCCCTGGGCCCCCCCAGACCCCCTCACCCTCGGTGGTAAGAAAGCACCAAGGCCAAAGTGCACTGACCGCCCCCTGCCCTCCCCCCTCCTTGGTACTTAACTACTAAGTACCTCTTGGTAGTAACTGGGGAAGTGGGCTGGCAGAGCGGGGGCTGCAGCGCCCCCCAGCTGCGGGCGGGGTTCCTGCTACCTTCTCCGCCTTCTTTGGGTGTTTGGTAAAGGCAGGGAGCCAGGGTCCCCCGGGTCACAGATTTTCTGTCCTAAAAGTGGAACAAGGCTTTTCTCAGTGACAAACACAGCTGAGATTCCAGAGTGGGCCCTGCGAGTCCTATTAAGGACCGCCAGGCTGCTCTGCTCGGGCGAGCCCGGCTCCTAGCGGCCGTGAAGGGGGCGGGGAAGAGGGCAGCGCTCCGTGCCGGCTCACGCCTGACACCCAGTACCGCTACACGAAGAAGAAGCCGGGCGTGGTGGCACATGCCTGTAATCCCAGTATTTGGTAGACTGAGGCAGGAGGGTCACGGGTTCAAGGCCAGCCTCAGCAACTTAGTCAAAATAAATTATTCAAAATAATAATATTATTCAAAATAAATATAAAAATATAGTGCACAATTGTCATCCTAGCACTTGAGAGGATTGAGAGGCTGAGACAGGAAGATCGCAGGTTCATGGCCAGCTTCAGCTGCTTGGTGAGGCCCTCTGCAACCTAGTTTCAAATAAAGAATAAAAAATAAGGCTGGGGGTATAGCTCGGAGGTAGAATGCCCCGGGTTCCACCCCCGGTTTTGCAAATAAAATAAGTGGGGCGTGGTGGCGCACGCTTGTAATCCCAGCATTCGGGAGGCTGAGACCAGAGGATCGCGGTTCACGGACAGCCTCAGCTACTTAGTGAGGCCCTCCACAAATTAGATCCTGTTTCAAAATAAAGAATAAAAAATAGGGCAGAGGGTGTAGCTCGGAGGTTGAATGCCCCTGGGTTCCATCCCCAGACCCGCCCCCCAAAAAAAAAATAGGCCTGGGGTGTAGCTCAGAGGTAGAATGCCCCTGGGTTCCATCCCCACCCAGTACTGCAAAATAAATAAAGTAAAAATGGTTGGGGTTGGGGTTCAGAGCTAGAGCAGCCCTGGGGTTAATCGTCAGTACCGACATCAACACATAAGCCGGAAGAGACGCACACTCTTCCAGATAGTGCAAGGGATAAACTACGCCAAATTTAGGGGGTCCAGAGTGAGGCTTGGGGGTGCGGAGGGATGCTCCCTGCTAACGATGGGACTCAGCCTTAGTAGGCTAAATACCACTGCACAGACCTCCTGGCGTTGGCACAAAGGGTCCATCACACCCCAGTGCCCTGCTCAGGCATCAGTGAGGGGTGGGTGGGTGGAGTCCCCCAGGGAGGCGGAGCCCATGAAAGCCTCTCCCCTGAGGACCTACTGTGTGCAGCAGGCCGGAGCTTCAGGTGGGTCTGGGCCTGGCGACAGGGCTCTGAGGCGTGGGCGTTGACGTCGGCCTCAGGAACGCAGCTTCTCCTCGGAGGTCGTCCACACCAGCTGGGCAGCCCCGCAGGAGCCCCACACCGGCTCCATCCAGAGGCCCCCATGGCTCAGGCCTCTGACCTTGGCGTCTCCCATCAGCAAAGCGCTGGAGACAGGACTCAGGGAGATGCCAGAGCGGGCGTGCCATCACGGCCCAGGACAGCCCAGGCGGGCTGCTGGGTTTCCGCCGTCCAGGAGGCCAGGGGAGGACGAAATGGCCTCATTCCCGTCTGGCTGCGGAGACAGAGGCAAAGTGGGATGGGAAGGGGCCTCGGCGGGTGGCAGCCAGCCCCCCGACAGGGCCTCTCCTCCCTCTTACCCCCTGATGTGAGGACCCTGATGACCCTGGCACCCATGCGGCTTGCCTGACGCCCCTGCCAGCTGCAGTTTTCAGATACTTGGTTTTCGTCATTTACGCCAGAATTTTTCAGTCCAAACTCTTTCACATCTGCACAGCTTAGTTCAGAACGCTCAGCCAAAATGGTTCCTTCTTGCCAGGCGTGGTGGCACACGCTTGCAATCCCAGCAACTGAAGGACCGCAGTTCGCAGACAGCCTCAGCTACTTAGTGAGGTCCTCTGCAACTCAGTGAGACCCTGTTTCAAAATAAAGAATTAAAAAATAGGGCTGGGGGTGTAGCTCAGAGGTAGGTAGAATGCCCCTGGGTTCCATCCCCAATACCGCAAAAAAAAAAAAAAAAAAAAAAAAAGGTTCCTTCTCCCCACGAACACTGGTCTCATCTAGGTGAGCAGAGAGGAGGGCGAGGAGGGCCCAGCCTCTCTGGACGGGGCGAGGTCCAGGCCCCGGGGAGCGCACCCTTTGATGTGTGGGTGAGCAGGCCAGGAAGCCAGACAAGCAGTGCAGAGTTCTCCGAATCAAAAGCCCCTAAGAAAGTAGCCGGGTGCAGGGGCGCATGCCTCTAATGCCAGGACCGGGGAGACCGAGGCAGGAGGCTGGCTGGCTTGAGGTCAACCTCAGTAACTTAGCAACGCCCTGAGCAACTGAGTGGCGTCTAGAGTCAAAATACAAAAGGCTGAAGAGGCGCGGGGAAGCTCTGAGTGGGCTGGCAGCATCCCGCCCAATGGTCTGGTTGTGACCCAGAGGTGTGTGTGTGTGTGTGTGTGTGTGTGTGTGTGTGTGTGTTCATTGTGGTGCACGCTTGTAATCCCAGCATTTGAGAGATGCTGAGACAGGGGGATCATGGTTCACAGACAGCCTCAGCTACTCAGTGAGGCCCTTTACAACTCAGTAAGACCCTGTTTCAAAGTAAAGAATATAAAGTAGGGCTGGGAGCCAGGAGTGGTGGCACATGCTTATAATCCCAGGATTCGGGAGGCGGAGACCGGAGAATCATGGTTCAGGGGTAGCCTTAGCTACTTAGGGGGACCTTTCGCAACTCAGTGAGACCCTGCTTCAAAAATAAAAAAAAGACTAAAAAATAGGGCTGGGGGTGTAGCTTAGAGGTAGAATGCTCGGAGGTTCAATCTCCAGTACCGCAAAAATAAATAAATTAATTAATAAGATAAAAACTGCCGGGCGTGGTGGCGCACGCTTGTAATCCCCGTGCTTGGGAGGCGGAGACAGGAGGATCGCGCAGGTTCGAAGCCAGCCGTGCGCGCTGGCTTATGAGACCCTGTTTCCAAATAAAAAAGTATAAAAAATAGGTCTGGGAGTGTAGCCCGGAGGTGGAAGGGCTTCCAGGAACCCCGGTACCACCAAAAAAAAAAAAAAGAAAAAGATAAAAACTAAAAATACGAAGGGCTGGGAATGTGGCTCAGAGTTAGAATGTGTCCCTGCGTTCAACCCCTAGTATCACCAAAAAAACAAAAACAAAAAAAAATACAAAACGCACAGAGAACACAAGGGCAGAGTGGCAGGGCCCTCTGAGCCCGCGGGGCTGGGAGCTGGAGAAGTCGGGAGGGAAAGGGCACGCTTCATGGACTCAGAGCTCGCGGAGAGCAGTCCCGATGAGTCACGCCGCCAGCACAGAGTTTCCTGGCAAACCCAAGAGAAGGCGCACCTCCTCGGCAGATTGACTGTTTAAAAGTCGTAATTACTTTCATGGAGGCCTAAATGGCCCACAATAAAACACACTGGTCGAATGCAGCGTTCGATGATCTTTGACCAGTGTGTACACACACACACACACACGCACACACACGCACGCACGCACGCACGCACCCGGGTCACAACCAGACCAATGGGCGGGATGCCCTCAGGCCCCAGCAAGCGCGTGGCCAGCCCACCCAGGGCCTCCCCGCGCCTCTCCCGCGCGGCGGCCGCCGGGCAGCCTCTCGTGTCTCTTGAGGCTGCGTTGACCAGCCTCCCGGGCAGTCTGTGCCCACGCCAGCCAGCGCTCCCAAGAGCAAGTAACAGAAGCCCCGGTTTCCCGGCACCCGGGAGTGCGGGAGGGAACGCGCACGTGTGTCCATGGGAATTCACTGACTCCCACGCCCAGGTAGTTTCAGAAGCGGCTCTGCCTCCAGCACTGCTGGGTCCCCAGCCTCAGGGGATGGTCTCCAGGTCCCTTCTCTTCGCTTTTTGTATTGCATGTATCCTTTGATTTATTTATTTTTTTGGTTGGTACCGGGGATCGATGCCAGGGGTGTCCTACCCCCCCCCAGCCCTTATTTTTTATTTTGAAACAGGATATCGCTAAGATGCAAACCGTGAGGGTCTCGCTAAGTAGCTGGGGCTGGCCTCAAACCCGTGATCCTCCTGTCCCAGCCTCCCATGCATTTATTCCTAATGAATAGGGCTGAGCGGCGGGTGGCCAGCAGCTGCCGCTTACGAGCCCTCCGCACACCGAGCACTCCCAGAAGAAGAGAGTGGCTCCTCCATCCATCATGACCACCGCGCTCGCCGGCCAGGCCCGGTCACTCCGCTGGAGTGGAGGCGCCGCTGGGAGAGGGTGGCGGCCATTCCCTTTATCCTTCTTTCCATCAGGAATTTTGTGTGGAGAGCGATCACCACTGGGCCTGGATGGTGTTCCTCAACACTCACGCCAAGCTCCCAAGCCCCGTGGATCTCAGAACATAACTATATTTGGAAGACAGGGCCTTTAAAGAAATGATTTGATTGGCTAAGGGATTAAATCATCCATCAAAATGATTAGGGCCCCAGAATGAGCCCCCATCTGATTTGACTGTTGTCCTTATAGGAAGAGGAGATAGAGGCCACCTGCCGGCCAAAGAGGGGGCCTCGGAACGACAGCCAGGCAACTCCTTGGTCTTGGACTTCTGGATGCCAAGACTGTGGGAAAGCAAGCCACCAGTCTGTGGTGTTTGTTACAGCAGCCACGTGAAGCTAGCACACACACAGAACGGTGCCTCCTTACTCAGCCCAGCGTGGATGGGTCCCAGTGTCCCGGAGGTGGACCCAGGTGCCTGGAACCAGACACTGTCAATCAACCTGCACGTCACCAAACCCATGAGCATCTCTTTGTACCAGGCAACATTCCAGGCTCAGAAGATGCAGGAACGAGAGAATTCCTGCCTTCGGGGGCCGTGTCGCCCTGCGCAGCCTCTGTCTCTGGTCTGAGACTGCACGTTCCTCTCCTGGCCGGCTCTCAGGCGGGGTTCCATCTCCTGGAGACAAGACAGGTACCACGGCCCCAGCGCGGCAGACACTAAATAAACACCTTGGGAAGACCTGGCCGTCACCGCAGGCCGGGGCCCTGCATCCCGGGCCCAAGCCTCCTGTTACCAGGTGCGACATCCGGATTCCCCCGATTCTTCAGCCACTCCCATTTTTGTCTAAACTGACTCCCAGGATTCCTCCTTCATTCCCAAGCAGGACGGTGAGAATCGACGCCAAGATGTCACCCTCAACACCTTCAACCACTGGCTGTTCACCAGGTACAGCCCCCCGGCACCTGCGCCAGCCCAGCCCCTCTCAGGCCAGGTGGCACAGGTCAGCATCCCCCTTGCCCGCCCACGTGGGGGGCCCGACGCCTCAGGATTCGTCACTTACCCGGCAGGAAAGAGGTGGCTGGCGAGGGAGAAAGGCCACTGTTGGGGTTTGGGCCTGGAACATCCCCCCGAAGGCCACGGTGCTGAAAGTGTGGTCCCCAGTGCAGGTTCAGAGGTTCAGAGGTGGGAGTGGGCTGGAGGGGCCACTGGGGGTGTGACTTTGGGGACTGTTTCTGTGCTGTGCCCCTCCATGCGCGCGCGCGCGCACACACACACACACACACACACACATCTCTCTCTCTCTCTCTCTCTCTCTCTCTCTCTCTCTCTCTCTCTCCCCTCCTGGTCTGATGTCAGCATGGCTTCCCTCTGCCATGATTTGCGGCAGCGGGGTCTGCCTTAGAGCCAGCCAGCTATGGACTGGGCCTCCAAAACCATGAGCCCAAACCAACTTTCCCCCTCTGAGTTGTGCTTGTGAGTCCTTCGGGTGAGCTGACTAGGATCGTCCCCGACCAGGGCCAAAGCCGCCCCTTCCCCTTTGCCTCGCATGGCGTGTGTGTGATCTGATTCTCGAGGGGCAGTTTAGAAGCCAGGGAGGGAGGGATTATGAGACTTTTGGGGAGGACTTGGGGCTCAAAGTCCCCGACTTGTAAGTGGCAGAACCCAGACTGGGCGTAAGATCCTGGACTCCGGGTCCAGTGCTCCTTCCTCCCCAGCCCTCAGTAAGCAGAGCCTGGGCCAGTCCATTAGCTGAACATCTCTGCTCATGGGAAAGGGTGGGGGGGCCATAATGGCCTTTCCCAGCCCACAAGAGCCCCCATTTCCTCACGGCCCCACCCCGGCTCCCACTCAGCAGTGGGACCGTTAATGCTCTGCGCCTTGGGGAGGGAGGGTGGTCAGGAGTGGGTGGTCCTCCTGCTGCTCCTCCCGGGACCCCAGCCTCATCCTCTGCTCCCCTGGGCAGGGAGGAAGCTCATTAGCCCCCAGCTGCAAGTCTCAGCCCAGCTCCAAAGCCCCCACGTAGGAAGGGTGGGGCCGGAGTCCTTCCTGCATTTATACCCCCGCTCTCCTCCCACCTCTTAGAGGGTGCTGAGCCTAGATCCGCTGGGGGGTGCCAGGGACAGGGCTCCAGAGGCTGGGGAGGGGCAGTGACGAAGGCCAGGCACAGCCCCGCCTGGGGGGCAGAGGCCGAGAGCCAGGCCTGAGCTGGGACAGGGCCGATCTGCTCCAGGGTCCGGGCTACAGGAGCTGCCCCGGCCTCTGGAGACCGCAGCCAGGAGAGGCCGGCCTCCATCGCTGAAGGACCGAGCGCCACGTCCAGGGGCAGGTGAGGCCTCTTTCTTACAGTGTGGTGGAGCAGGGAAGTGGCGGGTAGAAGCCACTGGCGCGTCTCCTGCTCGACCCGGTGGGAGTCCCCACTGTGCTGGGGCAGCCGGGTGGCCTGGGCAGGGGTCTCCACCTCTCTGAACCCGCATCTCCTAAAAACGTAGGGATAAAAAGCCGACCTCACAGACACTCACGGCCACGGTGAGCTCTTCACACTGGCCAGGTGCTGGGCACCTCAGCGGGGCGGAGCAGAGACAAGGCAGACAGGCCCGGGAGCGGAGCTTGGGGGGAGACAACGTGTTCAAGAAGGGGGGCTGGAGAGCCGGCCTGGGGCGCACGCTTGTCATCCCAGCACTCGGGAGGCTGAGACAGGAGGATTGCGGTTCTCGGACAGCCTCCGCCGCTCAGTGAGGCCCTCTGCAGCTCAGTGAGACCCTGTTGCAAAATAAAGAATAAAAAGTAGGGCCGGGGAGTAGCCTGGAGGTAAAATGATGTCCCTGGGTTCCACTCCCAGTATTGAAAACAAAAAAAGAAAAGAAAGCTGATGGAAGAACCAGGCAATATATTTCAATCTGTATGAAAAAGAGGCATATTTCTATGTAAATATACCAGAAATACCTTCAAGACTCCAGGGATGTCCAGGGTGACTACAGAACACATAGCATTCCTTCCTTAGCAATTGCAAATACTAAAGGACTGAATCTATCTGTGCAATTTGGTTTGTTTGTGTTTTTGTTTTTTGCTTACGGGTGCAAGTCAAGTGCTCTACCCCTGGGCTACATTCCAACTTGTATCAATGTTGTTGTTGCTGTTGTTGTTGCTGTTGTTATTATTATTATTATTTTATTATTGCAGTGCTGGGTACTGAACCCAGGAGTGCTCTACCACCAAGCTATACCCCCAGCCCTTTTTGCTTTTTATATTGAGACAGTGTCTCCTAGGTTGCTGAGGCTGGCCTTAAACCTGTGATCCTCCTGTCTGCCTCTCAAGTACTGGATTACCATGGCCAGCATCCCATCACACCTGACCTCAAAGCTTGAATGGGCCCCCCCAGGCCAGGCCAGGGAGCCGAGTGACCCCAGAGAGGGCTGAGCAGTCTGTGGCCCCACCAGGCCCTCAGGACCCGACACACGAGCTCTGAGCGCTCACTGTGTGCCGGACACAGGGGCCCGCGCTGGGCTCGACACCCTGCACTCTTCCTCAGAAGCCGCAGAGAGCAGAGCACCTGGTGTCAGGTCCCCACTCTCCCTGCTGGGAGAGCCCAGGGACTGGCCTCCGCTCCCTCCCCGCTGGCCCAGGTCCGGGCCCACCCTCAGGGGCAGCTGTGTAGCCTTGACACTGCTGTTGACTGCGAGGACAGGAAAGTATGAGTCTCCTGTGGCTGCTGTAACAAGAGCATGAAGTGAGCGCTTGACCCACAGAGCGTGACGTCCAGAGCCCGTTCCCTCCAGACGCCAGGGCGGCTCCTTCCTGCCTCCTGTGGCTTCTGGTGGCTGCCGGCATTCCTTAAGTGGTCTGTGGCCACATCAGTCCATTCTCTGCCTCTGCCCCAGGGCACCTTCTCCCCTTAACTCGGTTACATCTGAAAAGAGTCCGTCTCCATGTAAGTTCCCGCTCACGCTCATGGGACCTGAGGCGGGACGCGGCTCTCGGGGACGGGGTCGGCCCACAGCGGGAGCTAGTCTGCCGCGTCATCTGCCCCTCTGCCGACTCGTGCGTCCGCCAACAAGGCGCTATTGCACGTTTACGACGACGTGCAGGCAGTGTGCCAGGGACAGCGGGACAGATGGACGTGGCCTGATGGAGGAAGGGTCCTCACCTGGGCCGGGCTGACACGCCCACTGGGCTGGGTCCACCCTGGAGTAGTGGGCAGGCAGGGGGCATGCCACAAACATGTGCTGAGCACCACTGTATACCTGGCCCAGGGGCACACCACAAACATGTTCTGAGCGCCACTGTATGCCTGGCCCTAGTTTAGGGGTAACCAAGACTCACACTCTCCCCACATCCTCCACCTCCCTCTCAGCCCTGCCCACAGCCCAGGTCTTTACAGAGGGGCAGGCACTTACAGTCGTGTGCCAGCTGCCGTGTGTGTGTGTGTGTGTGTGTGTGTGTGTGTGTGTGTGTGTGTTTGTTTGCTTTTATGAAAAAAAAAATGTAGCTGGGTGTGGTGGTACACGCTTGTAATCTCAGTACTTGGGAGTGTGAGGCAGGAGGATTGCAGCTTGGAGGCCGGCCAGAGGAACCTACCAAAGAGATTTAGCAGGACCCCGTTTTTTGTTTTGTTTTGTTTTGTTTTTCAGTCCTGGGGATGGAACCCAGGACCATTCTACTATGCCTCCAGCCCTATTTTTTTCGTATGTGTGTGTGTGTGGTACTGGGGGTGGAACCCAGAGGCTTTCTACCTCCGGGCTATACTCCCAGACCTATTTTTGGAAACAGGGTCTCACTAAGTTACCGAGAGCCTCACTAAGTAGCTGAGGCTGGCTTCGAACCTGTGTGATCCTCCTGTCTCAGCCTCCCAAGCGCGGGGATTACAAGCGTGCGCTGCCACGCCCGGCTTCCAGCCCTATTTTTTATTCTTTATTTTGAAACAGGGTCTCACTGAGTTGCAAGAGGGCCTCACTAAGAAGTAGCTGAGGCTGTCTTCAAACTGCGATCCTCCGGTCTCAGCCTCCCAAATGCTGGGATTACAACTGTGTGCCACCATGTCCGGCTCTAGTGTTTTTATTTTTGAGACAGGGTCTCACTGAGTTGCAAAGGGCCTCATTAAGTAGCTGAGGCCATTCACAAACCATTAAAAAAGAATATATATATATATATATATATATATATATATATATATAGTGTTGGGATGTAGCTCAAGGCTCCCCGCGTCCCTCTTCCTTTGAGTCCCAGCACTGACCTCCCTCGTTTCCTGAACAAGAGACTGGCTACAAAGGACAGGGCGCCTTCCCACCTGGCAGTGACGCGCCTCCTGACTGGGCCAACCCCTCCATGTGCAGTCCCTCGGCCTTCCCTGGCCCCAGGACACCCTGCCCGGCATCACTCCAGCCCCAGAGCCAGATCACCCTGTACAGCGATGCGGAACTCCCGTCCCGCCCTCTGTGACCTGTTTCCCCACCCCTGCCTACCAGGACGACAAAGTCCTGTATATTCTGACCTCAGGTGTCTGCAGCCACAGCTGCCTCTGGGAGGGTCCACCCACCTGTACCCCACCAAACCTTCACGCTCCATCCCGTGGCCCACCAGAGCTACACCTGAATCACAGCCCTGCGGTCCCCGAGCGGCTGTATCTGGAGGCGTCTGCCTGGCTCATGGATGCCTTCCCTGCATAACGGCGTCTGCAAAGAGGCAGGGCAGCCCTACCACACTACATCCCCAGCACTTTTATTTTTTATTTTGAAACAGGGTCTTGCTGAGGCTGGCCACAGCGTGTGCCACCATGCCCAGCTCTGGTCTCTTTCTATCCAGGATTCCAGCCCCGCCTGGAACAGCACCTGGGCAGAGCCGCTCTCAGGAGATGCTTGCAGGGAGCTGCCTGGCAATCACAGGAAGGAGCCCAGGTATCCCTGGACCTCTGACCCCACAGGACATCGCCACCCTGTCCAGGAGCCCAGAGCAGGTGGGGCGATGTCCCGGGAGGACGCGTTGTGCGTGGAGACAGGGGCCCGGCGGCGTGCGGCTGCCCCTTTGCACCTCTGTGGGACCCACCTCTCCCTCCTGGCAGAGCACTGCACACACACACCCTCGTGGCATTTCAGCAGACATGGTTCTCTGAGCCCTACTTGGACCCAGGGGGCCCGATGGATGTGCAGGTGGCCAAGAGATTAAAGGGCAGGCTTGGCAGCAAAGGGCCCCACAAGCTGGGGAGGGCCGGGGAGCACATTCCTGAGCCCCGTGGGAGGTTCTCACTTAATATTTTGTTGTCCTGCCCCACAGTCCCTCAGACCAGGCACCCTCCGACCTCTCCTAACCCCTTCCCACTGTTACAAGGTAACCCACAGAGACACCAGGCTCCAAAGTGCCAAAGAGGTCGCTTTGTTGACCAGCCAGCCGGGCCGAGCGGCACCCTCCGTACCGTGGCCCAGGATGTCAGTTTCAGCCACTTTTTATACTCCCTGGCTACAGAGTTAGGGGATACGGAAAAGTCAGGTTCTTATGGTTATGAAAATCATTACATCGTTTGACAAACACCAGGATTTGTTCAGAACAGAACATATTTTACTCAGATGTCATCTTGTGGCCATGACGGCTTCCTCATACCGTGGGCAGCGAAGCAGGTTACAGAGGAGATAATAACAGTTAAAATGTCTTTCCTACCGGGCGTGGTGGCGCACGCTTGTAATCCCCGCGCTTGGGAGGCGGAGACAGGAGGATCGCGCAGGTTCGAAGCCAGCCGCGCTGGCTTAAGAGACCCTGTTTCCAAGTAAAAAAAAGTATTAAAAAAATAGGTCTTGGAGTATAGCCCAGAGGTAGAAGAGTTTCCAGGAACCCCAGTACCACCAAAAAAAAAAAAAAATGTCTTTCCTCACCCTGGTGTAGCTATGGGATGCCCCACTGACCTTTAGCCAAGGGGCTAAGAAGGCTTGCCTAAGACTTCTGCCTAAAAAGACACATCACTGACCACCACCGCGGCTCCTGGGTCCTCCCCGAGTCCCCACCCATCGGTCACCCCACAGGGGCTGGGGGGGGGGCGGCAGGGAAGCTGTGTATCTTCTCTCCAAAGGTAAATTCTGTGAGGACAGGGCTTAGGCCATCTGGTCTTTCCTGAACACGTGGTGTGTGTGTAGACATACACATATATCTGTACACACTGTGTGTGCATGTACGTGTACATGTGTGCTGTGCAGTGATCTGTGCTCTGTGTGTATGCACTACATGTACACGTGTGCATATGTGCTGTGTGTGTCGTAGGCATGTATATGTGCATCTGTATGTGTCCGTGTGAAACTTACAGTACATGTATCCCCAGCACAGGCAGCAATTTTTTTTTTTTTTTTTGAGGTACCGAGGATGGAACCCAGGGGCATTCTACCTTCAAGCTACACCCCCAGCCCTCTTTTTATTCTTTTTTTTTTTTTTTTTTTTTTTGGTGGTGTTTGTTGGGGATAGAATCCAGGGGCCCTCTACCTCTGGGCTATACTCCCAGACCTATTTTATATTTTATTTGGAGACAGGGTCTCTTAAGCCAGCACGGCTGGCTTCGAACCTGCGCGATCCTCCTGTCTCAGCCTCCCAAGCGCGGGGATGACAAGCGTGCGCCACCACGCCCGGCTTTTATTCTTTATCTTGAAACAGGGCCTCACTGAGTCGCAAAGGCCTTGCTAAGTAGCTGAGGCTGTCCTCAATCCGCGATCCTCCCGAATGCTGGGATTACAAGCGTGCACCACCATGCCTGGCGCGGGCAGTGACTGTGATGAGTGTTGTTTGGGTTTGTGTTGAGGCCAGAGGAGAGGCCCCGGGTGTGGACAGGCGCTGCGGAGGACACGGGACACCGCTCACTGGGTCTCACGGGAGCTGCAGAGCAGTGTTAGGGAACGCAGCTTGGGCCTCAGCCCCACACAGGTAAAAGAGCCGGTAACAATCTGAGTAACAAAAGCAAAGCCCCAGATCTGCACCGTTCACAGGTGTACAATCTGAATTCACACCTGCTTGCATGACACCAAGTCTCCAAGCCAAGAAAGCCATCGGACACCTGGTCCTGGGCCAGTGGAATCCTGTGAATGCCCCCCAAAGCCAATGCCAGGTGCCTGGGCAGCAACTTCTGTGCCCACGAGGGGACCCCTCGCCCCTGTAGAAGACAGCCGGCCACTGCAGAGCGCGGGGGAAGCGTTAACATAAGAGCTGATACCAGGTCAAACAGACTGTAAGATTTTTAAAAAGTACTAAGGTCGAGGAGGACCACTACATAAAATAGTACAAATCACCAGCACCGTTGAATAATCTTGGCTTTGTGTATACGTAACAAAATTTCAAAGTAGGTAAAAGAGAAAAAGCACAATCATTATGGAACAATGTTTATAGCAAACAAAAAATAGCAAAGAGGAAAAGAATTGAAATAGCACAACTTCAAAAGCTTAATCAAGCTGAGCATGGCGGCACGGGCCTGTCATCCCAGTACCTGGGAGGCTGAGACAGGAGGATCGCAGGTTCAAATCCAGACTCGGCCATTTAGTGAGGCCCTCAGCAACGGAGTGAGACACTCTTTCAAAGTAAAAACTTAAAAGGCTGGCCGGGCGTGGTGGCGCACGCTTGTAATCCCCGCGCTTGGGAGGCTGAGACAGGAGGATCGCACGGGGTCGAAGCCAGCCTCAGCTACTGAGTGAGGCTCTCAGCAACTTAGTGAGACCCTGTTTCCAAATAAAATATAAAAAAGGTCTGGGAGTATAGCCCAGAGGTAGAAAGCCTCTGAGTTCCACCAAAAAAAAAAAAAAAAAAAATTAAAAGGCTGGCAGTGTAGCTCCGAAGTAGAGTGCCCCTGGGTTCAACCCCACTACCACAAAAGATAAAAAATAAATAAAAGTTTTATCAAAGATGTAAAGAAATGAAAATGTTGCTATCTACTATGGTAAAAGTAAGTCTTAACAAATATAAAAAATTGACATTATCCAACCTTTATATTAGATACCAACAACATAAAGATGGTCAAAATATGCATTGTAAAATATATTTCTAAATATTTTATAAAATATATGCTTAAATTTTTTTGAGGGTCTGGAGATGGGACCCAGGGGCATTTGACTTCCGAGCTACACCCCCTGCCCTATTTTTTATCCTTTATTTTGAAACAGGGTCTCACTGAGTTGCGGAGGGCCTCACTAAGTAGCTGAGGCTGTCTGCAAACCTTGATTCTCCTGTCTCAGCCTCCTGAATGCTGGGGTTACAAGTGTGCGCCACCACGCCCGGCTTTAAACTTTTTAACTTTTTTTCTTTTGTGGTACTTAGGATTGAGCCCAGCGGCATTCTACCTCTGGGCTATTCCCCCAACAGTTTCTATTTTTTGTTTTGAAACAGGGTCTTGCCAAGTTGCTGAGGCTGGCCTTGAACCTGTGATCCTCCTGTCTCAGCCTCCCAGGTACTGGGATGACAGGGAGGGCCACCACACCTGACAGAATTAAGGTTTTAAAAATGATGAAAATACCTTGTAGAGTTTTATGCTGATAAGTGTGAATCCAGAAAGCAAGATGAATTTTAGAGAGAGAGAGAGAAAAAAAAAGACCTGCTCTAACTCGAGAAGATGAATAGACCTCGAAGACTAAGTAGGTCAGACGCGTAGGTCTAGTCTAACGCCAGGTACAGCGTTTCCACTCACACGAAAATTACCAGACAGATGGCTTTGCCTTCTGTCAAACCTTCAAAGAAAGATAATCCTTACACGATACAAACTGTTCCGGAGGGTTAAAGGGGGAGCGGATCGCGCCCACTGAGTTTGAGCAGCCAATGTAACGTTACAACGTTGAAATTAAAAACACACTGGGTAGTACCAGAGGGGAAATTAAGAGCTAATGTCATTTAGAAACATGAATGAAAATGCTCTGAATCAAATAAGGCCAAACCAGAAAACAAGCAACAAGGACCAAACAACAACAGAAAGAAACGATGGTTTATCCTAGAAATATATGAATAGCAGAAAATCAGATGGGTGTGGTGGCGCTCACCTGTAATCCAGGTACTTGTGGGGGGCTAAAATAGGACGGTCACAAGTTCGAAGCCAGCCTCAGCAATTTAGCAAGACCCTGTTGCAAAATAAAACGTACTGGGGGCGTAGCTCAGAGGTAGAATGTGCCTGGGTTCAATCTCTAATACAAAAAAAATCAGAAAATCCATCAATATATATTTACTACACAAAGATAAAAGAAAACCATTATCTTAGTAGAAATAGAAAGGTCTGAGCCAGGCGTGGTGGCACACACTTGTAATCCTGGTACTTGGGAGGCTGAGGCAAGAGGATCTGGGTTTGCAGACAGCCTCCCTACTTAGTGAGGCCCCCTACAACTTAGTGAGATCCTGTTTCAAAAATAAAGAATAGCCAGGAGTGGTGGGCACGCTTGTAATCCCCGCGCTCGGGAGGCGGAGACAGGAGGATCGTGCAGGTTCGAAGCCAGCCATGCTGGCTTAAGAGACCCTGTTTCCAAATAAAAATATAAAATGGGTCTGGGAGTGTAGCCCGGAGGTAGAAGGGTTCCATCCCCAGTACCTCAAAAAAAAAAAAAAAAAAAAAACTAAAAAATAAGGCTGGGCGTATTAGTTCAGAGGTAGAAGGCCCCTGGGTTCAATCCCTAGCACCACAAAAAAAAGAAAAAGAAACAGGGCCTACGTTGCTAAGTTGTTAAGGCTGGCCTCAAACTGCAATCTTCATGTCTCAGCCTCCCAAGTACTGGGAGTACAGGTGCGCACCACCACATCTGGCTCAGCCTCAGCAATTTAGAGAGATCCTGTTTCAAAATAAAAAATAAAAAGGGCTGGGGGTGTAGCTTGGAGGTAGAATGCCCCTGGGTCCCATCCCCAGTACTACAAAAAAAAAAAAAAATCTACAACTCACATGTCCAACATCCAATCGAGTATTCCTAGACATAAAACAAGCAGGAAAAGAGGCCCCATAACCAAAAGTAAAACCAGCAAATTAATGCCGGGCGTGGTGGCGCACGCTCGTCATCCCCGCGCTTGGGAGGCGGAGACAGGGGGATCGCGCAGGTTCGAAGCCAGCCGCGCGCGCTGGCTTAGGAGACCCTGTTTCCAAATAAAAATGTAAAAATAGGTCTGGGAGTGTAGCCCGGAGGTAGAAGGGCTTCCAGGAACCCCAGTACCACCAAAAAAAAAAAAAAAAAAAAAAAAAAAAAACCAGCAAATTAAAAAAAAAAAACAGGAAATTGAAAAATACCTCTTTGCAGAGGTGAAGAGAGTACTAGGTAGGGATGTTAAACAGCTTTCATAAAATGCCCAAAGATTTAAAGGGAAGCATGGACACAATATAGATAAAAACAAAATTTAGAGAAGGGCCAAGTGCGACTTTGAGAGCTAAAAATATGGTGTGGGGGACGTCTCGGTAAAAACGACAAACCCTAGCCAGGTGTGGCGGCGCACACTTGTAACCCCAGTACTCGGGAGGCTGAGACAGGAGTGCAGGTGCGCGGCCAGCCTCAGCTACTTAGTGAGGCCTCTGCAACTCAGTGAGACCCGGTTTCCAAATAAACCATAATAGCCCGGCGCGGTGGCGCACGCTTGTCATCCCAGCACTTGGGAGGCTGAGACTGGAGGATCGCGGTTCGCGGACAGCCTCAGCTAGTTAGTGAGGCCCTCTGCAACTCGGTGAGACCTGGTTTCAAAACAAAGAATAAAAAATAGGGCTGGGGATGTAGTTCGGAGGTAGAATGTTCCTGGGTTCCATCACCAGTACCACAAAAATACATAATACATAAAGTAATAAGTAAATAAGTAATAAATAAATAAAAACAGAAAAATGAGAACATAGAATGGGGATTATTACAGATTCTTTTCAGAAATTATGCAAGATGGAGCCAGGTGTGGTGGCGCAGGCTGTAGCATCTTTGGGGGAGAGGAGAGGACTTTTATCTCTGAGCTACTTTTTATTTTTATTTTTAAATTTTGAAACAAGGTGTCTCTAGGTTGTTGAGGGTCCACTAAACTGCAGAGGCTGGCTTTGAACTTGAAGTCCCCCATCTCAGCCTCCTAAATTCTGGGATTACGGCTATGCATCCCTGCACCTGGCTGAGTGATATCTTTAAAGTGCTGACAAAAGAAAAAAACAAAACAAAACAAAGAAAAGAAAAACCATCGACCTAGGATTTTTTTTCCCACCAGGGTTCCTGCCACAGTGAATTTCAAAATGGTCCGTTTTTTCTTTTCCTAGAGATGAACGATACCCCGAACGCCTTCCAGGCTCCAGGGCCAACCGGGGACAGCTCCGGGGCGGACGCGCTGACCTGGGCCTACATGGCGGGGTGCTTCCTGGCCATGGTCACCTGTGTGTGCGGGATCGTGGGCAACAGCGTGGCGGCCTGGCTGCTGGGCTCGCGCATGCACAAGACCCCGTTCTGCGTGTACCTGCTCAACCTGGCCGTGGCCGACATCCTCTTCCTCGCATGCTTGGCCACCATGCTGATCCTGGAGACCCAGCCCATGGAGATTCAGTCCCTGCAGATCCGGCCCCTCGAAACGCAGCCGCTGGAGACCCAGCCCACAGGGACGAGGTCCCCGGAGACCTGGCCCATGGTGATACGGCCCCTGGAGACCTGGACCATGGAGACGAGGAACAGGATCATAAAGTTAGATCTCCTGCTGACCTGGCCCCAGGAAACGCAGCCCCCGGAGACCCAGCCTATGGGGACGCAGCCCCCAGAGACCTGGCCCACGGGGACGCGGCCCCCGGAGACCTGGCCCACGGGGACGCGGTCCCCGGAGACCCAGCCCATGGGGACGCGGTCCCTGGAAACCCAGCCCATAGGGATGCAGTCCCTGCAGACCCGGCCCCAGGAAACACAGCCACTGGAGACCCGGCCACAGGAAACGCAGCCCCCGGAGACCCAACCCATCGGGTCGCAGCCCCCGGAGACCCGGCCCATGGGGACGCAGTCCCTGCAGACCCAGCCCCAGGAAACGCAGCCCCCGGAGACCCGGCCCCCGGAGACCAACCTGACCACCAGGATCTACGAGGTTGTGATCAGAATGAAGTACTTTGCCTACACGGCCGGCCTCAGCCTGCTCACGGCCATCAGCACCCAGCGCTGCCTGTCGGTCCTCTTCCCCATCTGGTACAAGTGCCACCAGCCCCAGCGCCTGCCGGCCGCAGTGTGCTCTGTGCTCTGGGCGCTGGCCCTGCTCTTGAACACGCTGGCCTCTTTCTTCTGCAGCGGTTATTGGTATCTCAACACGGCCCATTGCTGGTCGGTGGACATGGCCGTGAGCTCTCTGATTATGGGCGTCTTCACACCCGTGATGACCCTGACCAGCCTCATCATCTTCGTGCGGGTACGCAGGAGCTCTCTGCTGCACCGCCGGCGGCCCCTGCGGCTGTACGTGGTCATCCTGGCCTCGGTCTTCACCTTCCTGGCCTGCTCGCTGCCCCTGGGTATCTACTGGTTTTTCCTGTACTGGGTGCACCTGCCACACAAGGTGAAGCTCCTGTTCAGGAGCTTTGCCCGCCTCTGCTCGGCCGTCAGCTGCAGCGCCAACCCCGTTATCTACTTCCTCGTGGGCAGCCAGCGGAGCCGGAGGCTGCGGGAGTCCCTGCGGGCCGTGCTGGACCGGGCGCTGCAGGAGGAGCCGGAGCTGGAGGGGAGGGAGACCACCTCCACGGGCACCATCGAGGGGATCTGAGGGTGCCGCCCAGAGAGGCCTCCCTCCCCTCCCCGCCAGCACCTGGTCGGCCTGTTGCAGGGAACCCCAAAGGCTTGTAGCTGGCCCTTTGGGGACCTCTTTTCTCTGTGCCCAAACCCCCAAGCCCCCCACACCACAGTGTCCTGGCTTAAAACCGGAACAGAAGGTGTTATTATTAGCTTACAGCCTGATCCTGTCCAAAGCCAGTTAAGGAAAAGGTCTCTAAAGGGATTGGGGTATGGACGCTCACTCCCAGCCAGGCAAGGTGGGGCAATATGTGAGAGTACTGATCTAATCCTAATCTCAGTACTTGGGAGGCTGAGACAGGAGGATCGAAGGTTTGAGACCAGCCTCTGCAACTCAGCGAGACCCTGTTTCAATTAGTGAGACCCTGTTTCAAAGTAAAAAGGAGCCGGGCGCGGTGGCACACGCTCGTAATCCTGGAATTCAGGAGGCTGAGACCAGGAGGATCGCGGTTGGCGGACAGCCTCAGCTACTTAGCGAGGCCCTCTGCAACTCAGTGAGACCCTGTTTCAAAATAAAGAATAAAAAATAGGGCAGGGGGTATAGCTTGGAGGTTCTATCCCCAAACCCACAAAAAAATGAATAAATAAAAATAAAAAGGCTGGAGGTGTGGCTTAGAGGTACAATGCTTATGGGATGCGTCCTCCAGGAAGGCAGGCAGGCAGGCAGCAGGAAGGAAGGTCATAGCCGCCTTCTCTCCCTAAATGGCATCTGTCTCGCCGTGGGCGCACCTCGTGTGTCTGGTCCCACGCTGGTCCTTGGGCAAGTGCAGGTGGCCTCACCTGGCCACCGGGATGGTATCCAGGTGTGGGATGGACCTACTGTGTTCTGCCCACAGGGGGCGCTATTGCTATTCAGCCATGAAAGCGTGAAGGCCTGTCACTTGTGACCCCACGAGTGCACGTGGACGGGCGTGAAAGTAGGGCGGGGGAGGGGTAAGTTCTGGAGCTGGTGGCACAGCAGGGTGATCGTGTAAATAATAATAGATCATATATTTCAAAGCAGCTAGAGAGAGGACTGGAATGTTTCCCTACCAAAAAAAAAAAATAATAATAAAAAGTAAATATTGGGGTTAATGGAAATGCTAATTGCCCTGATTCAATCATTATGTAACATATGCATGTATGAACACACCCCATCAGTCATTATATGTTGATTAAAAATAAAATAAAACAGCCGGGCGTGGTGGTATATGCTTATACTCCCGGCATTCGGGAGGCTGAGACTGGAGGATTTGGGTTCACAGACAGCCTCAGCTACTTAGTGAGGCCCTGTTTCAAAATAAAGAATAAAGAGCCGGGCGTGGTGACGCACGCTTGTCATCCCCGCACTTGGGAGGCCGAGACAGGAGGATCGCACAGGTTCAAAGCCAGCCTCAGCTGCTTAGTGAGGCTCTCAGCAACTTAGTGAGACCCTGTTTCCAAATAAAATATAAAATAGGTCTGGGAGTGTAGCCTGGAGGTAGAAAAGCCCCTGGGTTCCACCCTCAGTACGAAAGAAAGGAAGGAAGGAAGGAAGGAAGGAAGGAAGGAAGGAAGGAAGGATAAAAAATTGTGTGTGGATTATCCGTACACACAAAAATAAAATGATATAAAATAGAAAATAAAATAGAAAAAGAAAAATAAAGAGCCGTGTGCCTTTTGCCCCTGGCTGTGGCCCGGGGAACGCCCAGTCTCTGGATTGGTCCGTCCGTACGGGATGGACGCTCTGGAAGCCCCCTGCTTTCCGTCCCGCCTGCGCTGGGCCCCCTGTCCGCCTCAGGACCCGCTCTCTGGGTCACCTCTGGTGTTTAGGACCTGTGTTCTTGGCCCAGCTCCCGCGGTGGCCTGAGGGGGAGGTGGGGGCCGGTGGTCCCATCACACACCAGCGAAGAGGAGGCCAGAGGGGCACACCTGGCCTTGGGGCACCTCAAAGGCAGAGGGAGCCTCGCTCTCCTCGGTCCCAGAGTCAGGTGGGCCCCAGCAGAGACGCAGAGAGGCGCAGGAAGGACTGCGGACGCCATCGGAGACCAGAGGGCCTGGGCTGGGGGGGGGGGGGGCTCTGAAAGCTGGGAGGCTTCCCGGAGGAGGCAGCACTGCCTGGCCTGAAGGACGGAGAGGGCCTCCAGACCAGGGAATCAGATACGCCCCAAACGCCCCACCTTGGGGCGGTCTGATTGTCGCCTGTTTTAGTTACCTGTTTTATGTCACTGTGACCAAAAAGCGTGACAGGGAAGACATCCGAGGAAAGGCTTCCTCGGCTCACGGTTTCAGACGTCCTGCTCATGGTTGGCCGGCGCCAGGGCAGGCACATCATGGTGGCGAGGAGGGGCGGGGCACAGAGAGCTGCTCAGGTCCTGGCAGCCGGAGGCAGAGAGAGCAGGACCCAGGGACCAGGAGCAGATGCAGCCCCCAGACCACGCCACACCCCCCCCCAGGGCATGGCTCAGCTTGTCAGCCCATCAAGGGGTGGAGCCGCCGCTGAGATCAGAGCCCCGACCCGGTGACTGCACCCCTGGATTTCTGCTTTGCAAACACGGGAACCCTCCCAGGGGACATCGTGAGCCCTCCCAGAGGACATCCTCTATGCAAACCCTCACACCTGCCTCCCCAGCGCAGCTGCCTTCAGCCTCCCGCCTGGGCTGTGTCGCTCTCAGCCAATATCCCTGGAGACTTGTCTGGTCTGCCCTCAGGACTGAGCCCCAGGGTGGGTCTGCTGTAAACGCTTAGTGAGGGCCTCAGTAAGTAGTTGAGGCTGACTGGGAGATGTGATCCTCCTCCCTCAGCCTCCCAAATGCTGGGATTGCGAGCGTGCGCCACCACGCCCTCTCGATAGAGAAGTTCTAGGCGCCACAAGATTTGTTCCTGGGTGAAAGGCAGAGGGACCCCCTCAAGGCCCAGACGGTCAGCAGGACCCACTGGGCTATGAGGACAGCTGAGAGCGATGCCCAGGAGGAGGGGAAGGTAGGAAGCAGGGAGGAGGGGAGGAGGGGAGGAGGAAAGGGAGGAAGGAGAGGAAGGGCAGCCTGAGCTCGCAGACCACAGTGGCTGCTCCCGACAGCGCTGGGCGCCTCAAGGCAACAGAAGGACAACTCAATCCTTAATTTCTTGTTTGGAGAGCTGGACGGCAGCTCAGGGACTTTCTGTGCCAAAACTGAAAGAAATCTTTTTTTTCCCCCTGCAGCCGGGAGGCTGATGAATTTGGAGGAAAAGCGACTCTCGCTATCCACTTCTGCGTGGTGGGCACCTAGAACATCCATGGGGGCGGGCTCGGCGCAGGCCAGCTGCCGCGTACAGCTCGTCATCGGTCATCAGCACTTGGGAGGCGGAGACAGGAGGATCGCGCAGGTTCAAAGCCAGCCGCGCTGGCTTAAGAGACCCTGTTTCCAAATAAAAATAATATAAAATAGGTCTGGGAGTGTGGTCCAGAGGTAGAAGGGTTCCATCCCCAGTACCACCAAAAATATATAAATATAAATATATATACATATGTATATATGTGTGTAGATAGATACTAAAAAATAGGACCGGGGCTATAGCTCAGAGGTAGAATTCCCCTGGGTTCCATTCTCAGTATCACAAAAAAGAGAAGAAAGAAAGAAAGAAAGAAAGAGAAGAAAAGAAAGAAGTGCAAACATTTTTCTTTGTCAACTTTAATGCAACAAATGGATGAGAAGAAACCGATTCATGGAAACTGAAAAAAAATCCCCCAAAAAAGCCGATTTCAGGGGCTTTTTGCTCTCTCTCCCGCGCTGCCCTGCCTTAGCACAAAGAATGAGCACGCGGTGTCCTGGTCCCCGCGGGCCCTCCGAGGGGCTTGTGTATCTTGGAACGCAACAGAAAGCCGGGGCCGGGCTCCCCCCGCCAGGCGTGGGTGGGGGCCCAGAACATTCCTGCAGAGCCGGCCTTGAGACGCAGGGGCAGGAGGGGGCCCCTGGCAGGGACCCCAGAAGCTGCGTGCCTTTTTCTTAACAGTACACAGGCACGGGGCAGCGCGCCCCCCCCCCAGAAAGATCCAAAGTGGCGCCTCTATCGCTTGGGGACAGGGAGAGGCCGTCCATTAGCAAATGAAACATCCACGCAGGTCACGGCTAACCATCCGGGTGTGAGGAGAGGAGCCACGGCTGGGCATGGGCGGCCCCTGGTGACACCCCCGGCGGGCAGCGGGATCCGCCCTGGGCAGGTGGCTGCTGTGGCCCCTCCCCCGCCCGGGCAGGTGCAGGCCTCCCGCTCACTGTCCTGGGCAGCTGGCTGGCTGTGATGGCCGGCTCTGTGTGTCCTCTGGCCCGGGCTGAGGATGCCCAGGTAGCTGATGACAAAAGGGAACTTGAACTGGCAGCAGAGTAAAGACCGTCCCCTCGTCCCCTCGTGCATGTGGGTGGGCCTCGCCTAATCGGCTGAGGGCTGCACAGAAAAAAAGGGTGCAGGAAGCGGGGGCTCCTTCTCCTCCGGCTTAGCAGGAGCCGCACACTCACGCACGCCTCCTAATTCAGCGGCGCCTTAAGTTCCACAGCTGGTAAACAGGAAATAGGGAGACAGGATTCACAGGCAGCGTCTCTCCCAGGAAATCCCGCCCCCACGTCCTCTGCCCAGACCCCGATTGTCCCCAGTCTCCTGGGAGTTACTGTGGCCTCGCCCCACACACTGCACCCCGGGGCAGCCTCCTCAAATCTGTCCCACTGACACCGGAGCCGGGATGGACACCCAGTTCCCCGGTGTGGGGCAAGGGCTGGGCCAGGGCTGCTGGCTGAGCTCAGGAGGACTGTGCTTGGGGTTTGGCACTCTTCTCCACTGTCTTGTCAATTTCCATCTTTTTTTTTTTTCTTTTTATGGTACTGGGGATGGAACCCAGGACATTCTACTTCTGAGCTACACCCCCAGCCTTATTTTATATTTTTTATTTTGAAACAGGGTCTCACTGAGTTGTAAAGAGCCTCACTCAGATGCCGGGCGTGGTGGCGCACGCTTGTCATCCCCGCGCTTGGGAGGCTGAGACGGGAGGATCGCGCAGGTTCGAAGCCAGCCTCAGCTGCTTAGTGAGGCTCTCAGCAACTTAGTGAGACCCTGTTTCCAAATAAAATATAAAATGGGTCTGGGAGTATAGCCTGGAGGTAGAAAGCCTCTGGGTTCCACCCCAGTACCACCAAAAAAAAAAAGAGCCTCACTCAGTAGCTGAGGCTACACTTGAACCTATGATCCTCCTGTCCCCGTCTCTCAAGTACTGGGATTATTTATTCTTTATCCTGAAACAGGGTCTCACTAAGTCATGGAGGGCCTCACAAGTTGCTGAGACTGACCATGGACCTGCGATCCTCCTGTCTCAGCCTCCCAAGTACTGGGATTACAAGCGTGCGCCACCACGCCCGGCTAAATCTTCATTCTTTTGACTTTGTATTTATGTTTGCTAGAAAGTCTGGCGAAGTCCTAGCTTCCAGCGCCTGGCGGGGCCCTGATGTCCCCAAGTCAGAAGTGGCAGTGCAGCCAGGCATGGTGGCGCACGCTTGTCATCCCAGCATTTGGGAGGCTGAGACAGGAGGATCGCGGTTCACAGCCAGCCTCAGCTACTTAGTGAGGCCCTCTGCAACTTAGTGAGACCCTGTTTCCATATAAAGAATTGAAAAATAGGTCTGGGAGTATAGCCCGGAGGTAGAAAAGCCCCTGGGTTCCACCCCCAGAACCATGTAAATAAATAAATAAATAAATAAATAAATAAATAAATAAATATTTAATGCACCCAACAGCAAACCCCTAACTCAGCCTCCCCTGCCTTAAATGCACTCAACACACAAGTGCCGACCAGTAGGTAACTCAGCAACACCAGCCTGTAAGAGTGGCAGGTGCCGAGCTCGAGCTCCACGGGGCCAGGGGAGGCGGGGACACCTCACTGCTGTCTTACCCTGGGCCACATTTCAGGGCCGGACAGTTCCTGTTTATCAGCAGTAGAGCCGCTGAGTTAGGACGCGTACGTGAGTCTTCGGCTCCTAACAAGATAATGGACGCAGAGCGGCTGGTGGGAGGCGCCAGACCACTCAGGACAGCGGGCAAATGCAGGGTGGGCCTGGAGCCGAGGCCCCTGGAGGAGTCTGCGCTTGTTTCAGTCTGTGATAATTGCACTAGGCCAGCAGGGCTTTTACGTTGTGTTGTGTTGTGGCACCAGGGACTGTGTCCCACCCCTGAGCTACACCCCTAGCCAGTTGCATTTTGAAAGAGGGTCTCACGAGGTTGCAGAGGGCCCTGCCCTGCCCAAGCAGGACGTCCGCTTAGGGGTTGGAGGCCCTGCCGTCCTCCGAGGATGCGGGCGCCCTCCCTGCCCACCCTGCGGCTCCCCTCACGGCCCACGCCGGCCTGTTTACTCTCTCACAGGCCCCTCCCCAGCACTGCTGGCCACACTGAACTTCAGGGTTGAGCTGGGCATGGTGGTGCCCGCTTGTAATCCCCGCGCTTGGGAGGCTGAGACAGGAGGATCGCGCAGGTTCGAAGCCAGCCTCAGCTACTGAGTGAGGCTCTCAGCAACTTAGTGAGACCCTGTTTCCAAATAAAGTATAAAATAGGTCTGGGAGTATAGCCCAGAGGTAAAAAATAAAATGCTCCTGGGATCCACCCCCCAGTACCACAACAAACAGACAAAACTTCAGGGTCACCCTTAACTATACAACCTTGGACAAAGTGGGGCTACATCTTGTTTGGGGACTCTTGGCCTGGAGTTCCATCTCCCCCAACCCTCCTCCCTGGAAGAACCTTCACAAAACCAAGTTCCCATGGACAGTGGGGTGCGGTGGTGCACGCCTGTAATCCCAGGACTTGGGAGGCTGAGGCAGGATCCCAGGTTCAAGGCCAGCTCAGCAAGTACTGAGCTGCTCATCAACCTAGTGAGACCCTGTTTTAAAATCTGGAATAAAATAGGGCTAGGCATGTAGCTCAGAGGTAGAAAGCCCCTGTAGTCAATCCCAGGGGAAGAAAAGGGAGAAGAAGGAGGAGGAGGAGGAGGAGGAGGAGGAGGAGGAGGAGGAGGAGGAGGAGGAGCGCTGGCTGCAGGGGGAGCGTCTGTCCTTTCCCAACCACACCCCTCACGTCATGGGCCCACAGAGCTCCTAGCTGGGTCCCTCCTGTGCCAGGCGACTCCCGTGCCTTGGGCAACTTTCCTGGGGAGGCCAGGCCAGGGGAGCACTCCCATTCCTCCCTCCTCCCCCAGGGCCAGGGAGGAGGGAGCATGCAGGGCAGCCTGCCAGCCATGCCCGCTCCTGCAGGGCAGGGCCTAATGGGCAGGTCCCCTGGGCCCCAGAGGGCTCTGCTTCCCGGAGGTGGGCTGGGACCTCTCCTCCTTCTCAGAGGAGGTCGCCTCTCAGGCAGATGGGGGACAGGCCTGCTCTGAGGTCAGACAGCATGAGGACAGCACAGCTGGCCAGGCCTGGCCCAGGGGAGCTGCCCACGAGGCCCATGGTGCACGACTCTGAGCGGAGCACAGACATGATCAGCCGCCCTCCCTCCACCCTGTAGGCCTCTGTTTTGCATCTGAAAAACTGGGCTAATCATCCCTGCCCCCAAGGGCTACGGGAAGGCCAGCGGTGCCCTCAAACCGAGCGTGGCCTCTGCACCCTGCATCCTGCCTCCCATGGCCAGCAGGGTCCAGGGCCAGAGGGCTAGGGATGGACAAGACTAAAGCACCTCCCAGAGCCCAATCAGCTGGTTTGGGCAGATGGGAGAACAGAGCACACTCCTGGTTACTCAGAGACGTCCGGGCCCCAAGCGTGCAGTTGTGCCTGAAACCCCAAGGCAGCTTCAGCTGCGCCAGACACAAGCGTGCAGGACTGGGGAGACAGGAGGCGGAGGCGGGACTTGAGGACCAGCCCTGAGGTGTCTACTGTGTGGGAGGAGGGCCCTGGCCAAAGAGGACCTTGCTCTGAGATCTCCTCCTTCCCTGAGGTAGGGAAGGAGCCCAGCCTGAGGGAAGAGAGAGACCCCTCCATAGCACCAGCGGGGCTTTCTGTGAGCAGCCCGATACCCGGCCGAGCTGCCCACCCTCACCTGCTTCTGAGGCCCCAGCATGGCCGGCTGTGCCACCCCTGCCTTTTCCTGTCCTGGGCATCCTGTGGTCACTTACTTGGTGAACAGTGCGGGCCAAGCACTGGGGGAGGGAGAGCAGCCCCTCCCCTTCCGGGCTGCTCTCCCTTCCCCCTGTGGAAGGGAGAGGGTCATGTTTAAAGATCAGGAGGATCACGTTTAAAGTCCTAATATGAGCCGGGGCCCGGGTCGTGGGACTCTGGGCCCCGGGCCAGACTGCACGTAGCACGCCAGACCCCTGGAGAAACTGGGCCCAGTACCCTGGGTCCTGGACAGGGGTCGTGCGGGGCACTCCAGCCAGGGCCCGGATTGCGGGACTCTGGTCCCCAGGCGGAGTAGTGCGGAGAACGCTGGACCCATGGGGAAACCAACCGGGTCACAGTGCTACTGAGTGCCTGATCCCACTACCTCCTCAAACCACATATACTGTCTTCTCTTATTTAAAAAAAAAAAAAAAAAGGAAAAGAAAAAGAAAAAGAAAAAATATTGGAGAGGGGTTAAGAAAGCCGTGGCGGATGCCAGGACACTTGAGATGCAGACAAAACTTATCCAAATGCACTGGAACTTATGGAAAAATTCCCCGTGAAGGAGGACTGCTTCTTCTCTACATTGTTAAGAATCTTGGACATCACCTGTAAGGAAAGAGTTTAGCGGAGACCAAGGAGAAAGGCGGTGTTGAAAGCGGTCTCCACGAAGGTGGTGGAGACTTGTATTCAGGAGAAGCAGAAATCGAATCCTACCAACCTTATTTTTTTGGAGAAATTACACCAAAGGTCGAATGCTACCGTCGCGCATGCTTAGGAAGACTGGACAACATTCAGAGTGGAAAAAGAGCTTGGGAAAGATTTGAAATGGTGGAGGCAGTGGCATTGGCAGTGGCCAGTACTCAGGGGAGGCAGAGATCTGATGCATTACACCTGGAACCTTTGAAATAATAACCCCAGAGGCAGAATGCTACCACCACGCACCCTCGAGAACGTGGGACAATTGGTTGGACGAAGAGGATTGGAGCCTGCCAAGCGGTGAGACCAGCAATGGACACAGCAAAGCTGGGATTGGAGCCTATTGTGAGGCAAGGCCGGTGCTGGAGCCTCCGAGGCCAGGATCGGAGCCTGCCGAGGGGTTAGGCCAGTGGGAGCCAGTGAGGCCAGGATCAGAGCCTGCCATGAGGCAAGGCTGGTGCTGGGGCCTCCAAGGCTGGGATCAGAGCCTGCCAAAGGGTTAGGCTGGTGCTGGGGCAAGCGAGGCCGGCATCGAAGCCTGCCGTGAGGCAAGGCCGATGCTGGGGCCTCCAACGCCAGGATAAGAGCCTGCTGAGGGGTTAGGCCAGTGCCGGGGCCAGCAGCCGGCATCGGAGCCTTTCGTGAGGCAAGGCCGCTACTGAGGCCTCCGAGGCTGGGATCGGAGCCTGCCGAGGGGTTAGGCCGGTGCTGGGGCCAATGGCCGGCATCGGAGCCTGCTGTGAGGCAAGGCCAGTGCTGGGGCCTCTGAGGCCGGGATTGGAGCCTGCCAAGGGGTTAGGCCGATGCCGGGGCCAGCGGCCAACATCGGAGCCTGCCGTGAGGCAAGGCCGGTGCTGGGGCCTCCGAGGCTGGGATAAGAGCCTGCCGAAGGGTTAGGCTGGTGCCGGGGCCAATGGCTGGCATTAGAGCCTGCTGTGAGGCAAGGCTGGTGCTGAGGCCTCCGAGGCCGGGATCGGAGTCTGCCAAGGGGTTAGGCCAGTATCGGGACCAGCAGCCAGCATCGGAGCCTTCCGTGAAGCAAGGCCACTACTGAGGCCTCCAAGGCCGGATCGGAGCCTGCCGAGGGGTTAGACTGGGGCTGGGGCCAGCGAGGCAAGGCCACTACTGGGGCCCCCGAGGCTGGGATCGGATCCTGCCGAGGGGTTAGGCCAGTGCTGGGGCCAGCGAGGCTGGGATCAGAGCCTGTCTTGAGGCTAGGCCAGTGCTAGGACCTCCGAGACCGGGATCGGAGCCTGCCGAGGGGTTAGGCTGATGCTGGGGCCAATGGCCGGCATCGGAGCCTGCCGTGAGGCAAGGCCACTACTGGGGCCTCCGAGGCTGGGATCAGAGCCTGCCGAGGGGTTAGGCTGGTGCTGGGGCCAGCGAGACCAGAATCGAGGCCTCCCATGAGGCAAGGCCACTGCTTGAGCCAGCGAGGTTTGGATCAGTCCACCGGGTAGCCAGGCCACTACTGGGGCCGTCAAGAGTGGGATCGGTACTTGCAATGCGGCATGCACAGAGAAATATCACAGAAAATAAAAATCAGATGCTTCCCCTAATCAGCAAAAACTAGGAGGAAAGGGGCAACAGGAAGTGGTCAAGCTATAGAAAGGGCCCTATAGTGAAGCAACTAAGGTGACCAATCAGAGGGTATGGAATAGGGGAGGATGGAGCCTCTTTAAAACGCAGGAGGTACATAAACAAATGTATCAAAGTTAATCACCCAACAAGCATGGGATCAAGGGAGGGGGAGGGAATGGGATGGGGACTGGATGAGGGCTAATTGGAAGATGTGTGCTTGTATATCCTCTCAAGTCTTGTACTCCAATGTGATTGATATATGACTACAATGCACCAATTAAAAAATAAATGAAGAAAAAAAAAGGAATAAAAAGTCCCAATATGCACAGTGAGGCCGGGTCTGGAGCCAGCAAGGCCGGGCCTTGAGCCAGTTGTGTGGCAGGCCTGGAACTGGGGCCTGCTCCACAGCAAAGGGCCAACGGGTTTCTTCAGCTGTGTGGCCAGGAAGCTCTAGAAGCTGCTGCTGCCTTACCTCGTCTCTCAGTAGATTCCCAGATCCAAGTGATCTCTATTAGAAAAACAGTTGGTTGTGAGTGGATCATCCTGTCAAAGTTGCTCACCTTCTGGCTTTCAGTAAATGGGAATACGTGTGGAGAAATAGAAGCTCTAATGCATTGTCGGTGGGATTGCAAGTTGGTGCAACCACTTTGGAGAACAGTATGGAAGATCCTCAGAAGGAAAATGAACTGACCCTATGATCCAGCAACACCACCTCTGGTATCTACCAGAAAGAATGAAACCAAAACACCAAACTAAGGCATGAGCAACCATGGTCAGAGCTGCACAGTTCACCACTGCCAAACTTGGAACCAGCCAAGACGTCCTTCAACGGATGAGCGGATTTCAAAGCTATGGGATGTGCACACGATGGAATTTTGCCCAGCCATAAGGGAGAACAGAATTATGGAATTTACAGGGAAATGTCACAAAAATAAGAAATCAGATGGCTTCCCTAATGTGCGAAAACTAGGGAGAAATGGGCAACAGGGGGAAGTCTCGATGAAGAAGGGACCCTGTAGAGGAGCAATGAGGGTGACGTATCTGAGGGGATGAGAGGGAGGAGAAGGGAAACTCTCTACAGCACACGATGTGCTTAAACACATCAAAGTCAATCAGGAAGCCAAGCAGGGGTAGGAGGGAGGGGGAGGGCAGGGGTTAGAGAGTGGGGAGGGCTGACTGGGTGATGTGTGCGTGTGTATCTCCACAAGTTTTTATCCTATTAGGATGTATGACTACAGTGCACCAATAAATATTTATTTAAAGCCGGGCGTGGTGGCGCACGCTTGTAATCCCCGCACTTGGGAGGCGGAGACAAGAGGATCGCGCAGGTTCGGAGCCAGCCTTGCTGGCTTAAGAGACCCTGTTTCCAAATTAAAAAAAAAAAAAGGTCTGGGAGTGTAGCCCAGAGGTAGAAGGGCTTCCAGGAGCCCTAGTACCGCAAAATAAATAAATAAATAAATAAATAATTAAAAATAAATAAAAATAAAAAATAAAAAAATAATTTAAAAAAATATTATTTGGAAATAAAAATAAATAAATAATAAATGAAGTCCTAATAGCCAGGCTGGGCACAGAGACACACATCTGTAATCCTCTGTAATCCCGGCTACCTCTGAGGCTGGGACAGGAGGATCACAAGTTCAAGGCCAGCCTCAGTAACTTAGCAAAACCCTATTTCTCAAATGAAAAGGGCTGGGGGTGTAGCTCAGTGGAGGAGTGCCCCTGGGTTTAATCCCCAATACCAAAGAAAAAGTCCCAGGTTAGCCAGGCACGGTGGGGCACACTTGTAATCCCAGCACTTGGGAGGCTGAGACAGGAGGATCTCAGTTCATAGATAGCCTCAGCATTAGTGAGGCCCTCCACAACTTTGAGACCCTGTTTCAACATAAGGAATAAAAAATAGGGCTGGGAGTATAGCCCAGAGGTAGAATGCCCCTGGGTTCCATCCTCAATACGGCACAAAAAAAAAAGAAAAAAAGAAAAAATCCCATGTTCTAAGCCCCCTGCATAGGGCACTGGTAGCTCGCCTATTGGATGGAGATAAAGGGGTCCTGGGGGTCCTGGGGAAGCAGCTGGGGCCAAGGGAAAAGGGGTCCTGGGGGACTCGGGGTAGAGCTTTCGATAGAAAGAGGTGGATCCGTGTGTCAGCCACCTCCAGAGCCCTGTCCTGTCCGTCACAGTTAGATACCAGCACAGTGGCCGGCCAGGAGCTGGCGGCACGCACAGCCATCTGACCCGCACAGATGGCCTGCGCGGGGGACAGCGGGACCGGGAGGGGCCTTGGTGGCCACGGGAGCAGGCAAGGCTGCACTGCCGCTCTTCTTGGCCTCGGATGACCGCGGAGGGAGGCAGGCAGGGGGGCCGGGCAGGATCTGGGGCGGCTCCGAGAGAACCGGCCAGGGCACAGGGGTGGCCGAGTGGAGGGCCACGGGCTGCTCGGCCCTCAGGACCCTGTCGCTCTGTGTCAGCCCTGCTCACCCAGGGGCCTGTAGACCAGGAACAGGGTGCTGCACCCCACCAACAAGCGCTCCACCCCTGCACAGACCATGCACACAGCAGGCGCTTAATATGTGTTTAATAAGCCAGGTGTGGGGCACATACTTGTAATCCCAGCACTTGGGAGGCTGAGACCAGAGGATCGCGGTTTGCAGACAGCCTCAGCTACCTAGCGAGGCCCTTTGCGACTCAGCAAAGGTTCTTGTATTAAGCACCAGGTTCTTGTATGAAAGTTTACCTATTTATTTCTCCTACTGGACACCCCCAAGACAAAGAGCGCAGAGCACAGACCTCTGAGGCGGGGCTGTGCATACGGGGTGGGAGGACAGGCAATAGGCTGTTTCTGGAAGAGACAAGACGCCCGTATCAGAGCCCACTACCACTGCCGGAGGGACACCCAGGGGCCAGGAAGGCGCGGACCACACGGACCATGGCCTCCCCGCCTCCCCGGTCCCCTGCAGCCAGCCACAAGCAGGCCCTGAGTGTGAGGATGTGGCCCCAGAATCTCAGCCCAGCTTCACTGAGCAGATCACGAAAAATTGGATCTGGGACAGAAGGATGAATAAATGGCCAGCAACCGTGGGCGGGTGAAGGGGAAGGGTGCAGGAGACCACCCAGCTGGGCACCGAGCAGCGCTGAGCAGACCCCTGCAGCTCTACGGGACCAAGTCCTCTGGGCCCACCTCTAGGGAGCGGGCTGCGGCCTCTCTGCCCAAATCCCAGAGCCACACAGCCCGAGCCTGGAAAATGGCCGTTTTGCCCCTTGGAGTTTTCCAGAACTGTGTTGTGTAGCCATGGTAACCGCCCAGCCCTCCTCCCTCGGGCGAATCAGAGCCCGCCCCAGCATCTGGCTCCAAGCGGACCGGCCAGCCAGGGTCCCCTCCCAGTTGGCCCTGTTCATTCTGTTACCCTCAGGACGAGGCTGCAGCGGCTGCTGCTCACCAAGCCCAGATCCGCCTCTCCAGAAGCTGCTCTCCTGCCTGGATCCTGAATACTGGGCTATTTCTCCCACAGAGTGCAGCTACACGATATTAAAACACCCATTCTAACCCCGGCGTGGTGGCGCACGCGTGTAATCCCAGCATTCAGGAGGCCGAGACAGGAGGATCGCGGTTCACGGACAGCCTCATGTACTCAGTGAGGCCCTTTGCAACTCAGTGAGACCCTGTTTCAAAATAAAGAATAATAATTTAAAAAAAGGCTGAGGGTGTAGCTCAGAGGTAGAATATGCCTGGGTTCCATCTCCAGTACCGCAAGAAGAAAGAAAGAAAGAAAGAAAGAAAGAAAGAAAGAAAGAAAGAAAGAAAGAAAGAAAGAAAGAAAGAGAAAGAAAGAAGAAGGAAGGAAGGAAGGAAGGAAGGAAGGAAGGAAATGAGTAGGGCAGGGGACATAGCTCAGAGGTAGAACACCGCTGGGTTCAATCCCCAGTACCACAAATAAATAAATATATACATATATATATTAAAAGCTTGTTATCTAGAATATATAAAAGCATCTTATATCTCAGTAGTAAGACAAACCCACTTTATTTTTTTTTTCCTGGCATGGTCGAGTTCTTGGAATTTCCTGGTCATGATTCACTAGGTGGGTGGAGGAGTCAGTGTCCCCATTAGTGCTCTGATGAAAAGCCGGTGGTACTGGGGGTGGAACCCAGGGGCTTTCTACCTCCGGGCTACACTCCCAGACCTATTTTATACTTTATTTGGAAACAGGGTCTCACTAAGTTGCTGAGAGCCTAAGTAGCTGAGGCCGGCTTCGAACCTGTGCGATCCTCCCGTCTTAGCATCCCGAGCGCAGGGATTACAAGCGTGCGCCACCACGCCCGGCAACAAACCCACTTTAAAAGCCACAAAAGGATGGGGCACCGCTTGGTGGTAGAGACTATGCTTAGCAGGCACACAGCCCTGGGTTCTTATCTCCTTTGGTGAATTATCTTTTGCCAAAAAGGGGATGGGTGGGTGATGAACAGACATTTCACCAAAGGAGACGCAGAATATCTTGTAATCAAAGGTGCCGGCCATCATGCATCTTTAAGGAAATGCAAATGAAAACTGCAATGAGCCGGGCGTGGTGGTGCACATGTGTAATCCCAGTACTTGGGAGGCTGAGACAGGAGGATCGCAGGTTCAAGGCCAGCCTCAACTGGCCTTCACAACTTAGAGACCCTATTTCAAAATAAAAATAAAAATCTATATAGGGCTGAGGGTGCAAGTCCAAGGTAGAATGCCCCTGGGTTCAATCCTCAGTACCACACACACACACACACACACACACACACACACACACACACAAAGAAAACTGCAATTAAATGCCAGACATACCACAAGGATGGCTACAATCACCACCACCATCAGACAATAGCTAATGTTGGTAAGAAGGGAGAGAAACCGAATCCCTCACATTGCTGTTAGACATGTAAGATGAAACGCCGCTCCAGAAAAACTGATTCTTTAGAAAAATGTAAGCCGGGCGTGGTGGCGCACGCTTGAAATCCCAGCATTCGGGAGGCTGAGACCAGAGGATCGCGGTTCACAGACAGCCTCAGCTACTTAGTGAGGCCGTCCGCAACTTAGTGAGGCCCTGTTTCAAAATAAAGAATAAAAATAGGGCTGGGGGTATAGCTCGGAAGTAGAATGCCCCTGGGTTCCTTCCCCAGTACCACAAATAAATAAATAAACAATTAAATAAATAAAATATATATACATATATATAAACTTAGTATATGACCCAGTAATCGCCTAAGCACTCACCCGAGAGAAACGCGCACACACACTCACTCACACTCCTTGGAGGTGAGTGTCCACTGCAGCCCCAGGGGTCCAGTCCCTGCAGCCCCTTGGTGCCTGGGGGAAGGGCCTCACTAAGTAGTCGTCTGTCCATGAACCGCAATCCTACGGTCTCAGCCTCCCAGGTGCTGGGGTTATAAGCGTGCGCCACCAATAAAATTGGGCTAAGGCAGGCGTAGCTTGGAGTAAAATGCTTCCGGGTTCAATCCTCAGTACCAGGAAGAAACAACACAAAAGCAAAACAGAAAAACCTAGAGTCAGAGCCGGGCATGGGAGCACGCTTGTAATCCTAGCATTCAGGAGGCTGAGACCTGAGGATCGCGGTTCGCGGCCAGCCTCAGCTACTTAGTGAGGCCCTCTGCAACTCAGTGAGACCCTGTTTCAAGATAAAGAATAAAAAATGGAGCTGGGGGTGCAGCTTGGAGGTAGAATGGCCCTGGGTTCCATCCCCAGTACTATAAAAAACCCCAAAAAACACAAAATACAAAAAACAAAACAAAAACAAAAACAAAAAAAAAAACAAAGACAACGCTGCCCCATGCTACTGAAGGGTAGACTGCGAAGTCAGGCTGTCGAAGGCCCACATGCAGAGGACTGTGTACTAGTATGAAGTTTCCAGAAAAGGCCAGTTTACAGGCAGGAAGCCGTCGGTGGTTTCCGGGGCCCAGTGGGCGCAGGCGGCCGTGGGCCTCTGTGGGGTGATGGACGGCACGGTCCTGAGCGTGTGCAAGAGTCGCTGAACAGCACTCGCGTGAGTAGGTGGACTCTGCGGGACGGTAACTAGTCCTTCGTCACTAGTCCTCCGTCACTAGTCCTCCGTCACTAGTCCTCCGTCACCAGTCCTCCGTAACCAGTCCTCTGTGAAGCTGCAGGGGACAGTGGCCCGGGGTGAGGGCCGGGAGCCGGGCCCGCAGAGGGAGGCCCCGTGGCAGGAACTCAGAGCGGGCAGCCCGTCCTGGAATGCTGGAGCTGGCCACACACCGCCCGCCCGCCAGGGCTGCTCCCTGCTCTGCGCCTCTGCACTCAAGTTTCCAGACCAAATAAGGCCACAGTGCCTGCCATGCTCCTGCAGAGACACAGCCCAAGTGCCAAGGCTGTGAGGCAGCCCGAGCCTCCCCTGTGCTGCAGCGCCCCAAACCAACCCAGGTAACCGTGGGCCACCCGCGGGGTGGCCATGGACCGCGTCACCGCAGCTTTGCAGGATGCCCGGGATAAGCCAGGGCCACCTGCCGGTGCCCGGCACAGTGCCACGGCCTCCCTTGAGCGCCTCACTTTCTTCAGAGCTCCCGCGTGGGAGGGGTCCTGGCATCGCCCTATTTTACAAATGAGGAAACTGAGGCACAAGGAGAGGGAAGGCTGGGAAGGTTTTTCCCAGACCCGCCCCAAATCCAGGGCCTACAGCGGACTGTCCCCTCCAAGATGAAGCCAAGGCCGAGCCTCCTCAGTGACCCTCCGCAGAGGACCCCCGCACCAGGAGGGGCGCTCTTGGTACCCACGTGACCCGCCCTTCTGCAGGACCGAGCAGGGCCTGCGGGGAGATGGTGCCGCCGGCTGCGCAGACGCTGTCCTGGGACACGGTCTCTCCTGAGGGCTAACATGTGTCCAGTCGAGCTGCGGGACATTTTCCAACTGCCACAAACATTTTCCTAAGAAGTTCTCTGGGGTGACAAATGGAAACTTCTAGTGTTACTTCGCTGCTGACTTTTTTTTTTTTAATGCAATACTAGTGATGTACCCAGGGGCATTCTACCTCTGAGCTACTCCCCCAGCCCTATTTTTTATTCTTTATTTTGAAACAGGGTCTCACTGGGTTGCAAAGAGCCCTACTATGTAGCTGAGGCTGTTCATGAACCACGATCCTCCTGTCTCGGCCTCCTGGATGCTGGGATGACAAGCGTGCCCACCGCGCCCGGCTCCACCGCTGACATTTTAACAAAACCCCCTCAAGGGTTGAGCGGGCAGTGGTTAAAGGGGAAAAGGCTCCGTGTGCGAGGGCGGGCGCGGGACTGCCGTGGAGGGCGCCAGCACGGCCTGGGCGTGCCAGGGCAGGGCCACAGTGCTGGTCACCTCGAGATCCCCGCCCAGCCGGCGGCGGGGGAGCGACAGTCCCCGCTGCTTCACAGACATGATCGTGACCTGTTGAACCACACGCCAGCATGTGGACTCGGGTCCTGCCAATTCCGGTGGCTTCTCCCACGCAGGCCGTGCTGTGGCCCCGGTGGGATGGGGGAGCGGAACCTGGATTCCAGGCCCTCCCTCTCCAGCGGGTAAGAGGGCACTGACTCACGCTGCCTTCGTACCGGGACACATCTACCCAACAAGGCACCCAGAGTGGGCGTGACTGACCCGCAGAGGGCCCGCGGCCGCCTGCCTCCTCCACCAGGGAAGGGTGGAGCGGAGGCCGTGCGGCTGGTCCAGTGCTCAGACGCGGCCACCGTCATCCCCACCCCACCTGACCCTTGGCCTTTCCCTCCAGCAGAGCGTGGCTGGCTGCTGGCGTCTCCAACGGAAAAAGAGCCAACGACTCTTCCCTTCAGCACCCAGCGTGGCTGCAGGGCAAGCTCCTGATGGGCCTTGTTGGGATTCCGGCCTTGCTGTGGCCAGAAGGGCAAGTTCCTGCGAGCCAGCCGAGGACGCCTGCATCCCAGGTATGCCCGCACTGGAAACTTGTCGCGGTCCTCATCTCCAAAATGTAACGAGCAGTCAGAGGCTGGGTGCTGCGCAGGCGCTCAGGAGGGGGCGCGGCCGTCACCCTGCAGTGCTCCCCCCACCGCCCTTTGTAGTAAGGACGTAAAGGAAATTAAGGCTTTTAGCCTTAGAAGCCCTAGAGACAACGGAAGCCTTTGACCTTAGAAATACACAGAGGCAATCGGGGCCTCTGTTCACCTCCTCTCCTGTGACTCGGCTTGGTTACAGGAAAGGTAAACCCAGGGGCCGCTTCAAAGCACCCAAAGTTGATGAGCAACCGACACTGCCCACTACAACAGAGGTGGAAACAAGGTAGATTGACACAGTTTGCAGACAGCCTCAGCTACTTAGGGAGGCCCTTCGCAACTCAGTGAGAGCCTGTTTCAAAGTAAAGAATAAAAGGCCGGGCGTGGTGGCGCACGCTTGTAATCCCCGTGCTTGGGAGGCAGAGACAGGATCTCGCAGGTTCGAAGCCAGCCTCGCTGGCTTAAGAGACCCTGTTTCCAAATAAAAATATAAAAATAGGTCTGGGAGTGTAGCCCGGAGGTAGAAGGGCTTCCAGGAACCCCAGTACCACCAAAAAAAAAAAAAAAAAGAATAAAAATAGGGCTGGGGGTGTAGCTCGGAGGTAGAATGCCCCTGGGTTCCAACCCCAGTACTGCTAAAAAAAAAATAAAGAAAAAGAAATATTACTATCCCATTGCCTTGGTAACGCTAAGACATACCAACATTAAATCTGTATTTAAGGGGCCGAGGTGGGGGGCAGAGGTCCTGAATTTTCAGCTTCTCCATCTCCAGTGTGGCTGCCAGGACACCCTGCTTTTCTTCTCTTCCCTTTCTATTTCCTACTGATTTTGTAATAAGGAATTGCTAACGCTGCACCAAGCTATTACTTGCAGCTTCCCTACTCAACAGATTCTAGTTGAATAAAGAGCCCACAGTGCCGTTACAACCGTCACACCGGGAAGAAGGCGTCCAGCAGGTGAGGGACGCAGCGCCCAGCCTCGGCAGCCAAGCGGCAGCACCGTGCGCCCCTGCCCCGCGGCTGCACTCCCGACGCGGCACCGTGCTCCCGGCGAGCAGCCCGGGGAGCACAGCCATCGCCGGCGTGCGGCGCTCAGCCTGCTCCGCACACATCAGCCCCATCCGCACTTACTTAAGAAACTGAACGCGCTCTATGTAGTACTTGAGTACAAAATGCAGTGAGGGAGCCGGGCGTGGTGCACTTGATTGCAATCTCAGTACTTGGGAGGCTGAGACAGGAGGATCGCAGGCTTGCAGCCAGCTGCAGTAACTTAGTGGGGCCCTTCAAGAAGTGGAGGGGCCTTTGTGAGATCCTGTTTCCAAATAAAAAATAAAATAGGGCTTGCCAGGCGTGGTGGCGCACGCTTGTAATCCCAGCGCTCGGGAGGCTGAGACAGGAGGATCGCACGGGTTTGAAGCCAGCCTCAGCTACTTAGTGAGGCTCTCAGCAACTTAGTGAGACCCTGTTTCCAAATAAAATATAAAAAAAGTCTGGGAGTATAGCCTGGAGGTAGAAAGCCTCTGGGTTCCACCCCCAGTACCACCAAAAAAAATAAATAAAATAAAATAAAATAGGGCTAGAAGTGTAGCTCAGTGTTAAAAAAAAAAACAAACCCTGGATTCAATCCCCAGTACAGCTACCAACACACATACACACACACACACTCTCACACTCTCTCTCTCTCTCTCTCTATTAGGCAGCCAGGGGTGGCACATGCCTACAATCCCAGCTACTTGAAAAGCTGGGGCGAGAGGATCAAAATTTGAGAGCAGTCTATACGACTTAGCAAGATTCTGTCTTGGAGCAGAACATTTCAAAAAGAGCGGGGGGCGCAGCCCAGTGGTAGAGCACCTGGGCTCGGTCCCTGATACAGCCCAGTGGTAGAGCACCTGGGCTCGGTCGCTGATACAGCCCGGACAGACAAATCAAAAAGCCCCCACAACAAAACAAACAGTGAGTCCTGTCCTCTTTCCTTTTCCAAACAATTCAGTCCAAAAGCGACCATGGGCCGGGCCGGGCCCGGCAGCCCACACCTGTAGTCGCAGTACTCGGGAGGCTGAGCCAGAAGGATCACAGGTTTGGGGCCAGGTCCACTAATTTAGTGAGAGAGATCCTATTTCAAAACAGAAAATAAAATAGGACTAGGGTTTATCTCAGAGGTACACACCCCAGGGCTCGACACCCAGCAGCACAAAAACATAATCTGCTTCCGGTTATGGAAGCCAGCGGGCAGGCCGTGCACGGAGGGGAGGGCCGGTCCAGGCTGCGCGGGTGTCTGCCGGGCAGCAGAGTGGGACAGGAGATGACGGAGCCGAGGAAGCACCGGGGAGGGTGGCGCAGGGACGGCACGCGGCTCCTGAGGGCTACTCTGGATCGCCCAGGAGGGCCGTGGGGCATCAAGACACACCCACAAGTGCCACTGACGTCCAGGGTGTGGGCAGGAGCCTGGCCAGGGGCTCTGCCCAGCCCCGCAGGCTCGACTGTCCACAGTTTGTTTACAGTGCTCAACTTTCCCATGCGGACTCTGCCCCCTCGTTGGTTGAGGAGCCGAGCGAGAGGCAGCCTTCCCGTGCCCGGCCCTCCGCCCATGCCACCGGCCCCTCTGAGCGCCCTACACCAGAGCTCCAGACGCGGGGGTTCGCCGGCAGCCCGCGAGTGTGAGATCTGAGCAAGAGGCGGGGGCACTCACCCCACACACGCAGCAGGCACACTGCAGGGTATGTTAACTTCATGTAAATAATTTATGAGCCTTTGAAACAGAGACCTGAGGCTAAAGTACATCCGATGATGTTCTCATAAATAAGACATTTGGCCAAGGACACTGGTGAGTGCTGGGGAGGCCCGGCCCCGCCCCAGCCCAGCAGGAGGGAGGGAGCCCGGCCCCAGCCTTGTCCACGCGCCGAAGCCCAGCAGAGGCGAAGCCCACTCGACGAGGCCAGCAACGCTTCCGGGCCCGGGCGGCAGTGGCGGGCGGCTGACCTGGGTGCTCTCCACCGCTGCCGGCTGGGGGGCCGGTCCCTCCGGCGCGGGGGTCACGTCCCCGTCTCCTTCCTCCTGCTCCTCTGGCCGCTCAGCTCCCCCAGCTTCCTGTCCAGCCTCCTCTGCAGCTGGGCCCTCTTGGCCGGGTCCAGCGACCGGTCCTTGGTCCCACTGCCCGCGTAGAGCACGCCTTCGCGGCTGATTCTCTGCCGGGCGTAGGCACGCGCCTTCTCGCCACAGCCGTGGACCTGGGAGTAAACGGTGGTCAGCGCAGGGTGGTGTGGGGAGCCTGCAGATCTGTCGTTAAAGAGCCAGGCCCCAGGAGCCCACGAGACTCAGGCTCTCTGTCCCGGGGCTCGCCCTTGGCCTGCGCCTTTACCCTGCAGGCAGCAGGCGGCCTGGGCTGGGAGCGGAGCACTCCATGTGTGGTCGGGAAACCACCGGCTAACCGCACAGCCATGGCCACAGCACTCCCCCGGCCTCCAGTCCCCGGCTAGGGCCACTCTGGCCACAACAGGGCCTTGTTGACACCTCTGTGAGCCTGCTGTCTCTAGACTAGCCTGAGGCCCCCAGGCCCCTCCCCGCTGCATGCTGAGGGCCTCTGCCCTTCTCCCTTGGGGTCTGGGCCCACCCTGATGACTGCACCCAGATTACCCCCGAGAAGGAAACCAGGGGCAATGGGACAGTCCTGTGTGGAGCCCCACTACCATGGCCGTGACCAGCAAAGACCACACTTTAGGTCCCTGTGCCCGGTACCACAGCAAGCCGGCTCTAGCCTCTCAAGAACACGCTCTGGGGACAGTCAGAATGCGAGCGGGCGGCCACATACCTCGGGCAGGTGGTGGCTGAGGCAGTAGCGGCGGCCGCAGAGCTGGCAGAGCTGGCCCAGGGTCACGACGCTGGCTGAGCATTTGCTGAAGCCGCAGGTGTTATCAGCCTTGACGGCAGCGGACACCAGTGCGTCAAAGTCCTCCTCGGCCGGCCCGTCTGTGGCAGGGCGCCCTAGAGAAAGAGGTGGGCTCAGGCAGGCAGAGAGAAGGTTCCTGTGGCACCACAAAAAGCCACACATGCCCGCCCCCCTTCCCGAGCCCCGCCGGCACGCAGAGCAGTGAGCTGGGCAGCAGACCATGCCTCCGTCCAGGCTGCGAGGGCCCCTCCGACTGGCCCGGCTTCTTCATGGAGCCAAAGGTCCAGAGCACATGGGGTGAGTAGCGGGCAGGGCTGTCCAGGGCCCTGGTGCAGGGGGGCCTTCCACAGCACCCCTCTCGTCCAGCAAGCGTGGAGATGCCCCCTGGGACACAAACCCAGCCACGCACAAGTCCAGGAGCGCGAGGCACCACGCGGCAGCAGGGGACCACGACCTTCTTACCCAGAGGCGACAGCAAGTTTTGCAGTCCAAAAGTGACTCGTCTAGACCACTGCCTTCTAGATCATACCCCCCATCGCGGCCCTTCTGCACTGTGCCCCCGCCTCCCTAACTAACCCTCTTGAACTCCTCTGAACAACGTGAGAAGTTATAAAAACAGGAGCGGAAGGTGAGCAGCCCGTGGCACGCGTCTACACAGCAGAGGCCGGGGGCAGGAGACGGAAGGGCCACCCACGCGGGAGTCGGCCTCGGAGGCAGGACACAGGAGGCGGGGCCGGCAGCCAGGGTGCCCCAGGCCCGTCCACACGGCCGCTCCTGCCTCCTGGCAGGAGCTCTTCCTGAGCCTGCAGCCCCAGCAGGCGCTGACGCTGCCGGGCTCCAGGTCAGAGCCGGGCCTAGAGGCGGCCTGGAGAGCAGCCATCCTGACCTCGGGACGCAGGTCCCTCCTCACCCTTGATGGCAGCAAGGGAACGTGCCCAGGCCCCAGGGGGAGGAGGGGCGCCGGCCGGGCCCCAGCACCCGCCCCGCCCTCTGCCTGCAGCTGAGTACGTGCAACCCAGGTATGGGACAGCCGGGCGGCCCGGGCCACCTCTGCATCTGAGCTGCCGGCCAGGGCACAGCCCGAAGCCCCGCAGGGCCGTCACGGCCAGAGCTGGAGTGGCAAAGGGACCAGAAAGAAGGTGACCGCCATGAGAAGCGCTGTCAAGGGGGCTGGGCGCCTTCCACCCAGGCCAGGGCCCAACCCCGCTGCAGGTGTGGAAGGGCGGATGGAACGCCGCTCCCTGGGGAAGCCATGCCCAAGGGCTGGTGGCCCCTGGTCCCTACCGCGGGCCTGGGCCGAGGCTGCTCACGAAGATGGCGTAACGCGGGCTGGCCTGGCGCCCTGGCTCCGGAGCCCGCCTCCCTCGCGGTCTTGCCCACAGGGCTGCGGTTCTAACAGGAGCCCGGTGCCAGCAGGCCTATAGTTCTGTGCTGGTGGGCCCTGGACTGCAAGGAGAGCCGGGGACCCCAGCGGGAGGCGGGCACAGGGCGCAGTGCAGGGTGAATGCACAGCACACGGCCCGCCTGGGACCAGCACAGCACACTCAGCGAGCTTGGCGCCCACCTCTGGGCCCAGTAGTCTGAGGGGGTGAGGCCCCAGGCCCCGAGCCCGCGGGACGGCTGCCCTGTGCTGGCGAGCTCCCCGAGAGCTTCCTGGCTGCTGGGCACCACGAGCCTGGGCCTGGGGGCCAGAGGCGGTTACTGCGGCAGGAGGGCAGGCCACAGAAGGCCGCTCAAGGATGCAGGCCAAGGACCCAGGCCGGCCGCAGCAGTGATCCTTCCCCGGGCGGTGTTTCCAGGGAGGGCGCCCCAGCCCTGCTCTCGATAGCTGGTAGCACTTACCCTTTGCCTTTTTCTTCTTCTTTTCTAGAACCTTCTGTAGCCCCGAGCCCGCGGCTGGCTGCTCCTCCTTGGCTGGCCGCTCCTGGCGGCCCCTCTCCCGCCGCAGCCTCTCCAGGTGCAGAGCCTTCAGATCCAGCGGGGCCGATCTGCGTGGCTCCCCGAGGGGCTGCTCTGGCTGCGGCTTTGGCTGGGGGGGGCTGGGGGGCTCGGGTGGCGGGGGTGTCCTGCGGCCGGCCCCCGCGGGGCCCCTCTTGCTCACGGTGATGAACCGGGCCTTCCCCTCCCCAGCACTGTCGTGGCGCAGCCCCAGCTCCTCGGCTATCTGGTGGACCCGCAGCCTGTCGTGGGAATTCAGGGACGCGGGGAACTCCAGCCGCGTGTCCTCGCTGGCCACGAACGCCTGGATCGTGGCCCTGAGGTGCTCCATGCCTCCCGGGCCCCCTGCTTCTCCCAGGCTGCCCCCGTTCAGGCTGGGCTGGCAGGGGGCTTTGCAGCCTGAAGGCTGGGGGCCTGGCTTCCTCCGCTCACGTGTGGTGGCGGCCGCGCTCTCCCGGCGCCCCTCCTGCTGCCGGCCTCCGGCCTTCTTGGCTGAAGAAGCAGGGCCCGGGGGCCTGGAGGCCGCGCGGCCATGGCTCTGGGAGTGCTCGTGGGCATAGCTGTTGGGGACCAGGTCGTCCAGGTACTCGAAAGCCGTGCGCACCTCCCCGTGCTCAGTGAAGTAGCCCACCAGGGTCTTCAGGAACGCGTGGCTGCTGACCGTGCGGGAATCGCAGACCACAGCCACATGGCGCCGGGCACGGGTGACAGCGACGTTGATCCGCCGGTCCTCGGCCAGAAAGCCCACCTCACCTGAGCAGGGAAGGGGCAGCCCTGAGCACACCGACTCGGGAGGGCAGGGAGGCGCGGCCGCCCACGCCAGCGCCCGGCACGGCCTCTTCCCCACCCTGCCTGGGACACAGCCGGGGCGGGGGTCCCCACCTCCTGACTTCCACCCACCGCCCAACAGGCGCCAAAGCCACGAGTGAAGGCTGGGCTTCTGGCTTCAACTAACTAACTTTCTTTCTTTCTTTCTTTTTGTGGTACTGGGGATGGAGCCCAGGGGCAATCTACCTCCAAGCTACACCAAAAACCCATTTTTATTTTTATTTTGAAACAGGGTCTTGCTAAGTTGCTGGAGTTCTTGCTAGGTTGCTGAGGCCGGCCTCAAACCTGTGATCCTCCTGCCTCAGCCCTCCTGCCGTTAGACGTGTGGCTGCGCGCTGGGCCTTGGCTGACGTGAGCTCACGGAGGGCCAGGCTGTGCTCCGCGGCGACAGCAGTGACCCGCGTCCTCAGCACCAACACGCCCTCGTAGTGCCCCAGGGCCTGGCCAGTTCGCACCTTTCCTGTTGGACCTGACGAATGACAGTATCACGGCCTCCTTTTCTCGGCCTTGGAAGCCGTCGACAGACTTGATCTCGAGCTCGGGGTGCTTGTGTGCGAGGCTCTGCCTGAGCAGGTCCACCTGAAACACCAACACGGCCCTGGCCCATCCGCCACCCAGCACGACAGTGTGGAGACCCCGCCTCGGCCAGCGGAGGGAGCCAAATGGGGTCCCCTGAGCAAGCCAAGAGTGTGCCGGCAGGACGCCTCCCCACGGGGACCCCATCCTCAGACACGCGTGACGCAGAGCCAGGATGGCGTTGTGACGCCGCCTCCCTGGACCGTACGCCACCCAGACGGCCATGGGACCCGGGCCTAAGCCGAGGCTCGAGATGGCCCAGGGACCACTGCTCCGCTGGGACCCGTGGGAGGACAGCGCCCCTGAGGAGCCGGGACCCCGGGGGAGGACAGCACCCCTGAGGTGCTGGGCCACCTGGGGCAGCAGGCCAAGACCAAAGTCAACATGGCACCCACTGGGGGCCCGGGGCCGACCGTCAGGCGGAGGGCTCCTGTTATGGCGGTGTGCACTTCTGGGTTACACGGCCAGTGGATTCCCTCGCCTTAACCCCTCCAGGCTGGCTGAGAGAAGTGGCAGCAGCCCCTCACCTGGAGGTTGTAGGGCGTGATGACGGCGATGTCGCCGGCTCGCACGCCGGCGTCCACCAGCGCCTGGACGTGCAGGGTGACAAGGCGGACCTCACCTGCGGGGGAGAGGCCTTGAGTGCGGGAGCCGCGCTGGCCGGCCACTGCGCTTCCTGTGGTGGCACCTGACCACGCTGTGCCCGTGGGCCCTGCAGGGTGTGCTGGGAACGGGCACCTGCCGGAGACTCTCCAGGCCCCATGCCTGGTAACCTGAACTGCACACCAGCGGGGCCTGGCCGCCCGTCCGTGGAGAGGCGAGGGTGCTGTTGGGTGGCAGGGATCTTGCATGAGAATCCCCTACCAGCTAGCCGCGTGCTCTCAGGGTGAGGCCCGACAGAGCTGCTGGACCAGCAACGCGCGGTCACAGGCCGCGGCCCCAGGAGGGCGGGGGCTGGCCCAGCGCAGGGCCCCATCGAGGCGCAGGCTCATCTCCAGGGGCGCCTCCCTCTGCCCCCAAGTGACGTGCCTTGTGCTGTCTGATGGAACGGGCTGGCGCGGGCCGGCGAGCTCACCCGGATTCCCCTTGGACTGGTCATCCTGCTCCTCCAGCTCCAACAGCCCACAGCCGGCCGTGTCCACCAGCAGCAGGGGGATGCCTGTCTCCTCTGTGGCGGCCACGCCCGGGAGGTCCCTGGCCCAGGACAAGAACGGAGCTGAACTACTCGACGACACCGAGGGGCCACCGGGGACCGGACACCAAGAGCATCAGGCAGGCGGCCAGGCCTGGCCCTGCACAAGGCCTGCTCCGTCCAGAAAGGTGTGCCTCTGAGCTCACTGGCACCCTAAAAGCCTTGCTGTTGTTCTACTGGAGGCTGAATGCAGGGGCTGACGGGAGGATCACAGGCTCGCAGCCAGCCTCCGCCACTTAGGGAAGCCCTCCCCAGCTTACTGAGGCCCTGACGTCTTAACAGGACCCGATTCCGGTGGGGTGGGTAGGGCCGGGCCGAGTCACTCACCTCAGGAGATGGCCCTCCACGGACGAGTGGGCTGCGAGCCGCCCCTCATACATGGCCTCCGAGGCCCAGCGCATAATGGCCCCGTGCATGCGGTATTGCGTGGTCAGCATGCGCGTCACCCTGGCGCCGTACTCCCTGGACATGCGCTCCATCAGGCTGAGCGACAGCCCCTCCTGCGCCGCCCTGCACCCGAGAGGAAGGCGGCCTGAGTCCAGCGAAACCCCAGCAGGTGGACAAAGCAGTCTGCAGACCTCAGGACTGGCCCAGCTGACCACCTGAGACAGCCCGACAACAGACTCTGCTGATGGGCAGAGGGTCTGGGTGCCCGGGGACAATCACGACCCAAGCCAGGCAAGGCCGCGGGTGTGTGAAGGTCTGCCGGCCTCCTGCTGCGGCAAAGGGCGCGGAAGGAGCGTCGGCTGCCGCTGGACGGGAGGAGACGGGTCCCCTCACCGTTAGTGATGGACTCACTCCCACCAGGTGGCTGCCGAGACGGTTCCTACCTTCTACAGGACGGTGAGACCCAAAGAAGTTAAGGCGCTGGCCCAATGCCGCCCAGTCAGGGAGCGGGGCCAGAGCCTACCCAGGCCGCCTGGGCCCCAGCCCGCACTCTGGGCCCCCAGGAGCAGCATCGCTCCCCAAGCTGCCAATCACCAAAACTGTGGGAAAGTGCCCAATCCCCAAAGGCGACTTCAGCGATCTCTGGACACTTACGGGGCCTCTGACCAACCAATTCTGAGAAGTCATCGCTGCCAGAGTTGAGGCCCCAGGAGACAGCCCCCACCTGCAAACCAAGACGTGCCCTACAGGGCCCGCCCGCTGACCGCAGGATCCTCTGCTGTCTCCAGGGACACCAGGGGTCCACCCCGAGGGCACAGCTCAGCTCCAGACTGTCCACCCAAAGGCTCCCGGAGGACACAGCCCTCTTGCGGGGACCCCCAGAGAAGCCACTGCACAGCCCAGGGGGCGCTCCCCATCCTGGGCTTCCGCTCTGGATCCCGCCTTCTCCACAAGAGCCAGCCCTGGTCCCTCTGCCGTGTCCCAAACGCTCCTCCCAAATCCTCGCTAGAGGGGACTTTCTTTGTGTATGTGGTGCTGGGGATGAAACCCACTGACCTGTACACTCCAGGATATACACGCAGACCTATTTCTTATTTGGAAACAGGGTCTTGCTAGGTTACCAAGGACCTAAGTTGCTGAGGCTAGCTTCAAACCAGTGATCCTTCCGTCTCAGCCTCCCAAGTACTGGATTACAAGCATGCATGACCATGCCCAGCTAGGAAGGACACTTGACATCCTTTCTCTGAGACACCCTGGCCCAAACATCCCAACTTCTGGACCATCCAGCCTCTTCTAGAAGATTCCGCCGGACACCCTTTCTTGCACTTGTTACTGGCACTCAGAAAACCACTCGAGGCCCAGGCTCATCGTGATCACTGCACACACGGCGAGGCAGCCTCAGGCTGCCCTCTAGACACAGGCCTGCCCTTCAAAGACAACGCGTGCAGCTGCCTCTGGACAGAGGATCGGCACGGCAACACAGGCCACGCGAGGGAGCCCCCGGCGCCGGGAACAAGCACGCTCAGGAGGTGGCGCGTCCCAAGGGAGGGTGGGCCACCAGCGCCCAGGGAGCCGGCCCAGGCGTGGCCACGGGGAGGGCGGGGGAGGAGCCGGGCTGAGCTGGGAAGGGCCAGCCCACCCACAACTTGGTCCAGGCCCCACTCACAGGGCCACGGGGCAGGGCAGGAAGCTCCAGGTGAGCGCAGAGAGCAGGCGAGGACCGAGCCCGCACGGGGCCAGGACGCTGGGCCAGGCGCCCCGAAGGGCACAGTGACGGCTCCGCCGCCTCCTCAGGCAAACGCGGCAGCGCGGGTGGGGCCGTGTAGGTTAACAGGCTAAGGGCCCAGCACGCCCGGCCGGACCCTGGAGGACGGCTCGAAGGGACGGGCGAGGGGGGAGAGCCACGGGAACGGGCCTTACTTCTGAGAGACCGTGGTGGGCGGCAGCTGCTGGTGGTCTCCAGCCAGGATGCACTTCCGGGCCCTCAGCAGCGGGATCCAGCAGCTGGCTTCCAAGGCCTGGGCACACTCGTCGATGACCACCACGTCAAAGTGGCCCTCGGGCAGCAGCCTCAGGGGGCCGTCGGCGGAGGCCCCTGGTGGAGATAAGGAGTCTAAGCACAGGGGAATCGCATCACAGAGACGCGCCAAGGCTGGGGTCCACGGCGGGGATGCAGGGGTGGGGTCGTCATCTAGCTCGCGTTACACTGGGAAAGCAGAGCCGGGCGTGGAGGCACATGTCAGTAATTCCCGTACTTGGAAGGCTGAGACAAGAGGATTGCAGATTTGAGGCCAGCCTCAGCAATTGTGTGAGACCCTGTTATAAAAATAATAAATAAAATAGAAACCAGACATGGTGGTGCACACCTGCAATCCCAGGACTTGGGAGGCTGAGACAGAAGGATTGTAGGTTCGAGGCCAGCCTCAGCAACTTAGAGGCCCTATTTCAAATAAAAAATAAAATAGGGCTGGGGTTGAGGCTCAGAGGTAGAATGCCCCTGGGATTCAATCCCCAGAGCCATACAAAAATAAAATAGGGCCAGGAGTATAGTTCAGATGTAGAATGCTCCTAAGTTCAATCCCCAATACCCCCCCCCAAAAAAAAAGCATGCCTGTAATTCCAGTACGGGGGTGGGGGGGGGCTGAGACAGAGGATCACAAGTTTGAGGACGACCTCAGCCACTCAGTGAGAACCCCGTTTCAAAATAATAAGATAAAACAGGGCAAGGAGTAGAACTTAAAGGTAAAACACCCCCGGGTTCAATCCCCTGTGCCAAAAAAAGAATGAAGGAAAATAAATGGAGTCTCAGAGACCTGTGGGATACCATCCAGCACCTCCCTCCCTCCCTCCCTCCTCCCTCTCTCCTGCACACTAAGCGGTGGGACGTGTGGTAGTGGCAGCCACACAGCAGTCTCACAAACACGGGACGCGCGCCTGATCCCGGGAGGGCAGGCGACGCATTCTCAAACCCGCCCGGGGTACAAAGCACCGTAATAGCTGGATAGCCACGGGAGAAATGGAGAACAAGACTCATTTCTGCCCAGGATGGAGTAACGGCAGCTGTTACACACACACACACACACACACACACACACACACACACACGGCCCTAGAAATAGAAAATCTGAAGTTAACTTTTTGCGACACTGAACAAAGTAGGTGAACCCTGAAACGGCCTCAGCTGCTGCCTTGAGTTCCCAGGGGCAGCCAGAGGACCCCTGCGCTGAGGAGGGGAGGAGACCCAGGGAGATCGACGCAGCCAGACTTCCTAGGCAAAATACCAAAGCGACCGCTGCACAGCGGAGAACGCCAGAGCTCTGCAGAGACCGCCTCAGGAAGTCAGCCGAAGACCGAGCAGCCCAGGCTCATAAAAACTACCCGAGGTCAGGGGAAACGCCATCGTAAACTATGCTATGTTTTGTTGTTGTTGTTGTTGTTGTTGTTGTTTATTTTTTGGGTGGTACTGGGGTTCCTGGAAGCCCTTCTACCTCCGGGCTACACTCCCAGACCTATTTTTACATTTTTATTTGGAAACAGGGTCTCCTAAGCCAGTGCACGCGGCTGGCTTCGAACCTGCGCGATCCTCCTGTCTCCGCCTCCCAAGCGCGGGATGACGAGCGTGCCCACCACGCCCGGCTGTGCTATGTTTTTTAAAGGGTTTCTTTTGTTTGTCTTTTTTGGAATCAGGGACCAAACCCAGAGCGCCACACCTGCAAAGCAGGCGCTTTGCCACTGAGCTGCCTCCCGGCCCCAGTCACCTTAAACTATGATAGCAGTGCCCCTGCTCACGCAAGCCTGGGATGCGCCGAGCCCAGCGGTCAGACCAAAACCTCAGGACCCATGTGCCCTGGGTGCAGAGCCCAGGAGGGCCTTCCTTCAGGAGTGGGAAATATAAACCATGGACTACCCCGTTTCAGACACAACAAGTCCAAAAGCAAGACCCAAAAGCAACACAAGTAACTTTTTATCTCCCAGAATACCGCGCAAGAATGTTTATAGTAATACAAAAATATCCAGCATGCACAAGATAAAACTCCCAGTGTCTGGCATCCAACAAACTGAACAGGCGCACAAAGAAGACGGACGGACGGACGGCACACCCCAGACGAGGCCCAACTGAAAAGGTGTAGAAAAAGGCGGGGATGGCGGGCCTGGGCCGTCAAACAGATTATGTTACAAACTACAAAGATTACATCGCAGGCTATATTCCCGGTGTTCAAGAAATTAAAGAGAAGTGCCGAACTGTGAGGCCCAAATCTAACTTCTGAGTCTCAGATAAAAATTCTGATAGGACAGATCAGATAGGACAAAAATAATTAGTGAACGTGAAAATACAGCACTCAAGAGGGACTGAGTTGCAAATTATACAAAATGTTTGGGGGAATCTTCAAGCAGCCTCCTAAGGATAGGAGAGGAGGACAGGAAAATAAGTAATAGCAGAATATTTTCTAAACTGATAAAACTATACACCCATATGTACAAGCACAAAGAAAACTACACGAAAATCTGCCAGAGCCTGCCGGGCGCGGTGGGCACATGTGTCATCCCCGCGCTTGGGAGGCGGAGCCAGGAGGACCGCGCAGGTTCGAAGCCAGCCTCGATGGCTTAAGAGACCCTGTTTCCAAATAAAACATAAAATAAGTCTGGGAGTGTAGCATGGAGAAGGGTTTCCAGGAACCCCAGGACCACCAAAAGCAAAAAAAAAATGTCAGAACCAAATTACTTAAAACTAGAGATAAGGAGAAAAAAATCTTAAAATCACCCCCCACACACAAAAAAGGACATTACATACAAAGAAAAAAGGGATGGAAACAGATTTCTCTCCGGAAGGACTGGTACAGACGACAAGGGGACATATTTTTAAACAACAAAAGAGCCGGGCGTGGTGGCGCGCGCTTGCGATCCAGGACTTGGGAGGCCAAGACAGGAGGATCGCAGGTTCGTGGCCAGCCTCAGCTACTTAGTGAGGCCCTGTTTCAAAATAAAGAGTTAAAAATAGGGCTGGGGGTGTAGCTTGGAGGTAGAATGCCCCTGGGTTCCATGCCCAGTACCACACACACACAAAAAAAAAGAAACACCAAAAAAGCCAGGCATGTTGGTCCATGCCTATAATCCCAGGACTTAGGAGGCTGAGACAGGAGGACTGCAAGTTTGAAGTTAGCCTCAGCAATTTAGGAGGCTCTCAGCAACTTAGCAAGACTCTGTTTCCAAATAAAAAATAAAATAGGGCTGGGTACAGAAGGCCTCTGGGTTCCACCCCAGTACCATACACAAAAAATAAAAAACAAAAAATAAATAAGCCAGATATGGAGGCACACACTCGTAATCTCAGTGTTTGGGAGGCCGAGACAGGAGGATCACAGGTTCAAAGCCAGCCTCGCCAAGTTAGCAAGGATCTCATCAACCTAGTGAGACCCTGTTTCCAAATAAGATATAAAATCAGGCAGGGCTTGGAGGTAGAATGCCTTTAGATTCAATCCCCAATACCAAAAAAATAAAATACAAAACACCAAAAGAAAAATGTGTCATTCTGGAATTCTGTACCCAACAAAAATATCTTTCAGAACTGCAGGTGAAACCTGGTGTGGTGGTACACAACTGTAAACGCAGTGCTTGGGAGCCTGAGACAGGAGGATCACAGGTTTGGCCCTGGCCTCAGCAACTCGGCAAGACCCCGCTCCAAGACAAAAAACACAAAGGGCCGGGGATACAGCCCAGAAGTAGAACGTCCCTGGGTTCAATCCCTGGTACCACAAAAATTTAAAAAAAGAAACTAGAGAAAGAGGAGAACAAATTAAACCCAAGTAAACAAAGCAAAACAAAAACAGAACAATGAAGGTCCCTGCAGAAATCAATGAAACAGAAAACAGAAACCCAACAGAGAAAGCTGGAGTGGTTCTTGGGAAGAACTGAGACCTCCGGCCAGAAGACGGTGAGAAAGAGAAAATAAAAACTAAGAGTGACATCATCGTGGGCTCTGCAGGTGTCGAGATCAATAAAGGAGTATTAGGAATAGGTTTATGCCTCTGCTTCCAATAATTTACAGAAAATAAACAAATTTCTTTCTTTCTTTCCTTCTTTCTTTCTTTCTTTCTTTTGCAGTACTGAGGATGGAACCCAGGGGCATTCTACCTCCGAGCTACACCTCCAGCCCTATTTTTTTTAATTTTTTTATTCCTTATTTAGAAACAGGGTCTCACTGAGTTGCAAAGAGCCTCACTAAGTAGCTGAGGCTGGCCATGAACCACGATCCTCCTGTCTCAGCCTCCCGAGTGCTGGAATTAAAAGTATGCGCTACCACACCTGACAGAAAATAAACAAATTTCTTGAAAGGTACATGCCTGCTCGAGATGACATGAATAGCCCTCTACCTGCTAAAAGAATTCAATCTGTAGCCACAAACCTCCCTACACAAAGTTTCCAGGCCCAGAAGGCTTCCCTGGCCAATCCTACCCAGGCTCAAGGGTCCACACCGACGCCGTTTCGGGGCGCGCCGGCCAGTGGAGACGCGCACCTGTGTTGGTGGCGAGGACCACGCTGGCCAGGGTGAGGCTCTCCACCATGGCTGCGTCCTCCCGCTGCTTCAGTTCTTTCCTTAACAGCTTAATTTCATTTCGAAAATTACTCTTCTCTCTCTTATCCTGCGTCTTCTTGGTTTTTGCCTGTACAGGGAAGTAAAGAAAGTATGACTTTTTTTTTTTTTTGGCGGTACTAGGGATGAAATCCAGGGGCATTCTACCTCTGAGCGACATCCCCAACTCTTTTTTTTTTATTATTATTATTATTCTTTATTTTGAAACAGGGTCTCACTGAATTCCAAAGGGCCTCACTAAGTAGCTGAGGTTGTCCGTGAACCTCGATCCTCCTGTCTCAGCCTCCCGAGTGCTGGGATGACAAGCGTGCGCCCCCATGCCCGGCTGACAATATGACAGTTTTGACATAACTTTGTAATTGTTTTATGTTCACAGAATGCTTTTAGTTATAATCAGTTGGTTCAGTTCAGTAAGTTTCTTAAAAACCACCCAAGTCAAAAATTGAAGGAGCCACAGGTGCACACAACTGCCTGAACACTCACATCCAGTCAGGTGCGCAGGGGAGCCGGAAAGGAGACGGCGCTCTGAGCGGGCCTCAGAACCACCCAAGGCTGCCCAGGACGCGGCTGCGGGCACTTGTGATGGAGGAGCGGAGCCTCAAGGAGTATCATGCTTCCCAAGAGATTAAAATAAACCTGTTTCAGCCCATAAAATGCCAACCTAGCTAGGCATGATGGAATACACCTGGAATCCAGGCACTTGAGAGGATGAGACAGGGGATTGCAAGTCTGAAGTCAGAAGCCAGTCTCAAGCCCGGCGTGGCGGCGCACGCTCGTCATCCCAGCATTTGGGAGGCTGAGACCGGAGGATCACAGTTCGCGGACAGCCTCAGCTACTTAGTGAGGCCCTCTGCAACTCAGTGAGACCCTGTTTCAAAATAAAGACTAAAAAACTAGGGCTGGGGGTGTAGCTCAGAGGTAGAATGCTCCTGGGTTCTTTCTCCAGTACCGCAAAAAAAAAAAAAAAAAGAAAGAAAGAAAGAAAAAAGGCCAGTCTCAGCAACTTAATACCCCTAGGTTCAATCAACAAACTACTGAGATCCTGTTTCAAAACAAAATAGGGCTGGGGGTGTATCTCGTGTTAGAATGCACCTGAATTCAATCCCCCATACCACAGAAACAAAGGAAAGTGAGGCACCCAAGCCAGGCGTGGCGGTGCACGTCTAGAACCCCAGTGCTTGGGTGGCCGAGACAGGAGGATCACAGGCTTGCGGCCAGCCGCGGCCACTCAGTGAGGCCCTCCACAACTTAGTGAGACTCTGTTTCAAAATAAAATAGGGATGGGGTGTAGCTGGGAGAGAGAATCCCGGGTTCAATCTCCAGTAACACACACAAAGAGTGCAAATCAGAAACCAGGTTCTGCGATACCTACGAAGACCTGGTCGATGTCCTTTCTGATGTCCGCGACGATCTGCGCGCTGTCGCTCCGCGCCAAGGCTGCGTCGAGCGAGTGCTGCTGAATGCACTCGAGGAGGCGGGCGGGGTGGCCGAGGCGCAGGATGCGCTGCTTGCAGCGGGCCAGGCGCTCCACCAGATTGTCCACCGCCACGTTGGAGGGCGCGCAGCACAGGACCTGGGACGCAAGCCCAGGTGAGGCTGGCGGTTCGTCTTGGACTCACACCCCACACGGACGCATCACGAACACAGGTGCACCCCGTCCCAGTCTGTACGCAGAAGCACAGCCAGCAAATCTGCTTCCCAACTGGAAGCCAAACCTTTTTTTTTTTTACAGTACTAGGGATGGAACCCAGGGGCATTTTACCTCTGAGCTACACCCCCAGCCATATTTTTTATACCTTATCTTGAAACAGGGTCTCATTACGTAATGGAGGGTCTAAGTAGCTGAGGCTAGCCGAGAACCAGCAATCCTCCTGTCTCAGCCTCCCAAGTACTGGGATTACAAGCGTGCACCACCACATCTGGCTATGATTTCTTCTTCTTTTTCTCAGTACTGGGGCTGGAACCCAAGGGCATTCTACCTTCGAGCTACAACCCCAGCCCTGTTTTTTTATTCTTTATTTTGAAACAGGGTCTCGCTGAGTTGCAGAGGGCCTAAGTAGCTGAGGCTGGGTACGAACCGCAATCCTCCTGTCTCAGCCTCCCAAATACTGGGATCACAAGCGTGCGCCACCGCGCCCGGCTCAGAAGGACTTATTTTTAACGAGCTTTCTGCACTCTGAGGCCCACAGTGACGTGTGTCAAGGCAGGTAAAGATAAAAGGCCCTTTCTCAGCCATCACCCACATAAGTGACGCACAACAAACAGCCTTCTTGGAAAGCCAGAAACCCGCGCTCCACACACGTGTGTCTTATCGATTAACCAGACTACTGATTAGCTACAATCCTCCTCTTCCTTAATCAGGCACAGGGCTCCCAAGGAGCACAGATCAGGTCAACTGCACACCGCCAGCACGGCCCGAAGGTAGAGCAGGGCCGTGGGCCAGGGCCTGGGGGACAGCTGAGGCTCCCGCGGTCTTCAGGGCGCCAAAGCCTGACGCCATCATCCTGACCACCTCCAGTGCAAACTCCAAGAGCTCATGGGAAAGAAACCAAGGGCGCAGACGCCAAGAAGGGCCCGGCCCGATTGCTGTCTTTTTTACCTTTCTTTTTGCAGTAATGGAGATTAAACCCAGAGGCGCTCTATCGTTAAGCTACATCCCTAGCGGACCTTTTCTTCTCTCTTTCCTGCAGTACTGGGGACTGAAGCCAGGGGCATTCTACCTCTGAGATACCACCCCCCCCCGTCCTATTTTTTTATTTTTATTTTGAGACAGGGTCTCATAGGTTGATGAGAGTCTCACTACCTGCTGAAGGTCTCAAACCCGTGAGCCTCCTGTCTAAGCCTCCCAAGTAGGGGGATTATAAGTGCGCACCACCACACCCAGCTTACCTTTTATTTTGAAAGTCTCACAAAGTTGCGGAGGGCCTCACTAAGTTGCTAAGGCCATCCTTGAACCTGTGAGCCTCCTGCCTGAGCCTCCCAAGCACTGGGGTTACAGCATGCACCAACACACCTGGCTTCATTTTATCATGAGACAAAAATCCCACTAAGTTGCTCGGGCTAGCTTTGAACTTACAACCTTCTGTCTCAGTGTCTCCTAGCAGCCGGGATTACAGGCCTCCAGCACCATGCCGGATCCAGTCCGCCATCTATAAGCACCCAGCAGGGTTACTGGCCAAGCCCACCAGAACTGCGGCCGGGAGCCCGCGATTCCCGGGCGGCGGCCTGGGTGGACGGGGCATGGGGAGTGGGCCCAGGCCCACCTTTAGGCCTTGCTTCACGGCTTGAAGGACGACCTCCACCACGGTCGTGGTTTTCCCAGTGCCCGGAGGCCCGTGGATGATCGCGAGCTCTTTCTGGGACAGCGCAAACGATACCGCTTCTTTCTGCGAGGGGTCCAGGGCGGCATTGTAAAACTCGAGGGTTTCTGCAGAAGAGGCCCAGTGTGAGGCCCCGGCTCTGGCCTGGCTTACCTCCTCCCCGGGTGCTCAGAGGGGACGGAGGGACGCACATGGAAGGATGCTTGACTTCCCGGGGCGATCCAAGCAACACGGAATGAGCTCGCTGTTCCCCAGAAAAGGCCATCCCAGGGCGGGAATCCGCAGCCTGCTGCGGTTTCCCCAGGCTTCCCTGGAGCGCGGCCACCCCGTGCGGTCACCGCCGCCACTGCCTGGGGCTCAGACAGTGCACAGGGGCGCTGCCAAGACGGGACCCCAGGCCCACATGCTACGCCCTGGCCCACAGGAGGTCTGCACGCTCTGGAGCGCCGCGGGGAACACGGCCCTTTCCTTTTTTTTTTTTTTTTTTTTTTTTTTTTTGCGGTACTGGGGATTGAACCCAAAGGTATTCAACCTCCAAGCTACATCCCCAGCCCTATTTTATTCTTATTTTATTTTAAAACAGGGTCTCACTAAGTTGTGGAGGGCCTCGCTAAGTAGCTGAAGCTGGCCGTGAACCTGCGATCCTCCTGTCTCAGCCTCCCGAGTGCGGGGATGACGAGCTGCGCCTCCGCGCCCGGTTTCAGCCCTCTTTTAATGCTCATTAAACAACAAAGACAAGCCGGGCGCGGGGCGCAGCTCGTCATCCCCGCACTCGGGAGGCTGAGACCGGAGGATCCAGGTTTGCGGCCAGCCTCAGCTACTTAGTGAGGCCCTTTGCAACTTAGTGAGGCCCTGTTTCAAAATAAAAAAGAGAAAATAGGGCTGGGGGTTCAGCTCAAAGATAAAATGCCCCTGAGTTCCATCCCAGTACCGAAAAAAAAAAAAAAAAAGACCAAAGTTAAGGAACTCTGGGACCATAATTCTATTCTGGATCATGGAAGATTCAGTTGAGGACTGCGCTTCCCATCCCGTCTCTCAGTGCACGGCACCTGCTGCAGAGGTGACGAGAGCGTGCCGAGCTCCTGGGCAAGGGTGCAGGCCTGAGCTTGTGAGAACAAAACAGGGGAAAGTGTGAGGGCTGGAGGGTACGGGACTGAGCCCAGGCACCTCCGCCTCCGAGCCACACCCCCGCCCTCAGCTGGCTCAGAGGCAGAATGTCTCTGGGTTCGATCCCCAGTACCAAAATAATTACGATACGAAAAGCTCAGCACAACGAGCTGCCTCTTCAGCACCGTGTCCAGGGCACGGCCGCTTCCTGCACGTCATTCAGAGACGGACGCAGAGCTGCTGAGGCCGGTCCCTGCCCGGGCGCCCTTGGCCTGTGAGCGCGGCGCCCCCTCCAGCGCACCCCACCCGCTGGGCAAACTCTTGGGGAAATGCCCCCAAGGCCAGCTGTCCTGATCATCTTAACAGTAATGTAACAAAGAAACACAAGAGGCTCTCACGTGTCTCGCTGGGCGGGCTGGGGGCGGACCCACCGAACAGGACCTCGATGAGGGGGGCCGCGGGGCCGGAGCGGTACTTCTTCAGGGAGCTCAGCGCTCTGCGGGGAGAGGGCAGGCGGCGGGGCTCGCGGGGGCCAGCAGGCCAGGGCCGCCGCCTCACAGGAGGACGTGCATGACAAACCCAGCGACACGCAGGCCGCGCCTGGCCCTGCGCAGGAGACCCCGGTTCCAGGCACACACTCACTTTTTCAGCCGCTTGTAAGTGACGTCGTTGGCAAGCTTTAAGAGTCTGTAAGAAGTCTCCCGGTCCAAGTTCAACTGGGAGTCGTGGGCCTCATCAAAGGCCACCGTGACCGCCGTCTGGGTGATGCGGGTCAGAATCCCACTGGCCAGCAGGCCACCTTCGTCCACAGCCTCATACAGACCCACAATGTCGCCTGCAAAACCCAAAACTCAGCTGCGTGAAAGCCAAGCAAAGCTAAATGGCACGTTGTGGAGTAGGTTCTAGCGTAGCTCAGATACTCTATCTTTGTTTCTGTGGGGTCTTTTCTTGTGCCGCTGGAGGTTGGGCATGCTGGACAGGCACTGTCCCACACCCAGTCCATCTCTGCTACCTTTAATTGCAGTAAAAACAAATGTCAAGATGGGCGCGGTGGCGCACGCTTGTAATCCCAGCATCTGGGAGGCTGAGACAGGAGGATCGCGCAGGTTCGAAGCCAGCCTCAGCTACGTAGTGAGGCTCTCAGCAACTTGGTGAGACCCTGTTTCAAAATGAAATATAAAGTAGGTCTGGGAGCATAGCCCAGAGGTAGAAAGGCTCTGGGTTCCACCCTCATTCCATCCCCAGTACCACAAAAGAAAAGGTGCACACTTATAATCCCAACATTTGGGAGGCTGAGACAACAGTTTGCAGACAGCCTCAGCTCCTTGGGCCCTTTGCAACTCAGCGACACCCTGTTTTATAATAAAGCATAAAAAAATAGGGCTGGGGTGTAGCTTGAAGGTAGAATGCCCCTGGGGATTCCATCCCCAGTACTGCAAAAAAAAAAGGGTTTGGGGGTATAGCTCAGTGGTAGAATGGTCCTAGGTTCAATCCCCAGTACCATTTTTTTTTTTTTAAAGTACTTCTAGCCAGGCATGGTGGCGCACGCTTGTAATCCCAGCATTCAGGAGGCTGAGACAGGAGGATTGCGGTTCATGGACAACCTCAGCTACTTAGGCCCTTTGCAACTCAGTGAGACCTTGTTTCAAAGTACAGAATAAAAATAGGGCTAGAGGTGTAGCTTGGAGGTAGAATGCCCCCTGGATTCCATCTCCAGCACCGCAAGAAAAATAAATAAATAAATAAATAAATAAATAAATAAATAAATAAATAAATAAATAAAAGTATTCCTGGGATGTTCTCAAATGTTTTCAACAAGCCCCCAAGGCCTGGCACAATTTATACCTGCCGCAACCTCTAGCTGCACACGAGTGTTCTCTGACCACGTGTGGCCAGTGCCTCCTGTTTGAAACAGTGCTGCCCTAGATAACCCAAAGCCACTCGAATTGCTGGATGGCCGCGTAAGCTTCCACTGTGGCTCTCGGCTCGGCAGCTGGGCCAGCTACCCGCTTCCCAGGAGCATGCCCAGCCGATGAGCGTCTGCCCCTTGGTGCACGCACCGGAAGCGAAGCTGTTGCTCGGAAGCGTGGCCGCAGACACGCACTTCCTGGGCTCCAGGGTGACCAGCAGCCGTCCGTACAGCCCCGTGCGCTGGCTGGTGACCTGCAGCTTCAGCAGACACACCCCCCGGCTCTGGAGCTCCTTCAGAGAGATATTCTCCTGCCAGGACCTGGAAGACACCCGGGTCGACGCTTTATTTTTTTTTATTAATTTTTTATTTCTTGTGGTACTGGTGATCGAACCCAGGGACATTCTACCTCCCAGCTCCACCCCCAGCCCTGTTTTTTACTCTTCATTTTAAAACAGGGTCTCACTAAGTTGTGGAGGGCCTCGTTACAAAGCTGAGGCTGGCGGCGAACCTGTGATCCTCCTGTCTCAGCCTCCCAAGTACTGGGATTACACCCAGCAGCGTGTTTATGTTTTAGTGTCTCTATCTTTACCAGATTCTCCTTCCAACCACGCTGAAGAACTAGGAGGCACGCTTGTAATCCCAGCATTCGGGAGGCTGACACAGGAGGATCGCTGGTTCGCAGCCAGCCTCACTTAGTGAGGCCCTTTGCAACTCCGTGAGACCCTGTTTCAAAATAATTAAAAAATTCCTTTTAGGGGTGTAGTTCAGAGGTAGAATGCCCCTGGGTTCTATCCCAAGTACTGCAAAACAAATAATAAAAAAAAATAGGGCTGGGAGGTGTGGCTTGGAGGTAGATTGCCTCTGTACCAGTATTGGGAAGGGCTTCAAAATGTATCAGTGTGCTGGTATGGGAAAAGGACTTTAAAATGTATGAATGTACATTAACGACTTTGTTATTAGTAACCCAGGAGCTTCAGGGAAAGGGCTGCAGAGTTCCAGGCATGAAGGGGATTAGCAAGAGAACAGAGGACACAGGGTCTTTTATACCCCACCTCCCCGAATCTGGGGATGGAACCCAAGGGCAATCGACCTCTGAGCTACAACCCACTCTTGCCCTGTTTTTTTATTCTGCATTTTGAGACTCCAGGGTCTTTTACGTTTCTAAGAGAAGCAAACTTCCCCAAGGATGGGGGTGATGGCTCATGAGGAAGTCCAGGGTCTTGTACATTTTAACGATAAACCTCCCAAGGATGTGGGGGACGCCATGAGCCTCCAAGAGACCCCAGACTCCAAAAACCAACTAACACATTTCGGGGTGTAACAAACGACTTTGGGCCTGTGCCAGAGACAGGGCAGGTCCACAGGAAGGAATCCCCACATCAAAAGACCTGCCCTGGAGAAAGGGTGGATCTAGTCTGGTCAGAAGACTGGGTATAAAAATGTCCTGGGCCCAGAAAAACCTCGGGTGACTTCAAGTCACCCCCTCTATACCACCTCTGGCATAGGGCTTTATTAAACCTGTCCTATCTTTCTGCCTTCGTAATAATAAGCCCATTTAAGCTTCCAGCAAGAGTTCAGGCTAGTGTTTCCTACACGCAGCTCAGAACAAGAACCCACGGCTAACCTCACTGTAACTGTTGGGCCCCCAGAACACATCCGCCACTGGAACGGTTTCCCCACCATTACAGCCTCTGAGTTCCAGCCCCAGTACCACAAAAAGAAATAAAACAAAAAACAAAAATAAAAGACAGAACCTTTGCCTTCCGATTTTCCTCACACCCTAATTCCCATCTATTATATCAGCCCCTCCCATTTGTACCCTGGCTCCCCTACACCCCCCCTTTTTTTTGGTCTTGGGTCTTACCCTTTGGTCTTGGGCCCCATTTTATATCTGAGCTATACTCCCGGGCCTTTTTATGTTTTTCTTTTTTATTGTGGTCCTGGGGATTGAGCCCAGGGGCATTCGGCCTCCAAGCTACACCACCAGCCCAATTTTAGTCTTACTTTAAAATAGGGTCTTGCTAGGTTGATGAGAGTCTATTTGCTGAGACTGACCTCGAACCCACGATCCTCCTGTCTCAGGTACTCACAAGTAGTGGGATTACAAGTATGCACCACCACACCTGGCTTTTTGTGTTTTGCTTTATTATTACTATTATGTGTGTGTGTGTGTGCGTGTGTGTGTTAATGGGGGTGGATCCCAGAGGCTTTCTACCTACAGGCTATACTCCCAGACCTATTTTATACTTTATTTGGAAACAGGGTCTCACTGAGTTGCTGAGAGCCTCACTCAGTAGCTGAGGCTGGCTTCGAACCCGTGCGATCCTCCTGTCTCAGCTTCCAAGCTCAGGAATTACGAGCTGTGCCATCATGCCCGGCTTAGACTGTTTTACTTTAAAACAGTCTAAGTTGCTGAGGCTGGCCTTGAACCTGCGACCCTCCTGTCTCGGCCTCACAAGTACTGGAATTAAAGGCACGTGCACCACACCCAGCTCCGATTCGCACTCAGCCTCTCATCCTGAACACCTAGCCCTAGTTGACATGGACTAAACACAGGCTCCCCAATGCCTTCCTCTGGGCTCTGCTGTCCGACTGCAGCAACAGCAGCCGCGTGGTCCCACGGCGCCAGCCCCCCACCTTCCTCCAGGGCCCGGGGCCATCCGCACTGCCTGGCCCCTGCCCATCCACCCTCGGCCAGGAACAGCCACCATCGCAGGTCCTTACCCTGTGCTGGGTACCAGACCTAGCACTTGACTTACAACAGATCACTTGGCTCTCAGAAGGCAGCTGTGAGATGGGACCTGCCAAGGTTGTGCTGGGACTGGGACCCAGGGGCATCCTACCTCCGAGCTATACCCTCAGCCCTTTTTTTTTTTTTTTTTTTTTTTTTTTTTGGTGGTACTGGGGTTCCTGGAAGCCCTTCTACCTCCGGGCTACACTCCCAGACCTATTTTATATTTTTGAAACAGGGTCTCTTACGCCAGCGCGGCTGGCTTCGAACCTGCGCGATCCTCCTGTCTCCGCCTCCCAAGCGCGGGGATGACAAGCGTGCGCCACCACGCCCGGCCGATACCCTCAGCCCATTACCAAAAATACCATCCACCCGCCCATTTCCCCCAGGCCGTCCTCCCGCGCCTCCTCCTCCGGGAAGCCCTCCCGACCTCCCCGGGCCTCCCCGGGCCCCGCAGCTGGAAGGGCCCGGGGTCCTTGGCCGGCCTCGGCTCGGCCTCACTCCGCCCGCCGGGGCCTGGCACCCGTGGGGGTCGGAGGGATCGCGCAGCCCGGGGCCGGGAGGCTCGGGGGCCGGCGGCCGCGGGCACCTGCGCTCCTCCACCTCGGCGGCCCGCTCCTGCTCCAGCAGCTCCAACTGCTTGGCCACGAAGCCCTCCACGGCGGCCGAGGCCATCGCTGCCGGCACGGGCCCGCCCGGGCGCCGGACCCCAGCGCGCGCGGCTTCCGCGTTCCCGCCGGACCCGTGCGTCGACGCACGCGCCGCTGCCGCTTCCGCTTCCGGCCGGGGCTGCGGGAAGATGGCGGCGGCCGCGGCGGGCGCCTGGCGGCGGCTGGTGTCCGCGTGCACCCGCGGCACCCTGACGCCTGCGGGGCCGGGAGCCGGTGAGCCGGGGCGGCGGGCGGGAGGAAGCGGGAGAGAGCCGATGGCGGGCGGCGGGGATGGAGCCCCGGAGGCGGAGTCCGGCCAAGCACGGTGGGGCTCCGTCCACCCGGCGCCTGCGGCTGGCAGCTCAGACCTGGCCCTCCAGCCTGCGATGGCCGCGCGTCAGGGGAGAGCGGGCAGGCCCGGAGCAGGGGCGCCCGTCTACGCTTACTTTTTCTTTGCCACTGCCTTTCTCCGCCCTTTAAGTATAGGCTGGGACAGTGGCGATCCTCTGGGGCGGGGGAGGCTGTTTCTTATCACACAACACTTCTAGGTCCTAATTCAAGGTTTCTGACCAGTTGGGCACAGTGGTCCATGTCTGTAATTCCAGTATGTGGGAGGCTGAGAGAGGAGGATTGCAGGTTCAAGGTCAGCCTCAATTTGGCGGGCCTCTCGGCCTTTTAGCTTATTATTTTTAAAGGGTTTTTTTCTCTTGTCTTTTTTTGCAACCGGGGATCGAACCCAGAGCGCCACACCTGCAATGCAGGCGCTTCGCCACTGAGCTACATCCCGGCCCCCTTCTCGGCCTGTGGAAGTGTCGTCGGTGGCTATTGCTCACACCAGGGCGCCCGCTCTTGGGCACAGCGTGGGGGTGAGGCCGAGGAGGGGGCCTCTGGCCTTAGCAGCTTCAGACAGTCTGATGTACAATCTGGTGCACGGCCTTAAGCGCTCCGGGCTATTCCTTTAGTTTTATTCAGCCAGGTTTTTCCCGTGGGTGAGTTGTGAGGCGGTGCTTTAAACCAGAAATGAGCCACGGGCTCCGGGCGTTTCGTCGTCGTGACGCCAGTGTCTCTTGTTCCCTCAGCCTCCCTCTGGTCTGCCGCCCGAAGGTTCAGTTCGCAGAGTTCTTCGCATCCACCAGGGTAATGTCAAAACGTGGGTTTTGCTGACTCGTTTGCTCTCATCTGTAGAACTGCCTCCAGGGTTTTGTCTTGTTTGCAGTACTGAGGATAAAACCCAGGGGCATTCCATCTCCGAGTGACACCCCGGCCCTATTTTTTATTATATTTATTTATTTATTTATGTGTTTATTTATTTTGCAGGTCTGGGGATGGAACCCGGGGGCATTAGACCTCCAAGCGACACCCCCTGCCCTAGTTTTTATTTTTTAATTTGAAACAGGGTCTCACTAAGTAGCTGAGGCTGTGATCTGTGATCCTCCTGTCTCAGCCTCCCAGATGCTGGGATACTAGTGTGCTCCACCATGCCCTGCTAGAACCGTCTCCTTCAAGCCAGAACTTCCTACATTTGAGTATGTCTAAGCTTTTTTTTTTTTTTTTTTTTTCCACTCCTTTTCTCAGGCCCTTTAAAGTATAGGATGGAACAGTGGCAATCCTATGGGGTGGCGGGGAGGCCTTCAGTCCTACAGTACTGTTTCATACCACACTGCACTTTAGGTCCTAATTGAAGGTTTCTGACCAGTGGGGCACAGTGGTCAGTGCCTGTAATTTCAGTATTTGGGAGGCTGAGACAGGAGGATTGCAGGTTCAAGGTCAACCTCAACAACTTGGCGAGCCTCTCAGCCTTTTAAAGTGTTGATGGTGGCTATTGCTAACACCAGAATTCTTAGCAGCCGGAAATAGAGACTTTTTGAATCTCAAAAGAAGTTGAAAAGCCAGGCATGGTAGCGCACGCTTGTAGTCCCAGCATTTGGGAGGCTGAGACAGGAGGATCATGGTTCAAAGACAGTCTCAGCTACTTAATGAGGCCCTTTGCAACTCAATAAGACCCTGTTTCAAAATAAAGAATTAAAAAATAGGGCTAGAGGTATAGCTCAGAGGTAGAATGCCCCTGGGTTCCATCCCTAGGACTGCAAAAAAAAAAAAAAAAGTTGAAAAACTAAGTGTGAAAATAAGAAGAAAAGACGGGCACGGTAACAAGTGCCTGAAATCCCAGTACTTAGCAAAACATTTGCTCGGCAACTTAGCAAGACCCCTTTTCAAAATAAAAAAATTAAAAGGCCTGGGGTTGTAACTTGAGGTAGGATGCCCCCTGGCTCAATCCCCAGTACACACTAAGTAAGTGAAATGAAGAAAATCCCCGTGGTGTTTTGCCAAAGGGAGCCTGGTCTTTGCCATGAGACGCTCCTGGCCTTCCTGCCAGGCTTCTTCGTCCTGTGTTCTTCTCATGGTTCCCAGGCGCAGTCACCCGGTAGAAGGGGGTGGAACATCACTGGGGCAGGGCATGGAGAATGGCGCCGTCCAGCTCTTCCTCCACCCTCAGCCTCACTTCTGGCCTCAGGGCATGGTCCCGGGGCCCCAGACCTGCCGGGGTGCAGCCGTTCGTTTCCATTTGCGTTGAGCCCCGCTGTGAGTCAGTGAGCAGCAGTCAGGCCCAGTGCGGGGTCTGGAAGTCAGCACACTTCTCCTGTGATTAGTGTCAGGTGGCCACGGTCCATGTTGGTTTTACTTTTGTAGTACTGAGGATTAGACCCAGGGGTGCTCTACCTCGGAGCCAGACCTATTTTATTTTTTATTTGGAAATGGAGTCTCACTAAGTTGCAAGCTGGCCTCAAGCCTGTGATCCTCGTGTCTCAGCCTCCCAAGTACAGAGATTACAAGCGTGCGCCGCCCGCCTGGCGAGTGCCTGCAGCTCTGAGGGGACTGGAGAAGCCCATCCTCGGTATTACACCAGAGGCGAGGCTGGTCCTGAAGAGCCAGCTCTCCTCGGCGGCGAGCTTACACACACACATGCACACGCAGAGCCGTGGCCTCCAGCAGGGGCCTGTCTTTTGCACACACGAGGACAGGTCACTCGGCTCAGGGTACTGACCGCAGCAGGCACCTTGACAGTGTAAGGCCCGACTCGGCTCAGTGCTTGTCCCTCCTGGCGCGTGAGCAGAGCTGCTTCAGGAACTTCCAGCTGCCTTTCACATGCACGGGAAATGCATTTATGAAATTTTTTGTTACAGATACGTTCCTAAAACATCCTTGAGTTCACCGCCTTGGCCAGAAATTGTTCTCCCCGACCCGGTGGAGGAGAGAAGACACCACTCAGGTAAAGGACCTGCAGGAAGGGCCAGGGAGAGTGTGGGGCCCGGAGTCGGTGCTGGGGGAAGGGGGCCTCAGTCCAGCGGTCTCCGCCGTTGGGGTGATGTGGGTTCAAGGATCAGATCTCCCCGGTCTGAGGAGCAGCGCTGATGAAGGGGACCTGGTGAAGCCCCAGCACTGGAGGGCTTCCAGGTGCCAGGAGTCGCAGCCCCCAGGAGCCGAGTCAGGAAGAGGGACGGCGTGGCCGCTGCTCTTGTCACGAGGGAGAGCTGGAGCCTCAACTCTCCAGAAGCTGGAAGTCACAGTATTGAGCAGAATCTTCTCATCCTTGAGATACTCTTTGAGATACCGTGCAGCTGGCTGGGTACAGTGGCACCTGGCTGCAGTCCCGGCTACTTAGGAGGCGAAGGCGAGAGGATCACAAGCTCCAGGCCAGCCTGAGCGACTCAGCAAGACTGTCTCGAAATAAAAACAAAAATGGCAAGCCGGGCGTGGTGGGCACGCTTGTAACCCCAGCACTCGGGAGGCTGAGACCGGAGGATTGCGGTTTGGCCAGCCTCGGCTACTTAGTGAGGCCCTGTTTCATAATAAAGAATAAAGTAGGGCTGGGGGTGTAGCTTGGAGGTCAAATGCCCCTGGGTTCCATCCCCTGTACCTACTGCAAAACAAGAAAAATTGCCTGGGGGTGTAGCTCAGAGGTAGAACACCCCTGAATTCAATCCCCTGGTCCCCCAAAAATAAAATAAAAAGCCTCCCAGTACTCAGGAGGCGGAGACAAGAGAATTAGAGGTTCAAGGCCAACACATTAGGTAACTTAGTGAGACCCTGCTTCAAAATAAAAAAATAGGGCTAGGGAGATAACTCAGAGGTGGAATGACCCTGGATTTATTTATTTTATTTTTGTGGTACTGGGGTTCCTGGAAGCGCTTCTACCTCCGGGCTACACTCCCAGACCTATTTTTACATTTTTATTTGGAAACAGGGTCTCGTTAAGTTGCTGAGGGCCTCACTAAGTAGCTGAGGCTGCCCGTGATCTTCCAGTCTCTGCCTTTTGAATGCTGGGATTATAAGCGTGTGACACCAACGCCTGCCTGGATAGTTTTTATTTTTGAAATCAGGGTCTCAGTGAGTTGCAAAGGGCCTCTTTTATTTTTATATTTTTTATTTTTTGGTGGTACTGGGGTTCCTGGAAGCGCTTCTACCTCCAGGCTACACTCCCAGACCTATTTTTACATTTTTATTTGGAAACAGGGTCTCCTAAGCCAGCGCGCGCGGCTGGCTTCGAACCTGCGCGATCCTCCTGTCTCCGCCTCCCAAGCGCGGGGATTACAAGCGTGTGCCACCACACCCGGCATCTGAGTGAGGCTCTTTGGATTTAATCCTTAGTTGTACAAAAAACAAATAAGTAAATAAGCCAGGCGTGGCAGTGCACACTTGTAACCCACTAGTACCACAATAAACTACACAGCCCACGGGTGTTCCGGTTCCTTAGGCAAAGCAGCAGGGTGTTGCTTGTGACCCCACGGCCTCCTGCGTGCTGTGAATCCTCTCCTGGTGACTTGCAGCACATAAGTGAAGATGCTGTATAAGGGAATTTGACAAGAACAGTGTCTCCCCTGAATGTTTTCAATTCAAGGCTGATCGGCTCCACAGACGTGGACCCGAGGCTGACTGCAGCTTCTGACCCGGGCTCTTCCCAGGGCTGGGCCTCCGCGTCCACCTGGCACCGGGCCCTTGGCCGGGTGGGGTCCTGCTCACTGACGCCTGTTCAGAGCAGACAGCGGGTTAGAAGGGACTGTGGCCTGGGTCAGGGCCGCGGACCGGTGGGGAGGTGCGTGGGGCTGCCAGCCCACGGGGTATGATTCTGGGTGTTCCTTATGGCAGAAGTCTCTCCTTTGCTTCTCAGGGTTGGCCTGCTCCCCGGCCCTGGCTCCTATTACTAATAAACAGGAGTAAGGGGCGGGGGTCCCCCTACCCCAGCCCCCCACACACAGAGCCGGGCGAGCTGAACGCTCGGGCCAGAGACTCTCAGGAGGCTGCTGGGTCTTCTGTGGCACCCAGGGAACCGCTGCTCCTAAAGCAGCCCATGCCCAGGTGCCAGTGCTCCTGCCCGGTGCCTGTGCCTCAGGGCGGGCGAGCTGGGGCCAGGCTCCCCGCTTCACCGGAGCCTGCCCGGCACCCCAGGTCCCAGTGAGAGAGTGGGGTGGCCTGGCATCAGGTGACCGCCCTTCCCACAGAGATCGTGAGGAAGGTCAACGAGCTGATCGCCGCGGGCCAGTACGGCCGGCTCTTCGCCGTGGTGCACTTCGCCAGCCACCAGTGGAAGGTGACCGCGGAAGACCTCATCTTAATTCACAACGACCTGGACCTCGAGTGCGGAGAGAGGATCTGCCTGGAGAAGGTGCCGGCTGAGCTCTGTGTGCAGGGACTCGGCCGCCAGCACAGGCCCGCTCCCAGTCCCACTGCGGCCCCACCCAGCGTGAGCCCGGCGCTCGGGAGATTGCCAGGAGAACGCAGGCCCCGGCCAGCCTCAGCTACTAAGGGTCCTGGGCCTGCTGTCCGCCTATAAGGCAGCCTCGGCTTAGATAGGAGGGTCTCAGCATCCGGGTATGTGGCCACAGCATGAAACGCAAATTCCACAAGCCTTTTCTGAGGGCCAGGGCATTTGTGTACGGCAGCGCACTGTAGCCAGGGGCACGATGGCGCAGGCTGGTAATCCCAGTACTCAGGAGCCTGAAACGGGAGGGTCACAAATTCAAGGACGGCCTCAACAAAGAGATCTTGTTTCAAAACTTCAAAAAATAAGAAGAGGGGCTTCAGAGGTAGATACCCCCTAGGTTCAATCCCCAGAGCCACAAAAAGAAAAATTAAAAATGGGGATTGTCCCAGCATGTAGGCTTGAACCCGTTTGCTGGTGAGTCACAGGCGGCAGCAGGTGAAGCTTGGGTCACGTTGCTTTCAGCTCGGGGAGCCAGTACTTCCTACCTGTGCCCTGTTCAGGCCACCGGCTGTCAGGGCCTGCATGTTGCCTTCTGAGGCTCAGCCGTGCCTGAGCACCCTCCTCAATCTCTCAGGTCCTGCTGGTCGGGGCGGACAGCTTCACGCTGCTCGGCAAGCCGCTCCTTGGGTAAGTAAGTGCGGGGAATGCGGGGCGCGATCTCGGGTCCGGGGGCTGGGTGTGCACGCTGGTGCAGGGCTTGCACGCACACTGCTGTGGTGCTGTGCACACGTATCTGTGAGTAGGTGCGAGACGGGAGGGTCAGAGGTTGAAGGCTGCCTCAGCAACTTTGCAAGACCCTGTTTAAACCAGAAAGTAAAAAAGGGCTGGAGATGTCACCCCAAGGGGAAAGGCTCCTGGTCCAGTCCCCGATGCCCCAAATCCCACGCAGCACTGTTCACTCTTCCTCCTTCTAGGAAAAATCTTGTTCGAGTCGAAGCCACAGTCATTGAAAAGACAGAGTCCTGGCCAAGAATCAACATGAAGTTTAGGAGAAGGAAAAACTTCCGCCGGAAAAGAAGTGAGTGCGGCGGCGCCGGCAGACGCCCTTCCCGGGAGGCGGCACTCACCACCAGGCCCTTGGGGGACGCAGGCACCGTGGTCACTCTGGCGGCCTGGATGCAGACAGGGCTGTCCTGCCTGGAGGGCCGCGGCTGGGCAGAGGTCACGCCACTTCTCTGAGCTTGTTCACGCGTGTGGCATGAGCTGTTTAAAGGCAGGGCCGAGGCCGGGCCACAGGTGCTTCTGCAGGGCAGGGCGCTATGGGCGAGAGCACGTGTGCCAGGCAGTGCCACGGGCCTGCTTTCTGTTGGGCAGCCGAGCCTTATTGTAGCTTACTAAATTATGTGAAATCTTTTTTTGATGTTTTGCTGTACTGCGCGAGCCCAGGGCCTCACGCTTCCCAGGCCAGGCGCTGCCACTGGGCCACACCCCTGCCCTGCAGCAAATCCTCTAGGAAAACTGCAGCCTTCAGAGCAGAGGCCGCTCTGCGCCCTGAAAGGCGGGCGCGGGGAGCAGCGGGAGGGTGCGAGGCCGGAGGAGCTGGTCACTTTTGGGGTGGGGGTGCTCCTCTGCATGCTGGCGGGGGGGAGGAGAGGCTGCAGGCCAGCAGCCAGGAGGGACTTAAGCAGAGGCTGCCATGCAGGGCTGGCAGGTGCCGCGTGTGCTAGGACAAGCAGGGACAGGACAGCTCGGGGGCAGGAGGCCTCAGGAGGCAGGCGGGCAGGCAGGGTAGGGCCGAGGCCTGAGTCACAGGGGGCCTTGCCCCGCGTGTCACGTGGCCCTCCAAGGAGCGCCAGTGAGGGCAGACAGGACCGGGTGGGGCGGGCTGTGGCCTGATCATGGCAGGACCAGGCTGGGCCCGAGGGTCCCCTGGTGACCTCTCCCAGGAGAGGCCATGTAGGTGCAGGGGTGCCGCTGGGTCTGGGTGCACTGGGCGGAGCGCTGTGGCTAGGCGAGGACTGATGCGGTTTCCTGGGAGGGAGCAGGGGCTCCTGTGGCCGACCGGTCTCCCTGCCCTACGCAGAGGGCAGCTGCCGCCGGGCCCTCCCCCCGTCCTGCAGTGCGCCCTGCCTGGCCTCCTTTCCCGGCGTCCCCAGCTTGCCACCGTTGCTCTGCTGTGTCCACATGGACACCTGGTGCTGCCCCCAGCGGCAGTCGACCCGCAAGCAGTCCTTGCAGGGGCCTGTGGACACGAGGTGTGGGAGCAGTTCCGCGCCCGGCCCTGGGCTGCGCCCCACGCGCGGCCTCAGGAGCACAGCGGGCGGGCGTGGAGTGCTCAGCCCAGTGCCTGAGACTGCCCCCGGGCGGAGCGTCTCCAAGTGCAGAGGCCGAGGCGGCGCCTGCCTCTCCGCAGCCAGGGCAGCCCCGGAGCAAAAGGAGATGAGTGCGCCGCGTGACGTGAGGGGACGCGCCGGGCTGCGCTGGCCGCGGCTCCGACAGAGCCTGCGTGACGCCTCTCTCTCTCTCTTCCAGTTATCGTGACCCCACAGACCGTGCTCAGAATCAACAGCATTGAGATCGCTCCCGGCTTGCAGTGATTGCGAAGCGCATTTTAAAACGTGTAAAAACGCCGGGCGTGGGGCCGCGCTTGTCATCCCCACGCTTGGGAGGCTGAGACAGGAGGATCGCGCAGGTTCGAAGCCAGCCTCAGCCACTTAGTGAGGCTCTCAGCAACTTAGTGAGACCCTGTTTCCAAATAAAATATAAAACGGGGCTGGAAGTGTAGCCCAGAGGTAGAAAGTCCTTGGGTTCCACCCCCAGTACCACCAAAAAAATAAAAAGTATAAAAATAAACTCGACTCACCTGTGATCCCAGCTACTCAGGAGGCGGAGGCAGGAGAATCGCAAGTGCCAAGCTGGCTGGCAACTCGGAGCCTGCCTCAAAACAGAAAGGGGCAGGGGTGTGGCTCCGTGGTGGAGTGCCCTGGGTGCCACCCCCAGTGCTGCAAAATAAAGCAAGTGAAAACTAAACTTGTTTTCCAAGAGCTTCTGAGTCAGGATGTGACAGGTGCGCTGCCAGGTTGAGGCCGGTTAACTTCAGCTCCCAGATGGGCGAGCAGCCCCCCCCCCCCCAGGCCAGAGAAGGAGCGCAGGAGGAGTGGCGCCCCTCCCCCGCCGGGACCCGGCACCCCAGAGGTAGAGCTGAGGGCTGTGGAGGGCGCCGGTGCCCTGGGGAGGAGATGGTAAAAGCGGGAGCTGGGTGTCTGCTCTGCACCCAGCCTCTGGCCCTGGAGAGCTGCAGCCCAGCTCCCGCCCTCCCGCACCGCCTGCAGGCTGGGTGGGCTGGGGCCAGGGCAGGAGTGCCTGAGCAGAGGCCGGGAGTTCTGGGAGTTCAGGGCGGGGGGTCAGACCCCAGCAAGGGGTCCACAGGAGGAGGACCAAGTCATGAGCCCAGAGTGGCCGAGGGTCCCCCAGAGGAAGGGGAGTGGAAGGCAGGGGTGGGGCTCTCGTGTGGCCCCGGCCCTGCTCGGTGTTGACAGGCCATCCCAGAGTAACCAGGCTTCCTTGTAACTATTCACCTGTGGCCAGAGCCCCTAGGCACCCTGAGGCCTGGCGTGAGCAGACAAGGCCCCTCCCGCCAGGAGGCCTCCGCCAGGTGCCCAGCCCTGGGGTTCCCCTGCCGTGTCCTCCGTGGGCAGCAGGGGGCAGTGCCGCCCAAGGCCCTGCTCCCAGCAGCCGTACTCCCAGCGCAGCTGTGGACTCCAGGTCCACCGTGGTGATGGGCCTGGGGCAGAACGTGGAGACGGAGCGTGGCTGTGGAGCGGGCACTCTAACACAGCCATGTCTGGGAGTCGGTAAACGCTCATGCTGTCTCCGTCCAAAAGTCTATCACAGCCAGGCGTGGCGGCGCACGCTTGTAATCTCAGTACTTGGGAGGCTGGGACTGGAGGATCACAGGTTTGAGACCAGCCCCAGCTGCTTAGTGAGGCCCTCGGCAACTTAGTGAGACCCTGTTTCAAAATAAAGAATAAAAAATAGGGCTGAGGATGTAGCTCAGAGATAGAATGCCCCAGTCCCACACACACAAGCCTGTCTGTGCAGGAGTCTGCCTCGGAGAAGCACGGAGCACGGCGCTCTCGCCCCTTACCCGGCACCATCCTTGGCCAGCCCGGCACCGGCGCTGGCGTTATCCCCCCATTGTGTCCATACTTCATACTGCACCAGAAACACGGAACAGGTTCTAGACAACCCTGCTACGGGGGGCAGTCCGCCTTGGCCTCCCTCTAGACGGCAAACATCTTGCCTCCCTCTGCAGGGGCCTCTCGGCTGCGGCGCCCAAGGTGTCCCAGCCATGGCAGAGCACAGGGTCACCGAGGAGAGTGTCTCGGGGAGTCATGCCAGTAACACCACACACTCGTCCTTCCGCGACTCGGCGTATTGGGAAACCACGGAGTGAAAATAGCAACCGCCAAGCCCCTCTCATGGGCTCCAGTGGTCACATTTCACCGGAGCTTGCGGCTCACCTGGTAGTGGTCGGCCAGGCAATCACAGGGCCTTTATTCTCGCCTTAATGTCTAACAGCTGTAACACTCAAATCGCACTCCTCAGTAGAGTGTCGCAGAGATCAGCGCGGCAGCACAGGTGGTCGGACAAGCCAAGAGATGGGGCCCCGGGTTGCCGGCAGGAGCCTGCCCAGGCCAGGGCCGCGGGGGCCATGCGCGGGCAGCTTTGTTGGCTTGGGTTTGGGTTTTGTTATCTGCATACTGAAGATTGAACCCAGGGCGTTCTACCTCTGAGCTACACCCCCAGTACCATTTTTTAGTCTTTAGTTTGAAACAGGGCCTCACTGAGTTGCAAAGGGCCGCACTAAGTAGCTGAGGCTGGCCGCAGACCCAGATCCTCCTGTCTCAGCCTCCCGAGTGCTGGCGTAGGCAGTTTTGAAGTGGGCCCTGAAGCACTTCCCTCCGGACGATGGAGCCCAGCTGAAGCCCGGGACAGAGTCACAGGTTCCGGTGTGTCTGGTGACAGGTGGTGCGCTCTGGGGCCCCGGGCCTGGCTCAGGAGCTGGGGGCTGGCCAGGCTGGCCCGGGGGTTCTGCGGAGGAGACCGAGGCTGTGCCCACAGGCAGCATGGCCAGGCCTGGACCTAGAGCTTTGAACGTGTGCACGGCAACATGGCACTGTGACACCGGCGAGGCTCGGGGTGTCCAGGGGCCAGTGAGAGGTGAAGGACACCCTGGGGCCTCAGCCCTCTCGTCAAGCTGTGGGGGGCGCGGCCGCCCTGGCACTTGCTCCCAGCATCGCCACAGCCCGGGCTGCAGACTCCTGGGGCCACGCACCTGCAGCCCCTCCTGGAGACGAGCGATTTGCCGGGTGGGATGTCCTCCACCATCGCCGTGACGCTTGGCCGTCCACACTCCGCGCGACCCCGTCTGGCCATCTCTCCTCTCCTCCCCCCTGCCGAGTGCTGCCAGGAGACACCGAGACCCTCCACCTGGCCCAAGACAACTGGTCATAAGGTACGGGGCTGGCAGCGCTCTTATCAGGTGCCTCCCAGCATGCTCTCTGAAGGCCAAAGTTCATTGTATCAAGAAGGATCTGTGTGCGTCGAGGGGGATGGAACCCAGGGCATTCTACCTCCGAGCTACACCCCAGCCCATTTTTTAATCTTAATTTGAAACCGTCTCACTGAGTTGCAGAGAGCCTTGCTAAGTAGCTGAGGCTGGTGCAATGCTCTTGCCTCAGCCTCCCCAGTGCTGGGATTACAAGTGTGCGCCACCACGCCCGGCTTTTTTGTTTGTTTGTTTAATTTTTGTGGGTTTTTTTGTTTTGGTTTGGTTTTCCGGTGGTACTGGGGATGGAACCCTCCTACCTCTGGGCTATACTCCCAGACCTATTTTATATTTTTATTTGGAAACAGGGTCTCTTAAGGTAGCAAGGCTGGCTTCAGACCTGCTCAATCCTCTTGTCTCCACCTCCCAAACGTGAGGATTACAAGTGTGCGCCACCACGCCCGGCTTTTGGGGTGTGTGTGTGTGTGTGTGTGTGTGTGTGTGTGTGTGTTTGCAGTACTGGGGATGGAACCAAGGGCCATTCTACCTCTGAGCGACACCCCTAGCCCTATTTTTTATTCTTTATTTCTGTTTATTTTTATTTTTCTGTGTGGGTCTGGGAATGGGACCCAGAGACATTTGACCTCCGAGCTACACCCCCTGCCCTATTTTTTTATTCTTTATTTTTTGAAACAGGGTCTCACTGAGTTGCAGAGGGCCTCACTAAGTAGCTGAGGCTGGCCTTGAACCGCGATCCTCCTGTCTCAGCCTCCTGAATGTTGGGTTTACTAGTGTGTACTCTCACACCCAGCTTTTTTCTTTCTTTCTTTCTTTCTTGAAACCGTCTCAGTCCTTTGCAGAGGGCCTCAGGAGGTAGCTGAGGCTGGCTGTGAACCTGCGATCCACCTGTCTCGGCCTTTGCCCTACTGAAGTACAGGCGTGTACTACCATGCCCAGCTCAAGGGATCCTTTTAAAGTTAAAAACATGCTGTGCGGGTTTTAACTCCCAGGTACAGGGATTACAAGTGTGGGCCACCACGCCCGGCTTCATCTGTTATGGGTTTTGTTTTGTGTGGGATGGGGGGGTACTGGGGATGAACCCAGGAGCCGTCTACCTGTGGGCTACACCCCCAGACCTATTTTATTCATATTTTTTGATTTGGAAACAGGGTCTCCCTAAATTGCTGAGGCTGGCTTTGACCCTTCGATCCTCCTGTCTCAGCCTCCCAAGTCCTGGGACTACAGGTGCGTGCCATCACGCCCAGCTCTTAAATTTTACCTGTGGGGAGACTGCACACAGGCCTGGCCGGGCTCACCGAGCTGGGCAGTCATACCCCGCTGCCATAGCAAATAATCCCCAAACCCTGGGGCTCCAGGGAAATCTGACGCGGTCAGGCAACCCTGGGGCCAGGTGAACTCCAACCCGACTCCTCCAGGGATGCCGCACTCCTAAACCCTCCGGGTCCCGAGCAGAGGAGTATCTTGTGATCACAGTGGACCCTTCCGATCGCCCCGGTTTATGCTAATGAGGGGGCGGGGCGGGGCCACACTCGCTGATTGGTGGGAGGTCTAGAGCTCTCGGCCCTTCCCACCCGGCTGGGGGGGGGGGGGGGGAGGCAGGAGATTAAGCCGAACTGAAATTCTAGAAAAACTCTGGAACCAGGTCCGTTGAGTGGCAGGCTGCCGAGGTGCTGGGACCTCCAGGCGGGGTGAGCAGGGCGGGCAGCCGGTGTCCAGCTTCCCCGGCCTGCGAGCCGCTCCAGCGGGGATCGAGCCTCAGCCTCAGCCAGGCAGGGGGCCAGGCGGAGGGCGGCTGGCGGCTGGGCGCAGGGGTCTGCCTGGCCAGGCCCCTGGTGTCCAGTTAAACCGCAGGTCAGGTGATCGCTGGGGAGGGAAACCCGAGCCTTGTGCACAGAATGTTTTCTCAGGACTGGGGGGAGCGCTGGGATTTGCCAAAACAGCCCTGGCTCACAGATGGAGAGGGGGAAAGAAAAAGGGTAACGCAGTGCACACCTGTGATAGTGCAAGGGAGGCTGAGACAGGAGGATCCCAGGTTAAGGACAGCCTCCACAACTTATTGAGACACTCAGCAACTTAAACTCTGTTTGAAAAGAGAAAAAACACGCCAGGCGTGGTGGGCACGCTCGTAAGCCCAGCTTTCGGGAGGCAGACAGCCTCAGCGACTCAGTGAGGCCCAGTTTCAAAAAATAAATAGCCGGGCCGGGCGTGGTGGCGCACGCTTGTCATCCCCGCGCTTGGGAGTGGAGACAGGAGGATTGCGCAGGTTCGAAGCCAGCCGCACTGCCTTAAGAGACCCTGTTTCCAAATAAAAAAGTATAAAAAATAGGTCTGGGAGTGTAGCCCGGAGGGGTAGAAGGGCTTCCAGGAACCCCAGTACCACCAAATAAATAAATAGCCAGGTGTAGTGACGCCGCTTGCAATCCCAGTACTTGGGAGGCTGAGACTGAAGGAGGTGAGGCCCTCCGCAAGTTAGTGACACCCTGCTTCAAAATAAGGAATAAAAACTAGGGCAGGGGGTATAGCTCAGAGGTAGAATGCCCCTGGGTTCCATCGAGGAAAGAAAGAAAGAAAGAGGAGGGGTGTAGCTCAGAGGTCAAATGCCCCTGGGTTCCCTTCCCAGTGCCACAATAAAATAAAATAAAATAAAAATAGGGCTGGGGATGTAACTCAGAGGTAGATGCCCTGGGTTCAATTCCCAGTACTACAACAGAAAAGGAAAACAGAAAGGATGAGAGGGCGGGCGCACGGAACCTTTGATTCCCGGGCAGCCGCGGTCTCCCCTCCCCGCAGCCACAGCGGAGGGTGGTGCTGAGGTGAGAGTCCCAGGGGAGCCTGGAGAGGGTCCCGCCCCGAGGGAGGGCGCTCGCTGGAGGAATGGGTCCAGTCAACCAACCAGAGCGCCAAGGGCCACATCCCCGAGCCCTCGGCCCAGCCCCTGGGGCCACCGAGGTCTTAACCCAGGGGGTGCACCGAGCCTGAGCGTCAGCGGGGGTGGGGGCACCCGGGGGGGGGGCGGAATTAGGCAGAGAAAAAAGGTAGCACATCAAAGGCCTCTAGTGACCCAGAACGTGGTCCCTCTGGGGAAGGACAAGACCAAGGAACTGTTGTCAAGGGGTATTCTATGATGTGTCCATTTTTAATTTTTTTAATTTTATTTATTTATTTTGCAGGTCTGGGGATGGAACCCAGGGGCATTTGACCTCTGAGCTACACCCCCTGCCCTAGTTTTTGAAACAGGGTCTCACTAAGTTGCAGAGGGCCTCACTAAGTAGGTGAGGCTGTCCGCGAACCTGTGATCCTCCTGTCTCAGCCTCCCAAGTACTGGGATTACAAACGTGCGCCACCACGCCCGGCTCCCTATGTTTTATTCTTTATTTTGGAACAGGGTCTCACTGAGTTGCAGAGGGCCTCACTAAGCAGCAAACCAGCAATCCTCCTGTCTTAGCCCCCCGAGTACTGGGATTGCAAACATGTGCCACATGCCCGGCTTATTTTTATGGATTAATTTATTTTGGTACTGGATATTGAACCCAGGGGCATTCTACCGCTGAAATACACCCCCAGCCCTTTTTAATTTCGAATCAGGGTCTCATTAAATTGCCTTAATGAGGGTCTTGCTAAATTGCTACAGCTGGCCTCGAACCCGTGATCCTCCTGTCTCAACCTCCCAAGTACCAGGATTATAAATGTGCCCACACCCAGCTTACTTAGGGCCCTCTGCACAGGTTCCCACCCGATTTTATTGCTGCCAAATCTAGCAACTGGCTAAGGAGCTTCATGGAATTTGTTCTCGGCTGCCCTTCATGCATGAAAAACTAATTAAAACAATCAAAAGCAAATTCTTTCAACAGGAGGCCAGGAAAGGCAGAGGGAGAGTAAGAGGACAAAGAAGAGTAAAGGAGCAGAGCAAAGCAGGCTCCATGGGGCACGCCGTGACCCCAGCCTTGGGAGGCTGAGGCGGGAGGGTCGCAGGTTCAAGGCCAGCCTCCGCAAGCAGGAAGCGTCATCAACCCAGCAAGACCACGTTTCCAAATAAAAATAAAATAGGGCTGGGGGTGTAGCTCAGAGGTAGAATGCCCCTGGGTTCCATCCCCAACACCAAAAAACAAGGGAAGAGAGGGAGGGAGAGTGGGAGGGAATATAGCTAGGGGAGCCGCACAAGCCTGTCATTCCACCACTCAGGGATCCTCAGGCAAGAGGATCACGAGTTCAAAGCCAGCCTGGACAACTTAGTGACATCCTGTCTCAGAATAAAAATAAACTGCCGAGCATGGTGATGAATGCTTGAAATCCCAGTATTTGGGAGGCTGAGACCGGAGGATCGTGGTTCGAAGACAGCCTCAGCTACTTAGTGAGGCCCTCTGCAACTCAGTGAGACCCGGTTTCAAAATAAAGAATAAAAAATAGGGCCGGAGGTGTAGCTTAGAGGTAGAATGCCCCTGGGTTCCATCCCTAGACCCACAAAAATAAATAAATAAATAAAATAAAATAAAATAAAGCATTAAGCTGGGCGTGGTGGCGCACGCTTGTAATTCCAGCATTCAGGAGGCTGAGACCTGGAGGATCTTGGTTTGAGGACAGCCTCAGCTACTTAGTGAGGCCCTCTGCAACTCAGTGAGACCCGGTTTCAAAATAAAGAATAAAAAATAGGGCTGGGGCTGTAGCTCAGAGGTAGAATGCCCCTGGGTTCCATCCCCAGTACTGCAATAAATTAAATAAATAAATAAAAATAAAATAAACAGGACTAAGGACGTAGCACAGTGGTAGAGCACCCGTGGGTTCACTCGGTACCACCAAAAAAAAAAAGGGGGGGGAATAAAATAGAGAAAATAGAAAGGGGAGAATGATGGGACTCGCCCAGCAGGGGCATCGATAGATCGTTGTTGCTACAGAGTTTGGGAGTGTCCCCAAAGCCCCATGTGTTGAAGGCCCGGTGCCCAGCTTGGCGGGAGTGGCGGCACCTTTAGGCGGTGGAGCTAGCGAGAGGTTCTATATTTTATTTATTTATTTATTTATCTTTATTTTGAAACAGAGGCTCGCTGGGTCAAAGGGCCTCACTAAGTAGCCGAGGCTGTCCGCGAACCGCGATCTCCAGGTCTCAGCCTCCCGAATGCTGGGATGACAAGCGTGCGCCACCGCGCCCGGCTAGCGAGAGGTTTTAGGACCCTGGTGTCATTGTCCTCAAAGGGGACTGCGGGACCCAATCCCTCCCTCTGTCCTGCAGCCCGACCTCACGGTGAGCAGTTCTGATCCACCACGTGGTCTCACCATAATGTGCCGTGAGAGGCCCAGAGCAACTGGGCCTGTCTCTCATCGACTGGAAGCCCCAAGACTCTGAGCCCAAATAAACCTGTCCTCGTCCAAGGTGATTGTCCCAGGCACTTGTTATCGTGATACGGAAGCTGACTGATGTTATTGAAAACTGAGACGAGAGCCGGGCATGGTGGTGCACACCGGCTGAGACGGGAGGATCGCAGGTTCAAGGCCAGCCTCAGAAATTTTGACCCTTGCCGGGCGTGGTGGGCACGCTCGTCATCCCCGCGCTTGGGAGGCGGAGACAGGAGGATCACGCAGGTTCGAAGCCAGCCGCGCGCGCTGGCTTAGGAGACCCTGTTTCCAAATAAAAATGTAAAAATAGGTCTGGGAGTGTAGCCCGGAGGTAGAAGGGCTTCCAGGAACCCCAGTACCACTATATATATATATATATATGTATATATATATATATACACACACACATACCCTCTGCAACTTAATGAGGCCCTGTTTCAAAGTGAAAATAAAATAGGATCCAGGCGTGGTGGCACACACATATAATCCCAGCATTTGGGAGGCTGAGACAGGAGGATCACAGTTTGCAGACAGCCTTAGCTACTTAGGGAGGCCCTTTGCAACTCAGTGAAACCATATTTCTAAATAAAGAATAAAAAATAGAGCTGGGCAAGTAGCTTGGAGCTAGAATGCCTCTGCGTTCAATCTCTAGTGCCATAAAATAAAATAAGGTTGAGGGTGTAGCGCAGGGGTAGAAGCTCCCTGGAGTAAATCCCCTGTACTATAAACAAGTAATTTTTTTTTTCAGTACTGGGGATGGAACCCAGGGGCATTCTGCCTCTGAGAGGCACCCACAGCCCTGTTATTTTTGCGGGTCTGGGGATGGAACCCAGGGGCATTCGACCTCCGAGCTATACCCCCTGCCCTATATTTTATTCTTTATTTTGAAACCGGGTCTCACTGAGTTGCAGAGGGCCTCACTAAGTAGCTGAGGCTGTCCTTCCTCCGGTCTCAGCCTCCCGAATGCTGGGATTACAAGCGTGCGCCACCACGCCCGGCGAGGTTTAGGTTTTATTTTAACTATTCAGGTCAAGTCAGGCCAACAGAACCAGGCAGCTGGTGGACAAATTAATAAACAAGGTACTCACAGAACGTGCCGGGGCCCGCAGCACTGAAGCAGGTGGATAATGGCGTGAAGGTCCTGCCCAGAGGGCGGGCGGGCGGGCAGCCAGGTGGCGCCCCGCGGCAGAAACCACAGGGGGAGTGGCGCCAGGTGCCTGTCATCCCAGGACTTGGAAGGCTGAGACGGCAGGATCGTGGGTTGGAGGTCCTCGGCAACTTAACAAGACCCTGTTTCGAAATAAAATAGAGCTGAGGGTGTGGCTTAAAGGTAGAACACCCTGGGTTCAATCTGGAGGGAAGGAAGGGAAGGGAAGGAAGGAGGGTGGGAAGGAACATCAGAGGTCGTGATACCTGGCTCAAGACAAGCTAGGAAGAGATTTCCCAGGAAAGCACATATTCCAGATTTTTTTTTTTTTTTTTTTACGGTACTGAGGATGGAACCCAGGGGCATTTGACCCCTGAGCTCCACCCCCCTGCCCTATGTTTTATTCTTTATTTTGAAACAGGGTCTCACTGAGTTGCAGAGGGCCTCACTCAGTAGCTGAGGCTGTCCGTGAACCGCGATCCTTCTGTCTCAGCCTCCTGAATGCTGGGATGACCAGCGTGCACCACCGCGCCCGGCTATTCCAGAAGTTTCAGAAGTGAGAAATCTAAGATGGTAACCAAAGCCACGCCAGGGGTAGGGGAGGAAGAGGGGACCACAGAAGACCAAGGGAACTTCTGCCACCCAAGCCCAGACTCCAGGGAAGGGCCTCCGGCTGGCCAGAGGGATGGTGGCAGCGGCAAATGTGTTTGGCATGTTTCGGGCTGACTTCTCTGTTCGGGGCGCATCTGAGCAAATTGCAGCCCCCCCGTAAGATGGAATGGAACTTGGGGCTGGGCACCGTGGCGCACACCTGTGCTCCCAGCCATCCTGGAGGCCAAGATGCGAGGATCGCACGTTTGAAGCCAGTCTCAGCAACTTAGCAAGAACCTGCTCCTAAATAAAAAATAAAATAGGGTGTAGTTCAGAGGTAGAAGGCCCCTGGCTTTCATCCCCAGTATCACAAAACAATAAATAAAATAAAAACAAAAAGGGCTGGAGGTGTAGCTCAGAGGTAGCGAGGTCCAGGGTTCAATCCTCAGGACAAAACAAAACAAAAACAAGAAACAAATTCATCTGCTGACCTTTCCTTCCCCGTCCCTTCTCCTGCACAGGTTCTGGGATCCCCTCCCAAGCCCGGGACTTCCCCCACTCCCTCATCTTGTGCTCCCCTCTTCCACTATTGGGGAACTCAGCGTGGAGCCACCTGTACTGACACGGACGTGTCCCTAATAGTGTGCGGGGAGAAGCATGTCATACGTCAGCAGGTACAGGTATACGTGTGGACGCTGAGACACACGCACCGTGTACAGCCCGCCCTCAAGTTATGATGGTTTTACTTAATTTGTTGACTTTACCATGATGCAGAAGAACCTTGAATCCAGCAGAATTGTGCTTGAAGTTTGATCTTTGCCCAGGCTAGTGAGGCATGGCAGGGTCCCTTCTCTCTGTACCCAACTGCAGGCCAATGTGTGCGTTCCGGGCGCATTCGAGGTACGCGAGGCAGGGCTATGACGTTCGTTACGTCGGACGTGTTCAATGTGTTTCCAGTGCACAAGATTCTCGACCTACGATGGCTTTATTGGGACCAATCCCATTGTCAACTGAAGAGCGTCGTCATTCACGGCAAATATATTACCAACCTAGCTGACTTTGTTATTCTATCTATCAATATGCATATATATGTTATTTACTTATTTATTTTAATACAGATGCATTCTACTTCTGAGCTACGCTCTCAATCCTTTTTATTTATTTATTTTATTTATTTATTTATTTACGTTTTTTTTTTTTTGCAGTACTGGGGCATTCTACCTCTGTGATACACTCCCAGCCCCTTTTTTAAAAAAAAGTTATTTATTTATTTTTGCACTACTGAGGTTTGAACCAGGGACATTCTACCTCCGAGCTGCACTCCCAGCCCTATTTTTTATTCTTTATGTTGAAACTGAGTCTCACTATGTCGCTCAGGGCCTCACTAAGTTGCTGAGGCTGGCCACAAACCTGCGATCCTCCTGTCTCAGCCTCCCAAGTACTGGGATTACAAGCATGTGTCACCACACCTGTCTTAATTTTGTATTTTGAAACAGGGTGTTCCTAAATTGCTAAGGGCCTCCCTAAGTTGCTGAGGCTGGCACTGAACCTGCGATCCTCCTGTCTCAGCCTCCCAAGTACTGAGATTACAGATGGGTGCCATTACACTTGACGGATTCTTTGTTCTTTAAAAGAAAAAAACAGTTAGCCTTTCCTTTTTTTTTTTTTTTTTTTTTTTTTTTTGCAGTACTGGGGATGGAACCCAGGGGCATTCTACCTCCGAACTACACCCTCAGCCCTAATTTTTATTCTTCATCTTGAAACAGGGTCTCAAAGTTGTAGAGGGCCTCACTAAGTAGCTGAGGCTGGCTGCAAACCTGCGATCCTCCTGTCTCAGCCTCTCAAGTACTGGGATTACAAGCGTGTGCCACCACGCCTGGCTATATTATTTTCTTTTTTTTTATTTTGAGACAGGAAATTACTAAGTGCCCAGGCTGGCTCTGAACTTGCGATCCTCCCACCTGAGGATCCCTGAGTTGTTGGAATTAAAGGCTTGTGCCGGCTCCCATAGCTATTCTATTCCTTCCCTCCCTTCCTCTGTTCCTGGTGCTGGAGATTGAACCCAGGGGCATTCTACCTCCCAGCCTACACCCATTCTACACCCCCAGCCCTATTTTATTCTTATTTTGAAACGAGGTCTCACTAGGTTAATGAGAGTCTCACTGTTTGTTGAGGCTGGTCTCGAACCCATGATCCTCCTGTCTCAGCCTCCCAAGAACTGGGATTACAAGTGTGCGCCACCACACTCGGCTTACCTTTCCCTTTAAAATTTGTCCATATTTGAGCTGGCTGCAGTAATGTAACCCTGTCTCAAAATAAAAAGGGCTGGGAGCCTGGTATGATGGCGCACGCTTGTAATCCCAGCACTTGGGAGGCTGAGACAGGAGGATTGTAGGTTCGGGGGCAGCCTCAGCTACTTAGTGAGGCCTCTGAAACTTAGTGAGACTCTGTTTTGTTTATTTATTATTTTTTTTTTTTTTGGTGGTACTGGGGGTGGAACCCAGAGGCTTTCTACCCCCGGGATATACTCCCAGACCTAGTTTATATTTTATTTGGAAACAGGGTCTCAATACGTTGCTGAGAGCCTCACTAAGTAGCTGAGGCTGGCTTTGATCCTCCTGTCTCAGCCTCCCAAGCGCGGGGATTACAAGCGTGCGCCACCACGCCCGGCAAGACTCTGCTTTAAAATAAAGAATAAAAATAGGGCTGGGGGTATATATCAGAGGTAGAATGCCCCTGGATTCCATCCCCAATACCGCAAAAATAAAAATAAAATAAATAAAAAGGGCTGGGGGTGTAACTCAGAGGTAGAATATCCCTGCATAGCCCTAGTAAAAAAAAAAAAAAAAAAAAACCACCAAAAAAATCCAGGCAAGAGGTGATGTGTGTTTCCTTTACAGCCACGAAAGCATCTTTCCAAAAATAGCAGGCCATAAATGTCCAGGCAGAAACATCTGAAACATATTGGGAGAGTTAGCCTTTTTTTTTTTATTAACTTTTTGGGAAAGAAACCAGCTGGACCATGACCAGCAGAGCCAGCAGGCTCGTGACGAGGCTCTGGAAAACGGTTTCAGAAGTCTCAGCATTCCTGACCTTTGCTCCAGAAATATTAGTGCTTGAGATTTCTAAAGAGAATAACGGGCTGTAGGGAGAAATGGGAGCGTGTGCGGGTGCTCCCCGTGGCTCCTCAGCAGGCAGATGGGGCGGCGAGGTGTCCAGCGGGAGAGGAGGGCCAAGGGACCCTGGGCAGCGCGTGCTTGAAAGGGCCAATGGAAGCCGGGCGCGGGGGCGCACGCTTGTCATCCCAGCATTCGGGAGGCTGAGACAGGAGGACCGCGGTTCACGGCCAGCCTCAGCTACTTAGTGAGGCCCTCTGCAACTCAGTGAGACCCTGTTTCAAAATAAAGAATAAAAAATAGGGCTGGGGGTGCAGCTCGGAGGTCGAATGCCCCTGGGTTCCACCCCCAGGACTGCAAAAAAAAAAAAAAAGGCAGGGGAGGGAGGAAGAAAACAGTAAGGGCGGCGTCCCGGAGCAGAGCAGGAGCTGCGGATCTACCGAGGCCGCGCGGAAAGGCCTTCAGAGCAGGCGACCTCGAGTTGGCCCTTGAACACTGAGCGGTACTTTTCCAGGTCTGGAAGGAAATAGCCGAGAGGTTCTCTTTCAGGGTCCAGGTCAGAGTGGGAGGTCCAGCCACGTCCCACCCAGCAAGTGGACCGGGAGCCGGTGGTGAGGGGGCCACCGCACCCAGCTGCTGAGTGGAAAATGAGGCGTGGGGTACTCACGCCAATGGAGTACTAGTCAGCCAGAAAAAGGAAGGAAGTGTCAGGTGTGGTGGCGCACTGCTGTGATCCCAGGACCCAGGACCGGGAGGCTGAGACGGAAGGATCACAGGTAGTGAGACTTTCATCAACCTAGTGAGACCCTGTTTCAAAATAAAAATAAAATAGGGCTAAGGATGTAGCCTGGAGGTAGAATGCCCTGGGTTCCATCCCCAGCACCAGAATAAAAGTGGGGGGTGAAGTGCTGATACATGGATGTGTTAGTCTTTTTGTGTGTTTGTGGGTCTGGGGGTGGAACCCAGAACATTCTACCTCCGAGCTACACCCCCAGCCCTCTTTTTTATGTTTTATTTTGAAGCAGGGTCTTACAGAGTTGCAGAGGGCCTCGCTAAGTGCTGAGGCTGTCGGTGAACCGCGAACTCCTCGGATGTGTGCCATCTGCGATGGACCCCGGACGGGTTACGGCCCTTGTTTTCTAGAAGCCCCACCTCGCGCATGGCGAGCCTTTCAAAGCCACCGCTCTCTGGAGAGCATCCCAGGCCCAAGCTGGGATGAGCCTGGAAAACGTTCCGGGAAAGAAGCCAGCCACAAGCCCAGGGATGGCGCACGCTTCCAATCCCGGTACCTGGGTAGAGACAGGAGGATCTTAGGTTCAAGGCCAGCCTCCAGAGGTAGCAAGACCCCCAACAACCTAGTAAGACTCTTGGGAGGCTGAGACAGGAGGCCCGTGGTTCGCAGACAGCCTCAGCTACGTAGTGAGGCCCTCCGCAATTTAGTGAGACCGTGTTTCAAAAAAAAAAAATAGGGCTGGGGCGTAGCTTGGAGACAGAATGCCCCTGGGTACCATTCCTAGTACAAGAAGAAGAAGAAGAAGAAGAAGAAGAAGAAGAAGAAGGAGGAGGAGGAGGAGGAGGAGGAGGAGGAGGAGGAGGAGGAGGAGAAGAAGAAGGAAGAAGAAGAAGAAGAAGAAGAAGAAGAAGAAGAAGAAGAAGAAGAAGAAGAAGAAGAAGAAGAAGAAGAAGAAGAAATAATAAAGGAGCAGGGAGGGGGTAGCTGGAAGGCAGAATGCCCCTGGGTTCCATCCCCAATACCGCGCACACACAAAAAGCCACAGACGGCCACATGCTGTAGGACCCCATTTCTATGAACATGTCCAGATTGTGCGAATCCATCCTTTTGAGTCTGACAGAAAGCGGCTCAGGAGTCCAGGGCGAGAGCGAGGGCAGCCGAGGGCGCGGCTCTCTTTAGGAGAGGAGGTTCAGGGGAACCGGCCTGGGTTAGATTGCGGCGACGGGTTGCACAACTGTGTATACAGTAGAAGCCACTGACGTGCAGACTGTAAAATGATGGCTTTTACGTCTATGAGTCAGACCTATCAGCTTGGGGGGGAAAGCAGCGGCGGAGCTGCACGGGGATCCTGTCGGCTCGTTATCACCCCACTTTGCCACAAGCCTAACCCTAGCCCTCACCTCACCCCGCCATCCCGAGCCTCACGCCAGGGCCTGCAGGGCTGGACCACCGAGCTCGCAGAGCAAACCTCGCGAGAGTCCCCACCTGCCCCATGCACATCTGGTCCACAGCTGTAAGCAAAGACAGAAGAGGGGAAGCAGATGATGCGCTGGGCAGAGGGCACAGAGGGAGCCGGTGCCCAAGGGCAGGGGGAGCTGGACTGCGGTGCCCAATGGAGGCCGGGCGCAGCCCAGAGAGACTGCCAAGCTCAGCCTGGGCGGTCCTTTTACTTATTTATTTATTGGCGGTACTGGGGATGAAACCCAGGGGCATTCTACCTCTGAGGTAGAATACATACCTGTGTGTGTGTGTGTGTACACATATATATTTTTATATATTTATATATATAAATTTATATTATTTATATATTATTTATATATTATTATATATTTATATCTTTATATATATTGTGTGCATACACATATTTTTATATATTTATATATAAATTTATATTATTTATATATTATTTTTATATATACTATTTATATATATTATTTTATATATATATATATATATATAGTGTGTGTGTGTGTGTGTGTATGGTGGTACTGGGGTTCTACCTCCGGGCTACACTCCCAGACACCTATTTTTTATATTTTTATTTGGAAACAGGGTCTCTTAAGCCACTGCGGCTGGCTTCGAACCTGCGCGATCCTCCTGTCTCCGCCTCCCCAGCACGGGGATTGCAAGCGTGCGCCACCACGCCCGGCCTTAGACGGTCCTTTTAGTGCAGATCTCTGAAGGTCATGGAACTTCTGGGAGCTTTGCTCGCCGGTCATCCAGTACTTGGGAGGCTGAGACAGGAGGATCACAGGTCTGAGACTGGCCTCAGCGACCTAGTGAGATGTGAATTCAACATAAAATAATAGCTGGAGGTGTCGCTCAGAGATAGCCTGCCCCTGGGTTGAATCCCTAGTAACACGAAAATATTAAATTAGCCGGCGTGGGGGCGCACGCTTGTCATCCCAGCATGTGGGAGGCTGAGCCAGAGGATCTGGGTTCACAGACAGCCTCAGGTACTTAGTGAGGCCCTCGGCAACTCAGTGAGACTCTTTTTAAAAAAAAAATGGGATTGGGGGTGTATCTTGGAGGTAGAATGCCCCTGGGTTCCATTCCCAGTACTGCAAACAAACAAACAAACAATAAATAAATAAAGTAGCTTGGAAGTAGAATGGCCCTGGGTTCAGTCCTGGTAACACACACACACACACACACACACACACACACACACACGCACACACGCACACACGGTGGAGGTCCCACTGTTGGTTAAATGCTCTACTCTCACTGTCTTTGTCTGGAAACTCCAAACTTTTTGAGCAAGGGTCTCCATAATTTTGTGTGTGTGTGTGGGTTTGAGGATGGAACCCAGGGGTACTTGGCCTCCAAACTACACCCCTCTATTTTTATTCTTTAATTTGAAACAGTCTCACTGAGTTGCAGAGGGCCTCCCTAAGTAGCTGAGGCTGTCCACGGACTGTGGTCCTCCGGTCTCAGCCTCCCGATGCTGGGATGCCACGCGCGCCCCACGCTCCCGATGCTGGGATGCCACGCGCGCCCCACGCTGGCCCACACTTCATTGTCTACTGGCAGATCACACAGCTCTCTCTGCCTGGAGATCGCAGGATACGCCAAGGGTGTTGAGACACAGAAGGTGACCATGAGGAAGGACCTGCCGGAGCACAGGCTAGAGCGCCTACAGGAGGCCTGGAGACAGGCCCGGCCTGGGAAGGAGAGCCAGGTGAGAGGGCCCTGGGCAGGTAAGCCTGTAGCGCCCCACCTTTCATCCCTCCCCCAACCCAGCCAGCCAGCCAGGCATCAACCCACCCACCACCAACCCAGCCAGCCATCAACCCACCCACCCACCAACCCACCAACCCAGCCAGCCAGCCATCAACCCACCCACCCACCAACCCAGCCAGGCATCAACCCACCCACCCACCAGCCCAGCCAGCCAGCCAGCCAGCCATCAACCCACCCACCCGCCAACCCAGCCAGGCATCAACCCACCCACCCACCAACCCAGCCAGCCAGCCAGCCATCAATGTATCCACCCATTTACCAATGTATCCGTTCATCTACCCACCCACTCACTATCCCCCAATTCATCAGTCCATCTACCCATCACCCACTGATCCATCCATCTACCCCTCCATCTACACATCCATCCATCCATCTGCCAATTAATCCATCCATTCACCTATCTATATACATCCATCCACCCCTCCATCTACCCATCCATCCACCCACCAATCCATTCACCCATCCTTACATCATCTACCCACCCACCCATCCATCCGACTACCAGTCAATCTACTCCCCTCTCCACCAGTTCATCCATCCATTCATTTACCCACCTACCCATCCACCCTCCTCCCATCCATCCTTCTTTGTATGAATCTACCCACCCACCCATCCACCCAACTGTCCGTCCATCCATCCATCCATCCATCCATCCATCCATCCATCCATCCATCATCTACACCCCCAGGTTATGGTTTCAAGTGTTCCTGCCCTTAGGACTGTCTTTCTTTCTTTCTTTCTTTCTTTCTTTCTTTCTTTCTTTCTTCCTTCCTTCCTTCCTTCCTTCCTTTCTCTTTCTTTCTTTCTTTCTTTCTTTCTTTCTTTCTTTCTTTCTTTTTCTGTATAGGGGATTGAGCCTCGGGGCATTCTACCTTTGAGCTACACCCTCAGCCCTTTTTACTTTGAAATAGGATCTTACTGAGTTGCTGAGCCTGGCCTCAAACCTGTGTTCCTCTTGTCTCAACCTTCCCAGTGTCCAATGGGATTACAGGTGTGCACCACCACACCAAGCTGTCAAATACGATCTCTAACAAGGCAAATGCATAACTCAAATAAGGGGAGCTCATGTCAAAGATATTTATTTGTTTATACGGGGGCTTGAACCCAGGGCACTCTATCTCTGAGCTACATACCCAGCCTTATTTGTTTGTTTGTTTATTGTATTGGGGGTTGAGCCCAGAAGCACTGTACCTCTGAGCCACACCCCAGCCCTATTTTTATTTTTGCTTTTGAAACAGAGTCTCACTAAGTTGCAGAGGGCCTCACTAAGTTGCTGAGGCTGTCTGAGAACCTGCAATCCTCCTGTCTGTCTCCCAAGTACAGGGATGACAAGCGTGCGCCTTGTCTGGCTTATGTCAGAGAATTAAACTTTGATAGCAGGATGGCGAAGCAAGTCAAAAGAGGACCCTAAAAGCTGTGTCTAGAGGCTCTGGAGAACAGCAAGCTGGAATACAAGCTGGTGACCACCCTGCAGCACAAATAAAACCAAGACCTCAGGAGGACATTGTATTTTATTGACCAGAAATTCTTGGGGTTTCTTTTCTTTTACGGTATCGAAGATGGAACCCAGGGGCATTCAACCTCCAAGCTACACCCCCAGACCTATTTATTATTCTTTATTTTGAAACAGGCTCTCACTGAGTTGCAAAGGGCTTCACTAAGTAGCTGAGTCTGGCCCAGCACCTATGATCCTCCTGTCTCAGCCTCCCAAGTACTGGGATTACAAGTGTGCACCACCACGCCCGGCTTATTTACTTCTCTTAGTATGTGTACATTTTTCTTGTAGGAACTTGTAGCTGGCTTCGGGTTTTCAAAGGCTCAGTGACCCCCTGCTCCAGATTTAAAAATTTGGGCATGGTTGTGCACAGCTGTACTTGGGCGACTGAGACAAGAGGATTACAGGTTTGAGGCTGGCTTCTGCAATTTAGGGAGACCCTCAAAAACTTGTGAGACCCTGTTTCAAATTAAAAAATAAGACCTGGGTGTGGTGGCACATGCCTGTAATCCTAGTACTTAGGAAGCTGAGACAGGAGGATCCCAAGTTCGAGGACAATTTCAGAAAGTAGTGAGACGCTCATTACCTAGTGAGACCTTTTTTAAATAAGAAATAAAATTGGGCTGAGGGTGTAGTACCACAAAAAATAATATAAAATAAAATAAAAAGGTTTGGGGAAGCCAGGTTTCCCCATGTTTTCCCATTATAAGCATGGTGACGCACGCTTGTAATCCCAGTACGTGGAGGCTGAGACAGGAGGATCACAGGTTCCTGGTCAGCCTCAGCAACTTAGTGAGGCCCTCCACAACTTAGTGAGACCCTGTTTAAAAATAAAACAATAAGTATTGGGTGTGATGCCTGTCATTCCAGTACTTGGGAGGCTGAGACAGGAGGATCACAGGCTTAAGGCTAGCTTTAGCAATGCTGTGAGACTTAGAAACCTAGCAAACCCTGTTTGCAAAACAAAAAACAAAAAAAAAATAAAGAAAGAAAGAACTGAGAGTGTAGCTTGGAGGTAGAATGCTCCTGGGTTCAATCCCTGATACACCAAAAATATAATAATAATAATAATAATAATAATAATTAATAATAATAATAATATAGAGCCAGGGTACAGGTCAGAGGTAGAATGCTCCTGGCTTCAATTCTCAGTACGAAATAGACCAAAAATAAAATGAAAACTCTAATGACCCCGGTCTAAGCTGCCCGTCCTCCCTCCCCGTGCACCTGCACAGGAGACGGTTTGCATCTTGACCCAGAAGGCCCCCGAGGCTTCCCTGGGGACACTCACGCATCTGTTCTAAAGGAGAACGGAGGCTCACGTCCTCCCGTCCCCGGGGACTCAGTGTCCAGGCTGCCGGCAGTGCAGCTGGGGACAAGGCCGGCCTGGCCCTGGCCGTGAGCCAGGCGAGATTCCAGCGGCATCCACTAGGTCACTGTGGCCGGGTGCCCTGTGTGGAGCGTGGCCATGCCAGCCCAGCTCCCGGCCCACGCTTCGTACTTGGGTCAAGCTAATGTGGGCTTCAAAGGTGATTTGGGGTCTGAGATAAGAATGTAACCTTTCAATTATTCTGGTTATTAAAAAAAAAATCCAAACCGGGTGTGGTGGCGCACGCTTGTAATCCCAGCATTCGGAGGCTGAAGGATCGTGGTTCGAGGACAGCCTCAGTTGCCTAGTGAGGCCCTCTGCAACTTAGTGAGACCCTGTTTCAAAATAAAGAATAAAATATAGGACGGGGTGGGGGGTGTAGCTTGGAGGTGGAATGCTCCTGGGTTCCATTCCCAGACCCACAAAAAATTAAAAAATAAAAATAAATAAAAATAAAAAAATCCAGGCAATTAAAAAAAATGGTGGGCCGGGCGTGGTGGCGCACGCTTGTAATCCCTGTGCTTGGGAGGCGGAGACAGGAGGATCGTGCGGTTCGAAGCCAGCCACGCTGACTTAAGGGACCCTTTTCCAAATGTATAAAATAGGTCTGGGAGTGTAGCCCGGAGGTAGAGGGTTTCCAGGAACCCCAGTACCAGCAAAAAAATAAAAAATGGTGACACACACTTGTAATCCCAGTACTCGGGAGGCTGAGACAGGAGGATTACAGGTTTGTAGCCAGCCTCAGCTTCTTGGTGAGGTCCTCTGCAATTTAGTGAGACCCTGTTTCAAAATAAAGAATAAAAAATAGGGCTAGGGGTGTATCTTGGAGGTAGAATGCCCCTGGTGTTAATTCCCAGTACCACACACACAAAAAAATTTAATTAAAAAAATTCCTCAGCTGGGCATGGTGGCACACGTGTATAATCCCAGTACTTGGGAGGCTGAGACAGAAGAATTGCAGGTTTGAGGCCAGCCTCAGCAACTCAGCAGGGCCCTCAGCAACTTCAGGAGACTTGTTTCAAAGGAAAATAGGGCCAACAGCGTAGCTCTGAGGTGGAATGCCCTTAAATTAATCCCCAGTCTCCCTCCTCCTCCTCCTCCTCCTCCTCCTCCTCCTCCTCCTCCTCCTCCTCCTCCTCCTTCTTCTTCTTCTTCTTCTCTCTCTCTCTCTCTCTCTTTCTCTCTCTCTCTGAATCAAAATATCCAAATATTTGTTTGTTTGTTTGTTTGTTGCGGGTCTGGGGATGGAACCCAGGAGCATTCAACCTCCGAGCTACACCCCCTGCCCTATTTTTATTCTTTATTCTGAAACCGGGTCTCACTGAGTTGCAGAGGGCCTCACTAAGTAGCTGAGGCTGGCCGCGAACCGCGATCCTCCGGTCTCAGCCCCCGAATGCTGGGATGACCAGCGTGCGCCACCGCGCCCGGCTAGGCCCAAATGTTTTGCTCTTGGCTGACAAGACACCAGGTCTCAGCAGACATTGTACTTATTGATAAGCAACTGATATCCTCCTGTCGATCATACGATTCAGCAGGCAACTGTGTTTGTGTTTCTGATTAATATACAAGGAAATAAGTTTGATCCGATTAACAGTACTTTCTGCAGATAAAAATTTGTTTTGTTTTTGTGCTGTGTCGTGTTGGGGATGGAGCCCGGGGCATTCTACCTCTGAGCTATACCTCCAACCCTTTTCATTTTTTATTTGGAAACAGGGTCTCACTAAGAGGCTGAGGCTGTCCTCAAAACCTGCAATCCTCTTGTCTGGGATTACAGGCATGGGCCATCATGCCAGGGTAGACAGAAGTGTTTAAAACATTTAAAAACAATAAAAGAGCTGGCGCGTGGTGGCGCACGCTTGTAGTCCCTGCGCTTAGGAAGTGGAGACGGAGGATCGCGGTTCGCGGACAGCCTCAGCTACTTAGTGAGGCCCTCCGCAACTCAATGAGACCTTCTTGCAAAAATAAAGAATTGCCAGGCGTGGTGGCGCACGCTTGTAATCCCCGCGCTTGGGAAGCAGAGACAGGAGGATCGCGCAGGGTGGAAGCCAGCCTCACTGGCTTAAGAGACCCTGTTTCCAAATAAAAATATAAAAATAGGTCTGGGAGTGTAGTCCGGAGGTAGAAGAGTTTCCAGGAACCCTAGTACCACCACCAAAAAAAAAAAAAAAAAAAAAAAGAATAAGAAATTGGGCAGGGTGTGTAGCTCAGAGGTTGAATGCCTCTCGGTTCCATCCCCAGACCCGCAAAATAAATAAATAAATAAATAAATAAATAAATAAATAAATAAATAAATAAATAAATAAAGTAAAAAATATAAAAATAATAAAATAGGGTTGGAAATGCAGCTCAGAGGTAGAATGCCCCTGATTCCATCCCCAGTACCAAATAAATAAATCAGTAGGGCTGGGGTTGATCTCCAGTGACAGAGCACCCCTGAGTTCAATCTCCAGGGGTCACCTTCTAACCCCCCCCAAAAAAATGGTGGTTCTGCTCAGAAGTGGCAGAGTCAGGATTTGAACCCAGGCCAAGTGGGTCTGGAGTTCAGCCCCTCAAGTGCCAGATTTACTGCCTTTCCAGATAAATAAACTAAACAAAATAAAAGGCCAGGCATGCTGGTAGATGCAAATAATGCCAACTACTGGGCAGGCTGGAGCAGGAGGGTCGCAGGTTCCAGGCTGGCCAGGGCAACTTAGCAGGGCCCTGTCTCAAAAGAGAATTTCAAAAAGGGCTGGGAGTGCTGGCCATGGTGGAACTGGTCTGTGATCTCAGTACTCGGGAGGCCGAGACGGGACGAGTGCAGGTTCAAGGACAGCCTCGGCAGTTTAGTGAGACTCAGCGACCTATTGAGACACTGTCAAAAATAATTTTTTTTTTTTTGTGGTACTGGGGATGAAACCCAAGGGCCTTCTACCTCTGGGCTACACTCCCAGACCTATTTTATATTTTTTATTTGGAAACAGGGTCTCATTAAGTTGCTGAGAGCCTCAGTAAGTACCTGAGTCTGGCTTCGAACCTGTGCGATCCTCCTGTCTCAGCCTCTTCAGTACTGGGCTTACAAGCGTGCGCCACCATGGCTGGCTTCTTTCAAAAGTAAAATGCCCCTGGGTTCAATACCTAAGCACTATATATATATATATATATATATATATATATATATATATATATTTCTTTTTTTGTTTTTGCGTACTGGGGATGGAACCCAGGGACATTTTACCTCCAAGCTACACCCCCAGCCCTATTTAATTAATTAATTAACTAATTAATTTATTGTAGTACTGGGGATGGAACCCAGGGACATTCTATCTCTGGGCTACACCTCCAGCCCTATTTATTTATTTATTTATTGTACTACTGGAGATGGAACCCAGAGGCATTCTACCTCTGAGTTACACTCCAGCCCTACTTTTATTCTTTATTTTGAAACAGGGTCTCATTGAGTTGCAAAGGGCCTCCCTCAGTAACTGAGTCTGGTCGCAAACCTGGGTCCTCCTATCTCGGCCTCCGGAGTACTGGGATTACAAGCATGCACCACCACGCCTGGCTCTTTTCCCCTTTTTATTTAGTTTATTGACTTGGTATGGGGATTGAACCCAGAGGCATTCTCCTGCCAATCTACACTCTCGGTCTGATTTCATTTATTTGGAAACAGGCTCTCACTAGGTTGCCGAGAGCCTCGCTAAATTGCAGAGGTCGGCTTTGAACCCGCAACCCTCCCTTCAGCCTCTCAAGGACTGGGCTTACAAGCCTGCGCCACCGCGCCTGGCTGCCCTCCTTTGGAAACAAGGGCAATGAGGCCCAGAGGACGCGGGCCCTGTCCTGAAGCTGACAGAGGACCTTGAGGTGGGCGCTCGGGCTCTGCCGGGCTGAGCTGAGGGGCCGCGGGCACAGGCCGGTTCCCTGAGGAGCTCATCTTGCCCCGGGCCGCCTCCAGTCTCCTTCGTTAGCACAGCCCTGTCCTCGGCGACCCGACCCGGGCGAGCAAACATCACCTCCCCATCGGGACAGGGAACTGAGCTTACTCACAAGCTCCGCCGCTGCTGGCGCCCAGGGGCTCAAAGTTCAAGTTCAGGGGACGCCGGCTTAGCAGTCTGAGATTACAACACCGCTTCTTATGGGCTGGGTTCCAAAAACCCTTCACGCTCTTGGGTTAGAACCCGCAGAGACTGCCATCAACGAAGGAGGCCGAGGAGACGGACGGACAGACGGAACGGGGCCCAGCTGCGCTCTTGGCAACCTGCGCCTTTTTTTTTTTTTTTTTTAAATGGTAACTGGGGATCGGACCCAGGGGCGTTCTGCCTCTGGGCTTTACCCCCAGTCCTTTTCTATGTTTATTTTTGGGTGGAACTGGGGGTTTAACCCAGAGGCATTCTACCTCTGAACTACATTCCCAGACCTATTTTTAATTCTTTATTTATATATTTATTTGTGTGTGTGGTGCTGGGGAATGGAACCCAAGGGCATTCTACCTCTGAGCTACACTTCCAGCCCTATGTTTTTATTCTTTTTTTTTTTTTTTTTTTTTTTGGTGATACTGGGGTTCCTGGAAGCCCTTCTACTTCTGGGCTACACTATTTTTACATTTTTATTTGGAAACAGGGTCTCCTAAGCCAGCGCGCGCGGCTGGCTTCGAACCTGCGCGATCCTCCTGTCTCAGCCTCCCAAGCGCGGGGATTACAAGCGTGCGCCACCACGCCCGGCTATTCTTTATTTTGAAACAGGGTCTCATTAAGTAGCAGTGGGCCTCTCTAAGTACCTGAGGTTGTCTGCGAACCACGATCCTCCTGTCTCAGGCTCCCAAGTACTGGGATTATAAGGGTGCGCCACTGCTCCTGGCTAATTCTTTATTTTGAAACAGGGTCTCACAAAGTTGCAGAGGGCCTCACTAAGTAGCTGAGGCTGGCTGTGAACCTACGATCCTCCTGTTTCAGCCTCCCGAGTACTGGGATTATAAGGGTGCGCCACTGCGCCTGGCTAGTTTTTTAATTTTGCAAAAGGGTCTCTCTAAGTTGCTGAGGCTGGCCTGGAACCAATCGGTCTCTTGTTTCAGCCTCCCAAGCACTGGGATTATTTAATATTATTATTATTATTTTTTTAAATATATGTGGTGGTACATGCCTGAAATCTGGTACTTGGGAGGCTGAGACAGGAGGATTGCAGGTTCAAGGCCAGCCCTGACAACAGAGGGAGACAGGGAGGCCCTTTTTCAAAACAAGTAAAAAAGGTCTAGAGTTGTATGTCGCTCTGAGGTAGAATTCACCTGGGTTCAAACCCCAGTACCAAGTAAATAAAGTAATATAAGAGAGTAGGCAGGACCTTACCATACACCTACAGCTCTATGTTGGTTTGTTGCTAAACCCCACTTTTAGTTATATAGGCCTTTATCACACTAGTCTCATTAATTTTTTTAAAGGCTCAAAGTTTTTCATAAGCTGGCCGTGGTGGCGCACACCTATAATCTCAGTACTTGAGAGGCTGGGACAGGTGGACCACAGGTTCACAGCCAGCTTCAGCAGCTTAGTGAGGCTTTCATCAATTTAGCAAACCCTATTTTCCAATAACAAATAAAATAGGGCTGGGGTTGCAGCCTGGAGGGAGGATGTCTCTGGGTCCAGCCCCCTCCACACAAAGTTTTTCATTATAAGGCATTTTAGAGTAAAGAAAAGAAATCTCCAGCCTGGGCGGATAACGTCTGGTGTCTGTCATTCCAGTAATTGGGAGGCTGAGACAGAGGACCCCAAGGTGAAGGAGGCCAACTTCAGCAACTTAGCAAGAGTCTGTTTCAAAATTAAAAATAAACCCGGCATAGTGGCTTACTTTTGTAATCCCAGCATTCTGGAGGCTGAGACAGGAGGATCGCGGTTCCTGGACAACCTCAGCTACTTAGTGAGGCCCTTTGCAACTCAGTGAGACCCTGTTTCAAAATAAAGAACAAAAAAATAGGGCTGGGGTATGTATAGCTTGCGGGTCGAATGCCCCTGGGTTCCATCTTCAGACCCACAAAAACATAAAAGTTAAATTAAATGGGAGCCAGGCATGGTGGCACACATTTGTAATCCCAGCATTTGGGAGGCTGAGACAAGAGGATCACAGGTTTGCTGCCAGCCTCAACTACTTAGTGAGGCCCTCTGCAACTTAGTGAGACCCTGTTTCAAAGTAAATAATAAAAGATAGGGCTGGGGGTGTAGCTGGGAGGTAGAATGCCCCTGGGTTTGTTTGTTTGTTTGTTTGTTTGTTTATTTTTGGTGGTACTGGGGTTCCTGGAAGCCCTTCTACCTCCCAGACCTTTTTTATTTTTGGAAACAGGGTCTCCTAAGCCAGTGTGGCTGGCTTCGAACCAGCGCCATCCTCCTGTCTCTGTCTCCCAAGCGCAAGGATTACAGGCGTGCGCCACCACGCCCGGCTTGCCCCTGGGTTTAATACACACACACACACACACACACACACACACACACACACACACACACACCCAGCAATGACTTTAGTGATAAAAATATTATGTATATTTTTAAAGTTTCCTTTCCTGTGGTACTGAGACTTGAAGTTGAAGTCAGGGGCATTTTGCCTCTGGGCTACACCCCCAGCCCTATGTTTTATTTTTTATTTTGAAACAGGGTCTCACTAAGTAGCTGAGATCTGCAATCCACCTGTCTCAGCCTCCCAGGCTCGCCTCCTTAGTCTTTTCTTCTTGCGAGTCTGGGGATGGAACCCAGAGACATTCGACCTCTGAGCTACACCCCCTGCCCTTTTTTTATTTTTTTTTTTAATTTGAAACAGGGTCTCACTAAGTTGCTGAGAGCCTCATTAAGTAGCCGAGGCTGGCCTCGAACCAGCAATCCTGTCTCAGCCTCCCAAGTACTGGGATTGCAAGCATGTGCCACCGTGCCCGGCTCCTTATTTTTAAAAAAGTGTTCAGGGAGCCCGGCTTGGTGGAGCACGCTTGCAATCCCAGCGCTTGGGAGCCTGAGACAGGAGGATTGCACAGATTCGAAGCCAGCCTTAGCTACTTAGTGAGGCTCCCAGCAATTTAGACCACATAAAGTATAAAATAGGTCTGGGAGTATAGCCCAGAGGTAGAAAAGCCCCTGGGTTCCACCACTAGTACTATTTAAAAAAAAAAAAAAAATTCAGGGCAGGCAGCCGCTAAACCAGATTCAGTTAAGACTTGGAAAAAAACTTGAAAAATGCAAAACCGATTGTGCCTGCAAAAGATTGTTCTAGGTTCAGAACGCTGGGATATTCTTTTATGGCCCTAGGGCCCTTAGATCTGGAGCTCCCGGGATCCTAGTTCTCTGGATCTTTATGAATGGCCACCCCCACCCCCGGGAGCCGCGGTCCTGGGACGCCACGAGGTCTCCCTGGCACCCCACGACTTGCAGGCGGGCGTGAGCTCCCGACCCCGGCGCCCAGCCCCGCACAGGTGCCCGGGCCCCTCGGGCGTCCAGCGTAGTCCGCCCTGCCTCGGGTGGGGGGGTGGCAGGGGGCGCGGCACAGGGCGGGAGCCTCCCCAACAGGCAGGGCGCGCTGTAGTAAAGGGAAGGGTGACCTTGGGCCGGGAGCTGCCAGCCTGGAGTCCGAGGAGGGGACCCAAGGGCGTCTGGGGCGAGCTGGAGAGTCCAGCTCCAGGGCGCAAGCCACCAAGGCCCAGGGGGAAGGACGGGCCGGGAGGTGACGCTGGAGTGACCAGGGCAGGTGCAGGGCGGGCGGTCCGGCAGCTGCCTCTGGGGCCGGGAAATGGGGGCAGCAAGAGCCGGGAGGCCAAGGAATCCCTGACATCAGACCTCCAGGTTAAAAGGAGAGAGCCGGGGCTGGGGGCCCACGCTTGCAATCCCAGCGCTCGGGAGGCGGAGACAGGAGGACCGCGCAGGTTCGAAGCCAGCCTCAGCTACTTAGTGAGGCTCTCAGCAACTCAGTGAGACCCTGTTTCCAAATAAAATATAAAATAGGTCTGGGAGTGTAGCCCGGAGGTAGAAAGCCCCTGGGATCCACCCCCGGTACCACTAAGTGCATGGATGAGGAGAAGGGATTCTGCCCATCCCTCGCCCCTTCTGGGGCTGGCAAGGATCCGCAGGGCCCTGGTCAGCGCGTTTCCGGGGCAGCTCGGGCGAGTGGCCAGAGCCTGGCCCGTGCCCGGCGGCTTCCCTGGCAGGGGTGGGCTCTCCGGGAGGAAGCGTGCTCAGGAAGGCTGGCGTTTATAGTGGTGCGGGAGGGGGTCGCCAAGTGTCCTAGGGTGCGGCTCTGAAGACCACGGGGGAGGCTGAGCGGCCGGGTCAGAGCGCAGATGCCCGGCGAGCCCGTGGACAGAGGAGAGACAGGGCCAGGCCTGCCCGGCCTCGCCCAAAACAAAGGCCGGGAGGGAGGGAGGCCGCCTGGCGGGCCAGGGGCGGCGCTGCCGGGAGCAGGGAACTTTCATTTTCTCTTCTTAACTCTCCTCGGCCCCAAGCCCCGCGTACAAAGCTGGAAGGCAGGGCCGGGCTTTCAAATCCAGGGCGGACTGAGCCCCAGAGTGCCTGGGCTCTGCCCATTAAAAGCAAAACCAAATCCCGGTGCCTTTATGAAGCAGCTCTGCAGGCAGGGCCAAGTCGGGCTCACACGGGGCGGCTCAGCCCCCTGCCCCCTGCCCCGGGCCTCCTGGACGTTGGCCCCCAGCCCCCCAAGCCCGGCATCAGCCAGGCCGCCCGCACCCCCGCCGCCCAGGATGTCCTAACGCTGGAATAATCAGAATAACTGTCATTTGGCGAAGTGGATTGAAATCAGGAATGCACACGTTAAGCACGACGTCCTCAGAGCCGCACCGCAGCCCCCATCGCTCGACTCCATCCCCCCGGAACTCACGAAGGATGCGTCTTCGTGGGGGTCTTTTGAGGATGAGCCCCTGCGCTGCTGACCCCGCAGCCAGCCGCTCCCAGGTCACAGCTGTCACTCAGAGGACGGTCCGATAGGGGGTGGGCTCACCTCTCCTCCTTCTTTTTAGTTATTTATTTTTTATTTTGCGGCTCTAGGGATCGAACTCTGGGCAGGTCTACCCCTGAGCTACACCCCCAGCCCTATTTTATTTTTTATTTTTATTTGTGTGTGTGTGTGTGTGTGTGTGTGTGTGTGTGTGTGTTGCACTGGGGATGGAACCCAGGGGCATGCACCTCCGAGCTACACCCCCAGCCCGATTTTTTATTCTTTATTTTGAAACAAGGTCTCGCTAAGTTGCGGCGGGGGGGGGGGGCTCATAAGTAGCTGAGGCTGGCCGCGAACCTGCGATCCTCCGGTCTCAGCCTTCCAAGTACGGGGATTCCAAGCGTGCGCCACCACGGCCGGCCTCGGCTGTCAGCGTCTTAGCTGTGTGGTCGGGGTGAGGTGGGCATCCTTTCTCCCTGCCGGCTCCTCATGGGCACAGAGGGTGGGGCGGGCACGGAGCATCAGCCCGGGGCGATTTGGGGCAAAGCCTGTAAACCGCGAGCATAAGCCGGGCACGGGCGAGGCGCTTTCATGAGCATGGCCCTAACGAGCGGGCCCATTTTATGGACGGGGAAACCGAGGCTGGGGAGGCCGGGCGTCCGGCTGGGCATCCGTCCGGGCACGCCGCCCGGAGCCTCAGTTTCCTCGCCCCGCCCACTCGTCCCCGCCCCCGGCCCGCCCCCCCGGGGCTCAGCCAATCGGCGTTCGGCTCGGGGCGCTGCCCGCCCGCCCGCCGGCGCCCGCTCACTCCGCCGCCGCCGCGACTCGGTAAGGCCGGGCGGGCGGGCGCGGGGATGCGCACGGGCCGGGGTCCGCGGGGCGGGGCGGGGGGCGGCCGGACGCCCGGGCCCCGCACCGAGCGGCCCCGACCCTGCCGCCCGGCTGCAGTGAATGGGGTCTGGGGTCCGCGCGAGGGGCCCTGCCGGCCACCGGGGCTCGTGCTCCCTCCCCTCCCCATCCCAGCCGCACTGCGGAGTGAATTGGGTCTGGGGTCGGCTGCGCGGCCTGGGGAGGGGCGCACGGCCTCCCGCGGCCCCGCCCCGCCCGGCCGCCGTCGGGACACGCCCGGGGCGCCCCCTCCCGGGGCGGCGCGCAGGTGGGCGCCCGGGGCTGCCCAAGGTCGCCCGGGCCGGGGGTGGGGGCGTCACGTGACCCGCCCGGCGCCCTGGCTCGGCGGGGAGGCCGTGGGTCCGCACCTCGCGGCGTCCGGCCCCGGGGAGGGCGGACCGGGACGCGCATCCTCCCTCGCTGCGTCCGTCCGTCCGTCCGCCTCCCCGGGAGGTCAGCGCTGCCCGGGGTGCCAGGTCAGACTCGGGCGGGGTGTCATGTCCACCCGGGACGGGAGACGTCAGGGGCGCCGGCAGGAAGTCGCGGGGCACAGCGAAAATCACTTTGTTAACCTCGGGACGGGGTCGGTCAGCCGAGTTTGGGCCCCCCCGGTGTCCGGCTTCTGGTCCTTCCAGATGGGCAAGCGTGTTTATTTCCTCCAAAACCTCCAGCGGGGGCGGCCTGCGGGTCGCGCAGCGCCCCCCCCCCGCCGCGCAGGTGCACCCCGCCCCGCCCGCCTGCCCTCGGGCCCCGGCCCTCGGCCGGCTGGGCAGCGCGCAGGGCCGTCAGGTCCGAGTCAGGTCCGAGCGGCGGGCTCGGCGCCGGGACCTTTCAGTGTGCGCCGGACTGCGCTCGAGGGGCCGGAGCCCCCCCCCGCCGGCCGCCGGTCTGGGGGAGGCCGGAGCCCATTCACCAGGCGCCCGAGCCCGGGGGCGGCCGGTGGAACCGGATCCGGGCGGGGGCGGGGCGCGCCGACCTTTCCCCTACTTTTCTCCGCCGTCACGTGACCGCGGGCGGGGCGGGCGGGGCGCGGAAGCGGGCGGCGGCCGGCCTCGTCTGCACCCCGACCCTCGGCAGCCCCCGCTGGAGGGGCGCGTCGTCTCCGCGCGGTGGGGCCGCCGGGACCCCCACCTGGCCCCCGGGAGGAACGGGGGCCCCGCGATGGCGTGCTCGGGGCCGCCCCGGTGCCAGGCTGCACGGCCAGCCGGGCCCCGTTAAGTTCCAAGAAGGACAGAAAGAATGCGCGCGCGCGCGGTTTTGCATGCATTCAAGGCTTAAAAAAGAGGTTTTCTCCTACTCGTATCGGGCTGCTTTGTGCCCGTCTCGGTGTTGAGTTTTTTTTTTTTTTTTTTTTTTTGCAAGGACTTTCTTGTTTTAAAAATAAACGATACAAGATGGGCGCGGTGGGCTGTGCCTATAGTCCCAGTGCTAGGGAGACTAAGACAGGAGGGTCACAGGCTCGAGGCCAGCCTCAGCAATCTAGCAAGGCCCTCAGCGGTGGTGCACGCTTGTAGTCCCAGCCTTTGGGAGGCTGAGACAGGAGGTCCACGCGGTTCAAGGACAGCCTGAGCTACTACTTAGTGAGGCCCTTTGCAACTCATCATTATTGAGACCTGGCTTCAAAATAAAGAATAAAAAATAAGGTCGAGGTTGTAGCTCGGAGGTAGAATGCCCCTGGGTTCCATCCCCAGTACCATAAAAAAAAAAAAAAAGGAAGCAGGGCGTGGTGGCACACTCCTGTAAACCCAGTGCTTGGGCGGCAGAGACAGGAGGACTGCAGGTTTATTTAAGGCTAGCCTCAACAATTTAGTGAGACTCGAAGTCACTCAGTGAGATCCAGTTTCAAAATAAAAAGGGCTGGGAGTGTAGCTCAGCGCTAGAATGCCCCTGGGATCAATCTCCAGCACCCTCCTCTCAATCCCCCAAAAAGTGCCCGGTGTGGTGGCGCACGCTTGTGATCCCAGCAATCGGGAGGCTGAGACAGGAGGATCGCGGTTCGCGGACGGCCTCAGCTACTTAGCGAGGCCCTCTGCAACTCAGTGAGACCCTGTTTCAAAAGAAAAGAATAAAAATTAGGGCTGGGTTGTAGCTCAGAGGTAGAAAGCCCCTGGGTTCCATCCCCAGCAACACACACACACACACACACACACACACACACACACACACACACACTTAAAGGCACCGTGGCTCCTTCTCTCAGTTCCTCTGCAGAAACCACCACTATTTCCACCACCATTGCAGTGTAGGCCGTTCCAGGCATTAAAAATAACAATAATAACCCATTACCCAACTCGAGTAGGGAGCGGCGCCCTTGCTTGCTGATTTCGGAGCGGGGCTGCTCTGTAACCTTCAACTTTAACCCGGTGCGGGAGGGCGCGGAGGCCAGCGTGCCCTGTTTGTGCCCTGTTTGAGTAACGTGGCAGCCTGGTTCTGAGCAACGCTCACCTTTGCCTTTCTTTTTATGGGCGTTGTTGTTACCTCCAGGAATGTTTTTGAAAGTTAATAATGAAAGAAATCCCCTGCCGAGCCCAGTGAGGGACCCCCCACCAGGGAGGTTCCTACCCCGCTGGGGGTGGGGGGCAAGAGGGCCCGGCTCCATCCTGTTCCCTAATCGCTGAACACAGCTCTTTTTTTTTAATCTTTTTATTTATTTATTTTTTTGTACTAGGGATGGAATCCAGGGACATTCCGTCTCCAAGCTATGCCCCCAGCCCCTTTTAATTTTTTTTATTTTGAGACCAGGTCTTGGTAGATTGCTGAGGCTGGTTTCCAACCTGCAATCCTCCTGTCTCAGCCTCCTAAGTACTCAGGATGCAGGTGTGTGCCCCCAGGCCTGGCTCGCAGAGCTCTTCTTAGGTCAAAGGGAGAGAAAGAGGGCATTTTCCTCAAGCTGGGGTTAAAGTGTGACACCCCCTAGTCCCGGCTACTTGGGAGGCGGAGGCACTCCCCCAGGAGTCTCCCTGTCCCCTGACCCCCATGCCCACGTGCCGCCGGGCTAAGTCCTGCCCTTCTGCTTCCTGAGATCTTAATGTCGCCTTCCTCAAACAGAAGGAACTGAGTGCGATCAGCCAGTCTCAGAAGCCGGGAGTTGACCTTAGCGGGCGCCATGGGGCCCACCGCAGGCCACCTGTAATCCCAGTAACTTGGAGAGGCCGAGGCAGGAGGGTCGCAGCTTTGAGGGCAGCCTCAGCAACTTAGGGACACCCTGTTTCCAAATAAAAGATAAGTAGGGCTGGGGGGGGCGGCCCCGGAGGTAGAGGCCCCTGGGTTCCATCCCCAAAAACTTAAAAAAGAAAGAGACTTGTGTATTTTCTTTCATATGTGTAAGCCAGAGAGAATAGAGGAAGCAAGGGGGACGGAGTAAACGAGGAGAGAAAACGGCGAAATTGAGGAAGGGGCTGGGGAGGAGAGTGGGGGGCTCAGGTGCAGAGAGAGGCCCCAGCAGATTCTCCTCCAGGGTTCCAAGCAGGTCTGGGGGTGCGAGCGGTGTAGACAGACCGCCAGGAGGGCGTGGGCGCCTTTGTATTCTTTTGATTCTTCTGTGACGTGTAATTACACTGCACCTGTAAAAGTATAAACGTTAGGTTCAAAAAACATGATGCTAAACAGGAGAGCTGGCCCGCGCCGGGTGAGAACAGCCGCCGGGCTTCTGCGCCCGTGCGGGGCCTGGGCGCCCTGTGTTCCGTGGGCTCCACAGGAAGGTTCCGGGAGGGACGCAGGGGCGTCGGGTCTACCCCCAGCACACCCCGCTTGGGCTGCAGGACCTAAGAGTGCATCTCGTTTTCCTACAAACCAAGGCCCTAGCCGGCTCTCTGGTTGCTTTTCTTTTCTTTCTTCTTTTTTTGGGGGGTGGTACTGGGGGTGGAACCCAGAGGCTTTCTACCTCCGGGGCCTATTTTTTATATTTTTTTTCGAAACAGGGTCTCACTAAGTTGCTGAGAGCCTCACTCAGTAGCTGAGGCTGGCTTCGAACCTGTGCGATCCTCCTGTCTCCGCCTCCCGAGCGCGGGGATAAGCGTGAGCCACCACGCCCGGCTCCTTTATTTTGTATTTTGAAGTAGAGTCTTGCTGAGTTGCCGAGGGCCTCACCAAAATGCCAAGGCTGGCTTGAACCTGTGGTCTTGCCGTCGTAGCCTCCCAAGTCCTGGGATGACAGGCGTGCACCACCGTGCCCTGCCGAGGCCGCCTCGTCTGCCCCCTCAGTACCGGCTTCCTCTGGGGTCCAGTGGCTGTTGGGTCGTACCATGTGTATGTGAGGCCCTGTGGGGAGGACGCCCCATGCGGGAGGCAAATTGCAGATCCCCCTCTTTTAAAACGTGTTCCCTCCAAATAAAAAAGGCAGTACGTGTTCGTATTTAAAGCAAACCCGAGCTGGGGACATGGTGACACAGGCAGAGGCTGAGACCAGAGGATCACAGGTTCAAAGCCAGCCTTGGTAACAGAGGCCCTCCACAACCTACTGAGATCCTGTTTCCAAATAATGAATACAATCAGCCTGGGGTGTAGCTTGGAGGTAGAATGCCTCTGGGTACTGCAAACAAACAAACAAAAAAAAAATCAAAGAAAAAACCACACAAAGTGGACATGGGGGTGCACACCTCTCATCCAGGACTTGGGAGGCTGAGACAGGAGGATCTCAGGTTCAAGGCCAGTCTCAGCAACTTGGGGAGGCTTCCAGCAACTTAGTAAGACCCTGTTTCCAAATTTAAAAAAATAGGTCTGGGAGTGTGGCTGAAAGATAGAATATTCCTGGGTTCAATCCCCAGTCCCACAAAAATAAATGAATAAATAAGCACACTAAATATCCAATCATAAAGTAATCCTGATTTTGAGATGTTGTCATATGCTATAATTCGGCTTTTATGATTCTTCATTTGTACAAGCACTCGCCCCTGACTCTCCAAGTGCCAGCGCCTTCAGCGCCCTGAAAAAGCTTTTCTACCCAGAAGTTTGGTTTTTCTCTTCCTTGTCAAGAATGCGTGTTGTAGTTGGGCACGGCGGTGCGCACAGAGAGGAGGCTGAGACAGGAGGACCGCAGGTTGGTGGCCAGCCTCAGCAACTCAGTGAGACCAATTCAGAGTAAAAAGGTCTGGGGCTATAGCTCGGAGCTAGAACGCCCCTGGGTTCAATCCCTAGTCCAAAAACAAAACAAAACAAACAAACAAAAAAGAATGTGTGTTTGTATTGTGGGGTCTGTTGCAACTTCCCGGAGAGGACCCGGCAGATTGCTTCAAGGGAGCGTCCGGGGGACACTTTGGCGCAGGCCCCGCATCCGAGGCCCAGCGCGAGCGGCGCCCAGCGGACACCTGCCGCTCCGAGTGACGCGACTTATGAGGCTCTAATAAGAGGCGAGACAGGAAGGTACTGAAGCCGGGCGCCGCGGCGCACGCTGCTCACCCCAGCATTTGGGACGCTGAGAATGGAGGAGCGGGTTCGAGGCCAGCCTCAGCTACTACTTGGTGAGGCCTTTTGCAACTCAGTGAGACCCTGTTTCAAAATAAAGAATAAAAGGTAGGGCTGGGGTATAGCTTGGAGGTAGAATGCCGGGCGCGGTGGCGCACGCTTGTAATCCCCGCGCTTGGGAGGCAGAGACAGGAGGATGGCGCAGGTTCGAAGCCAGCCTCGGCTACTTAGTGAGGCTCTCGGCAACTTAGTGAGACCCTGTTTCCAAATAAAATATAAAATAGGTCTGGGAGTGTAGCCCGGAGGTAGAAGGGTTCCATCCCCAGGACCACCATTGTATGGAGCGGCCCAGGCAGCCGTGCCCTCCTCTGAGGCCGCCGGCCGCCGGGGTTAAGGAGCAGGCACCGGGCACCCGTGTGAAGCCTCGCCTCCGGGCCGCCAGCGCCTGGCACAGGATGCCCGACCGTGTCCACCCCAAGACCCCAGCGTCTCCTACACCAAGACGTTGTTCCCACAAATGTCTCCAACCGCCGGCGGGAGCGCGGTGACTATTCCCTATGCTTAGCCCTGGCACCCAGAGGGGAGCTGCGCGTGGCCGGCGGAGGCGCTCACGGGGCGTGCAGAACAAGTGGTCAGAACAAGAGCTGTAGAAAGATGCCGGAGAGCCGGGCGCGGTGGCGCACGCTTGTAATCCCAGTACTTGGGAGGCTGAGACAGAAGAATCACAGGTTCGCGGCCAGCCTCAGTCACTTAGTGAGACCCTCTGCAATTTAGTGAGACCTGTTTCAAAATAAAGAAGAAAGCCGGGCATGGGGGCGCACGCTTGTCATCCCAGCATTCGGGAGGCTGAGACTGGAGGATCGCAGTTCCTGGCCAGCCTCAGCTACTTAGCGAGGCCCTCTGCAACTCAGTGAGACCCTGTTTAAAAGTAAAGAAAAAAGTAGGGCAGGGGGTGTAGCTCAGAGGTTGAATGCCCCTGGGTTCCATCCCTAGACCTGCAAAAAAAAAAAAAAAAAAAAAAAAAAAAAGCATAGTGGCTCAGATCTTTTTTTTTTTTTAACCTGACCAGACCCATCGCAGGGGCCCTGTTCTTGTGAGGGCTGGATTACGGTCTCTTCCCTGCAGGAAATTCACCGGTGGTCCGTTCAAGGTGATGTGAATACTCAGCCGTGAAGTCCAGACACACGCTTTCGTAATGTGATTTCCCAGTGTGGTCTGGGTGTAGCAGTGTTCAGAGGAGAGGCCTGTGCTGGGGGGAGTGTTCTCCTAAGGCTGGATTAGTCCTCAGAGCAGATTGTTATAAAGTGGGTCAGCTGCTTGGCCCCACCCCCTCGTGTGTGTGTGTGTGTGTGTGTGTGTGTGTGTGTGTGTGCTTATTTATTTATTTTTTTAGTACTGGGGATTAAACCCAGGGGTGATCTTTGAGCTATACCTCAATCCCTTTTTATATATTTTTATTTTATTTTATTTTTGTGGTACTGGGGATTAAACCCAGGGGCTTTCTACCTCCAGGCCACACTTCCAGACTTATTTTATATTTTATTTGGAAACAGGGTCTCACTAAGTAGCTGAGGCTGGCTTTGAACCTGCGCGATCCTCCTGTCAGCCTCCCAAGCACTGGGATTACAAGCGTGCGCCACCACGCCCGGCTTACTGTTATTATTATTTTTAATAGAGTCTCAGTGAGTTGCTGAAGTTTTCGCTGAGTTGCTGAGTCTGTCCTTGAACCTGCAACCCTCCTACCTCAGCCTCCCAAATCCTGAGATGACAGGTGTGTGCACCACCCCACCGGGCTATTGTTGCTAATTTTTTTCACAGTACTGGGGATGGAACCCAGGGGCATTCTACCTCTGAACTACACCCCCAGCCCTTATTTTTTTTTTTAATTTATTTTGAAACAGGGTCTCACTGAGTTGCAGGGGGCCTCACTAAGTAGCCGAGGCTGTCCTTGAACTGCGATCCTCCTGTCTCAGCCTCCCGAATGCTGGGATCACAAGCGTGCGCCGCCACGCCTGGCTTTATTGTTCATATTTTTGCCTGCCCGTAACTACGGAAGAGTCATAACCCGTGCTGCACCCGCATGTCGTGCTAGGGAAACCCCTGTACTTCCTGGCGCCTCCATTCTGCTTCCGGAACCTTTCTGGTGCTTTCTCCGAAGGATAGCTTTGCCGTCTGGCAGGTCACCCATGCGTGGCACAAATGTGTTTCCCACAGGTTGGGGCCGGTGCCTGCTGGGGGCCGGAGCAGGCTTCGTCTAGCCCAGCAGGGCTTAGTCACCAGCCCTGGCACCGAGGGAAGTACCCTGTCTTTCACCAGAAGCAGACCTGCCCTGGGCTCTGCGGGCCGGGGCTCACCTGTCCTGGCCGGAGGCGCCGTCCTGGGGCAGGAGGCCGGCTTCCCGGAGCCCCTGCCTGGCTCCTGGAGCCCAGCCCAGCGCGTCCTGCAGGGAGCCTTTCCTCCTCCGGAGCTGGCTTTGCAGCTGCCCGCTGGCTCGGTGGTTTAACAGAAGCCAGAGCTCGCCCTTGGCTGCCTGAGAATTACGCAATTTTAGCAGAAAGACCAGAGCGGAGGAATATGTCAGAGCTGGCACAGAGCGCGTCTGGAGTAAGTGCGGTTTTACTGGCGACGGCGACCGCGTCGTTGGCGACGAGGGTGACCTCATGTTCTGTGTTGTCACTTGGAGAAGCTCGAGGAGCCCTCGGGGTGCCGCGCGGCCTGCCTAGGAGGCGCCTGCCTTCCGGAGGACAGGGCTGGGCGCCCTGCTGCGTGCTGGCCGCGACCTGGGGCACCTGAGCCTGGTATGTAGTGGGCATGAAATGAGCTAATGCTGCTCGGATGAGATACATCAGGAAAGAAAAAAAACATGGCGTTCTCCAGCATGCCAAGTAGTTTGGTACAGGGATGTTCTGTGGCTTTTTTTTTTTTTTTTTTTGGTGGTACTGGGGATGGAACCCAGGGGCCCTCTACCTCCGGGCTACACTCCCAGACCTATTTTATATTTTATTTGGAAACAGGGTCTCTTAAGCCAGCTGAGGCTGGCTTCGAACCTGTGCGATCCTCCTGTCTCCGCCCCCCAAGCGCGGGGATGACGAGCGTGCCCACCGCGCCCGGCTTTATGCCCAACTCTTTCAATTTTATTTTGAGCCGGGCGCGGTGGCGCACGCTCGTCATCCCAGCATTCGGGAGGCTGAGACCGGAGGATCGTGGTTCGCGGACAGCCTCAGCTACTTAGTGAGCTCCTCTGCAACTCAGTGAGACCCGGTTTCAAAATAAAGAATAAAAAATAGGGCAGGGGTGCAGCTCGGAGGTCAAATGCCCCTGGGTTCCATCCCCAGACCTGCAAAAAAAAAAAAAAAAAAAATATTATTTTGAGAAGGTGTCTTACTGAGTTGCCAGGCTGGCCTCAATTGTACCATCGTCCCACCTCAGGCTTCCTTCCGAATGCCTGGGATTGATTACAGGCATGTAATTGTGGGCCCCTGGCTGAATATTTGTATTTTCACCGTGAAAAAGGCCGCAGTGAGTCTGTGCGCCCTGTGGGCGTCCCTCCCTGCCCGCCTGCTTTTCCCTCTGCCGACCTTCCCGCCTATCTGTCTCCCACATCTGTGGACCGCGGGCCTGTGTTGAAACACTTCCGCAGGGCCAGCATTTATTTACATAATTCAGTTGCCTCGAAAACCTTTTTCTTGGAAGCAGGTTGTCACACGGCGAGTTTTCTTGTTTGGTTTATGTGACGGAGGCGGTTTCCACATCGCTGTTTCCCTAGGTGCATCCTGAGTCCTGGCGGTGCCTGGTGTCTGCCGCCGACCCTTCTCCTCCTTGCCTGGTGGGCCCCTCGCCTGCCCGGGGCCTCCAAGGAGGCCAGCGAGGCCGCCCCGAGAGGCCCAGGCTCTTCCTGGAGGGAGGCCGGCCTGTGCAGTGGGCTCCGTGGCCAGAGTTGCGGTTCACAGGCCGTTGACCCGGGAGGTAAAAGGTTTCTGGTGAGGGAATTGATTACTGAGAAAGGGAACCGTGTGAGCACAGTCCAGCCAGGACAGGGGCAGCCAGCTTATTGGCCAGGGCTTGCGGGGAGGTACCGAGCAAAGGTGTTAAAATGGCGACCGGACCCAAGCCGGAAAGATGCAGTCTGCCGCGGCCTCCTGACTCGCAGAGGACGGAGCAGGCACCCGTGACCCCAAGCAGCTTACAGCTTCTTTGGGGAGATTAACTGGGAGGTGAGGGCGCTTCCCAGGAGGCTCAGGTAAACGGCTGCGTGTGTCCGGCAGAACCCCTGCCTTGCTTGGGGAGAGTGGACGGGCCAGCTGAGCGGCCCTGGGGGCGGCAGCGTCTCCCTCGCTGTGAAGGAAGGAGAGGCTGGACACGCTGGCGGGCCAGGCGGCCTCCGGGCGCGGGGCTCGCGGGGCCAGGCCGAGGCGGAGGTGGAGATTCGGGGATACAGGTGCTCTCGGGACGGGAGATGCGCAGTGTGGAAACCGGGATGAGCAGGTCGGGGTTCTCGGCCGGCGACTCACCCTGCGTCTTGGTAGTGTTCCCAGAGGATTACCTTAAGGTGCTTAAGCACTCTGCATAGACCTCCCGGTGAGTCTCCCTTGGCAGACACGGAAGCGGAAAGGGGCCTGGGGATGCAGGGCCCCTGGGGCTCCAGGCCGGGAGGTTTCTACTTGATCCGTGCGGGTAGGCGCCAGGTGGCAGAGCCCTGCCCATCCTCAGGGCTCCCGTCCAGTTGGGGCAGAGGTGAGAGCCCGGCCCAGCCTTCCGTGCCAGCTTCTCAAAAATGCGCCTGTGTCTGCAGCGAGAGCTAGCTGCCCGCAGGCCCCTGGCGCCGACGCCGGGCCTTGGGGACCGGGGGTTTTCTGCCTGCAGCTGCGGGGTGTGTCTCTGGGTCTCTCTGGCCGCCGGGGGTGGGGAGGGGGGTTTGCCGCCACAGTAGCCACCTCTGCCTTTGCTCAGAGGCAATCTGAGGACACCGGGCAAGAAGTGGCCTTGCTGGAGGAACGGTTTAGGGGCGGCGTGGGGGCCCAGGTGCCACCTAGCCACACCTGCTTCTGGGAGGAACGGCCCGCCTGTTTACCCAGAGCCGTCTGCTATTACTCCACTCTTCTGGCTTGGAATTCCGGCCCCAAAGCTGGAATCATCCTAGAAAAGTTGCCCAACGGTGCGGCGGAGCCCGTGGGGGCAGAGGCCTCCTCACGGGCGGGCTCCGAGAGTTCTTCTGTCCAGCACTTCCGTGTTCTCTCTGGGGGCCACTCGGGGACTTGGGGCACAGGTGCACACTCTGCTGGGCCCCTGGGGCCACGCCATAGACCTTGCTCCCAGGGACACCTTGCCCTGTGCCCTGGGCCGCTGCTGAGAGGCTGTCCACGGGGGACGCACGCTGGAGCCCCTGGCGGGGCTCTGGGGCGTCTGGGTGCAGGGGCTTTGGAGTTCCCAGGCTTGGGGGGGCCAGGCTGTGCCCAGCAGCGATGGGCTTGGAGACAAGTGTCACATGGGGGCCAGCGTGCCTCCATAGCTCCACGGGCTTCTGTGTGGGGATTCAGCTGGGTGGAGTGGAAGGACAGGAGGACGGGTCTCATGGGCTGGCGCCCTGGCCAGGCGGGCCGCTGGCCGAGCAGGAGGAGCGCGGGCAAGAGGGTGCAGACCTATGGGCAGGGCGAGGTTAATTTTGAAATGCGGGTTCCTGTGCATCGGTGGAAGTTGAAGGCTGGGCCGGGCCGGGGGCCCACCAGCATGGAGTCTGGGCGTGGGGGGCACACAGGTGCCTGGCAGGCCCCGCTTGTGCGGCCGGTGGTGGGGCTGGTCCATGGAGACCAGCGGGTCAGTGTGTGCCACGTGGGGACCTGGGCGAGGGGCACTGGAGGGCCAAGGTGTGGGGGGGCGGCCAGGGCAGGAGGCTGCATCTGGACGCAGCCGGCCCCGAGGCTGGACTGCCGGGCTGGCCACAGTACCAGGTTGGTCAGGGCGTGCCCGGGACTCCACGGTGTTCAGCACATGGGCGCCCTAGGCCTCTGCCTTGGGGCCGGGAGGGAGGGGCCTACAGGCAGGGTGCCAGAGCCAGGCCTGTCCCCAGCGGGGAGAAACTGCACATGTCCCAGCCCCAGCAGAGGAAGGCAGCCGGGGCTGGGCACGGCCGCATCGCAGGCCTCCGCTGGGGCTGCCAGACCCTGGGTCCACGCTGGGGACACGGGAGCCCGGCCTGTGGAGCTGCGGGCCGGGCTTTGGCGGGGGCGATGCTCCGGGACACGAAGCGGGCTGCGGGCAGAGCGGGGACGCCACCTCGTTCACGATGAGGACACCCGCCCGCCGCGTGCCGGCCACTCGCTGCTCCCCTTGCTTGTGGCAACAGAAAGGTGGGGACGAGCCCCCCGAGCCTCGGCAGGGACGCGGCACACTGGTTCTCCTGGCCTGGTGCAGCGCAGCGGGGCCAGAGCAGGCGCTGGGAGACCCGGGGCGGGGGCACTCGTGCACGCGTGGGTGCAGGTGCACGGCGCACACACACTCGGGGTGTGGGTAGTTCATGGATACTCACATGTGGGTGGGAAAGAATTGTACCGTGTGAAGCGCTTGTGTCTGATGCCTCCATTATTATTTATTTATTTACTTACTTACTTATTTATTTTGCAGTACCAGGGATGGAACCCAGGGGCACTCTACCTCCAAGCTGCACCCCCAGCCCGGTTTTTTTATTCTTTATCTTGAAACAGGGTCTCGCTGAGTTGCAGAGGCCTCGCTAAGTAGCTGAGGCTGGCCACGAACTGCTATCCTCCGGTCTCAGCCTCCCGAATGCTGGGATGACAAGCGCGCACCACCACGCCCGGCTTCATTTTTAATTTAAAAAGGGGCAGGTGCAGCCCGGCGTGGCGCCACAGCCGTCACCCCAGGCCTTGGGAGTTGAGACAGGAGGATTGTAGGTTTGAGGCCAGCCTCAGCACTGCAGTGAGACTCGACTCTGATCACCCTGGGGAGAACCCTGTGCTCAATCCCTAGTACCACCACCCAACAAAGGCCTGCCTCCGCCATGGCGTCCCCTCGCCCCACGCCTTCCCCGTGCGTCCTCCCCTGGAGAGACCCGTGCCTGGTGGCCGTCCTCGGCAGCCCAGGGCTCCGGTGCAGCAGCTTGGACACTGAGGCCCGTGCTGCAGGGCTGCCCGTGGTTGGCTTTGAGGATGAGATTTATCTTGGTGTTTTAGGGGGGCCAGCCAGCTGGGAAGCAGGGTGTGGAGGCCCCCAAGCGGGGGCCTTGGAGGCCGAGTCTGGAAGGCCTTTGCCCTTGAGGGCCTGGGAGGGAAGGAGCCGATGCTGTATGGTTTACCCTTCCTTCCTGTTTCCTGTTAAGCAACAGGTTGCTGGCCTGGATGCCCTGGGAACGCCAGGCCGGGCTCTGGACCAGAGAAGGGCCCTCGGACTTCCTTGAGCCGCTGGGTCTAGGTCTTGGCTCACCGTGGCTGCTGTTTCCAGGTGGCAGAGCCGCCGGGCTGCATCCCTAGCCACTTGCAGGTGGCAGGTGGCAGTCCCACAGGGCAAGGGCCAGGGCTCCCTGCCCAGGGGGAGGCAGCTGGAGCCAGGTTGAGTCAGCTGGGGCCGCATGGCGGCCTGGATGTCCTTTCTCCACGGTGGGCGTGGTCGGCCGGGCCCGGGGCTGGTGGCTGGCCAGATATTTCCATGATGATAGCCCTGCCCACACTCATTTATCTCTTGGTTTGGGGGGGCAGCTGTCTCCCCATGGAGTGAGAGGGTTGTGCGGAGAGACAGAGCCTGGGGCCTGAGCTGTGCAAAGCCTCTATACAGGCTGGGACAGAAACACGGCAGGTTCGGAACCAGCCTCAGCCACTTAGCGAGCCCCTCAGCAACTTAAGCAAGATCCTGATTCCAAGTTAAAAAAAAAAAGGACCGGGGGTGTAGATCAGAGGTAGACTGCTCCTGGGTCCCAGCCCCAGAACCGCAAACAAACAAACAAACAAACTGCAGTAACGGATGGCACCTTGAAAGTGTTTGGTCGTCTCTGTCTCTCAAGGTCGGCGGGCAAACGCGGGCACCACGACGCCTGTCTGAGGTTGGCAGATAAGAAGAAGGAGCAAGAGCCTGCCTGGCATCTTGTCCCAGCCCGGTTACACGTCTTGAGAAGGGCCAGGCGCCTCGGCCTCAGGTGAGGCATGCATCTGTGATACCACTACCTGGTGACCAGCAAGACCTTGTTTCAAAACAAGTAAAAAATAAAAAGGGCTAGGGGTGAGGGTGTGTAGCTCAGAGGTAAACTGCCCCTGGCTTCCACCCCTCATGGGGAGGGGGATCCAGAGAAGGCTTTGGTGTGTAAATGTGAATATCCACCCTCCAGTGTTGTGAGGCAGTGTTTTGTTTTATGTATGCATGTATGGATGTATTTTGTGGCACTGGGAATGGAACCCAGGGCCATTCTACCTCCCAGCTACGCCCCCAGCCCTATTTTTTATTCTTTATCTGGAAGCAGGGTCTCACTAAGTAGTGGAGGGCCTCGCTGGGTAGCTGAGGCCGGCCATGAACCCGCGTCGCGGGGTCACGGGCAGCCCTGCGTTTCACCTTTGAGGTCCTGACAGGCTGTTTTCCTAAACGACTGCGCCATTCGACATCCTCCCACCAACCGGGTTTGGCACGAAGATTGGACCGGGGGCATCCCACTGCTGAGCTACCACCCCCTTCAGGGCTTTTTATTTTTTTATTCCTGAAACTGAGTCTCTCCAAGATACCGAGGCTGCCCACAAACCTGTGATCCTCCTGACTCTGCCTCCCGAGTCCTGGGCTTGCAGGCATGGTAATCCCAGCACAGGCTTTCGCTTCCCGCCCACCCTGTGGGGCGGGATGTGGCCGCTCCCGAGGCGTGGCCCGGCATGTCCTGCTGGCGGCAGTAGGCCCTCCGACAACTGTGTCTTTAAGCGTGGGCCCAGGGAAGCCGGGGAGCAGGCAGGGATTTGCACGTGGGTGATTCTCAGGCCCAGCTGTCCGGCGCCAGCGCCTGCCTGGGCAAGGGCGGTTTAGGACAGCCCATCTCAGCTGCTGCAGACCTAGAAAGATAGCCCGCTACAGGGGCAGCCGGAACTCTTGAAGGTACTCCGAAGTTGTCAAAATAAGCAACCCCTTATTTTTTTTATTTTTTATTTTTTGGTACTGGGGATGGAACCTAAGGGCATTCTACCTCCAAGCTACACCCCTAGCCCTATTTATTCTTTATTTTGAACCAGTCTCACGCAGTTGCCGAGGGCCTCACTAAGTAGCTGAGGCTGGCCTTGAACCAGGATCCTCCTGTCTCCACCTCCTAAATTCTGGAATTGCAAGCGTGCGCCACCACGCCCGGCTGCAACCCCTTCTTTAAGTTCAGTCCATTTGAGCCAGGCATGGTGGCGCCCACCTATAATCCCCAGTACATGGAGGGCTGAGATAGGAGGGTCACAGGTTCGGGGGCAGCCTCGGCTGCTTAGTTTGATTCCAGCTTCAGCAACTTAACAGGACTCCCAACAACCTAGCAAGATCTTGTTTTGAAACAAAGTTAAAATAGGCCTTGAGATCCATGGACAGGGAGGGGCCAGGGTGGCCTTGACTGCCTGCAGAGCCCCTTATCTGGAGCTCTGTTCCTGATAATGGAGGATTTACAGGCTTGGGGTGATCTGGAGGTCACCTGGGTAGCCTTGAGAATGCGAGCTGGCTCAGTGGAGCTGGCTCAGTGGCGCCGGCCTGTAAATGAGGCTGAGGCAGAAGGATCACAAGTTCAAGGCCAGCCTGGGAAACTTAGCCAGACTTGTCCCCGAGTAAAAGAAGCAACAGAGGAGATGGCAGCGTTCAGGGTGGCGTTGGGGAGGCTGAGACAGGAGGATCGAGGTTCGCGGGCAGCCTCAGCTACTTAATGAGGCCTTTTGCAATTGCGTGAGACCCTGTTTCAAAATAAAGAATAAAGTTAGGCGTGGCGGCGCAGGCCCGTAATCCCAGCGTTTGGGGCCGAGTCAGGAGGATCGCTGTTCGCGGGTAACCTCGGCTACTTAGTGAGGCCCTTTGCACTCAGACCCTGTTTCAAAAACTAAGAAGAAAAAAAAAAAAGCAACGTGGGATATAGCTCAGAGGTAGAATGGCCCTGCTGGGTTCCCTCCCCGGTACCACAAAAAATAAAAATAAAAACTTTAAAAAAAGAAACAACAGCACAGAGTGCGTAGCCCAGTGGCCGCGCCGGCCCGCGCGGGGTGTAAGGCCCAGCCGGGTCAGAGCCGTCCACTTTGATGTTCTTTCCAACATTGGCCGTTCCCCTGCGGCAGCTGCTTGTTAGCGGTGGTGTTGCTTTCAGACCGGGGATTCAGCCAGGCGCTGTGGCGCACGCCTGTCCTCCCCGTGCTTGGGAGGTGGGGACAGGAGGATCGCGGGTTCGAGGCTGCAGCAACTTAAGACTCTCAACAACCTAGCGATCGTGTGTGGGAGCGCAGTTAGGTAGGGCTGGGGTGTTAGCTTGCAGGTAGAATGCCCTTGGGTTCAGTCCTCTGTAACACACACACACACACACACACACACACTCACTCACACACACACTCACACACACACGATCCATGCCTTCAAAGTTGGCCGCGGGCTGGCTTGGTGCCTGCCAGCAGTGCCGAGCGCTGCGTGTCGGGGTCTCGGCTCAGGCTCCACCAAGTGGGCCGTGGGCTGGCCTTTGGGTCCGTGTGGTCCGTGTCCCCCCCTCCGTCCCCGCGTCTCCACCGGGCGACCCTGGTGACATTTCCAATGCGGGGTCCACAGGAGGATTCTCAGTCGCACCCCGACTCTCCCTGGCTGGGAAGCGGCCTGCGGCCCGTTCATCAGCAGGTCCAGCCGGACACCTCTGAAGCCCGGCTTGAGTGGGCCATTGTCCTGCCTGTCACCACAGGGCCAGGCCTGGCCCCTCTCCTGTGACTTCAGCTACCATTGGTCTTGTTTCTTAGTTTTATTTATTTATTTTTTGTTTGTTTGTTTTTGTGGTACTGGGGATTGAACCCAGGGACATTCTACCTTCGAGTTACACCCCCAGCCCTAATTTTTTTTTTTTTTTTTTTTGGCAGTACTGGGATGGAAACCCAGGGGCTTTCTACTTCTAAGCTACACTCCCAGCCTGCCCGCCCTTCTTTCCTTTCCCCTTTCTTTCTTTCTTTCTTTCTTTCTTTCTTTCTTTCTTTCTTTCTTTCTTTCTTTCGTGGGTCTGGGGATGGAAGCCAGGAGCGTTTGACCTCCGAGCTACAGCCCCAGCCCTATTTTTATTCTTTATTTTGAAACAGGGTCTCACTAAGTGGCAGAGGGCCTCGCTAAGTAGCTGAGGCTGGACGCAAACCCCGATCCTCCTGTCTCAGCCTCCCAAATGCTGGGGTTACAAATGTGCGCCACCACGCCTGGGCTCTCCAGCCCTCTTTTTGACTCTTTACTTTGAAACAGGGTCTCACTAAGTTGCAGAAGGACTCACAAGATGCTGAGGCCGGCTGTGAACCTGCGATCCTCCTGTCTCAGCCTCCCAAATACTGGAATTACAAGCGTGCACCACCACGCCTGGCTGTTTCTCTTAATTTTGAAACAGGGTCTAAGTTGCTGAGGCTGGCCTCAAACCTGTGACCCTCCTGTCTCAGCCTCCCGTGTTCTGGGATGCCAGGCGTGTGTCACTGCGCCTGGCACTTTTCTTGTTTGCCCCCCCACACACACACGCCATGCAGTCACCAGGGTGGACTTTGGAGCGGAAGCAGTAACTGCTGCCCCTTCCAGGAAGCTCTGGGGTGGTTCTCCATTGCCTTGGCACAGAGCGCAGCCACCTCCCCCGAGCTGCCTCTGTGGCCACCCCTAAAGCCCCCTCTTGGGCCCAGCCCATGACCTGGGCCTCCCACTCTCTGGCCCCAGCCCCGCACTGTTTTTTTTTTTGTTGTTGTTGTTTTTTTGATAATGGAGGTGGAACCCAGGGGCATTCTACCCCTGAGCTGCACCTCCAGCCCTATTTTTTATCCTTTATTTTGAAACGGTCTCGCTAAATTGCAGAGGGCCTCACGACGACGTAGCTGAGGCTGTCCTCAAACGTGATCCTCCTGTCTCAGCCTCCCGGATGCTGGGGTTACGAGTGAGCGCCACCGCGCCCGGCTCCAGCCCCTCTGCCCGGCTTGGTCCCTGTCCTTGGCGGCTGGCCTCTCGGCCGGGGTCTCCTGGGAAGTCCCTTGGCAGCCCTTTCCCGGCACCCCAGGCGTGAGCATTGCGCATCTGCTTGCCGTTTGTTTCCTGTCTGTGCCCGGGGCCAGGTCCGCCCTGGGCTGGCACCTGGAAGGCAGCCAGCGAGGACCTGTTGATTGAACACGTGGGTGAAAGTTGGTGCCTTGCAGGGGCCGCCAGGGGGACGGTGGCTGTGTGCTGACGAGCCAGGCTGAGCGAGCTGGGGTTCCTGGAAGCCCTTCGACCTCCGGCTACACTCCCAGACCTATTTTATATTTTTTTGAAACCGGGTCTCTTAAACCAGTGTGGCTGGCTACGAACCCGCGCGATCCTCCTGTCTCCGCCTCCCAGGCGCGGGGATGACAAGCGTGCGCCACCACGCCCGGCCAAGCTGGACTTCTGCGACCGGCATCTTTGAAGTCTTGATAGCTACTGATTTTTTTTTTTTTTTTTTTTTTTTTTGGTGTTGGGGATTGAACCCAGGGACATTCTACCTCAGAGCTGCACCTCCCCCATCCCTAATTTTCTTTATGGTACTGTGGATTTCTTGCTAGGTTGATGAGAGTCTCACTGTTTACTGAGGCTGTCCTCAAACCTGTGATCCTCCTGTCTCAGCCTCCCAAGTACTAGAATGACTGAGTCACCACACCTACCTTTTTATGGTGGGTTTTTTTTTTTTTTTTTTTTTTTTTTGGTGGTACTGGGGTGGGACCCAGAGGCCTTCTACCTCCGGGCTACACTCCCAGACCTATTTTATACTTTATTTGGAAACAGGGTCTCACTGAGTTGCTGAGAGCCTCATTAAGTAGCTGAGGCTGGCTTCAAACCTGCGCGATCCTCCTGTCTCAGCCTCCCAAGCGTGGGGATTACAAGCGTGCGCCCCCCACGCCGGCTTTTATGGTTCTTGATAGTTTTTTCTTTATATATTTATATATATATGTGTGTATGCATATGTATGTATATGTATATATGTAAGTATGTAAATTACTATATACAAATATATATTTTGAAAATTCAGCTGGGCATGGTGGCGCACACCTGTAATCTCAGTACTTGGGAGGCCGAGACAGGAGAATTACAGATTCAAGACCAACCTCAGCAGTATAGTGAGACTGTCAGCAACCTAGTATGACTCTCTTTCAAAACAATATAAAAAGTTCTAGGTCTGCAACTCAGGTAGAAAGCCTCTGGCGTCCACCCCAGTCTACCCTCATAAACCCATTTAGGCTCCGTGCAGTGGCCCATGCCTGACATGCCAGTACTTGGGAGGCTGAGATAGGAGAATCACAGGTTTGAGGCCAGCCTCAGCAATTTAGTCAGACCCTCAGCAACTTAGCAAGATGCTGTTTCAAGCCGGGCGTGGTGGCGCATACTTATAATCTCGGTCCTTGGGAGGCCGAGACAGGAGGATCACAGGTTCGCATCCAGCCTCAGCTACTTAGTGAGGCCCTCCGCAACTTACTGAGACCCTGTTTCCAAATAAAGAATAAACACTGGGGCTGGGGGTTTAGCTCAGAGGCTCAATGCCCCTGGGTTCAATCTCTAGTACCACCACAGAAAAAGACCCTGTTTCAAAATAAAATAAAAAAAAATGAGGGCTTGGATATGGAACACGGCTGGGTCCAATCCCCGGTCCCCTCCCCAACACTGAAGAACAGACCACAGGTAGATTTCCTGTCTGTCTGTCTGTCTGTCTGTCTGCCTGGCCTGCACCCCGAGCTGTCGCGGGGGTCTCTGGGAGCAGTTTCCTGTGGCTGGCCAGGGTGAGCCGGTGCGGAAGCGGCCTGCCCGGGCGGCACACTTCGGCGCCATGACCAGGGCCCACGGGCACCAGCGTTGGCCCCTGAGGAGGAAGCCGCAGCCCGATCCGTGAGCCGCTCCGGAACTTCCTGCGTGTCCTCTTAGGGAAGCCAGGGAGCTGGCATCTCAGAACGGCCTTGGCCCCCGCAGCGTGGCGCCCCGGTCCTGCCCGGGTCCTGCGTGGCGGGCAGGTGCAGGGCTGCGGCACGCCGGGGTTCCAAGGGCCTCCGCATCACCCAGGCCCCGATGGGCGAGGGCGCCAAAAACAGGAGCCGTAATGAAAAGCATTAAGGCAGCTGAGCGGGGGTGGGGGAGAAGACCGGCGCTCGGGCAGGAGGCATGTGCCCGGCCCCTGGTGCCATGCCCTGATTCCCTCTCCTCTTCCCCTTCCAGGGACTCCCCCAAGATGGCAGAGGCGCACCAAGCCGTGGCCTTTCAGTTCACCGTCACCCCGGACGGGATCGACCTCCGGCTGAGCCACGAAGCCCTCAAGCAGATCTGCCTCTCGGGCCTCCACTCCTGGAAGAAGAAGTTCATCCGATTCAAGGTGGCCGCCTGCGCCCCGTCTCCCCGCCTGCGCCCTGTCTCCCCGCCTGCGCGCTGTGAAGGAGCTTTTCAGACCTGCAGGGGGCTCAGAATCCACGGTTCCTCAGCGCTTAAGGCCCGTGGGACCCCTTCACATGTATATTAGCTCACGGAATTCTCGACAAATCCTGTTTGGTTGTGTGTTTTGTACTGGGCATTCTAGCTCTGAGCTACACTCCCAGCCCCCCCCCCCTTTTTTTATTTTGGAACGGGGTCTTGCTGAATTGCTGAGGGTCCTCGCCACATTGCCGAAGCTGGCCTCGAGCCTGCGATCCTCTTATCTCAGCCTCCCCGATGGCTGAGTTTAAAATTTTTTTTGAACTGTAAGTTTTCAAACATACAGGAAAGGGAAGAGACCAGATTACAAAGCGGAGCACCGACCTGTACCGCTCTGCACTTGGTCTCAGCTGGGCAGGACGTCGGGGGGCCCAGGGATGTCCTCCCCTGCAGGTGTCCTGAGCCAGACGGGTGCAGCCTGAGAATCTGCACGGCGCGGGGTTACCTGAAGTCGTCCCGGTGTCCTGGGACGCTCTTGGGGAAACGCGGCAGGGAGATTTCGGCGGGGAGGTCGAGGAAGGGGAGGGGCCGGATGTGCTTGGGCAGCTGTGCCTGTCACCGGCAGCGGTGGCGCGGTCCCGTCACCCATGTGGGTGCAGCCGGCGCCTCCTCCCGGCCGGGGCGCAGCAGGGCCGCAGCGTGCTGCGGGTTGGCGCTGCTGACGGCCGCCCTGTCTGTTTCTAGAATGGCGTCCTCACCGGCGTGTTTCCGGGGAGCCCCTCCAGCTGGCTCATCGTGGTGGTGGGCGTGGTGTCGTCCACCTACACCAGAGTGGACCCCTCCTTGGGGATGATCGCGAGGATCAGCCGGACCCTGGACAGGACGTGAGTAGGGCCGTCGAGCTGCCCCCGCCGGGGAAGCTGCGGGTTTTCCTGCCGTCCTTGCGCACCGCACCGTGCTCCCAGGGGCCTCAGGGCTGCGGTCCTGCCCGGCGTCCGAGCCTTCGCTGCCCCTCCCACCCGGCCCTCTTCCCCGTCCTCCGTGTCCGCGCTGCGAGCCCCCTGCGATTTGCAGGCGCTTTCTTCTGGAGAACAGGCTGGGCACCCACGGGGAGGTGCCTTGGGTGCCTGCGAGAGGGCCCTGGTTCAGCCCCAGCACCCAGAAAAAATTGAAAAGTGGCGCAAAACTACACACACAACTGACAACTGGGTTGAGTTCTGGTGACTGAAACCGCTGGGAGGCTTTAGTTTAGCATGTGGCTATGCGGTACTGGGGGTGGAACCCAGGGACGTTCTACCTCTGAGCTGCACCCCCAGCCCTATTTTTTAGTCTTTATTTATTTATTTATTTAGTTTGGTGGTAGTGGGGTGGAACTCAGGGGCTTTTCTACCTCCGGGCTGTACTCCCAGACCTATTTTTTTTTTTAATACTTTTTGGAAACGGGGTCTCACTAAGTTGCCGAGAGCCTCACTAAGTAGCTGAGGTTGGCTTTGAACCTGTGCCATCCTCCTGTCAGCCTCCCAAGCGCTGGGATTACAAACGTGCGCCACCATGCCCGGCTTTAGTCTTTATTTTGAAACAGGGTCTCACTGAGTGGCAAAGGGCTGGACTAAGTAGCTGAGGCTGGCCGCGAACCCAGGTCCTCCTGTCTCGGCCTCTCAAATGCTGGGATTGCCAGCGTGCCCACCACGCCGTGAGCAGTGTGATTCTTCTTAAGACTACTTGAGTGGGTGCCCCTACTCCTGGACCTTTATTTTCCAGGGTTTACAGAGGATCCTCTGCACCCCGCTCCCCAAGCAGGACGCTTGGGGTGACAGAGAGGACACCCACTTCCTCGGGACCTTGTGCTGGCCGCACTCTGGCTCATGCCCTTATAGGTGTCCGCAGGAGATGAAATACACACTCCCAGGCATGTTGCTGGAAGCACGCCGGGTCTGGGCGTCCGCCAACCTCCTTGTCTGCCTCAGGACTGAGAAGCGGGGCAGGAACCGCTATCTCCTTGTCATCAGAAGCAGGTGGGAAGGCCAAGCGTGGTGGCGCACACGTGTCCTCCCAGGACTCGGGAGGCGGAGGCACAGCGATCCCAGGCCCTGGCCAGCCGCAGCTACTGAGTAACACCCTGTTTCAAAATAAAGAATAAAAGCCAGGCTGATGGCACACGCTTGTAATCCCACTACTTGGGAGGCTGAGACAGGACTGCAGGTTTGAGGACAGTCTTAGCAAGTAGTGATAATCTCGTCGACCCAGTTAGACCCTGTTTTATTTATTTATTTATTTTGTGGTACTGGGGGTGGAACCCAGAGGCTTTCTACCTCCAGGCTATGCTCCCAGACCTATTTTATATTTTATTTGGAAACAGGGTCTCACTAAGTTGCTGAGAGCCTCACTAAATAGCTGAGGCTGGCTTCGAACTTGCACGATCCTCCTGTCTCAGCCTCCCAAGTGCGGGGATTACAAGCGTGCGCCACCACGCCCGGCATAGACCCTGTTTTAAAATAAAAATAAAAGCCAGGTATGGTGGTGCGCACTTGTAATCCCAGTACTCAGGAGGCTGAGATTGGAGGCTCACAGATTCATGGCCAGCCTCAGAAACATAGGCCCTCAGCAACTTAGGCCCTGTTTCAAAAAGAATAAAAAATAGGGCTGGGGGTGTAGCTCTGAGGTAGAATGGCCCTGGGTTCCATCCCCAGTGCCACAAAACAAAACAAAAACCCAGACGGCAAACCAGGCTTGGTGGCTCATACCTGTAATCCTAGTACTTGGGAGACTAAGACAGGAGACTGGCAGGTTCAAGGCCAGCCTCAGCAACTTAGCGAGACCCTGTTTCAAAATAAAAAGTAGAAAGAGCTGGGGGTGTAGCTCGGTGGTAAAATGCCCCAGGTTTAATCCCTAGCACCGCCTAAAGTAAAAACAAAACCCAAACCACGCAGGTGGCAGGTGTGGTGGCCCGGGCCAGGGCTGTCCCCGTCTTCAGTCCTGAGAGCCAGCGGCCCGGCCAGCTCCCCTCCGCGGCCCCGACTGCCCTCCAGCCCGGGCTTAGCACCGACTTAATTTATTCTCTGCAGTGGCTGTCTCTCACAACTGGGTTCTGTTTAGGCGTGCGGGCTATTTAAAGCTTTTATAATCTGGGTCTTTATAAGATTTGTTTCTTTGAGCCTATTTTGGTAAATGGGGCCATCCTTGGCCCAAATTTAGAAAGGCCGGGCTAAGGGTTAGCCTCTTCCAGTCTCGAGGGCAGCTCTGGAGCCGTCGCCTGGGGAGAAGCTCCAGTATCCCTAAGCTGCAAGGCTGGCTGGCTTCCTTCCTTCCTTTCTTCCTTCCTTCCCTCCCTGTGCTGGGGCTGGAACCCAGGGCTCCACGCATGACAGGCGAGGCCTCCACCATGGAGCTGAAGCCATAGAGTCATCTGTACTGTGTGGGGCCGTCTCTGTATCTGTTCCTACAACGTCATAAGAACCATGTTCTTTAGAAGAAAGCTTTTGACTGTCCCAAGTACAGATAGGCATATATAAAAAATTCTGAAGCCGGGCGTGGTGGCGCACACTTGTCATCCCCGCGCTTGGGAGGCGGAGGCAGGAGGATCGCGCAGGTTCGAAGCCAGCCACGTGCGCTGGCTTAAGAGACCCTGTTTCCAAATAAAAAAGTATATAAATAGGTCTGGGAATGTAGCCCGGAGGTAGAAGGGTTTCCAGGAACCCCAGTACCATCAAAAAATAAAAATAAAAAAAAAATAAATAAAAAATTCTGAGCCAGGCCAGTGGTACACGCTTCTAATCTCAGCACTTGGGAGGCTGAGATAGGAGGATTTCGAGTTCAAGGCCAGCCTCAGCAACTTAGCCAGACCCTGTTTGAAAAAAATTTTTTTTTAAATGTTAAAGGGCTGGGGGTATAGGTCGTAGGTGAATGCCTCTGGGTTTAAACAGACACACACACACACACACACACACACTCACACACTCACACACTCACACTCCTGGGCATACTGCCCACTACAGTGACATATGTCTGTAATCCTAGCTGTTCTGAAGGCAGGGGCAGAAGAATTGAGCCTCAGCAGCTTAGTGAGACCCTGTCTCAAAATGAAAAAGGGCTGCGGCTGGAACGTAGTATTAGCACGCCTCTGGCTTTAGTCCCCAGGACTATAAAAATAAATAAATACGTAAATAAAGTAATTACATTTTAACCGGGGTGGTGGCACACATTTGTATTCCCAGTACTTGAAGGGAGAGACAGGAGGATCGCAAGCTCGAGGACAGCCTCAGCAACTTGCTGAGACCCTCCACAACATAGTGAATTCCTGTTTGAAAATAAAAGAATAAAATAGGGCTGGGGTGCAGCTCAAAGGCAGACTCCTCCTGGGTACCATCCCTGGTACCACAAGGGCACGGGCACACACAAGTTTTGTTTTGTTTTGTTTTGGTGGCGGTGCTGAGAATTAAAGCCAATGGTGTTCTACCTCCGAATGACACCCCGACCCTTTTTACTTTTCCTTTTTAAACAAGGTCTTGCTTGTTTTGAATTTCTTATGAGTAAGTGTAACCCATGAAGGTACGTTCAAGCAGAAAAGAATATCAGAAAGAGCAGAAAAAATGGCAGATCGGGTTGTTTCATTTTTATTATTTATTTTTCACTGGGGGTTGTACCCAGGGGCATTCGGCCTCCAAGCTACACCCCAGCCCCTATTTTTTATTCTTTATTTTGAAACAGGGTCTCACTAAGTTGCAGAGGGCCTCACTAAGTAGCTGAGGCTGGCCGCAAACCTGCCATCCTCCCGTCTCAGCCTCCCGAATGCTGGGATGACAAGTGTGCGCCACCACGCCCGGCCGTGTATTTTTTTTAAGAGGTGTGGTCTCACCGCGTCACCCTGCTGGCCTCGAATTCCTCCTGGGCTCCTGCAGCCCTCCTTCCTCGGCCTCCCAATTAGGGTGGACCGCAGGCGCACGCCACCGCCTGGCCACGGGCTGGCGTATTTCGCAGCCGGAGGAGAGCCTCTGGGTGCGGGATCTCTGGACTCCTCAGTTCTCCCCTTGATGCGGCCAGAGCAGACGGCTGGGCACCCTGTCTCCTCTCTGCCCTGGGCTGCTGCTTGACCTGTGATGCACCTCGCTGGACCTGTCCTCTGTCTGTCTCCCCAGCGGCGGCTACCTGTCCAGCCAGACGAAGCAGGCCGTGAGCGGCGTGCTGTTCGGCACCGGCCTCTGGGTGGCGCTCGTCCTCACGATGCGGTACTCCCTCAAGGCCCTCCTCTCCTACCACGGCTGGATGTTCGCCGAGCACGGCAAGATGGGCCGCGCCACCAGGATCTGGATGGTGAGCGCGTGTCCCTAGTGGGGGCGCCCCAGGACCCCTGCGCCTCTGACGCTTGGCCCTTTCTCTGGTTGCTGGAGAGGTGATCCAGAGAACTCAGACATGCCAGGCTGGCAGCTGTGGCCCTGCAGACAGAGGTGCCGTCACCCAGGGGTTTGCAGCTCCTCTGAGCACCCTGCGGCCAGGCCCTGGCACTCTCCTCAGCTGCGCCATCAGCTGATTGGCAGCCCCCTCCCCTGCCCCGCGTCCCCCAGCTGCGTGGGCCCAGCCCAAGAGCCCTGCGCCGAGGGCTAAAGGTGGCGCCCTGTGTGTGGGTCTTTGTCTAAATCAAATTGCTGTTTTGCTGTACTGGGGATGGAACCCAGGGGCGTTCTACCTCTGAGCTCCACCCCCAGCCCTGTTTATTTTTTATTTTGAGACGGGGTCTCGTTAAACTGTCGAGGCCTCCCTAAGTTGCTGAGGTTGGCCCCTGACTTGAGATCCTCCTGTCTTCGCCTCCCAACAACCAGGGCTACGGGCATGTGCCCCTGTACCCAGCACCATTTTTTTTTTTTTTTGAGCTACATCCCCAGCTCTAAGTTTTATTTTTTATTTTAAAACCGAGTCTCACTGAGTTGCAGAGGACCTCACTAAGCCGCTGAGGCTGTCTGGGAACCGTGATCCTCCTGTCTCAGCCTCCCGAGTGCTGGGCTTACAGACGTGCGCCCCCACGCCCGGCTCCCAGCATCATTTAATTGCTTTTACGAGCTCAGATCTTCTGGAAAGTCCACCATCCAGGGCGGGGCTCGTCTCTGGGCCTCATGGGCTGCCGTCCGTGGGGATCGGCCCCTGTGAGCCCCTGTGGGCCTGGAGCGGGCCCCGCTGTGCCCGCCAACCAAGCCGCGGAGACTCTGGCTCTCCTTGGCTCTCGGAAACCCACCTGGGTCTTTGGAGCTGGGCATTTTGTAAAGGAAAAGTAATTCTGTTAACCCACGTTTTATTTATTTTGTTTCTTTTTTGGTACTGGGGATGGAACCCAGGGACATTCTACCTCCTAGCTACACCCCCAGCCCTATATTTTTTAGTCTTTATTTTGAAACAGGGTCTCACTGAGTTGCAAAGGGCCTCACTAAGTAGTTGAGTCTGTCCACGAACCAGGATCCTCCTGTCTCAGCCCCCTAGATGCTGGGATTACAAGAGTGCGCTACCATGCCCGGCTTTTATTTTTTATATATTTATTTATTTTCTTTTTTTTTTGCAGTACTAAGGATTGAACCCCATGGCATTCTACCTCCAAGCTACATACACCCCTAGACCTATTTTTTATTCTTTATTTTGAAACAGGGTCTCACTGAGTTGCAGAGGGCCTCACTAAGTGACTGAGGCTGTCCATGAACCAGGATCCTCCTGTCTCAGCCTCCCAAATGCTGGGATTACAAGAGTGCACTGCACCGTGCCCAGCTTTTATTATTTATTTATTTATTTATTTATTATTTTTATTTTTTTGTAGTACTGAGGATTGAACCCAGGTGCATTCTTACCTCCGAGCTACACCCCCAGGTGTATTTTTTATTCTTTATTTGGAAACAGGGTCTCACTAGGTTGCTGAGAGCCTCACTAAGGAGCTGAGGCTGGCTTCGAACCTGTGTGATCCTCTTGTCTCAGCCTCCCAGGTAGAGGGATTCCAAGCGTGCGCCACCACGCCTGGCAGTAACCCATTTATGAAGAGTCCTAAATGATTCTTAGGAACCCAGGCATGCTGAGATTTCCCCTGAAGCCTCTTCCTTCTGGGCTCCTCCTTGGTCATTTGAGTGCACGTGGTCGGTTTGTCGACCCTGACGGAGCAGCCCGTCTGCACCTGCGGCCGCCCTGTGCCGTGTGGCGCCGCTGAGGCGTGCCGACCTGGCCACGGGCCTCCGGGGTCACCGCGGTGCCACACAGCCCCGGGCTCCACTTTCTCCCAAACCCATTTCCTGCTATTTTCTGATGTCTAGAGCAGCACAATTTGACTCCTACATGGAGCGGAGATGGTTTTCCACAAAGTAAGCTTAGGCTGGTGTCTCTGAGCCGAGTTTTAGCACCCCTGGGTGCTGGTAAGTCACCACCGCCCCCGAGCCCGGGCCCAGGAACGCCCTCGCTCCCTCACCACGAGGTGGCCAGCTCCTACACCAGGCCTAGGCCATCTGGCCAGAAAGCGCGGGCGCCGTGCTCTGCCCTGGCCCCGGGGCCGGGCACCTGGACCTCCCTGTGGGAAGCAGGAGTGAGCGCGCAGCGCCAGGGCTCGCCGGCGGCGATGCGCCACGGAGCGGCCTCGTCTTGAGACGTAACTTTTCCTCGGCAGTGCATGGTCAAGATCTTCTCTGGCCGAAGAAAACCCATGTTGTACAGCTTCCAGGCGGCTCTGCCCCGCCTGCCCGTCCCAGCCATCAAAGACACCATGAGCAGGGTAGGTACGGCAGCGTCCGCATGCAGCCTGTGTCTAATTCTGATACAAGTGGCGATCTGGGGTTTCTCCTAATTAGCGCTCGGAAATACACCTGGGAAGATTGGCATAATCGTTTCTAATGTATCACTGGATCTTTTTGTCTGTCTGTCTGTCTGTCTGTCTGTTTGCAGTACTAGAGATTGATCCCAGGGGCATTCTACCCCTGAGCTATACCCCCAGCGCTTTTTATTTTTACCTTTTTAACTTTGAAACAGGGCCTCGCTGAGTTGCTGAGGCTGGCCTTGAACCTGTGATCCTCCTGCCTCAGCCTCCCAAGTACTGCGATTACAGGTCTGTACCACCACACCTGGCTTCATTGCAAGTCAAAATTTTTTTTTTTTATCAATTTTTAGTTTTGGGCCAGGGATATAGCTCAGTGGTTGAGTGTTTGCATAACACGTGCGAGACCTTGGGTTAATCCCCAGGAAAAGGCGGAAAAAGGTCATGTTTCTTAGACAAACTACTTGGAGAATGTTTCAATATATATATTTTTTTTCTTTTTTTTCTTTTGCAGTACTGGGGATTGAACCCAGAGGCATTCTACCTCCGAGCTACAACCCCAGCCCTAATTTTTATTCTTTATTCTGAAACAGGGTTTCATTGAGTTGCAAAGGGCCTCGCTAAATAGTTGAGGCTGGCCGAGAACCGCGATCCTCCCGTCTCAGCCTCCCGAATGCTGAGATTACGAGCGTGCGCCACCGCGCCCGGCTCTGTTTGGTGCTTTGCACAGAGCATGCCAATTTATTTTCCCAGTGCTGGGGATTGAGCTTGGGACCTCATGCGAGTCTCCTGTCTGTAGCTCCCAGGTGCTTGGACGGCAGGCGTGCCCGCCGCGGTGCCCGGCCCGAGACAGACTCGTGAAATCTTTCTTATACTGAGAAATTACTTGGTGAATTTCTGGCAGTGGAGGGTTTGGGGCACTTTTTTTTCTTTTTCTTTTTTTCAATACTAGAGATAAAACCCAGGGGCCTTCTACCTCCAGGCTACACTTTTTAGGGCGATTAAGAACAAGGCAATGTGGCCGGGCGCGGTGGGCGCGCTTGTCATCCCAGCGCTCGGGAGGCTGAGACGGGAGGATGGCGGTTCACGAACAGCCTCAGCTACTTAGTGAGGCCCTCCGCGACTATTTAGTGAGACCTTGTTTTAAAATAAAGAATAAAAAATCAGGCTGGGGGTGGAGCTTGGAGGTGGAACGCCCCTGGTCCCCAGCACCACAGGAAAAAACCCAACCACGCGGCGAGCGTGGTTCTCGGGACGTGCGCCCGTCCCGCGTTCGCGCGAGTGCGGTCACCTGCGCACTGGCTAAGACCGGCCTAACTCCTCCGCCGCCCCGGCGAGGAGACGGCTCGGACGCGTGTGTCCGACTGGACGTTTCTTTCGCTTGCCCAGTACCTGGACTCCGTGAGGCCTCTCATGAAGGAGGGTGACTTCCAGCGGATGACAGCGCTGGCCCAGGACTTTGCTGTCAACCTGGGGCCCAAACTGCAGTGGTATCTGAAGTTAAAATCCTGGTGGGCCACTAATTACGTAAGTACCTGGACACACAACTTTCCTTTGTGTGTGAGGGTAGTATTAGCGATTGAACCCCCAGCCCTGTTTTATTTTTTGATTTTGAAGCGGGGTCTTACAAAGTTGCTAACGGACTTGCTAAATGGCTGAGGCTGGCCTCCAATCTTTGGTCCTCCTGACTCCGCCTCCCAAGTGCTGGAACGACAGGCATGTCTCACCATGCAGTGGCTTACCCGTAACTTATCGATGAGATTGCTTTTCTATATGAAAGTACTAATTTTGTGAACCAGAGATAACAGAAATGAAATTAGAGTTTAGGTTAAGCACAGCCACCCTGGAGGACCCCTGTGCAGATAGACGATGGGTCTGTGGGAAGGCAGGCGGGCCCCAGGGAGGAGCATCGCGGCCCAGGCCTGGGTGGCTCTGCCTGCACATCCCGGTCGTCTCTTTCTTTCTTCCTTTCTTTCTTAATTTCTTTCTTTCTTTATTTCTTTTTCCTTTGGTGGTACTGGGGGTAGAACCCAGGGGCCTTCTACCTCCGGGCTACACTCCCAGACCTATTTTATATTTTACTTGGAAACAGGGTCTCTTAAACCAGCTGAGGCTGGCTTTGTTTTTTTGTTTTTTGTTTTTGTTTTTTGTGGTACTGGGGTTCCTGGAAGCCCTTCTACCTCCGGGCTACACTCCCAGACCTATTTTTACATTTTTTATTTGGAAACAGGGTCTCCTAAGCCAGCGCGCGCGGCTGGCTTCGAACCTGCGCGATCCTCCTGTCTCCGCCTCCCAAGCGCGGGGATTACAATTGTGCGCCACCACGCCCGGCTGTGCACTGTGTTCCGATGGTGCTTGACAGCACAGTGTGATCTCCTCCTGAGGGTGAGCTTGGCTCAGGGTCTCGGCACTGGCTTCAGTGAAGCGTCACGGCGATACCACCTGTGCCACAGCCCAGCCAGGCGTCCACGTGCCGGGGCGTGGGGGCGGCAAGAAGACATGTTGCTGGGATGAAGCGAGGGAGGGGAACCTGGGTTTTGGAGACCAACTCACATGGAAGCAAAGGTGCTAGGCATTATCCAGATGGAGCTTGGGGGGCTGAGGCAGGAGGATCGCAGGTTCAAGGCCAGCCTCAGCAACTTAGTGAGACGCGGTTTCAAAATAAAATAGGACCGGATTGTAGCTCAGAAGTAGAATATTCTTGGGTTCCATCCCCAGTACCGTAAGAAAAGGAAGAGCCAGGTGTGGTGATATTCGTCGGTAATCCCAGTACCTGGGAGGCCGAGACAGGAGACCCTGTTCCAAAATAAAAAATAAAATAGAGCTGGGGGCATAGCTCGGAGGTAGAATCCCCAGCACCACACACACACACACACGCGCACACACACACACACACACACACACACACACACACACAGTAACAGAGCAGCGGTCCCTATGTGCACAGGTAATTGTGTTGTGGGGAAGAGCTCTCGGGTGACACTGGGACACTCGTCCTGGAGAGGGTAATGTCTTGGCTCATGGGTCATCGTTGAGGCTTAGCCATGCTCTGGCTGACACGAGAAGTTGTTTTTTCTGTTTGTTTTTTGTTTTTTTCAGGGGTACTAGGGACGGAGCCCAAGGAGAGCTCTACCACTGAGCTGCACCCCCGGCCCTTTTTATTTTATGTCGAGACAGGGTCTCACTAAGTAGCCCAGGCTGGCTTTGAACTTGCAACTCTCCTGCCTTAGCCCTCCGAGAAGCCGGGGCCGCAAGCGCGCGTCTCCACAGCCGTCGAGCTGAGAGCTCTTGCGGGGAGGTGCGGGCCGTGGAGAGAAGGGCCGTGGGGCCTGCTCAGCCCCGGGTCTGCCCTGTCGCCTGCAGGTGAGCGACTGGTGGGAGGAATACGTCTACCTGCGGGGCCGAGGCCCCCTGATGGTCAACAGCAACTACTACGCCATGGTGAGTCCCCCTGGACGGCTCAGCCTGGGCGGGCCTTCGAGGGCGCTGCCGGGAGGGAGCCCGCCGCACACGGGTCCCGTGTGCTCCCGGGGGCCGCCGCGGAGGCATCTGGAAGGCAGCGGCGGGTTCGCGGCCGCAGGACTAGCCCTGTGACACCTCTGCGTCCGTCACGCGGGGCCGTGACGTGACCCCGCTGCGGCCCTGGGGCTCCTGCCGCTGCCTGACCCGAGCGCGGGAGGCGCGCATGCCGCCGGGCTCGGCTCCACCCTCCCGGGCCCTGGGTGCCCCGTGCCCTAGCGCCAGGCCGAGGGGCTGCGCACGGCGGGGGTCCTTTTCCGGTCCCCAGCCTGTGGCTTTTACACGTTGATGGTTTTTAACAAGGCTGCTTAGCATGACTTCTCAGTCGCTGTTCAATGAGTAATCAGATTCTTCCTCTCCTTTTCATTCTGTTCTTCACATTTTATGCTTTCTTTGTTGTGTGTGTTGCACCGGGGGGATTGAACCCCGGGACATTCTACCTCTGAGCGACACCCACATCCCTGCTTTTTTATTCTTTATTTTGAAACAGGGTCTCACTAAGTTGCGGAGGCTGGCCGCGAACCTAAGATCCTCCTGTTTCGGCCTCCCAAGTACTGGGATTGCACACGTATGCCATCATGCCTGGCTTGTTCTTTACGTATATTTCTCCCACTTTTCCTTGTCTCTATTTTTGTTTTTTTAGTGATACTAAAAAAATGCCCAGAGGCATTCTACCTCTAAGGTACACCTCTAGCTCTATTTTACTTTTATTTTTTGGTGTGTGTGTGTACTAGGATTTGAGGCCAGAGGGCATCTAACGCTGAACTATATCCCTAGCCTTATTTTACTTATTTATTTTTAATTTTTTTAATTTGGCACTGGTGATTGAACCCAGGGGCATCTACCTCTGAGCTGTACCCCCAGCCCTACTTTATTATTATTTTGAAACAGGATCTTGCTAGGTTGATGCGTCTCACTACCTTCTGAAGCTGTCCTCAAACCTGTGATCCTCCTATCTTAGCCTCCCGTGTACTGGGGTTATAGGTATACGCCACCACGCCTGGCTCTACTTTTTGTTCAGAAAGAAGGTCTCCGTAAGTTGCTGAGAGCCTCACTAAGTTCCAAAAGCTGGGATCCTCTTGTCTCAGCCTTCTGAATTTTGGAATTACAGGTGTGCACCACCACACCTGGCTCTTTTGTGTGTGTGTGTGGGGGGGGATGGCGATGAAACCCAGAGGCTTTCTATCTCCGGGCTACTCTCCCAGACCTATTTTATATTTTATTTGGAAACAGGGTCTCACTAAGTTGCTGAGAGCCTCACTAAGTAGCTGAGGCTGGCTTCGAACCCGCCGATCCTCCTGTCTCAGCCTCCCAAGTACTGTGTTTATAAGCATGCACCACCACGCCCGGCTACACCTGGCTTTTTTTTTTTTTTTCTCTCTCATTTCAAAATTTTCCTTTCTCTTTCCCCCTCTGAAATAGTCACAGAACAAGAGAAAAATCGTCAGTGTAGTATCTAGAACTTTCTCTCTGGTGTCCTTAGCCCTAGGGACTGTCCTAGTTAACCTCCTGCACACAGAGGCTCCCAGGATGTTGACACCTGAAGCCCTCAGTCTTCTCCTCCTGTGGAGAAATGAGCCGTTTATAAATATCTTACAGCGTAGTCTCAGGCACAGATCTCTACACACAATTCTTTTATCTTTTGAAGCAGGGTCTGGCTAAGTTGGTGAGGTTGGCCTTGAACTCGCGATCCTCAGATTCTTTTAACCTTTGGCTACTTCTTGTTCAGAATTTCTGCCAGTCGTCTGGTCCTCTAAGTCAGCTTTACTTCTGCTCTCCGTCCTGTGCATTCCGTGAGGACACCTGGGGCAAATGACTGTCGTCTTTTAGTAGCCCAAGGACACCCGGGACTTGCATCCCTTCAAAGTATTAAAAAGTCAAACGGGAGCCGGGCGTGGTGGCGCATGCTTGTCATCCCAGCATTCGGGAGGCTGAGACCTGGAGGATCGTGGTTCGTGGACAGCCTCAGCTACTTAGCGAGGCCCTCTGCAACTCAGCGAGACCCGGTTTCAAAATAAAGAATAAAAAATAGGGCAGGGGATATAGCTCGGAGGTCGAATGCCCCTGGGTTCCATCCCCAGACCTGCGGGGGGGGAAAAAAGTCAAAGGACCGAATGCGGCAGGTGCGCGGTCAGGCCGGGGCGGTGGCGCAGCCGGTCCCACTGCCTGTGTCTGTCCACACGCTGCAGCGGGAAGCGGTGCTCAGCCCTTCTTGACACCAGCGCGTCTTCTCCCGAACACACCGTCATGCCCTTCCTCCCCAGGACATGGTCTACGTCACCCCGACTCACATCCAGGCGGCCAGAGCCGGCAACACCATCCACGCCATCCTGCTGTACCGCCGCCAGGTGGACCGGGAGGAAATCAGGCCGGTACGCCAGCTGCTTGTTTGGCTTTTGCTTTTGTTTTCCTGGTGCTGGGGATGCAGCCCCGGGACACTCTACCTCTGAGCTACAACCCCAGCCCTATTTTATTTTATTTTTATTTTGAAAGAGGGTCTCACTAGGCTGCTGAGGCTGGCTGTGAACCTGCAATCCTCCCATCTTAGCCTCCCTGGTACTGAGATCACGGGCATGCGCCTCCACGCCCCGCTTAGCCGCTTTAAAAGTGCTGGGCGTGGTGGCACCCGCTTGTCATCCCCGGCTAGGGAGGCGGAGACAGGAGGATCGCAGGTTCGAAGCCAGCCTCAGCCACTGAGTGAGGCTCTCGGCAATTTAGTGGGACCCTGTTTCCAAATAAAATAGAAAATAGGTCTGGGAGTGTAGCCCGGGGGTAGAAAGCCTCTGGGTTCCACCCCCAGGACCACAAAAAAGTGCACAGTTTGATGAGCTCCGTACACCCCATGGCCATCGGTACAGGAGGGAGCGAGTCCCGCTGCACCCTACAGGTCTATCGCTTTGCAACCCCACCCCGGTGGTGGCCCCTGACTCTCTGTTATTCTAACTAGTTTTTAGTTATGAAAGCTATACAGTACGTGGGATGGTATGGATGGATTTATTTTTCTCTTTTCTTTTCTTTCTTTTGGTACTGGAGATTGAATCTGGAGTCATTCTACCTCCAAACTCCACCCCAGCCTTTTTTTCGTGCAGTACTGGGGACTGAGTCCAGGGGCGTCCTGTTCTGAGCTACACACTCCAGCTCCTATGTTTTATTCTTTATTTTGAAACCGTGTCTCACTAAGTTGCAGAGGGCCTCACTCAGTAGCTGAGGCTGGCCGCAAACCTGCCATCCTCCCGTCTCAGCCTCCCAAGTACTGGGATTACGAGCGTGTGCCACCACGCTCTGCTACCCCAACCCTTTTGATTTTTTTTATATTTTTTTTTTGGTGGTACTGGGGTTCCTGGAAGCCCTTCTACCTCTGGGCTACACTCCCAGACCTCTTTTTACATTTTTATTTGGAAACAGGGTCTCCTAAGCCAGCGCGCGCGGCTGGCTTCGAACCTGCGCGATCCTCCTGTCTCCGCCTCCCAAGCGCGGGGATTACAAGCGTGCGCCACCACGCCCGGCAGCCCTTTTGATTTTGACACGGGGTCTTGCGAAATTTCTGAGGCTGACCTCCTGTGTCAGCCTCCCCAGTATTAGATTACAGATGTGTGCCACGGTACCTGGCATGCACTGTTACTATTTTTTTCACTCATCCAGTATTTTTATTAATGTGTGTGGTACTGGTGATTGAACCCACAGGCATTCTACTGCAGAGGCATGCCCCCAACCCTATTTGATTGTTTAACCCAAAACAGGGTCTTGCTAAGTTGCAGAGGGCCTTGCTCCATTGTGGGGCTGGCCTTGAGCCTGGGATCCTCCAGTCTCAGCGTCCCAGGTACTGGGGTCACAGGCCGGCGCACCGCGCCCAGCTCAGCATCACTGTTTTGAAGTCTCATTCTCCGGTATCCTAAATAGATGTGCACTGGATTATGTGTTAGCTCCGGAATCTGCCTTGTTTTCGAAGGCGGCGAGCCGTCCAAGAGGAGCAAGGCCTTTGGTCTCCGTGTCAGTCTGTCGCTGATGGGTCGCGTGTGTTACTTAGCTGTAGCTGCAGGAACTTGTGCCCTGGAGGACCCGGCAGGTGCCCCCAGGACAGCGGGACTGAGTCAGAGCGAGCCGTGGACACAGCCCTGCGGCACGGCGCCTGCCCTGTTTCCTACGGACCGTGAGCCTGTCCAGCTGACACCGCTTTTGTTACAGATCCGCCTCCTGGGCTCCACCGTCCCGCTCTGCTCCGCGCAGTGGGAGCGGCTGTTCAACACCTCCCGCATCCCGGGGGAGGAGACGGGTGAGTGGGCCCGTGGGGAGGCAGCGCCGTCCGGCCTCTGTCCGTCGGTCCCCCTGCTCACGGGGAGGAGATGGCCGAGGAGGGCCGAGGGCCACGCTGACCTGGGGCCTCCCCAGAGCTCGGGCGCAGGGACGGCTCCGCTGCTGAGGGTCCTCCCCTCCTCTTACGCCCGACCCTGGGCGTACTTCCAAACTTTAATTTCTCTTCGGTTGGGCTGTCTTTTTGAGAATTATCTCTTTTTGAGAATTATCTTTTCTTTTTTCGTATTAGAGATTCAACCCAGGGGCATTTCGCCTCCAAGCTACACCTCCAGGCCTTTTGATTATTTATTTTGAGACCAAGTCTTGCAAAGTTGCTGAGGCTGGCCTCGAACCTTAGTCCTCCTATCTCAGCCTCCCAAGTACTGGGATCACAGGCATGTGCCACCATTCCCGGCTAAATATCCAGCTTTGAGCAGCCAGGTAGGGCTCCAGGTTCATTGTCTTAGTCCACAGTTGACTCCTTTTTGGAGCACGTTTGTTTCACAGTCTTTAAGAATAATGTACATTAAGCCGGGCGTGGTGGCGCACGCTTGGAATCCCAGCATTCGGGAGGCAGAGACCAGAGGATCGCTGTTCGTGGACAGCCTCAGCTACTTAGTGAAGCCCTTTGTAACTAAGTAAGACTAAGTTTCAAAAATAAAAAAGACTTAAAAAATAGCTTGGAGGTACAATTGCCCTGGATTCTATCCCTGGTACCGCAAAAATAAATAAATAAATAAATAAATAAACAACATACATTACTATTGAAGTTGCTAATAATCAGATTTATCAGTCTTTCCTCTGGGCTTTCTTTAAGGAGCTCTTCCTACTTTCTTTAAAAGCATTTCTATTTGGCTTTGTTTATTCAAGGATCCTGAATCTGTCCAGAGGCGCTGCTCACACTTGGTGAGCCCGGGCTGGCTCACCGTCTCAGCGGCTGCCGCGGCTGTCCCCGCAGAGCCAAGGCCGGCTTCAGGCACGCGTGGGGCTCCTTCTGGGCCCTTTTCTTTTCCCACCTTTTTATCTTATCCTGGTGCCAAACTGTTTATTTGTTTATTTTTATGTTTTACTTATTTTGTGGTACTGAGAATGGAACTCAGGGGCTTCCTGCCTCTGAGCCACATCCCCACCCCTATTTTATTTTATTTATTTATTTATTTATTTATTTTATTTTGAAACAGGGTCTCCCTAAGTAGCTGAGGCTGGCCTTGAACCGCTGTCCTCCAGTCTCAGCCTTCCGAATACTGAGATTACAAGTGTGTGCCACCACGCCCGGCTGTATTTTTGTTTAGAAACAGGATCTCATGAGGTTGCTGAGGGTTGGCCTCGAACCTGTTCCTGTCTCAGCCTCCCAAGTACTGGGATCACACACCCAGAAACTTGTCTTTTTTTTTTTTATAGAACTTGAGGTTGAACCCAGCTTTACCTCTGAGCTCTACTCTCAGCCCTACTGTAGCTTTGTTTTGAAACCTGGTCCTGCTAGGTTGCTTTTTAGTTTCTCCCTGACGGGGCCTGGCAGCACATGCTTATAATCCCAGGACTTGGGAGGCTGAGATAGGAGGACCACATGTTTAAAGACAGCCTCAGCAATTTAGTGAGACCTTGTTTGAAAAATAAAGGCTATAAATCAGCCCTGGTGGCGCACGCTCGTAATCAGCATTGGGAGGCTGAGACAGGAGGATCACAGGTTGATCTTACTTAGCGAGGCCCTTTGCGACTCAATGAGACTCTGTTTCAAAATAAGAATAAAATATAGGACTGGGGTGTAGCTCGGAGGTAGAAGTGTCCCTGGGTTCCATCCCCAGTACCACAATAATAATAATAATAATAATAATAATAATAATAATAATAATAATATAAAATAGAGCAGAGAGTGTATCTTGGAGATAGGAGATTTCTTGGTTCAATCCCCAGCAACAAAAAATAAAACAAAAAACGAAGCCTTGGGAGACGGGCTCGTGATGCAGCGGTGACGCCGAGTCGGGGGTTGGGACTCCGTCCCGGCCTCCCCTCTGACCGTGCCCGGTGTTGTCTCCCCGCCAGACACCCTCCAGCACACCAGGGACAGCAGGCACATCGTGGTGTACCACCGCGGCCGCTACTTCAAGGTGTGGGTGTACCACGGCGGGCGGCTGCTGAGGCCCCGCGAGCTGGAGCAGCAGATGCAGAAGATCCTGGACGACCCGTCGGAGCCGCAGCCCGGGGAGGCCAAGCTGGCCGCCCTCACGGCCGCAGACAGGTGCGGCGGCGCCCGGGGCTGGGCCCAGGCCGCGTCACCGCATCGTCAGAGCCGGCGCTCACACGACCTCCGGCTTTCTCAGAGGGCTGGGGCGTAGTTATTCATTTATTTTTGGGGTACTGGGGATTGGACCTAGAAACATTCTGTCTTCAGGCTAAACCCCCAGCCCAATTCTATTTCTTCTCTGGAAACCGGGTCTCATTAGGTTGCTGAGAGCCTCGCTGAGTGGCTGCGGCTGGCTTTGAACCTGCGATCCCCCTGCCTCTGCCTCCCAAATACTAGGATGCCGGGAGTGCGCCACGGCGCTCAGCGTGGTGGGTTTATTAATGTAGGACAACTGGGCTTGGCGGCGTATTCCTGTGATCTCAGAACTTGGGAGGCTGAGACTGGAGAATTGAAGGTTTGAGGTCAGCCTCGGCAATTAAGCAAAAGCCCCCAGCAACTTGGTGAGACTCTTGTTTCAGAATGAAATAGGGCTGGGGGTAGAACGCCCCTGGGTTCAATCCTGAGCACCCCACCCCAAAACTTTATTAATGTAGAAAGGAGAACAGACTTAAACCAAGGCCCCGGTTCTAGTCGAATTTGCGAGAGCGTCTCACCGAACTCCAGGAAGCGCGCTTCGAGCTTCTGTTTAAGGGGAGCACACGTTGGCACGCACGGAACAGAGGCCGGGGTCCAGAGGGCCCCGGGCGCAGGAGCCTCACCGCAGTCTTTCGGGGCCACAAGCCCGTGTCCCTCCGTGACTTCCCTGCCCGCTGGGCCTGCGGCGCTCCGGTTCCTGCCCTCGGACAACCTGTCCCCTTCACAAGCCTCCTCGTGCCCGCTGTCCAGAGAGAGCCTTCTATACCCTGTTCTTTTCTTTGTTTTTTTTCGCAGGGGGGTGGCACTGGGGATTGAGCCCGGGGCATCCTACCTCTGAGCTACACCCCCAGCCCTATTTTATTTTTATTTTGAAATACGGTCTCGCTAGGTTGACGAGAGGCTTCCTAAGTTGCTGAGGCCGTCCTCGAGCCTGCGATCCTCCTGCCGTAGCCTTCCAAGTACTGCCATTACGGGCGTGTGCCACCGTCCCTGGCTTTATTTTTATTTTATTTTTCGGCAGTACTGGGGACATTTTACCTCCGAGCTATACCCCCAGCCCTATTTTTTAGTCTTTTTATTTTTGAAACAGGGTTGCAATGCGTTGCAGAGGGACTTGCTAAGTAGCTGAGGCCATCCTCCAGTCTCAGCCTCCCAAAGGTTGGGATGACAAGCGTGCGCCACCGCGCCCTGCTTGCGTGTGTGTGTGTGTGTGTGTGTGTGTGTGTGTGTGTGTGTGGTACTAGGGGTGGAACCCAGAGGCTTTTTACCTCTGGGCTATACTCCCAGGCCTATATTTTTATATATTTTATTGGAAATGGTCTCACTAAGCTGCTGAGCGCCTCACTAAGTAGCTGAGGCTGGTTTTGAACCTGCGTGATCCCCCTGTCTCAGCCTCCCAAGCGCGGGGATTACAAGCGTGCGCCACCACGCCCGGCTCCTGCTTTATTTTTTATTTTGAAGCAGGGTCTCACCAAGTTGCGGAGGGCCTGGCTAAGCTCCTCAGGCTGACCTCGATCCTGCCGTCCTCTCGTCTCAGCCTCCCGAGCACTGGGATTGCAGTTGAGTGCCCCCGTGCCCGGCTCCGAGCGCTTTAACTCTGATTCCTTACCGCAGAGTGCCCTGGGCCAAGTGTCGCCAGACCTATTTCGCGCGTGGGAAGAACAAGCAGTCCCTGGACGCCATCGAGAAGGCGGCGTTCTTTGTGACGCTGGACGAGACGGAGCAGGGGTACAAAAAGGAGGACCCGGAGGCGTCCATGGACAGCTACGCCAAGTCCCTCCTGCACGGCAAATGCTTCGACAGGTGCCGGCCTCCCCGGGCCCTGCCCCGCGCCCAGGGCTCTGTCCACGGGCGCGCGGAGGGAGGGCTTAGCCCTTACGGCCGCCGCCTGCTCCCCTGCAGCGCCCTGCGCCAGCCAGCGGGACGACCCGCCTTCCTCCTCTGCCCTCCCTCCCTCTGTCCAAGGCATTCTATCTCAGAGCTACATACCCAGCTCTACTTTATTATTATCATCATCATCTCATCATCACGGAACTGGGGTGGAACCCAGGGGCGCTCTACCTCCGAGCTGCACCCCAGCCCTGTTATGTGTGTGTGTGTGTGTATATATATATATATATATATATATATATATTTTTTTTTTTTTTTTTTTTTTTTTTTTGGTGGTACTGGGGTTCCTGGAAGCTCTTCTACCTCCGGGCTACACTCCCAGACCTATTTTATACTTTTTTATATTTGGAAATGGGTCTCTTAAGCCAGCGCGGCTGGCTTCGAACCTGCGCGATCCTCCTGCCTCTGCCTCCCAAGTGTGGGGATTACAAGCGTGCGCCACCATACCTGGCTTTTATATTCTTTTTAAAAATTTTTTATCATTTTTTTCTTTGTGTGTGTGTGTGTGGTACTGGGGATGGAGCCCAGGGGCATTCCACCTCCGAGCTACACCCCCGGCCCTATTTTTTAGTCTTTATATTTTGAAACCGGGTCTCACTGAGTTGCAGAGGGCCTCACTAAGTAGCTGAGGCTGTCTGTGAACCATGATCTTCTGGTCTCAGCCTCCCAAATGCTGGGATTACAAGCGTACGCCACCACGCTAACTCTCATTTGTGTTATTTTTATTTATTTACTTTGCAGTACTTGGGATGGAACCCAGGGACATTGTATCTCTGAGCCACACACCCAGCCCTATTTTTTGTTTTAGTTTTTTATAGTTTTTTTTTGGTGGTACTGGGGCAGGGAACCCAGGGGCTTTCTACCTCCGGGCTACACCCCCAGCCCTATTATAATTTACTTGGAAACAGGGTCTCACTGAGTTGCTAATATCCTCACTAAGTAGCTGAGGCTGGCTTCGAACCTGTGTGATCCTCCTGTCTCAGCCTCCCAAGCGCGGGGATTACAAGCGTGCGCCGCCACGCCCGGCTAGTTTTTTTATTTTTGAAACAGGGTCTCACTGAGTTGCGAAGGGCCTCGCTAAGTAGCTGAGACTGTCCACGAACCGTGATCCTCCTGCTGGGATTACAAGCGTGTGCCACCACACCTGGTTTATATTTTTTTTTATTTTATTTACTACTTCTTTTTATTATTATTATTATTATTATTATTATTATTATTATTATTATTAATTTGGTGGTACTGGGGTTTCTGGAAGCCCTTCTACCTCTGTGCTACACTCCCAGACCTATCATACATTTTTTTTTTTTTTTTGGTGGTACTGAGGTTCCTAGAAGCCCTTCTACCTTCAGGCTACACTCCCAGACCTATTTTTTTATTTTTTTACATTTTTATTTGGAAACAGGGTCTCCTAAGCCAGCGCGCGCGGCTGGCTTCGAACCTGCGCGATCCTCCCGTCTCTGCCTCCCAAGCGCGGGGATGACGAGTGTGCGCCGCCACGCCCGGCCATTCTTTTTATTTTGGAACAGGTCTTAATGGGTTTCTGAGACCCTTGATGAATTGCCGCGGCTGGCCTCCAACCTGTGATTTCGTGTCTCGGCCTCCAGGCCTTTCTGTTTTTATCATGACTTACCGGGAGCCGTCTGGGACCTGAGGCCCACTCAAAAGAGTCCTTGGCCCCCACTCAAAGCCTGTGATCCCAGCACTTGGGAGGCGGAGACAGGAGGATCGCAGTTCAAAGCCAGCCTTGGCAACTTAGTGAGACCCTGTTTTCAAATAAATAAAGTCAGAGCTGGACGTGGTGGCGCACGCTTGAAATCCTAGTACTCGGGCGACTAAGACAGGCGGCTCGCAGGCTCACGGCCAGCCTCGGCTACTTGGCCTGTCTGCAACTTAGTGAGACCCTGTTAGAATGCCCCCGGGTTCAATCCACCGTACCAAAGAAAATAAAAATAAGTAAATTAAGAATAAAAAAATAGGGCTGGGGTTAGAGCTTAGAGGTAGAATGGCTCTGGGTTCATCCCCCAGTTCTGTGCCCAAAAAATAAAAAATAAAATCGGGCTGGGGTGAAACTTGGAGGCGGCTGCCTCTGGGTTCGTCCCCAGGGCGCTCGGCCGAAGGGGCGGCTTGGGGTCGTTTTGGGGGCTCTGAACACCGCCGCCTGACCGTGCCGCCCCGCAGGTGGTTCGACAAGTCCTTCACCTTCGTTATCTTCAAAAACGGCAAGATGGGCATCAACGCGGAGCACTCCTGGGCGGACGCGCCCATCGTGGGACACCTGTGGGAGGTGAGCCGGCGTGGTGCCCGCGGACAGCGTGCCACCTGCTCCCGAGCCCGCCGGGCCGACTCGAGCCTGGCATGGGTTTGCCCGACCCGTAAAATGAGTTGGCACCATGGGTCAGCATTGCGCGCGGAGCCGAGTCACTAAATTGCGCGCACTGGGGCCTTCCGTCCCAGAGGAGCAGCACGGTTGGGTCCGTCCCGTACGGTGCCCGGAGCCGGGGTGTGCGTCGAATTAGTGGTGTAAACGTGTGAGGCGCTCTCCTTTTTAAAGCGTGTGTGTGTGTGTGTGTGTGTGTGTGTGTGTGTGTGTGTGTGTGTGTTACTAAGGATTGAATTCAGAGACATTTTACTCCCAAGCTACACCCCCAGCTCTTTTTTTTATATTTTATTTTGGAATGGGGTCTTGGCAGGTTGCTGAAAGTTTCACTGAGTTGTTGAGGCCTCCTGCCTCGGCCTCCCGAGGATTGAGATGACAGGCCACCACACCTGGCTCGCAATGGCATCTCGATGGACTAAGGGCCAGCCTCCTTAATCCCAAATGCTGGGGCCCGGAAGAGTTTCGGGTGCAGTTTTTCAGATTTGGGGAATGTTTGCCTGGACCTCACCAGCTGAGCATTCCTCGTCTGAGAATCGCCCTCCCAAATGCTCTGGAGTCTGAAGCTCTTTGCACACCAGCAGGGTGTTCCAGAAGTTTCAGATTTTAGAGCACGGTGGATTTTGGAATTAGGGGTGCTCAGCCTGTACCCCACCCTCTTGTCTGTGGATCCGGAAGCCTTTGAGCTAGACATTTTAGACCTTTCTTTCTTCCTTTCTTTCTTTCTCTCTTTCGTTCTTTCTTCCTTGCAGGTCTTGGGGATGGAATCCAGGGGCATTTGACCTCTGAGCTACACCCCCTGCCCTATTTTTTATTCTTAATTTTGAAACCGGGTCTCACTGAGTTGCTGAGAGCCTCACTAAGTAGCTGAGGCTGTCCGCGAACCGCGATCCTCCCGTCTCAGCCTCCCAAGCACTGGGATGAAAAGCGTGCGCCCCCACGCCTGACTAGGACAGATTCTCTAAGATGAGGATAAAGGGGTTTAGTCTGAGAGCAGGTGGCCAGTCAGAAGTGGTGTGCAGCTGATGCCGTCCAGCCGACGGTGGCCCGGGCCTCCAGGGGCCAGTGGGTGGAGCCCAGCGCTCCGGACGCCAGCGGGGACTGGGGTTACATATTAAAAGCAATTAAACACAAGAGCTGTATTCACAGCTATTAAAGTAAAATTCTAAATCAAGTCTTTCTGTGTGATACAGGGGATGGAACCCTGGGGGCACTCTACCTCTGAGCTACGAGACCCCTACCCGGTTTTATTCTTTTATATTTGAAACCGATGGCCGGCAGCCCCGGGCAGCTTCAGGAAGGGGCTCGGCATGGGGCGACCACCGCCCGATTACAGGGCAGTGACTTTCCATCCCACCCCGGCCTCCCGGGAGGCCAGAGGGACCGGAGGCCGCGCTGCTCACCGGTGGCCAGGGATGTGGTTACTCGTGCCTACGTCACGGAGCCGCCATAAACCCAAAGGACAGGGCCCGGGCTCCCCGACAGCTGGGCCTGCGGAGGCGCCTTGAGGGCGCCAGGCCCCGTGCCGGGCGGCGCCTGTGGGTGTCTTCCTGTGTCCCCGCCTCCTCCGTCGCCATTTATAGTAAACCCCAAACCCAGGTGTTTTCCTGAGCCCCGTGGGCTGCCCCCAAATTAATCAAACCCAGGGAGGGAGTTAATTAAACCCCAGCTTGTAGCCGGTTGGTCAGAAATCACATCCCTCTTGGGGTTGGCAGCTGACACCCCAAGCGGACTGCAGCCCTCAGCCGGCAGTGTCAGGATCGGACGAATGAGGGGACCCCCAGCTGGCGTCCACCCCGGAATGCATGACTGCCGGTGTGCGGGGTGTTCTGCGCCGAGCGTGGACTGGGAGACCGGGTTTGGCTAACCTTCCACTGCTTACTTTCCACAGTATGTCATGGCCACCGACTACTTCAACCTGGGGTACACGGAGGACGGCCACTGCAAAGGGGACACCAGCTCCAGCATCCCCTCCCCCGCCAGGCTGCAGTGGGACATCCCACAGGAGGTGGGTCCCCAGGGCCCGGGGGCATTGCCCGGGTGGGGAGCGCGTCCCCGCACTGAGACCTCATTTCCCAGCGGCGCTTCCCAAGCGGCCCGAGCCCCGGGGAAGCCCGCAGAGGCGGGCGCCGTGAGGGCCCAGGGAGGAGGTCTGCTTGTGTCTGTGGGCCAGGGTTGTTGAAATTCCTGCTCAGACCCAGCCAGACTTCTGTAGACTCTGCACGACGCAGAATAAAAACCAAAATTGCCTGGAGTCAGGGCCCCACCTGGCTCCTTACAACTTTCAGAACAAATCCACTATCGCCCCCCTTAGACGTTCTCAAGCACAGCTGGTCAGGAGGAGCGTGCTGGAAGGAATTTCCTTTTTGGTACCGAGGATTGAACTCAGTAGGGGTTCTACCTCTGAGCTACACCCCAGCCCTGTTTTATTTTTAAATTTTGAAACAAGTTCTCACTAAGTTGCTGAGGCTGCCTCAAACTTGGATCCTCCTGCCTTAGCCTCTCATACGGCAATTGCAGGCATCTGCCACCGCGCCCTGCTGAGGAGGGGATCTTAGGCTTGTAAATTCTAGTTCTAGCTTATCTGGCCCAGGCAGGAAGTCCTGGGGCTCAGGAAGTGATTTGGGGGCCACGTAGGGTGGCCCACATTTGAAAGCGTGGCTCTTGGAAGGCTGAGACAGGAAGATGACAGGTTCGAGGCCAGCCTCTGCCACTTGGCAAGACCCCCCTTAGGAAGTAAAAGGGAGTAGGAGTCGGGCGTGGGGGCGCGCGCTGGTCATCCCAGCATTCGGGAGGCTGAGACTGGAGGATCACGGTTCGCGGACAGCCTCAGCTACTTAGTGAGGGGCTCCGCAACTTAGTGAGACCCAGTTTCAAAATAAAGAATTAAAAATAGGGCAGGAGGTGTAGCTTGAGGGTCAAATGCCCCCCTGGGTTCCATCCCCAGACCTGCAAAAGAGGGAAGGAAAGAAGGAAGGAAACTCAGTAGGGGCTGGGGGCGTAGCTCAGAGGTAGAATACCCCTGGGTTCCATCCCCAGTACTGCAAAAATAAGTAAGTAAATAAATAAATAAAAGGGGCTAAGGGTATAACTTGAATGTAGAATGCCCCCGGGTTCAGTTCCCGGGACCAAAACACAAACCCCCCAACCCGATGGTTGGACGTGCCCCTGAGGGTCTCACTGGACCCCGGCCCGCCGCTCGGGGCGGGCAGGCGCCCTGTGCCGACTCTCGAGGACCACGAGCACCACCTCTTGGGTTCCTGGGTGGCGGCCTTGCGCCTGGGGGCTCCATCCACAGGCCCGCGCCCCCCCAGCGCACGTGCGCACCTCTCCCCTGGCTGAGCGCGACTGTCCCCCCCTCCCCAGTGCCAGGAGGTCATAGAGACGTCCCTGAGCAGCGCCAATCTCCTGGCCAACGACGTGGACATTTTCTCGTTCCCCTTCGACACCTTCGGCAAAGGGCTGATCAAGAAATGCCGGACGAGCCCCGACGCCTTCATCCAGCTGGCCCTGCAGCTCGCGCACTACAAGGTGGGTCGCTCCGGCAGGGCGGGAGGCCGAGGCCGGCCGGGACAGGGAGAGGGAGAGGCCGCCTCGGCGTCCTGTGGGCTTGGCAGGTCTGTGCGGTGCTGGGTGTGAGGTTAGCAGAACGCCCCACAGGAAGCAGCGGGGTGCTGTGTGTCCCAGGAGAAGGGGGGGTTTGGGGGATAAGGAAAGTGAGACCCCGTTGTTCTGCGGAGGGGGAGGGCCCTTTAAACCTTACCATCCCAAACCCTAGATTGTGATAGGGTGGAAATATTCAGGGAAACCAATTACCGAACACTCAGGCTTGGCCGTCCCCCTTCCACAAAACGAAGGGCGAAGCCGGGGGTGGTGGCGCACCCCTGTAATTTCAGTACTTGGGAGGCTGAGACAGGAGGATCGCAGGTTTGAGGCCAGGCTCGGCAATTAAGACTCAGTCTCAAAATAACAGTCGGCCGTGGTCATACATGCTTATAATCCCACTATCTGGGCGGCTGAGACAGAAGGATCGCAGGTTCGCGGCCAGCCTCAGCTCCTTAGTGAGGCCCTCCAAAACTTAGTGAGACCTGTTTCAAAATAAAGAATAAAAAAACAGGGTAGGGATGTAGCTCGGAGGTAGAATGCCCCTGGGTTCCGTCCCTAATAACAACAACCAAAAGCCGAACACCTGGAAAAGTTGCTGTTGGGGCCTACTGCAGGCACTGCGGGGCGGGGGCCCAGCTCGAGTAAACCAGATGTACACCGCACAGCACGAGGGCACAGAGACACTAGAGCGCCCCTGACCCGTGCTAAAGGCTGTCGCGGGTTCCACGTGCATTCCTGAGGCCCTGGAGGGCGGTAGTCATGGGGGCTTTTTGCTTAACAGGATAAACGCCCTCAAGGTGTTGCCTCGAGGGGAGCCCATGGAGGCAGCTCCGAAAGGCGAGACGGGGAGGATGCGCGAGGCCGCTGGCAGGATACTCGCGGGAAAAGCGTTTCTGTCTGTCCAGAAGATGGACAGAGCGGAACGCTTTACAGCCACGACGCGTGCGCGTCAACAGGCCCGGGCAGAATTACACCTAGACCAACGTCTGTCACAAATAACAAGCATAAACGATTAGAAAAAGGAACGGAGGCCAGAAATGAAGGCCCAGCCAGGCGTGGGGGCGCACGCCTTAGTCCCAGGACTCAGGAGGCTGAGACAGGATCACAGGTCGGATGACAGCCTCAGCTACCTAGCAAGACCCCGTTTCAAAATAAAATAAAATAAAAAAGGCTGGGGGTGGCACTCAGAGGTAGACAGCCTCTGAGTGCAATTCCCAATACCACAAGATCACACACACACACACACACACACACACACACACACACACACTGACAACAAAGAAACCCAATTTTATTTAAACCTGTTTTGGCGCTGTGGCACACACTCAGTACTTGGGAGGCTGAGACAGGAGGATCACAGTTTGAGGTCAGCCTCAGCAACTTAGCAAGACCCTGTTTCAAAATAAAATAGAGTTGGAGGCGTAGCTCAGAGGTACAAGTCCCCTTGGTTTAATCCCTAGTGCGGGGGGGGGGGGGGCCCAGGCCCGGGTTGTAAAGCAGAGGACTCTGCAGAAGGCCCAGCATTCTAGAGGAAGGAGAGAGCTGTGCTTTTGGGTAGAAGGACTGGCCGCAGGAGAGGGAGGGCCCGTTGACAGGGCTCACAGGAACGCGTTCCGGGGACGCCAGGCACCGTGATTTGCTCGGTGGCCGGGCGGCCGGCACCCCTGAGGCCCGCATATGTCTGTCAGGAATAACTTGGGTCCATAGACTGCCTTCCTCGGAACCCAGCCGACGCGGAGCCGGGTTAGCGGCCACTGCGCCGCCCAGGACGTCTGCACACGGGCCGGTGCTTGTGCTCCCAGCACGGCCGCCGTCCTCCCCACCTGCTCCTGCCACTGGAGCCTTGCCCTGCCACGACCCTGCCCACCCCCGGCTCAGTTTCAGGTGCCCCCCACTTCCGTGCTGGTCCTCTTGTCCCCGACTCCAGGGACCCTCAGCTGCACCCGCCCCTGCACCCTGCCTTTCCTGTGCTTACCTCGCTCGGCTGGGGAGCCCACCTGCCCACAGCACCTGCAAGCGCTTCCTCCGTCTTCCCTTCCACCCAGAGAGCAGGAGCGTCCCCAAGGGACGGCCGTCCACGGCCTCCAGCCCCATGCCCCTCCAGCTGTGGGCCGTCCACACCCGCCAGCCCCATGCCCCTCCAGCTGTGGGCTGTCCACGCCCACCAGCCCCATGCCCCTCCAGCTGTGGGCCGTCCACGCCCGCCAGCCCCTCCAGCTGCAGGCTGTCCCCCTGCACCTGCTCCTTCCCCCTGGACCTTTCTCCCCGGCCTCCAAACACAAGGAGTAGCTCCTGCCAATCCCTTAGTCCCTCTTTATTTTTCTCTAACCCCGACCCCGTTTTATTCTTAAAGACATGGTCTCGGTCTCGGTCAAGTTGCTAAGAGCCTCGCAGATTTGCCCGGGCTGTCATCAAGCCTGCGATCCTCCTGTCTCAGCCTCCCGAGCACCAGGGTTACAGGTGTGCGCCACCCGCCAGGCTCCCTAGCTCCTTTCTGACCGTCGTTCATGAGTCTCGTACACCGTCCCCCCCCCCTAGGTGGCCTGTGGCTAGGCCAGCCGAGGTGGGCTTGGCTTGGGAGGTGGGCCCAGCCTCAGCCACATCTTGAAGTGGACCCCAGAGCCCCACCCGCCTCTCCCCAGCCCTTGGGAGCCAGCTCCCCACTGCCCCCTCCGGCCTTCCTTCCGCCCCGCCCTGCCCCGCCCCGCGCTGAGACGCTTTTCTTCTCCCAGGACATGGGCAAGTTCTCCCTCACCTACGAGGCCTCCATGACCCGGCTGTTCCGAGAAGGGAGGACGGAGACCGTGCGCTCCTGCACCACCGAGTCCTGCAACTTCGTGCTGGCCATGATGGACCCCAGCCAGACGGTGAGTGCCGTCCGTCCACCCATCCGCCGAGACACAGTGCCATGTGCCCCCCTCGGGCCCAGGCGCTGTCATCAGACCCGTCTCCTTCCCCTCCCAGGGGCAGGAGGTGCTAAGGTGGGAGTGGGGACTGTCACGGGCCGCCAGATCCCCCATCTGAGCGTCACAGGCAGAGGACGGGCGTAAGCGGAGAGGCGGAGGAGCACAGGCCCGGGCGCGCAGTGGGACCCGAGCTGTCTGCAAGGACCATCTGTCCATCTTCGTGCAGAAAGAGGGGTTCAGCCGGCTGCCGAGCCCCGGCCGGCAGGTGGCGGGCCAGACCCCTGACTTCCTCTCGCAGGGGCTCACCCTGCCCCGCGCTGTCTGGACAGCTTCCTCTTGGACGGGTCCAGCTCCGCGAGCAGAAGGCACTCGGGATCAGAGGGCGGCTGCACCCTGTCCCGGAGTGAGCTGGCAGCCGGGCCCACGTGACGAGTCACGTCTCCACTCAAAGGGCATGTGCGGCCCACTCCCCTCGCAGCACCACGGAGCCCAAAAGAACACAAGCGGCCCTCTTGGGTCAGATCTAAAGCTCCGGAAGTGTCATTTTACAGAATCATTGGCCAGACTCAGGTGCTCTGGGGACTGAGAAACAGCTTCACCTCTGGCCCTGAGAACGTGGGGGATATGGCTCCCACGGCGCCCCCTGCAGCCCTGCCCCGGGAGTCTGGCTCCCATGGCGCCCCCTGCAGCCTTGTCCTGGGAGTGCGGCCCCCGCGGCACCCCCTGCAGCCCTGCCCTGGGAATGAGGTTCCCAGAGCGCCCCCGCAGCCCTGCCCCGGGAGTCTGGCTCCCACGGCGCCCCCTGCAGCCCTTTTGTGGCAGAAATCCAGGGCAGGGTCCATTGGTTGGCTGCTTGGTAGGGTTGCATCTCGCCAGGCACCCCTGGCACGAGCACTCTTGACAGTCTGGTCGGTTAGAAGGAATTTACCATCACCCTCCGCTGGGCAGTGGGCCCGTGTCACACGCTGGACGTGCCCAATGGCGTCCTCCTGCCCCCTGTCGCCTAGGTGGAGCAGAGGCTCAAGTTATTCAAGCTGGCGTCCGAGAAGCACCAGCACCTGTACCGCCTTGCCATGACGGGCGCGGGCATCGATCGCCACTTCTTCTGCCTCTACGTGGTGTCCAAATACCTCGCCGTGGACTCCCCTTTCCTCAAGGAAGTGAGTCCCCCACTGGTGCCGCTCGCTCCGTTTCATTGGCTGGGCTCCGAGTGATTAGCTCAGCCTCCCAATTCCACGTGGGCAGAAAGGGACTGGCTGCAGGCAAAGCTGTCACTAAACAGCGTAGCCGGGCGTGTGGCGCGCGCGTGTAATCCCAGTACGTGGGAGGCTGAGACAGGAGGCTCACAGGTGGAGGACAGCCTCAGCTACTACCGAGACTCTCATCAACCTAGTGACACCCTGTTCCATAAAAATAAAAATAGGGCTGAGGGTGTGGCTTGGAGGTACAATACCCTTGCGTTCACCCCCCAGCAACACACACACACACACACACGCACGCACGCACGCACGCACGTACCCAAATAAGATAGGGCTGGAGCTGGAGCTGAGAGGTAGAATGCCCTGGGTTCAATCCCAGTACCACACAAAAAAGGATAATTTGAGCTGAAGTTTAATAACTGCAGCACTTTGGTATCAGATTTACTGTTCTGACTTAACAGATGTAAACAACCCCAAGGCAGCAGTGCTGGGCTTGGTAGCGCACACCCAGCACTGTAATCCCTGGGGTGGGGCAAGTCAGGAGGATTACAAATTCAAGGCCAGCGTCAGTAACTTAGATTTTATTTTTAAAAAAATCAGGCCAGGAGGCAGCTCAGAGACATAATGCCTCTGGGTTTAACCCCCAATATCACACGAAAAGGGTGGGGCTGGGGCAGCAGCAAATGTATGAAAACAGGAAGCACTGAGCTCCAAGCACACGCCATCTTGATTTCAATTATAATTTTAATTGGCGTATTTAATTGTAAGTTTGGACTTTTAATTTTTTTTTCTTTTTTTTCTTTTTCTTTTTTGGCAGTACCAGGGATAAAACTCCGGGCATTGTACCTCCGAGCTACACCCCCAGCCCTATTTTTTGTTTGTTTGTTTTGGTGGTACTGGGGATGGAACCCAGAGGCTTTCTACCTCCGGGCTATACTCCCAGACCCATTTTATATATTATTTGGAAACAGGGTCTCACTAAGTTGCTGAGAGCCTCACTAAGTAGCTGAGGCTGGCTTCGAACCTGTGCGGTCCTCCTGTCTCAGCCTCCCAAGCGCGGGGATTACAAGCGTGCGCCACCACGCCCGGCTTCCCCCAGCCCTAATTTTTGTTTTAGTCTTTTTAGTTTTGAAACGGGTTCATTCTAAGTTGTGGAGGGAGGGCCTCACTAAGTAGCTGAGGCTGTCTGTGAACCTCAGTCTTCTGGTCTCTGCCTCCCGAATGCTGGGATTACGAGCGTGCGCCACCACACCTGGCTCTGAACTTTCTAATTTTTAATAGTGGCTGTATTTAACAGCCAGCTTGAAAAAATCTCAGAAAATGAGGCAGGTCTAAGCCTCCCATGGTCCCATTCTGAAACGTGTCTGCTTCCATCTCTGAGACAGTGTCGGGTAGAATCCCCCCCGGGGGGGCCCTCTCCCACCTCCTGAGGGCCTCGGGAGCGCGGGCGCCTGGGGTCCGTCTGTTGGCCAGCAGGTCTTCCCTGGCCTGGCCTCGGGTGGTCCTGGGGGCCGGTGAGGACCAGCGTGGGGACGCGGCATCTGAACATCTGCCTGTGCCATCCCAGGTCTTATCTGAGCCCTGGAGGTTGTCCACCAGCCAGACCCCTCAGCAGCAGGTGGAACTGTTTGACTTTGAGAGAAACCCCCACCTCGTGTCCAGCGGCGGCGGCTTCGGGCCGGTAAGTGTCGAGTCCTGCCCAGCGGGGGCTGCGTCTCCGTGTCAGGGCGCCCCTCCTCCCGCGGTCGCGGTGCCCGTTGGTGACCGTGGACGTCCTTGGCTCTCCAGGTGGCTGATGATGGCTACGGCGTGTCCTACATTATCGTGGGAGAGAACTTTATCCATTTCCATATTTCTTCCAAGTACTCCTGCCCTGAGACGGTAAGTGTGCAAAGAGACTCCTTCCCTAACCAGGAACGTGCCTTTAACAGAATTCAGTTGAACCCATGGGGCATTCCCTCTATATTTTTTAGCCTTTATGTCTTTATTTTGAAACGGGGTCTCCTTAGGTTGCTAAGAGCCTCACTCAGGAGCTGAGGCTGGCCAAACCTGGGATCCTCCTGTCTCAGCCTCCCAAGTACTGGGATGACAAGCGTGTGCCACCATGCCCAGCTTTTAACAGACATTTTCAGTTCATTTACCTACTTTTATTTGTTTTGAATGGCATGCATAAAAGAACATTGAAATTCTCTTAGCCTAATTTGATTTCTTTATTTTGGCACTAGGGATTGAACCCAGGGTTGTTTGCCTCTGAATTACACCCATAGTCCTTTGTACTTTTTTTTTTTTTTTTTTTTTTTTTTTTTTGGTGGTACTGGGGGTGGAACCCAGAGACTTTCTACCTCCGGGCTATACTCCCAGACCCTTTTTTTTTTTAATATTTTACTTGGAAACAGGGTCTCACTAAGTTGCTGAGAGCCTCACTAAGTAGCTGAGGCTGGCTTCGAACCCGTGCGATCCTCCTGTCTCAGCCTCCCAAGCGCTGGGAATTACAAGTGTGCGCCACCACGCCCAGCATTCCTTTGTACTTTTATTTTGAAACGGGTCTCATTAAGTTGCTCAGGCTGGCTTGAACATGCGCTCCTCCTGTCCCAGCCTCCCAAGTGTTGGGTCTTAACCTAATTTTAAATGCTATCGTGCGTGTGTGTGTGTGTGTGTGTGTGTGTGTGTGTGTGTGTGTGTGTGTTGCATGCCTAGAATCCCAGTACTTGGGAGGCTGACACAGGAGGATCACAGGTTTGGGGCCAGCCAGCCCTGGCAAACTTAGCAACTCCTGTTTCAAAATAAAACATGACAGAAGGATTGGGGCATACAGCTTGGAGGCGTGGCGGCCACGGGTCCAGATCTCAGTGCCAAGAGAGGGACTGGCTGGCAGGCAGGCGCGGCCGCGAAGAGCTGGTGCTGCAGGCGCCCCGGACGCCGTCGCCGCGCCTCTTCATCCCCAGCCCATTTGGCGGTGTGCTGGCAGCCCTTCGGCCCTCAGAGCTTAGAGAAGCATCAGGATGAAGGTCCGGGAGGCGGAGGGGGGCCGTGGCGTCCCCGCACCCTCACGTGCCTCGCTCTCTGCTCCCAAACCCCAGGACTCCCACCGATTCGGAAGGCACCTGAAACAAGCCATGGTGGACATTCTCACCCTGTTCAGCCTCACTTCTAATTCCAAAAAGAAGTAAAGGCCACGCGTGGCGCCACTGCGAGGGAAGGCGGACTCGTCTGTACAAACCAAACGAAGAATAGGATCCATCCTGGCCATGGCTCGGGATGAAAAAAATTACTCTTAGAGAACGCACAAGTTTTCCTTCCAAAAAGGGTCTGTGGCTTCTGTCTCCCGAGGAGGGCTCTGCATGCGCGGCACGGCCCCTCCGGGAACGCAGATCCGGTCCCTGAAGTCTTTGCCTTGCCTCGTAAGTTTTAAGGGATTAAAACATGTTGAGTTAATGAAGCAGCTGGCGGGGTTGCGACCTCACGCGCGCAGCGGTGGAGACGGCAGCGTCCGCATGGCGGCCGCAGACCTGGGACTTCAGGGCCTTTCACCTCCTCGCCCGTGGGAACGGAGTCGTTCAGGTTGGCGGCGGTGACAGTCACAGCTGACACCGCGTAGTGCTCACGGCGACGCCATGCGGGGACCGCTCTGTCGCGGGCACCCGTCGAAGCCCGGCTCGCTGGTGTGTACTTGCGTCTCCGCGTTCGAAGCGAGTCCTGCGCCGCCTGCTTTAGCATTCCTGACCTTACAAACCCCAGTGCCTTAAAGCCCAGAGGCGCTCGGGTTTAGGGACCATGGGACAGATTCAGTTTGTGATGTCTTTGGCTAGAATTGTGGGAATGTCGTTCTCTTCTCAGTTTACTGGGCGTGGACGACCCTATATAAGCACTTGCTACGATCTCCCCGCCCCGAGCAGGCCAGACGCCTCACAGGACAGCAGCTCTGGACCCCCTTGCCACAGCTGGCTGTCACCAACAGGCAGAAAAAGAACAAGTGAAGATGGGGCGTGGTGGCGCACGCCTGCTATCCCAGCTCTTGAGAGGCTGAGATGGGTGGGTCACGGGTTCGAGGCCAGCCTCAGCCACCTGGGCCCTCAACAACTTAGCGAGACGCTGTTTCAAAATAAAAAGGGCTGGGGGTGGAGCTCAGAGATAGGCTGTGTCTGCGTTTAATCCTCAGTCCCAAAAGAAAAGAAAAGGAATGCACGTGTGTTAGAAAGGGGGAAAAGAGATACGACAATCAGATACATGTGCACATATGCACGCTCATATCTGATTGTTGTTCACGATCTGTATGTCCGGAGTCTTGGCTGAGGGGGAAATGTCAGTCCGCCTCGGGCTGCTGTGAGAACAAGACCCTGCCCACTCAGAAAGGACCAGCACTCGAGGAGGGGGCAGGCAGCCGCGTCGAGTGCAGGACTCGCAGGCCGGGCCCGGACAGGATTGCTTTCTCGTCCTACCTGGGCAGAGCGTAGAGCTGCTCCCAGGAAATGGGGGCGGGAAACAGTGGGTGGGCTGGGCCATCTTGATGGAAACACCCAGTGTCCCCAGCGGACAGTGCTAGGCCCCCCAGCCTTCCTCCAGCTAAGAGTGCCTTTATGAGAAGCGCCGCACAGACCCAGTCCGCACTGAGACAGCTTCAGTACTTGACGTAGACCGGAAGCCCCGTGGAGGGGTGTTCCGCCGCCTCCGGCCCGAGGTGACAAGCTGAGCTGTCCGTTTTTTAAATCGTGTATTTATTTTTCTGACCGCTTCGTCCATGCCGGACTCACCCCCTCCCTCCTAACGGCCGAGCCACTGGGGCAGACAAGGGTGCTCGCCGAACGTCACACGCCTGTCTTATTTCTGTGTATTTTGTCATGCAAAAATCCCACCTTCACGGGCCAAAGATCTTTTTCCTCTTAAAAGTAAGAAGGAGCCAGGCGTGGCGGTGCGCGCCTGTAATCCCCGTACTTGGGAGGCTGAGACTGGAGGCCGGCCTCAGCAATTTAGCAAGGCTCTTCACAACTTAGACCCTGTTCCAAAATAAAAATAAAATAGGGCTGGGGGCGTAGCTCAGAGATAAAATGCCCCCTGGTTCAATCCCCACTAGCACCAAAAATAAAAAGCAAGAAGGAATGATAACAAAAGACAAAAGATTATATATATATATATATGTGTGTGTGTAAAAACAAGAAATCGCAACTGTAACACCTGCCCTGTCTTCCGCAGAGTACAGACAGGGGGATGTGGGCGACAGTGGTCCCCTCTTCCCAGGCGAGTGTGGCTTCCAGCTAAAAGGCTACAGCCGGTGGCAGCCTCTTTCAGAGTCCCCTAAATAACCCACTAGTGACCACTGACCAGTCAGATTTGCCATCCGTTACCCTTGAAGCCGAGCGTAGACGCGTTGGCGCTCAGACCCACGTGGGTTGCTCTCAGGTTTTCAATCTTTCACATGTAATCGTGGCTAATCCGTGCAGCTGTCAATGCAATTTTATATCCCTTCAGAGGAGGACGAGGGGCTTTTTATTGTACATGTCAAAAGGCGGAGGCCAGAGTATTATGCGTTTAATTTAACTTGGAACAAGCAGTTGTCTTAACGTAGCCAGGGTTGGCTCTCGTTACCTTAGTCTGTCCAGCGCCTGTAAATACGGTGTATGCTCTTTGGATGTAAATCTTAGAAGTGCATGGTGTGGACGTAGGGTATCATTAATAAAACATTAATCCCTGTCTACTACGCCATTCGTTTGTGCCGGCTCTGTTATACTAAGGAAGGGGTCACGCAGCAGGTGGCGGCCGTGGCCAGGCCGGGAGGACACCGCCGGGCGCTCGTGTCCAGCGGAGAGGAAAGCCTCGAAGCAGGAGCGGCCGCGTTCCCCCGACGTCGTTACTCCTCCGTTCCTTTGCCCGGGGCCTGACACAGTCGTTGACCAGTAAACGCGTGTTGAGTGAGTGATGAATTCATTTTCTTAGCAGGTTTTCGTTTCTTTTTCTTTTTTCTTTTTCTTTTTGGTGCTAGGGATTGAACCCAGGAGCAATCTGCCTCCAAGGTACACTCGCCCCTTTTTAGTATTTTGAAACAGTCTCACTACGTTTCTGAGGCTGGCCTCCAGCCTGTGACCCTCCTCCCTCAGCAGACCCAGCAGTGGGATTGCCGGGCTTGGTTTTACTATGATTCGGAAGCGGTGTACACATGTATGTTATGTGTGTACGTGTGGTATGTATGTATGTACGTTATGCATGTACGTTATGCATGTATGTATGTTATGTATGTATGTTATTGGTGCTGGGGCTCAAACTCAGGGCCTTAGGCAGGCTAGATAAGCGCTCTGCCATTTGAGCTATATTTTCAGCCCCGAGAGCTAATATTTTTAACATTAACCAAGACGTTTGCACACAAAAACAATAGCTGAGCACTGGGTATGCGCCTGCACCACCGGCACCCAGCCCGGGCGCTCTGAGCTCTGCGGGGTAGCTGGCCACACCCCTCTTCCTTTCTGGTACTGGAGACTGAACCCAGGGGCATGCTACCCCTGAGCCTCACCCTCAGCCCTTTTTAAAATTTTGTTTTGTTTTGGAAGGGTCTCGCCAGGCGGCTGACAGTCTCACTGAGTTGCTGAGGCAGGTCTCAGACCTGCAATCTCCCTCCTGCCCCTCGCGTACTGGGAGTACAGATGGGTGCCACACACCTGGCTTCCCCTCTGGAAGCCGTGATAATGCCTATTACCTCTGGATCTGTGAAAGACGGGCTAACTAACTTGATTCTCGCCCAAATTTTGAGAGTTTAATTTTATATGTGGCTGGTATTGCTTGACCAATTTCCCCAATCCCAAATGCCAATGTTAAGTTGTTGAGTTCGTGTATAATATTTGACTAAGGACCAAGCTCCTACGCCAAAGATGGGAAATGGCCGAGAGATTTGGAATGTGCGGGCGCAAAAGCCTCGGGCCCTGAGTACACGTGTCCACACTACTGGGGGAGTGTGTGTGTGTAGGCACGACCTGCAAATTCACACTGCAAAAAAAAAAAAAGGTATTTAAAAACTGACGGCTGGGCGAGGTAGCACACGCCTCTAGTCCCAGTACCTGAGAGGCTGAGACAGGAGGGTCGCAGGTTTGAGACCAGCCTCACAAGTTAGCGAGACTCAGCAATTTAGGGAGACTGCTTCAAAATAAAAATAGGTCTGAGGGTGTAGCTTGGAGGTAGAATATCCCTGAGCTCCATCCCCATCCCCAGCACCAAAAGCATAAAACTGAGGTCAGGTGCCGAGCTAGTGAGCCCGTCTAGCGTTGTTGCTTCAGACGCTCTGGGAGCCTCAGTTTCCCCACCCGAGCCAGCAGCGGCTGAGGCCTGGCCGGCTCCAACACCCTCTACCTGGGTTACACCCAGGCATCCGCTCCGGGCCCCGCCCTCCCACGCGGGCCACGCCCACCGAGAGCCCTGGGCCAACCTGGGCTCCGCCTCCCCGAAGCCCCGCCCACCCAACCAAGGCCTGGCGTCCAGGGCCCACCCCTTCCTCAAAGCCCCGCCCAGCGGCGTAGGCCTCGCCAATCAGCGCTCGGGCCCGCCTCTCCCCAGCCCCGCCCACCGGGGCCGGCCTGCCCCGGGCCCCGCCCACGAGCCCTGGCCCCGCCCCGTTCCGCGCCGAGGCCCCGCCCCGTCCCAACGGCCAACGGCGCTGGCCGGGCCCGCGGCGGCCATGGACGAGGGCGCCCTGCTCGGCGCGCTGCCCGGGCCCGACGACGACATGGTGGCCGACCTCTTCTGCCCCGAGCGGGCGTTCGCGCCGGAGGGCCTGGCCCTGAGCCCCGCCGCCGAGCGGGCCGCGCTGCCCGGGCTGCCCGACGCCTACCTGGACGCCGCCCGCCCCGGCCCGCCCGGGCCCCCCGACGAGGCGCCGCCCGCCTACGGCGCGCACCTGCTGTCGGCGCTGCGGCCGCTCGTGCCGCTGGGCGCCGGGGTGCGCGTGATCCCCGTAAGCGCCCCCAGGCCCCCGCCCGCCCACTGCGGGGACGCGCGGCCGGCCCAGCTGGACCCCCCCCCAGGCCCCCACCTGCGGAGACTGGCGTCCTGGGGCCCAGCTGGACCCCCCCCAGGCCCCCACCTGCGGAGACTGGCGTCCTGGGGCCCAGCTGGACCCCCCCCAGGCCCCCACCTGCGGGGACTGGCGTCCTGGGTCCCAGCTGGACCCCCCCCCCAGACTCCCACCTGCAGAGACTGGCGTCCTGGATCCCAGCTGGCCCCCCCAGGCCCCCACCTGCAGAGACTGGCGTCCTGGGGCCCAGCTGGACCCCCCCAGGTCCCCACCTGCAGAGACTGGCGTCCTGGGGCCCAGCTGGACCCCCCCCAGGCCCCCACCTGCGGAGACTGGCGTCCTGGGGCCCAGCTGGACCCCCCCCAGGCCCCCACCTGCGGAGACTGGCGTCCTGGGGCCCAGCTGGACCCCCCCCAGGCCCCCACCTGCGGAGACTGGCGTCCTGGGTCCCAGCTGGACCCCCCAGGTCCCCACCTGCGGAGACTGGCGTCCTGGGTCCCAGCTGGACCCCCCCCCCAGACTCCCACCTGCAGAGACTGGCGTCCTGGATCCCAGCTGGCCCCCCCCAGGCCCCCACCTGCGGGGACTGGCGTCCTGGGTCCCAGCTGGACCCCCCAGGTCCCCACCTGCGGAGACTGGCGTCCTGGGGCCCAGCTGGACCCCCCCCCCCAGACTCCCACCTGCAGAGACTGGCGTCCTGGATCCCAGCTGGCCCCCCCCAGACCCCCACCTGCAGAGACTGGCGTCCTGGGTCCTAGCTGGACCCCCCAGGTCCCCACCTGCGGGGACTGGCATCCTGGGTCCCAGCTGGACCCCCCCCAGGCCCCCACCTGCGGAGACGCGCGGCTGAGCCCCAGCTGGACCCCCCCCCCCAGACTCCCACCTGCGGAGAATGGCGTCCTGGAGCCCAGCTGGACCCCCTCCAGGCCCCCACCTGCGGAGACTGGCGTCCTGGGTCCCGGGTCCCAGCTGGACCCCCCAGGTCCCTGACGTGCAGAGACTCCTGTCCTGGGTCCCGGGTCCCAGCTGGCCCCTGGTGCAGTCCGCTTACTAGACAGGGAAGCCACAAGGTTGACCGTCCTGGCTCGCACTGCTCACACGGGGGTGCAGAGACTTCAGGTCCCTGGCTTACTTTTTCTGTGTGCTTGTTTCTTGTTACTGTTACTGTTGCTTTCTTTTTGAATTCCCGGGAAAACCCAGGAAGGGTGGTTCTTCCTCTGGGCTCCACCCCCAGCCCTTTTCCTTTTTCCTTTTTTATTTTATTTTGAAGCAGGGTCTCATGTAGTTGCTGAGACTTACCTCAAACTTGAGATCTCCTATCTCGGCCTCCCAAGCACTCACTCTAGATACGCGCCACCATGCCAGGCTTTGTTTGGGTTTTATCCTGCGGCTGAGAAGTGCTCGGCTACAGCCTCACCCCAGGTCCAGCTTAGGTTCTTTATATGTATTAGCTTTGGCCGCGCTGGCCAAAGCTATCACACACCTGTAATCCCAGCATCGGGAGGCGGAGACAGAGGCTCGCAGTTCTTGGACAGCCTCAGCTACTTAGCAGGTCCTTGCAACTCAGTTTCAATAAAGTAAAAAGACCAAAAATAGGTGGTCCCTGTCACTGGTGCCTCCAGAGCACCTCTGTTCTTCCAGGGAAGCGCTCATCCTGATGTCAAGTTCTACATGCGCAACTGACAGAGCTGATTCTTTTTTTTTCTTTTTTTTTTTTTTCTTTTTTTGCGGTGCTGGGGATGGAACCCAGGGGCACTGTGCCTCCGAGCTACACCCCCGCCCTATTTTTAGTCTTTTTATTCTTTTGAAACTCACTGAATGCACTGAGTGCATTCTTACTGATCTGACTCCCCTCTTCAGCAATGCAGAACCAATGGTAATTTTCTGCTTTCTTTTTGCTGAAGCTGTTTTTTGGTTTTTGTTTTTGTTTTTTTATTTTATTTTGTGGTACCGGGGATGGAACCCAGGGGCATTCTACCTCCGAGCTACACCCCCAGCCCAATTTTTTTCTTTTGAAACAGGGTCTCCCTAAGTTGCATAGCACCTCACTAAGTAGCTGAGGCTGGCCGCAAACCGCGATCCCGTGTCAGCCTCCCAGGTATTGGGATTACAAGTACGCGCCGCCACGCCTGGCTCTAAAAGAATCCGTTTTTTTTTTCAAAGGAAACAAATGTGTGCTGGTCCTCCAGAAGGATCCAGCCTGGAGCCCTGGCTACTCATGCCAGCAAACGTTGCTTTTCCTAAAGCCCCAGAGTAGGCCTCTGGGAGGTCTTTCAGTCTGTGTTGAGGTGCAGGAGCCAGACCCGGGTGTCATGAGCCGGGCAGCGGGAGCCCAGATCCAGCCTCTCTGGTTCTCTTCTGTCCCACCTGCTCTTTCTTGCACAGGAAAAGGTGGGCGGAGGCTGGGCCTCCCCAGGCCTCCTGTGTCCTTGCAGCCCAGCCTCAGCGACTTGCACATGGCGCCAGATGTCAGCAGCTGTGTTTTGCCACCAGCCAGGCCCCTCTGACCGAATCCTTAAAGACGGTCGTGTTCTCTCTCGACGTGATCTGGCTTCACAGGTTGCTGGCCTCACACAATAGTGCCTTGACCTCCCCCAATAAAGTGAAAGGGAGCAGGGGCTGCTTATCATAAGCGGAGTGACGTTGTCCCAGTAAGTGCTCGGGATGAATCGCTGACCTTCCTAACCCTTCATTCTGTGCTCTGACCTTCACTTAGGTTTGCTCTGTAAAGGTGGGTTTTATTGTAGTATAAATAGCTCAGAGATTAAGTTGCACAGGGCTGAGGAAATTATATATTTGTTATACAAATATTTGTTGGTTCCAGAGAGAGAAGTCTAAACTTGAATGAAATGTGCACGGCCAGCTCCCCAAAGCCACCAGCACAAAAAAAAAATGTAAATTTCTGTATTTCTGTTGGCCGGAGTGGCAAAGGCTTGTAATCCAATCCCAGGACTTGGGAGGCTGAGATGGGAGGATTACGGATTTGAGACCAGCCTCAGCAACTTAGCAAGGCCCTCGGCAACATAGTGAGACCCTGTTTCCAAATAAAAACAAAATAGGGCTGAGGCTGTAGCTCGGAGGTAGAACGCCCTGGGTTCCGTCCCCAGAACTGCACACATGCAAAGCCGGGCACGGCCCCTACCGTCACCGCTCTATATTAACTGTGGCCATTACATCAGGAAGGGCAGGTGTTTAATTACGGATATTATTTTAAACGCATCATCAGTGATACGTCCCATTATGAATAATACCAGGACATCACCCAGGATGTGGCTTCTCGCTGAAATAAAACGCTTTTCTGGAACATTCAGCCCAACCCAGCGAGCGTGCTCCAAGGACATGTGATGGAGGTGGTCACTCTGGGGGCGGCAGGTGCACAGGCTGCCCCCCCCCCCCGGGCAGCAGGGACAGGGCCACGGGACCCTCAGTTGCTGAGCCTCCACTTTTTTTTTTTCTCTTTTGGTACTGGGGCTGGAACCCAGGGGCATTGTACTTCCGAGCTACACCCCCAGCCCTATTTTTTAGTCTTTTTGTGAAACGGCCTCATGAGTTGCGCAGGGCCTCGCTAAGTAGCCGAGGCTGTCCGCGATCCTCGGTCTCCGCTGAGCGTCCACTTTTGAAACAGCACAAGCACCAAGCACCGCATCCACGCCAGCCCCCGGCTCCCAGGCGGGTGGCTCTGTGGCAGGCCCTGGGCCCCCGCGAGGCTGGTGAGGCCCTTCTGGTGTTAGCAGCGCCGGGCAGGGGGCCTGGGGGCCAGAGCCCGGTTCTCAGTTCTGCAGTGTGTGAAAGCAAGGCCGCTGCCCAGGAGCTCCCTGAAGCCCCTTGCCTTTCCAGATGGAGATAAAGGACGCGGGCGGCGCCGGCTCGAGAGCGGGCCCCGAAGAGGCGGCGTTCCCCGGCGCCCTCGCCCAGGAGTCCTGCTGCACCTTCCTGTCCTCCCCAGAAGCGGAGGACGCGCCTGGCTGCACTCGCAAGAAGGACGCGGGCCCGATGGTAAGTATGTCGTCCCAGCTCCGCCCCTGCCCCCAAGGTCCTCAGTCCCACTCCACCTTAGACGGCGGCTGCCAGGGTCAGGGAGCGCTGTGTTCCTTAAAGAGAATAGCCATGGCCACCTCCGTCCACGCAGAGCCCAGGGCGGGCGCGGGCGTGGACGGCGGCGCCCCTGTGCTTTGCATGGGGTGGGAGCGGGGCTGCGGCTTCTGTGACCACAGAAGGCACGGTGGAGCTGTGTCTGTCCGAGGCCCTGCGCGGGCACTGGCTTTATCCCCATTTCCCCGGGAAGGCGGCAGAGGGCGCGACATCCCTGTGCTAGAGGCAGCCCTTGCGAGCCGCGTGGCCGGCCTTCCCGTTCTCCCGCTGTGAGGCCGGCCTGCGGGAGTCAGGGGTCCTGCTCCAGCACCCCGATAACAAGTGCTTCGAGTCCAAACCACCCTGGTCTTCCCTCCATAGCGCTTTCTAGGACGGGCCTTGACCCTAAGGCCCAGGCCTACGGTGCCCCGCAAACGCTTGAACACGAGCTCCCCACGGATCTGCCTTAGCTGTGGCACACAGGACGGCCCGCCGTCGTCCGCAGCTCAGTGCCCTGGTCTGCCCCAGAGTGTCTCTTGGACCCTGGACCAGGCCCGCAGGACGGGGACGCTCAGACCCCCTGGCCTGGAGCCATGTTGGGACTGGAGCAGCCGCTCTGAGCTCTCCCGGGTGGCGCTTGGATGGCATGGCGCTGGGCCTTTCGCTCCCCTGGGCGTCCTGTCTAGACTGGGAGCCAGAATCCAGCGCTGACCTGTGTGCTCCGCACGCCGCGCTGGGAACTGAGGCTGTCGGGCGGAGCCGCGGCCTCCCTGGGCCCGTGCCCGGCCTCGTGGCCTGGCAGGGCACGGGCGCTCCTGAGCGCCGCTGGGACTTGCGTGGTTCGTGGGACTGACTGATGGGCTACCTGGCTCCGAACACTGGTCAGTGTCGGAACCCAGACAGCGCTGATCAGAGGCACTGATCAGGCCTGGGGAGGGCCGTGGGGCTTCTAGAATCTTCTTGTGTCAACCTTTCTAAGCTACATTTGTAGAAAATAAAAGGACTTGACAGAAAAGCAGCCAGGTGCTAATTCTAATAGGAGTACCTGACAAAAAGAGAGGGAGGACCGAAGGTGGTCTTGGCCCGGCCAGAGAGGGTGTTGGGCAGAATCAGGGCCAGGTGGGGCCGGGGTTTGGGGAGCAGCCTGCTCCCCATCCGTGAACCGCGGGGTTGAGGCGGGGCTCAGGGAGCTCCGCGTGGTACCCGGTCCTTACCCAAGTCTCAGGTCGAGACGGGGAGAGGGCAGGCCGCCCCGAGCGCACGCGGAGGAGGAGGGCTTCGGGAGCAGTGGAGGGAGACGGCCCGGCCTGCTCCCGTCTTTCCCTGCAGCTGCGAGCTAGGCGCTGTGGTCTGGCTCTGGGCGCCGCGGTGACGGCGCGCCCTTGCCTTCCCGCAGGTGCTCTGCCAGCTGAAAGGGGGCGCGCAGGTGCTGTGCATAGAGAGCCCCAGGGAGCTGAAGGCGCTTCACCTGGCTCCTCAGTATCAGGACCAGAGCAGCTACCTGCAGCCAGGTACGAGTCCACGCGTGCAAATGGTAACACGCGCGTCGGTGAGTGTGCGTGGGCTCTGTACACGGAGGGAGAGCCAGAGGCCGTCGGGACTAAGCAGGCAGTGTGGCCTCTCCGTCTGTGGCCCACAGCACCTAGAAACGGCACAGAACAGATTTATTTGTTTATTTCGGTGCTGGAGATTGAACCCAGGCACAGCCTACCTCCAAGCTATAGCCCCAGCCCTTTTTTTTTTTTTTTTTGGGGTGGTACTGGGGATGGAACCCTTCTGCCTCTGGGCTACACTCCCAGACCTATTTTATATTTTATTTGGAAACAGGATCTCTTAAGCCAGAGAGGCTGGTTTCAAACCTGCAAAATCCTCCTGTCTCTGCCTCCTAAGTGCAGGGATTACAAGCGTGCGCCACCACGCCTGGCAGCCCCAGCCATTTTTTTTTTTTTTTTTTTTTTTGGTGGTACTGGGGTTCCTGGAAGCCCTTCTACCTCCGGGCTACACTCCCAGACCTATTTTTACATTTTTATTTGGAAACAGGATCTCCTAAGCCAGCGCACGCGGCTGGCTTCGAACCTGCGCGATCCTCCTGTCTCTGCCTCCCAAGCGCGGGGATTACAAGCGTGCGCCACCACGCCCGGCAGCCCCAGCCATTTTTAATGTTTATTTTGCAACAGGACCTCACTAGGTTGCTGAGTCTGGCCTCAAACCTGTGATCCTCCTGTCTCAGCCTCCCAAGCACTGGGATTACATGTACCACTACACTGGGCCAAAATAGATCTTCACAGCTAATTTCTGTACATGATATTGAGTAGAAGAGCTGGGGTGGGCCTCACCCCAGGAAGCCCCGGGTTCTGGGGTCTTATCTCCTGTGGGCTAGTGTTGCCTCCTCAGTGCTCTCTGCAGGCAAGGAGGTCTTTGTTCTTATGGCAAAATCCTAATGCCTTTAAGATTTGCAGAAGGCCAGGTGTGGTGGCGCACACTTGTCATCCCAGCATCTGGGAGACAGGAGGACCACAGCTCACGGTCAGCCTCAGCTACTTAGTGAGGCCCTCCGCAACTCAGGGAGATCCTGTTTCAAATTAAAGAATAAAAAATAGGGCTCGGAGTTAGAATGCCCCTGGGGTCCATCCCCAGTACCCCCCCCCCACACACACACACACACACACAGATTTACAAAGAAAGCTTAGCTAATGCTTCCCAGTTCCGTTTCTGCATCATATAATCGTGGCCTCTTCCCGGGTCTCCGTGGTTACTCCGTGTACCTAGTGAAAATCGCCATAAAATAACACGTCCTGTTGCCGAAGTCTGCTCTGAGGACGCAGAGTCCTCGAGGGCAGGCATGTGCTGGGCGAGGGGCCTGTACAGGAGGATCACAGGTTTGAGGCCAGCCTCAGCCACGTAATGAGATCCCATTTAAAAATATATAGTATGTGGTGGGCGTGGTGGCGCACGCTTGTCATCCCCCCGCTTGGGAGGCGGAGACAGGGGGATCGCGCAGGTTCAAAGCCAGCCGCACGCGCTGGCTCAGGAGACCCTGTTTCCAAATAAAAATGTAAAAATAGGTCTGGGAGTGTAGCCTGGAGGTAGAAGGGCTTCCAGGAACCCCAGTACCACCAAAATATATATATATAGTATGTGGTGGGCATGGTGGCGCACACTTGTAATCCCAGCATTCGGGAGGCTGAGACCAGGATTGTGGTTCATGGACACCCTCGGCTACTTAGTGAGGCCCTCTACAACTTAGACCATATTTCAAAATAAAAAATAAAATTGGGGCAGGGAATATAGCTCAGGGGTAGAATGTCCTTGCATTCAATCTTCTCCTCCTCCTCCTCCTCATAATAATAATAATAATAATAATAATGCAGCCGAGTGTGGTGGCACATGCCTACAATCTCAGTACTTGGGAGGCTGAGACAAGAGAGTCACAGGTTCAAGTCCAGCCTCAGCAACTTAGCAAAACCAGCAACAACTTAATGAGACCCTGCTTTCAAAATAAAAAGAGCTGGGGATGTAGCTAGGAGGAGGAATCACCAAGTTCAATCCCTAGTACTAATACGTAAATAAATAAGTAAAATATAACACACCCAGTGATACCCCGGTAAATTTTCTGTGGCACCCAGGGTACCTTGGCACAGTTTGGAAATTTGGGCAGTAAAAAACAAAATTAGCATAGTAGTTATCCCTTAGACTCAGAGCAAGTAGCTTCTGACGAAAAAGCAGCAAAAGACACAAGTAAAAGCACACACAAAAGACAAAACCACCTTGACCTGAAAGGCTTAGCCTAGCAAGACCCTATTTAAGATATACAAATTAAAGAGGGCTAGAGGCGGAGCTCAGTGAAAAACGCCCCCAGGCCCAATCCCCACACACCAGGAGACGCTTAAGTAACTTTGTATATGTTAGTCCATATACATTTTTGTACTTTCTTACCTGAAAAGTGGAAAAGGAACAATATGTGCCATTAATTATATTTGTCTTCTTTATAGATGTCCCTAAACCAATGACTACTTTAGTAGGAAGATTTTTGCCAGTGCCAGCAAAATTAAATTTCATTTCTCAACAAGTGAGTCATTGCTTTAATACAATATACAACTAATACGCAACTGAGCATTATTATGTCTTGAAATTTCAAGTCTTACCTTTATAATTCCTCAGGAAGTTTGTGTGTGTGTGTGTGTGTGTGTGTGTGTGTGTGTGTGTGTGGTACCGGGGGTGGAACCCAGGGGCTTTTCTACCTCCGGGCTATACTCCCAGACCTATTTTATAGTTTATTTGGAAACAGGGTCTCACTAAGTTGCCGAGAGCCTCACTAAGTAGCTGAGGCTGGCTTCGAACCTGTGTGCTCCTCCTGTCTCCGCCTCCCAAGCGCGGGGATTACAAGTGTGCGTCACCGCGCCCGGCTTCCTCAGGAAATGTAATTTATAGTCCAGTTAAAATCCCACCATGTCCAGGCCTGGTGCTGCCTGCCTGTGATCCGAGTACCTGGGAGGCTGAAACAAGAGGGTCAGAGATCTGAAGCCAGCTCAGCAACTTCATGGGACCCTGTTTCAAAAAAAATAAATAAAGTTGATGCCAGGCATGGTGGCACACACCTGTAATCCCAGCATTCCAGAGGCGGAGACAGGAGGATCACGGTTCACCAACAGCCTCGGCTACCTAGTGAGGTCCTCTGCGACTCAGTGAGACCGTGTTCCAAAATAAAGAATAAAAAATAGGGCAGGGGGTGTGGCTTGGAGATAGAATGCCCCTGGGTTCCATCCCCAGTACTGAAAAAAAAAAAAGAAACAAAACAAAACAAAACAAAAACCCTGTTGCCCTAGGCTTACAAGCTGCCCAGCGCCTAACAGACATCTGTGTCTGCCTTACCCTGGAGCTTAGTAAGCGAGGGGGAAGCAACGCATCTGTTTCGTGCAAAGAATTGCTCCAAATCCCCAAACTGGGGGGGGGGGGGGGGGACTGCGAGAGCGCCAGGGCCCTGGTTGTTTAAATAAAGCTCGCTTCGAGGTGTTTATGTTTGGAGGACAGGGCGCGGGGACAGGACGCCCAACCGTGACTTGCAGGTCATCTGGGAACCTGATTGTACCCAGGACTTTTGATTTCCTCAAGCTTCTGATCAGAAGGTCTGGCCAGCGATGGTCTGGCTGCCACCCCAGGCCCTGAACGTGAGCGACAGGAGCAGGAGCCCAGTGAGGCCTCCAGTGCCCAGTAGACTCAGGTCACAACTTACGAACACTTTTAGTTTAGCGAAATTTGTAATTGACTTTATCTCACAAGTGGTATTTAATAAAAAGGATAAAGTTCGTGAGTGTCCCTGGCCAGCTGACTGGCAGCTGTGTGGGTGGCTGCCCGCTTGTCCACACCGGCCCTGTGTCCCCACACTGTCCCCACAGTTGGGCTTTCACACTAGCCAGACAGGGTGCAAGCGGGCCTCGGCCTAGCACGCTCCGGTGTGGTGGTCTTAAGGCCCCGAACAGGTGTGAAGGGATTGCGGTTACATCTCTGGAAGTCAGAATAACAACTGCCTAGGCGCTGGCTGGCGGGAGCTTGGGATGCGTGCGCTATTCCAACACACGTGTTCTGATCTGTGCAGCTCGACAATGGTGCCCGGCCGGCGGCCATAAACGGGCCTGCCTTCCCCTCGGGATCGAGTCTTCCAGGACCACCAAAAATTACTCTGGCTGGGTAAGAATCAGGAGCACTCAGTTGCCACTGCCTTACATGTAAGCGGCCTTGTGTGCCTTTGGGGTTTCCTTCTCTGCATGGTCTTAGCCTACAGCAAAGCGCGGTCTCTTGAAGGCTGGCTCTGTCTTGAGCCCGGCTGGCGGCTTGCCTGGCTCGCAGGCCGAGGGCCCGCCCCTGCTGTCCTCCACTGCCTGCTGTCCAGCGCCCATGCCTGGGGCTTGCTGTCACTGCTGGCGGTCTCCTCTCACAGGGGTCCAAGCTCTTTGGGTCTATTTCTGTTGCAGTTGTGTACGCAACTGACATGGCGCAGCCGCTTAGCATGGGGCTGGTCTGCAGAGCCACCTGCCGTGGGAAGCGGGCGCCCGGGCAGGGCCTCTGCCCCGATCTCCGGTGGATGTGATCTGTGCTTGGCTGGGATCGAGTGCGGCCTTTCACAGTTGTGTGGATAATTGGAACTGATTAAACTAGCCCAGCTGGTTGGGGCGCCTCACCACCGTAACGTGACTTCCTCGCTGCGGCCCGCGCCCGCCTTTCTGCTCACCGAGGTCAGGGGCTTCTGTCTCCAGGGTGCCCTGCCAGTCACGCAGGCCAAGCGGATGCAGGAGGGACCACCCACCGTGCCAGGGCCCGCCCGCAGGCATAGCGCGGTGCTGGCCGTGTAAGCGGCGGCCAGTCGCTGGGGGCTGGACAGACTGGGTTCAGCCCCCCCTTGGCCTCGGCTTGTCCCGGGGCTTGGCTACTGTGCGGGGGCTGAGGCCTCCCGGCAATGTCAGGAGCGAGGCTGGGTGGAGACCCTCTCCTCGCTCGGCTCTCTGGGTGCAGGAGACCCCGAGGGTGCAGTGGTGCTGCCCAGCGGGCCGTCTCGTGGCTGATAACGTCTGGGGGCGAAGCAGGCTGTTGCGATGGTGCAGGGCGGCTGTCAGGCAGTGCCCCCACCCCGGCTCTGCCGCGCCAGCTCGTGGGGGGACTGCGCCCCCTGAGGCCTCCCGAGGCCTGTCTTCTCTGTGCTGTACGTCTTCTTTTTCCGTGTCCTCCCCTTCTCCCTCCCTCTTCCGTCTCTGTCCCAGTCAACATTAGGTTTTCTCAGCCAGTTACATATTGTTCTCCGTTTGAAGTAATTACATAGGCCCCAAAAGCTTCTCCTGTTAGAAGTGATGTGTCAGGAACAACACCAGCTTGTGTTTTGTTTGTTTTGTTGCAAATAATTACTTGATTTGCTGTCCAGCCTTAATGACTTTCATCTCAACATCCACAGTACTGATGGAATCCTGGGATCCCGGCCAACCCGCGGCGTGTGGGAAGGGGACGGTCAGAGGCACTGGCCGCGGTCACTCCAGCCGAGTGCCCAGCCCGACCCAGCTCCTGCATCTCTCCCCTGTAGTGTTGGGTTAGCTCTCTCCTGACCTCTACAAGATAAGAGGGTCACACCAGGTCTAAAGATGTAAGAAACCCCCGAGCCAGGTGCGGTGGCATTGGGATTCCAGTATGTGGGAGGCTGAGACGGGAGGACCGCAGTTCGCGGCCAGCCTCAGCCAGTTAGTGAGGCCCTCAGCAACTTGGTGAGACCCTGTTTCAAAATAAAGAATAAAAAATAGGGTGGGGGTTATAGCTCGAAGGTAGAATGCCCCTGGGTTCCACCCGCAGTATCTCACACATACATATGCACAAAAAGAAAAAAAGGAAGGAGGAAAGAAAGGAACCTTGTTATCTCAATGTGGTTTCAACACAGCTAGCCAAGCAGCTGGCATGGAAGTAGCAGGCTTGGGCCTTGCGGCAGAGCCCAGACCCAAGCTGCCGTCATTCTCCAGAGTCGGCGGGGAGCTGGCCGGCTGAGCCATCAGGTGCTGCCATAGTAATAGAATTCCTTAGTACAAGTGCGGGCGCCATGACTCCGCACGGCCTCGGTATCCCGCCGCCCGCTGCCGTCCTGTGGGACACTGAGCAGCCCGGTGACGTCTGTCCAGGAGCCTGTGTCTCGTCGTGCACAGTTTATTTATAATGCTCTTTTGAGGCAGCGTTTCCCAGATCTCGTCTAACCCTTTTGCCTGTTCCAGTCATGGCTTGGCGCTTGGAGAGTCAGATCTTGTTAGAGCCATAGATGTTTTCCCGTCTCGTTTCTTTTACTGTGACAGGTGCTCCGCCTGTCCCTCATACACCGTGAGCTCCGCCTGTCCCTCATACACCGTGAGCTCCGCCTGTCCCTCATACACCGTGAGCTCCGCCTGTCCCTCATACACCGTGAGCTCCGCCTGTCCCTCATACACCGTGAGCTCCGCCTGTCCCTCATACACCGTGAGCTCCGCCTGTCCCTCATACACCGTGAGCTCAGTCAAGACATCTTTTGACCAACAATAAAGAAATATCAGAAGCCGGCGGCGGCTCACTCCTGTAATCCCAGTGCTTGGGAGGCTGAGACAGGCTGGAAGCCAGCACGTGGTAACTTAGACTGTGTTTAAAAAAAAAAATGTATATAGATATATGGCTTGGAGTGGAGCTCAAAGGTAGAATGCCCCAGGTTTAATCTCTAGTACCACACAAAAAATAAAAATAAAAAAGAAAGGAAGGAGAAACGAGGTCACAGCTAAGGGCTGGTGGCGTCCTGCCTCCTGCAACAGTGGTGTGTTGAGCTACCAACATGCCTGAACTGCGGCGCTCTGACCCGTGCAAACCAGCCTGGCAGCAGGCCGCGGCTGCCCGTGTGCTCCGGTGCTCCCCTCCGCGGCGGGGCTCAGTCCCCGGTGCTCCCCTCCGCGGCGGGGCTCAGTCCCCGGTGCTCCCCTCCGCGGCGGGGCTCAGTCCCCGGTGCTCCCCTCCACTGGGGAGCTGCAGCAGCAACCGAGGCCGGCGCGGGGCCCTCGGGCCATGCAGCCCCAGCAGCGGGCTCCTCCGTCCTGCACAGCCCTGGAATGTCCGCCAGCCAAGCGCTGCCCGAGAGTGGCTGGGCGGGGACAGGCCAGAGAGAGGCCAAGTTCACCCAGCCAACCCGACCTAAAGATGGGCGTGCGCCGGACGTCACCACGGAGGCGGGACGCCCAGAGGTGGGAGGAGGGCGCGGGAGCCAGCCCCAGCCAGGCCCTCTCGACGCCACCCGCCGAGCCTCCTGCCCGCTCCGAGCCCCCTGGCTCCTCGGCAGGCGGCGGGATTCCCGGCCGATGGGCCCGAGTGACAGCGACCCCCGGGACAAGGCGTGCTCGGCGGGAGAATGCACAGCCAGGAACCCGCGCCCCGGTCGGGGGGCGGGGGTGGCGGGCTCTGAGCTGTGCGGGCTAACCCGCTCCCCATCCGGCACCTGTAGACACCTGTACATGTCTGCTGTTGAGAGCCCCCGTGTTTGTTCAGAAGCACCAGCTGCTTAGCTAAGTCCCTGTACTCAGTCACTCTCTGAATCCGCTTCCTTTTTTAGTCTTTATAGAGTAACTCTTAGTTCTTGGGACACAAAGTCTAAAGAGCCATGTCACTGAACCGATCCCAGTGTCTGGAATTGTAAGTGATCGCACATCCTTGAGTACTGCAGGGGAAGCAAGGCTGCGGCAGCCCTCAGGCGAGCCTGAGCCAGGGTAGACAAGCAGACTGCCTGGCACCCGCAGGGTCACGATCCCGGCAGGAACCTGGTCGGAGCACACTTGAGAATGGCCCTGCCTGCCCTCGGGGTGCTGGGGTCTTCTGGCGTCCTGGCTAACTGCGACAGACGACAGACGCGTTGTCTTCGCTGAGCATAAGCTGTAACACATCCGTGTCCCCCAAGCCTGACCAGCTGGCTCACTCTCCCCTGAAACATCCTCAGCAGGAGTCTCCCCAGGGTGCAGCTCCCCAGAGGCTGGTCCAGGGGCGGGCAGGTCGGCGAGCTCTGGCCTTTGCCCCCACCCACTGGGCGATGCTCAGCTGGCCCGTCTACCGCCCTCATGGCCGCCTAGCTGGAGCCCGCGTTGGGAGGGGAGGCTCCCTAGTCCCGACTCAGCCAGCCCTACCGCGGCTCCTTGCGGAGCCCCACTGAGGCCCCCAGCCTCCGCTGCAGGACAGTGACACTCACAAGCAGGGAAAGCCCCGAGGCTTTGAAATTCTTTGGCTCACACAGCAAAGCCGAAAGCCCAGCTGGTGTTTTAGACACGTGCTGCCGTGTCTGGGGTGACCGTCTGAAAGTATGCGAGCTGTCTCTGGTTCAGTCTACGCAGGTGTCTTGAAACACAGGGACAGCCCATCAGGAAGCGCGAACGACGCAGCTGTGGCACTGGGGGTGGAACCCAGGGGTGCTCCACCTCCGAGACACCATCAGCCCTATTTTATATTTTAAAACAGGGTCTCAGCCGGGCGTGTTGGCGCACGACTGTAATCCCCGCACTTGGGAGGCAGAGACAGGAGGATCGCGCAGGTTCGAAGCCAGCCGCGCGCGCTGGCTTAGGAGACCCTGTTTCCAAATAAAAATGTAAAAATAGGTCTGGGAGTGGAGCCCGGAGGTAAAAGGGCTTCCAGGAACCCCAGTGCCACCAAAAAAAAAAAAAAGAGAGACCCTGGTTCTAAATAAAACCTATAAAAATAGGTCTGAGAGTGTAGCCCGGAGGTAGACGGGCTTCCAGGAACCCCAGTACCACAAAACAAAAACAAACAAACAAAAAAAAAAACAGGGTCTTAGCCGGGCGTGGTGGCGCACGCTTGTAATCCCAGCATTCGGGAGGCTGAGACAGGAGGATCATGGTTCACAGACAGCCTCAGCTACTTAGTGAGGCCCTCTGCAACTCAGTGAGACCCTGTTTCAAAATAAAGAATAAAAAACAAGGCAAGGGGTATAGTTCAGAGGTCAAATGCCCCTGGGTTCCATCCCCAGACCAGCAAAAAAAAAAAAAAAAGAAACAGGATCTTGCTAAGTTGCTGAGAATCTCATTAAGTTGCTGAGACTAGCCTCGAACTTATGATTCTCCTATCTCAGCCTCTCAAGTACTGGGATTACAGGTATGCATCACCATGCCTGGCTAGTATGTGTGTGTGTGTGTATATATATATATATATATATATATATAGTACTGGAGTTTCTGGAAGCCCTTCTACCTCCAGGCTACACTCCCAGACCTATTTTTATACATTTTTATTTGGAAACAGGGTCTCTTAAGCCAGTGCACACAGCTGGCTTCGAACCTGCGCGATCCTCCTGTCTCCGCCTCCCAAGCGCGGGGATTACAAGCGTGTGCCACCACGCCTGGCTAAAATTTAATTTTAATTAAAGCATGAGGACAAATCTTTTTAATCTTTTTCCTTTCTTTTTTCTCTTGTGTGTATGGTGTTAGGGCATGAGCCAGGGGGGCATTCTGCCTCCAAGCTACACTCTACCCTATTTTATTTTTTGTTATTTTGTGATACTTGGGATTGAACACAGTCATTCCACCTCCAAGCTACCCCCCAGCCCCCTCCCTTTTGTTTGAACAGGGCCTAAGTTGCGGAGGCCTCACTAAGCTGCTGAGGCTGACTGCAGACTTGCGGTCCTCCTGCCTCAGCCTCCCGCGTGCCGGGATCGCAGGCTGCGCCCTCTGGCAGAGCCTGCTTTTGTAACGTGATGTCTGAGCTCGGGAGCCACATTGATTTCTAGAGCTTTAGGCGATCGGTTCACAGCATGAGAACGGTGTTCTCAGGTCCCCGTGCTGTAACACGCGGCAGTCGCGCAGGCTGGATAGTGCCCCGTCCCGCCAGGCACCGCCATCATCTGGCCGCTCCTCCGTGGCGGCTGCTCAGGCTGCTCCTGTCTGAGCTCTGAGCCGCCGCCTGGGAGCCGCCGGGGTCCTGGGGTCCGCGGCCGCCCTCACCCCACTCACTCTGTCTCTTCTGGCCGCTGCCTTCTCTTGGGCGCCTTCTCCTGACCCCGTGGCACCAGCGGCAAAGCGGAAGCATCGAGTGAGAGCCCTGGCAGGAGGCTGCCCCGGAGCGTGGGCAAGAGGTGCCGGCCACCCGAACCGAGGCCGCGGTGGCAGCAGCCAAGGCACCTGAGACCCCCCGGGGGCGTCGCTCAGCCCCTCCGTGTCCCTCCCCAGACGCTGAGGAGCGCCCATGGTTTCAGGAGCAGCATGGCTGCCGTCCTGCCTCTGGGCGCCCCGTCTAAGAGGGGTGGGCGAGAGCAAAGCAATCTCATCAGGGCAGGGTGGGAGGTGGCCACGCGCTGAGCAGTGGTCGTGGGCCGGCGGTGTGGCGGCTGGCAGCTCCCTGCAGGGCACGTGCCCGTGTGGGAGGGGTCTCCAGAGAAAGGTGGACAGAAGTGGCCGCTCAGAGGAGAGAGGTGCGGAGGCCCCGTGCGCGGGCGAGGGCAGACCGTCCCAGGGATAGACACGGGGGGTCCCAGCAACGCCACTGCACGTCGGAAATACCGCAGCCACAACGCGCTTCGTGCCCCACCTGCTGAGCACCACTGGGCCGGATAACTGGCACATGATAAAACTGAAAGATGTCATAGGTTGAACCATCAAGATCCGGGGACCATCTCTATTTCTAAAATACATAAAACAGTCTAAATGTTCAGTATAAGGGGAGCTGTAAAATAAACCCAGATGCCATGAGCTGGGCATGGTGGCACACACCGTAATCCCAGTTTTTGGGAGGCTGAGTAGGTTCGTGGCCAGCCTCGGCAACTTAGTGAGGCCCTGCTTCAGATAAAAAATAAAATGGGGCTGGGGGCAGAGGTCAGAGGTCCCAGTGCCACAGGAGCAGGAGGAGAGGGGGAGGAGAATTCCGATAGGAGTAACACCTGGTCCTGGACACAAGTCCCTCATACGCTTCAGGACCTTGCGCCATTTCTTGTGGTGTCCGGTATTTACACCCCTCTTTTTCTTGGTCCTTTCCATGAGCCCTGCTTCACTCTCGCTGGAACCGTAGACTGTCCGCAGCGCACCGGAACTTGACGAGCTCCGTCCAGGCCTGGGTCTCTTGGCCCGCTGAGCCGAGTCCTGGCAGGCCCCTGCTACTTTTCTTACTGAAGACCTGTGGCCTCGTGTTCTGGGCCATGTTTTGGAATTGTTTTCTGCCTTCCCTCCCTAGCAGCCCACGTTTCATAAACGGGCCTCTGGCCTGGCCCGACCTCCCCCTCCTCCGCTGTTCCGTTCTTTGTCGGGTCGGTTCTCATTCCTCGTGTGTGTCTCCTCTGCGTGCGCACTTCTTTAATTTGTAGACAACCTCCTTACGCTCTATTTCTCCAGCCCCATTTGCCTGTTTGATGGATTCAGTGGCCTTTCTCAAGGCCATGGAGGCCCGCCCTCCCTCCCTCCCAGCTTCCTTCCCTGCCCCCTCGCCTGTGGCCTTCGAGGCCCTCTGCTCACATAGGTGCCGGCTGGGCTTGCCCTCTGCCGCTTGGTGCAGGGTGCCGTGACTGAGCGCGCTCGTGGGAACCTCGATGTCATCCTGTCCAGACGTTTTCTCTTGGGCTGGTGGGGTCCTCGGAGAAGTCTTTGCAGCCCCTGGGCTTCAACTCTCACATCTCTTTAGTACAGCAGTGCCCAGGACAGAGGTCCCCACCCTGTGCCAGCGCCGGGCCGGGGATGGGAGGGCGCTGTTGGGCAGGGAGGACCTCATGGGCAGACATGCAGCCCACACTCCTCTGGCCCACTCACCCCCGTGGGGATGGGCTGGGGCTCCTGCGGCTGCCCTCTGCTCCTCTCTGCCCCACTGGGGTCCTGGCCTCACCCTCTGCGCCCTGCCTCTGAGGCTTCTGTCCCTCCCTCCCTCCTCTTCACCCTGGGGGCCAGGGAGGCTCAGGGGAGATGGGGGGGTCTACTCTCCTGTGGAGCAGGAGGGAGGGCCTTTCAGGGAGCCGGGACCTCATCTCCGTGGGGTCTCTGGGCTAACCCACAGCTTCTAGCCCAGATCTTGCCTCCCGCATGACCAGCCCCCCGGGAGGCGAGGAGGGGCCCCAGACACCCAGGACAACCAGAGCGGCCCGAGCTCACCTCCGCAGCCTGGTGGCCTCCTGCGTGCTCCTGCTGGGCACACACTAAAAACATTATCAGCCATTCAGCGACAATACAAGAAAGGCACGGTTCTGGGACGGTTCTGGGGCGCGAAAGGGCCTCCCCGCGCTGTAGGAAGCGCGTCCCTGGAGGCCAGGCGGGTAGGTTGAGGCCCTGATGTCACAGTGGGTGAGACGGGCTTGCACAGGCGCAGAGCCTGGGGGCTCCACCTGCTCGCCAGTGGGTCCGTCCTGCCAGTCTTCTCTGGTGTGCCGGCCTGCCTCCCAGCGGCTGTAGGTAGGACCCTGGGCGTCTCTCGTCCGCCCACACCTAGAGAAGTGAGCCCAGGGCAGGACCGCCTGTGGGCAGCGTGGGGCAGCGAGGCCAGCAGAGACCCGCACTGCCGTGCTGCCTTGAGGGCCCCAGAGTCCCGGGGCACACTGGGCATCTCGCAGGGCCTCCGCCGGCCCTCCCCTGCTGCTCGCTTCCCCACTGGAGGTGGACTGGCAGGCTGGTGGCCATTCCCTGCTGGTTCCTTGCGCTCTTGGGAAAGGGGCGGAGGGCGTCGGCTGGGGGTGAGTGGCAGGGAGCTGCCGGCTGTTAGCCTTGGGAAGCCCGTGCCTAAACCTCGCCTTTAACGCCTCTCCTCGGAGCCCAGCGCGGGGCGGCAGGCCGGCCTCACCTGTCCTCTGCCCCCAGGTGCTGCGACTGCTTCTCCGGCGGGGACTTCTGCAACAAGTGCGGCTGCACGAACTGCTGCAGCGGCCTGCGCCAGGAGCTCGAGCGCGTCCGCGCCATCAAGGTACGCGTGCGCGGCCATCGGGGGCCAGGACAGGGGCGGCCCCAGGCCAGAGGACACCCCAAGGCCGCGCTGCCACCGGCCCACGGGGCTCGAGCTCGCTATCCCTTCCTCTAGACCAAGATGGGCAGGGACCCGAGAGGCCACTCTTCATTCGCAAAGGGAAATGGGGGCAGCAACTGGGGCTAAGAGCGCCACGTGCAGATGGAACAGCCATGCGCCATGATCGCTCTGCTGCGCACGCGCGTGGTGCGGGCGTGGGACCCAGGGCCGCCCACCTCCAGTGACACCCGGCCCTATCATCATCATCATCATCATCATATTATTATTATTATTATTATTATTATTATTATTATTATTATTATTATTATTTAGTGGTACTGGGGTGGAACCCAGAGGCTTTCTATCTCCGGCCTATACTCCCAGACCTATTTTATACTTTATTTGGAAACAGGGTCTCGCTAAGTTTCGAGCCTAAGTAGCTGAGGCTGGCCTCGAACCTGTGCGATCCTCCTGTCTCAGCCTCCCAAGCGTGGTGATTACAAGCGTGCACCACCATGCCTGACTACTTATTCTTTATTTTGAAACAGGGTCTCACTAAGTTGCAGAGGGCCTCGCTAAGTAGCTGAGGCTGGCCGCGAACCGCGATCCTCCTGTCTCATCCTCCTGAATGCTGGGATTACAAGCGTGCGCCACCACGCCCGGCTGTCTGCTTATTTGTCTAAAATAATTTAACTCCCCTCTTGAATTATGAATAACTCACTTAGAAATATTTTCCATTTGGATATGCCGGATCCATTGGTCAGAAGATGGTGTGTGTAAGCTTCAGGAGAAGCAAAGGATACTGTTTACCATAAAACTGTAAAACTAACAGGGCATCGTGGCACATGCCTGTAACCCTAGTACTGGGAGGCTGAGACAGGAGGCCGGCCTCGGCCATTTTGGAAGACCCTTTTACAAATAAATCCAAGGGCTGGGGATGTAGCCTCAGACGTAGAACCCTGCTGGGTTCAATCCCCAGTAGTACACTACACACACGCACGCACGCATGCACACATGCACATGCACACGCACACGCACACACGCACACGGTCTCAGTAAAATGTTTAACTTAAATATTGGCGTGGGCATCCTCACACATTGCTGACAAGAATAAAAATTGTCAAACCACTTGTCGGTTGTTTGGCAGCAGCCATGACAGCTAAGCCTTTGCACGTCCTATGACCCAGCAGTTTCTTTCCTAACAATATAGCTGGTAAGCCGAGTAATGACGCGTGCTCATCATCCCAGGACTTGGGAGGCTGAGACAGGGAGGTCACAGGTCTGAGGCCAGCCTCAGCAAGGTGGCAAGGCCCTCGGCAACCTAGGTCCTGTTCAATATTAAAAAATGAAGAGGCCTGGGGTGCAGCGCAGAGGTACGTGCCCCTGGGTTCCATCCCCAGCACCACAAAATCGCATAATATGCCGGGCGTGGTGGGCACGCTTGTCATCCCCGCGCTCGGGAGGCTGAGACAGGAGGATCGCGCAGGTTCGAAGCCAGCCTCAGCTACTTAGTGAGGCTCTCAGCAACTTAGCGAGACCCCGTTTCCAAATATTAAAAAAAGGTCTGAGAGTGTAGCCTGGAGGTAGGAAGCCTCTGGGTTCCATACCCAGTACCACCAAAAAAAAAAAAAAAATCGCATAATATGCACTTACACATACATAAATACACATACATAAATAGAAATGAGCGTCGATGTCACCCAAAGCCTGCACAGGCATGCTCAGAGACTTCATCCATTACCCTGTGTCCTCGATGGTGGGATGGACAGCCCTATTGAGGTCCACAATATGACGGAATATCACACACCCCTGCAAAGGAGAGAACGACGGCTGAGCGCAGCCGCTGGCTGGCTCGCTCCTCCGTGCTGAGCAGAGAGCCGGCACAGAGGATGCGCCGTCCTGATGCGCAGAGTGACGTCCCAGCGGGCCGGAGCTGTTGGCGTCGGGCCGGCTCCCGTCAGTGACGGGGCGGGTCACGAGGGAGCCTCTGACTGGGCCTGCGGGCGCACAAGTCCCCTGAGCTCACGCCTCCCGTGGCGCGCTTGCCGCCCGCCACGCCTCGAGGAAGCGCGGGTGAAGCCGCCCAGCGTAGACCGCGCCGTGCAGCGGACCTGCTGCCACCGGTGGCCCTGGTGGCAGAGTGACCACGGGAGGACGGGGACAGGGACAGCCCTGCGGTTTCTGTGATGTCTGAATTCTTACAAAGGGCACGAAATTACCCTGATTTCTGATATATATATATATATATAATATTTATATATATACATATATATACATATACACATATATATAACATATATATACATATATAAAACATTATATATATATATATTTTTTTTTTGCAGTACTGGGGATGAAAACCAGGGCCATTGTACCTCTGAGTGATACCCCAGCCCTATTTTTCAGTCTTTTCTTTTTTTCTTTTTTTTTTTTTTTTTTTTTTTTTTTTTTTTTTTTTTTTTGCGGGTCTGAGGATGGAACCCAGGGACATTCAACCTCTGAGCTACACCCCCAGCCCTGTTTTTTATTTTTTATTCTGAAACCTGCTCTCACTGAGTTGCAGAGGGCTTCACTAAGTAGCTGAGGCTGTCCGTGAACCGCGATCCTCTGGTCTCAGCCTCCCGAGTGCTGGGATGACAAGCGTGCGCCACCGCGCCCGGCTCCTTGAAAACGGTCTTGCTAGGTTGATGAGTCTCATTACCTTGAGGCTGTCCTCAAATCTGCGGTCTCCTGTCCAAGTCCTGGGGTCGCAGGCATGTGCCACCGCACCTGCCTTGACATGGCTCTGTATTTGAGGATATGTGCGTACTGTGTGCGGGCGAGAGCAGGCCGGGATAGCAGCGTGTGGGTGCGTGAGACCCGCGCGGGCCTGGGGTGGGCCCGGGCTCCCCAGTCGCCGGCCCCTCCCGTGCCGGGTGTCATCAGCAAGGCCGGGGTGACTGTGGCAGTCTCCGCCTCCTGAGGAGCGGGTCCGAGAGACCCCGAGGTCTGCCGGGCGCCCCGATGGGGCTGCTCCAGGAAGCACATTTTTTGTTGTTTTGTTTGTTTGTGGCCCTGGGATGGAACCAGGGTCGAGCTACGCGCCCAGCCTGCTTTGACTTTTACTTTGAAATGGGCCTCAGTAGGGAGCTAAGGCTGGCCTGGACCCTGCGATCCTCCGGTCTCAGTCTCCCAAGCCCCAGAGGCCGGGTGCGGCAGGAGCCTTGGCGATGGCCGGCCCCCCTCTGCACAGGCGTGTCTCGAGAGGAACCCAGAGGCCTTCCAGCCTAAGGCAGGGAAGGGGAAGCTGGGCCAGCCCAGGCCGCGCGCCGCGCGGGGCTCCAGCTGCGAGCACTCGGGCTGCCTCAAGAGCGTCTGCGAGTGCCACGAGGTCAGTGCCACGAGCGCGAGGAGGCGGGCTGCGCGCTCTGGCCTCTGGGAGCCCGGGCTGCCCAGGCTGCCCAGCTTGGGGGGCTCTGACTGGGGCACCCCCCCCCCGCTTGCTTGAGGTCCTTGAGCACGGTGGATTTTGTTCTGAGTTTTTGTTTTGGGGGGGCTCGAGGTGGACCCGGGCCTCGCACATTAGTTAAGTGTTCCAGCAGTTAAGGGCTTTATTTGTAAAAGGCTGTCATGGAAGGTCCAAGAAAAGGCCTCAGGATTCTGGAAATACCCGGGAGAGACCTGAGAGTCGGGGAGAACAGTAATTCTGCGGAGAGTCCTGAGAGCTCCCCGGTTTGGGAAAGGGGGCCACCTCAGGGCCAGGGGTCTTTGGCTTCCGTGGAAAAAGAATCTCAACAGGAGCCAGTCCAGACACAAAGGCAGAGGTTTACTCCCAGAGCGGCGGCCAGGGGCAGCGGCCACGGGGAGGGCGGGCCGGGTCCTCAAGAGGCAGAAGGAGCAGCCGCCCAGCTGGGCTGAGAACCCGGAGTAACGCAGACACAGAACCAACAGCACCCCGCCACTAGACACCGCCCTGCCCGGCACCCACAGCGAGCACCCAGCCCGCTTCGGAAGGCTGAGGCCGTGCTGGGCAGCGGCCATGTGCGGCGGCGGAGAGGAAAGGACGGCAGGGCCCCATGGCCCATCTGCGCCAGGGCACACTGGGTATCAGGAACCTGTGGAGTCTCTGTTTCAAAATAAGAGATAAAAGAGGGCTGGGAATGTAGCTCAGAGGGAGAAAGCGCCTGGGTTTAATCCCTAGCAACACACGTGCACGTGCGTGTGCACACACACACACACACACACACACACACACACACAGCACAGGTGCAGAGGAGCCCTGGCACCGAGGCCCAGGGGAAGCTGAGGACCCGAGCGCCCCACGCGCATCGGCAAGGAGGTGGGCAGGGAGGCGGGGGCCGGGCACCGGGCACCCTGCGCTCAGCATCAAACACCAGGGAGGACGAGGTCAGAGTCCGCCCCCCAGGAGGCGGAGGGCCTCCCCAGAGCCCTGTGCTGACCGACGCAAGGCCCTCCAGCCAGACCCAGCAGAGCCAGGCGGCCTTGCTGGGTCCCCGCCGCCGGGACTCACCGCACCCAGCTTCCCGTGCGCAGCACCCTGGTCCTGGCACCACCAGAGCCGCCACCACGGCCGCTCCCTCGCCGCGGCCTCCCGCCTCCACCCACTCGCTCCTCTCGGCGGCTGCTTTTCTGTTTGTTTACTTGGCCCTGTTATACTTTTTACTTTGAAGCAGAGCCTCACTCGGCGGCCGAGAGCCTTGCCAGGCTGCCGAGGCCAGCCTCAGACCCGCGACCCTGTGCCAGCCTCTCACGCACTGGGATTGCGGGTGTGCCTGGCCTGCTTGTTATTTTCTTGGTATGAAAATTGCAGATTACACACACATACACACACAGGCACGGGCAGTCTGTGTACAATACCACAGGTGTAAGCAAAGAATTACTTCAGGGCCAAACAGAATCTGTTGTTTGTTTGTTTGTTTGTTTGTTTATGGTACTGGGGTTCCTGGAAGCCCTTCTACGTCCGGGCTACACTCCCAGACCTATTTTTATATTTTTATTTGGAAACAGGGTCTCTTAAACCAGGTTAGGCTGGCTCCGAACCAGCGCGATCCTCCTGTCTCAGCCTCCCAAGCGCGGGGATTACAAGCGTGCGCCACCACGCCCGGCCTTGTTGGTTTTTGATGACCTGCCGGACAACCTGATTTTACCGAAGCGTTTCCTATTACCAGGCCCAAACGACGTGCAAAAACTACGAAGAAATTCCAGAGCGCGCAATGCTGTGGAGCGCGCAGAGCTGCGTGGAGCCGGGGGGCTTGGAAGGCAGCCCTGCGCTGGCCGCGCTCCCGGCCTCCGGGAAAGACAGGTAGGTGCTGATGGACGGCCTTGTGCGGCCGGCCGGGCCACAGGAAGACACGTCAGTCCTGAAGCCAGTCCTGGCGCTGTCTGCCGGGGAGAGCGGGGCGGGAGGACGCCGGGCCCCTGGGCCCTGGGGATCACGTGGGCTCCCGGGCTGGCGGGAGTGCGCTGTCCTGCTGCTCCCCCGCCTGAGGGACCCTGCTCTGTGTGGCAGCAGGTGTGGCCCTGGCCCCACGCTGCCCTCAGGCGGCCCGCAGGGACCGCGCCAAGGACCGGATCCCTCTGGACACATCCCTTTGCCCTGAGACAGATCGCACGCGGCGACCTGCTTTGACCTGGTGGGGACTGGACGGTCAGCTGGGCGGGAGAGCTGACCGCCGCCCCCCACAGGCGGCCCGCGTCCTGCATCTCCTGGGAGGTGGTGGAAGCCACGTGCGCCTGCCTGCTGGCGCAGGGCGAGGAGGCGGAGAAGGAGCACTGCTCCCAGTGCCTGGCGGAGCAGATGGTCCTGGAGGAGTTCGGCAGGTGCTTGTCACAGATCCTCCGCATCGAGTTCAAGTCCAAGGGCCTGAGAATTGAGCCCAGCGCCCTGTAGCACCCGAGCGCGGGCGCCTCGCCTCCGGCCGGGCGGGTGGGCGGGCTGCAAGGAGCCTCTCACTGCAGGAGACGGTGTGGGTGTCAGAGGAGCGTGGGCCTGCGTGCGGCCTGAGCCCCGGCCGTGGCCAGCCCTCCTGCGGGGGCTGCAGGCCCTAGCTCCAGGAAAGGTGTGGCTCGAGCACCATCTGTCTAGGCCAGAGGAGAGCCTGGGTTCCTGCCGCCTTGGGGGGAGAGAGCGCCTGCCCATCACCCCTCCTAGGAGAGGGGACGGGGCTGCACAAGAAACCAGGGCGGATTTTGGTTTTCTGTTGGGTGTTGTTTTTCAAATTATTTAGAAATAAATTATCAAAGGGCCGTTAATGTGCAGCCTAGACTTTGGGAGCTGCTGGGCACCAGGGGACACCTGCGTGTGGACGTCCCAGGGTCACGGGTCCCCAGCCGTCCACGGACACCGGGACAGGCAGGCAGGGCTCAGCTTGGGAGCGCTGAGCTGTGGGTCTGGATCGTATTTCTTTTCTTATGGGTTTACATGTGAATTGTGGAAAAGCTGTCCTCCAACCAGTTTCTCCATGATCATTGTTATGATAGTATAAGTACTTGTAAAATACGGTTACAATAATTAGTTTGCAGAAGCCGCAAGTAAGATTGGTTATTCTGTTGACTCTTTCTGTTCTGTTGTAAAAGTAAAGAGCAATAAACGTTTTTAGCATCTTCAATTATTGTAATTATCTTGGTAATTGAAAATATATTTGTCTTTTTTTTTTTCCGGGTCTGGGAATGGAACCCAGAGGCATTTGACCTCCGAGCTACACCCCCTGCCCTATTTTTTATTCTTTATTGTGAAACAGGGTCTCACTGAGCTGCGGAGGGCCTCACTAAGTAGCCGAGGCTGGCCGCGAAGCGTGATCCTCCGGTCTCAGCCTCCCGAGTGCTGGGATGACAAGCGACCCACCTACAAGTGTGCGCCACCACGCCCGGCTGAAAATATATTTGTCTTGCTAATAGCCATCCTGAAAAATTTTTTTGTACTACTGGGGATTGAATCTAGGGGCATTCTACCTCTGCGCTATACCCCCAGGCGTCGGCTCTGGGCCTCTTGCCAGGCACCAGGGTGCTCCTCGGGCCTAGTGCGTGCTGTGCAGGTCTCCATCTGCGTTGCTCATTTCCCTGGGTATTCCAGGGTGCTGCCAGTGTGACCCAGGATGCGGGGGGCGCACGTGTCCGGGAGGGCTGCAGCCGGCCACCACGTGTGCGCTCTGGGGCGTGGAGAAGCGCCCCTGTGGGTCCTCTGAGAACGGCCACCTCATCCATCTGTGCTGGGTAGCACAAGGCAGTGTCCCCGCCCGCTCTCCCGGCTCCCCCACCGCCCCAAGAGGAAAGAAAGGTCAGAGGAGGAGGCCAGAGCGGAGGGGACCCCTGCACTTCTGCCTGGAGGCCAGGTTCCTGGGAATCCAGGGTGCCACACAGCCCACCCTGGGGAGGGGACAGGAAGCTACATGACATAAGTGGCGCCACCAGGCAGAGCAGGAAGGGGTCTCTAAGCAGGTGGCCCTGGAGCGGGGCCCACGGGGGAGGCCGCCAGGCGCTGGGGGGACGTGGAGACGCCTTTGGAGGGCAAGGCCAGGAGGGCCAAGTGCAGGCGGCCGGGGGCAAGACCGGCGGTGTCCCTGCCCTGGATGAGGCCACCCAGGCTGGGGGACACCTCACAGCGCAGGCAACTGGAGGCGGTGCTAGGCAGAGCAGCCCGGTGTCAGCCCTGGACCAGCAGCCACTGCCCTGAGCGGGAGCAGCCCTGGATGTGAGGTGCAGGAGATGCCTAGCGGCAGGTGCCGGAGCGGGGCAGCAGGAGGGCGGGCAGGAGAGCTGCAGGGCTGCGGGGAGGCGCGACCCCAGACGGAGCGCGGTGGTCACGATTGGTGGGCCACGGGGCCTTGGGCCTCTCAGTCCCCGGCCCCAGCACCAGGCAGAACCCTGGGGAAGGCCCGGCCTGGGCGCGCCACAGCAGGGCGCTGCCAACCTGCTTTCTTTTAGACCCTTTGATGCGATGCCGTTTCTGCTGCACAGACCGCTCTGCACCGCAGGGGAGCTGACTCCCACACTCTCCTGATTATGAACCCGAGCTCGCCCTTCCCTCCTGGCCTGGCGGCCACCCTTCCCCTCGCCCCTACCCCCTCCCGGGCACTAGCATGGCCGGGGCTGGACGATTCTGCCGCCCGTCTCCTGTCTCCTGCCCGGAGGCTGCCCCAGCAGAGGCTTTCATCTGTCTCAGTAAGAGACACAATGGACTCACCTTCGTAATTATGTTCAACTCAGCTTAATATCACGGTAACTGTGCTCCCTAGACACATAATACGAAATGACTCAGCGACGCTCTGATGCGAGGCCCGGCTCGGGCGGGCACCGATACTGGTGGTGGTCACGGCCACGCTTTGTCTTCTAAAACACACTGGGGGCGGGGCGAGTCTGGAAGAATCAGACAATCTCAAGTAGCTGCTATTTTTTTATTTTGTCAAAATAATTACCCAAAACACAAATAAATTATCAGCGCACGGCATCGAAGCAGAGCACAGACACGGTGGACTGCGGACGTTGACCGAGGTGAGCCCCATCTTCAAGCGTGGCTCGGACTCGCGCGCCCAGGTGAGCGCGCGGGGGATGGCTCAGGACCGCTCTGTGGCTTCTGGGGGCACCTCGGCCAGGCGGTCCAGGGCGCCCACCTCTGGGGAGGGGCGGGAAACACGGTGACGGTCAGGGAGCTGGCCGGGGCTGCGGCTCTCATCTCGAGTGACTCCTGCACTTAGTGTGCGCTCGAAACTCATGGTTTTTTTTTTTTTTTTTTTTTGGTGGTACTGGGGTTCCTGGAAGCCCTTCTACCTCCGGGCTACACTCCCAGACCTATTTTATACTTTATTTTTATTTATTTTTTTGGCGGTACTGGGGTTCCTGGAAGCCCTTCTACCTCCGGGCTACACTCCCAGACCTATTTTATACTTAATTTTTATTTATTTTTTTGGCGGTACTGGGGTTCCTGGAAGCCCTTCTACCTCCGGGCTACACTCCCAGACCTATTTTTACATTTTTATTTGGAAACAGGGTCTCCTAAGCCAGCGCGGCTGGCTTTGAACCTGCGCGATCCTCGCGGGGATTATGAGCGTGCGCCACCACGCCCAGCGGAACTCATGCTTTAAGCAAGTGTAATTCCCATGTGGGCAGTGAAAATTAGTATCTCCTAATGAAAGAATTTCCATGTCCTAAGACTAAAAACAAAATGCCCTAGGACACAAAAACACCTGGCAGAGCCCACGCGCCCCCTGTGGGAAAGTCTCCCCTGCAGAGAGTCCCCCGGATTTTCAGAGGAAGCTGGCTGCTCAGTGGAGACTTCTAAAAGACCCATCATTCCCGATCCTGGTCCACACGCTCCCTCCCCTGAGCGTCTGAGGAGTGAGCACCAGGCCTCAGCCTCCCGGCCTCGGCCTCCCTTCCCCAGTCCACACCTGAAGTCCTTCACCAAAGGACCAGAGAGGAGCGCCCCCCAGGCAGAGAACCCCACCGCAGCAGAGCCGGGATGTGCAAAGCCCACCGGCCAAGGTGTCCCTGGGCTGGTCCTTCCCGCCGGCCGCCCTGTAGGGCTCGACGGTCAGCCTCCTTCCCGCTCACCTCTGCCCCCACCCAGGCCGGCCAAGTCACCAAGTCGGGAGCATTTTCTGTTAAAGGCGGCCTGCCTGGCAGAATTCGTGAAAGCGACCGAGGTGCGTGCACAGCATGGCTGCAGGTGGCCTCCAAGGAGCCGTCTTGTAAGGGTCCTAGAGCAATCCGTCCTGGACGCCACACTCTCTTCCTGGGGGCATTGTTGGTCTGACGACCTTTTGAGAGACAGTGTCCCGACCACACCACAGTCCCAGCCCTGGTGCAGTGGGTTTAAGTGTCTCACGCCTCGTGCAGGGCTTTGGATTTAATCTTTGCTTTTTTGAGGCAGGTCTCCCTGCGCCTGGCCTCAACTCCTGGCTCGGGTGACCTCCTGCCTCAGCCTCCCCGTAGCTGGGGCCTCCGGTGTGCACACCACACCTGCTCACAAGAGCCTTTTTTGAGAAACTATTTATTTATCCGGTGTCCTACGAGAGAGCTTTTATCATTTCTGAGGTGCTGGGGCTGGAACCCCTGCGCACGCCCTGCAGCACCCTGTGCCCACATAGCTACCCCACACGGGGACAGTTCACGTACCTTTGAGGTGTAAGAAGGTCAGAAACTCAATTATCGTGCGCACAACATCGCTCTTGGGCAGAGACCTATCGAAGCTTCCTAGAAGCAGAAAGCCCACGTCCACAACCGGCCACAGGAGGGACCTGCCACCCGATGCCAGCCCCCAGGGAGGAGCGGGCACTGCGCAGCCACGGGGTGAGCCCAGGGCCCTCGGGCACCGCCGTGCTCCCAGGACCTGTGACCCCGGTGCGTCTGCTGGCTCCGTGTCTGGCCGGCAGTGGCAGTGGGCGAGCGTGTCTTGGCTCAGGCCATGGCTACAGTCAGGGGGGCGTGGGGCCGAAGCGCTCACCTGCTTTCTCTCCGTCCTCCTCCGGCTGCAGCTCCCGCTTGCCAGCAAGGCCGTGCTTGTCGCTGAATGACCTGTGGTTGTCGATGGCATCTGCAGGCGGATCAGAGAGGGAAGGCTCGGCCGCTGTTACCGTCACTGCCCCTCCCCTCCCATGGGACAACCAAGATGCCCCAGGCCAGGCTGTGACCAGGCCGGGCCTGAGGATGGAGGTGCAGGAGGGAGGCCTGGGCCACGGGAACGGCCACGGGGAACGGGACGATCTCTCAGTTCTTACGCGGCTGCTGGGGCTACAGAAGGGAAGGGGCTGCTCTAAGCAGGGTGGCACAGGGACGGGTGTGCCCTGGTGTAGCCGGAGAGCAACCTGGCTCCAGAGGGGCTGGCAGCTGAGCCAGGGCCTTCCAGAAAGATGCCCAGGGCCAGGGTCCTGTGTCCCTGAGAACAGGTGGGCCACAAGAGAACGTTGTGATCAGATTTGGGAGGGGGACGCTGGAGTTCACACCCAGGGGTGTTCTGCCTCTGAGCTACACCTCCAGCCCTTTTTGTTTATTTAGAAGCAGGGTCTTGCTGAGTTCCTAAGGGCCCTGAGAAGTTTCTGAAGCTGGCCTTGAACTTGTGAGCCTCCTGTCCCAGCCTCTCAAGTACTAGGATTACAGGTGTGTGCCACTACACCAGGACAGGCTTTTGCTTTCAAAGCCACTATGATGGTAGCTGTGTGGGGATGGACTGGAGCCAGGGAGAAAGAAGGGAGGGAGGGAGGGACAACGGGCGTGTGTGTGTGTGTGTGTGTGTGTGTGTGTGTGTGTGTGTGCAACTGGACTTGTGATTGACAGCAGAGATCCATTAAGAAACTGTGGCAGGAGTCCAGCAAAGACATGCCAGGGCGCTAGCAGAGGGGCCGTACGTGGGGGGATGGAACAGAGGGGAAAGTGACCAGGAGATCGGGGTCCCAGCCCCTTAGCCTGGGCGGGCTGCGTCATCTTCAAGCCCAGACGAAGGGCACTGACTCACTCTCCTAGAGACAGACTTCTCGGCATTCAATTTATAGAGGGTTCGAGCGGCCTGCGCTCTGAGAGGCTCCGCTGAGCAACCGAATCCCGGCCGACGCTGGCCGCAGACCCGTCGCTGCGGGCTCCTAAGCTGACTCAGAAGTCCGGGCACCTTGACTTTAAGAAAGACCGGACACCGCCTGGGGGCTGCGCTGCCTCCGGGAGGGGGAGAGGGCTTCTGCTACGAGAATCTGAGGTGTTTAAGTCCGGGGCTGGTTAGGCTCACGGAAAATGTGCCTCCCTGGTCTGATTAACACAGTCCTTACAATGGGCTGTCTGCGCGGGTTTTAGGGGAGCGGGACAGATGCCGTTTGTCGGCTCTGAGCACTTACGTGGGCCCAGAAGGTAGCCGGCGCTGTTCAAGGTCCAGCCTCTCTTTTCTTTTCCCTTGAAAGAGAAAGAGGGTCAGGTGGCCAGGCCGGCACGAGGCGGCGGTGGGCAAAGGTCCTGGGCTCTCCAGACAGGACTCACACGGGAAGGACCCTCGGGGGCCCAGGGCGGCCCCAGTTAGCTGCGCCTGAGCCCAGCGAGGACCGCTGGCTTTACTGGGTAACTCACACTGGAGACTAGAAGGAGAGGACGCCAGGCTTCCCGTGCGCACACCCCGCCCACCCTCCCGGGATGCTGAGGACATTTTTTTTTTTTTTGCCTCTAGATAAACTAGTTACCTAAGGGGCTGCCCTGACGGGCATCGTTTTCTGGGGGGTCAGGCTGACAGCCGGGGCTTTAGTCAGTCTCAGCCCGGCCTCTGTCCAGGGACCTCTACCTGCCTGCGGGTCCCACGTCCCTTCCCAGGGGCAGGACTGTCCCGGAATAGCCCGCATCCTCCACCCTGACCCCCCGACTTACCAGTGGCTGGAGCCCCAGGGTGGCTGACAGGGCGGTGAGCAGAAGCAAGGCCAGCAGGAGGGCGCTGCCCCTGGCCATCTGGAAGGGGCAGAGGGAGGCCGGTGGGTGGCCGGGCGCCTGGGCACGACAGGTGGCAGCCCGGGCTCCGCAGGGAGGGCAGAGGCAGGATGGACGACCCGCGGGCTCATGGGGGACCGGGAGGAGCCCCGCGGGGGCATCGAGAGACACCAGAGGAGCCCGCGGGCGCACCGAGGGGGCGCGGGTACCTTGAGGGCGCTGCAGGGGGAGGGCTTGGTCCTGGCGGCGGGCGGCGGACGAGTCTGCGGGCGGCTGGCAGCGCTCAGCGCATGTCGGGCAGCCCAGGGCCAGGGCGGGAGGCGCTCACGGCTCCTCGACGTGTCGCCGCGCCGCTATTTATGCTGCCGGGAGCCTCCGCGTCACCGCCCGCCCCGCCCGCGGCCCGGCTCCGAGTGTGGGCGGCGGGGCACCAGCACTGGGGGGGGGGGGAGCCAGGGCCGCCCTGGGCCGGACCACAGCCCCGCGGCCCCCCCCCGCCCCGCGCCCCTCCACCCAGCGCCACCCAAGCGCCCCCCCACCCCGCCCAGCGACCGACCCTGGCCCAGCTACCCCAAGCCCAGCGCACACACACACACCCGCGCCCAGCCCGGCACCACCCAAGCGCCCCCCCCCCCCGAGCCTCCAGCCCAGCCCAGCGCCCCTGCCCAGTGCCCTGCACCCACCCACAGCCCACGGCTCCTGCCCAGGTCCCAGGCCCAGGCCCACCCCAGTCCAGCCCATCGCCCCCAGAGCCCCCGCGCACGCCCTTGGCCCGTGCTCTGGCCCAGGCCTGCGAGGCTGGCCCAGGAGGGAGCGAGGCGCCAGGCGCAGGGAGGCCCATGGCCGCTTCCCTGGGTGCTGCGAGCCCTGAGGTCTTCCTCCCCCGTGTGTGCCAGGAGGGGAGTGGGGTTCAGGCCTCTGCAGCCATCCGTGGTGGGGAGTGCGGAGCCCACCCCGGCCCACCCTCAGCTGCTTTGCTAAATTAAAGGGGGCCATCTTGGGGAGGGCTGCTTGGCCGTAGGAGGCAGCTGGACCGCGGGACCCTGGTGTCCCGGTCCTCTGTGAGTGTTGGGGCAGCTCCTGGCAGCAGGCTCCCCAGTGGCTGAGAGGCCTTCCAGGGGCCATCGGGGTGGGCAGCGTGCAGGGCAGAGGGCTCCTGGCCACTCTCCGTCCACATCCCCTTGCTGGGAGCCGGCAGGAGTGAGGCTGGCCCGGTGAGGGACCGCGGCTGGGCGTGCAGAGGGCAGCTCCCCGCACCTGCCCTGCTCCGGGGCCTCGCATGGGAGTGGTGTTGGGGGGCTGGCGGGAGCTGGGCCCCTGGAGCCCCCCACAACCTTCAACAGCCGATGGCTCGGTGGCTCCTGCTGACATGAACTCTCCATCTTCTTCTGTGAACAAACCCCGCTGCGCGGCACACCTTGGCCAACCCCGGCTTCTTTCTTCTGTGTTAATTCCCTCTTGCCAATGTTCCCAGAGCCCCCAGGACACTTCTTTTTCTCAATTTCCCTTTGCCAAGGGGGCTCTTAATCCATTTAGAAAAGAAGTTCTTAAACAGAGATCCTTGGGGTGAATTCAGAGCTGGAGGCAGAGCTTGCCCATGGGCCATGGGCTGGAAAGGAGAGTGTCCATTAAGCTCTCCACAGCTTTCATTCTGATCCACGTACCCTTTAGTTTCATTTTTTGTTATAAAGACCTTTCAGGGTATGGTAGTCCATGCCTGTACTGGGAGAGGAGACGAGAGGGCTGCAGGTTCAAGGCCAGCCTCAGAAGTTTAGCAGATTTTTTAGCAATTTAGTGACACCTTGTTTCAAAATATAAAATAGACACATGCCTATAATCCCAGTGCTTAGGAGGCTGAGACAGGAAGCTTGCAGGTTCGAGGATAGTCTCAGCAAGTAGTGAGATTCTCATTAACCTAGCAAGACTCTGTTTCAAAATAAAAATTAAGCCGGATGTGGTGGGTGGTGCACGCTTGTAATCCCCATGCTTGGGAGGCTGAGACAGGAGGATCGCGCAAGTTCGAAGCCAGCCTCAGCTATTTAGTGAGGCTCTTAGCAACTCAGTGAGACCCTGTTTCCAAATAAATATAAAAATAGGTCTGGGAGTATACCCTGGAGGTAGAAAGCCTCTGGGTCCCATCCCCAGTACTAAATAAATAAATAAAATGTAAAAATAGAGCTGGGGGTATAGCTCAAAGGTAGAATGCCCCCCTGGGTTCAATCCCCAGAATCACATACAAAAATAAATATAAACAACTAAATAAGAAAATGGAAAGAAACGTCAGGGTAGTTTATCTGGTGGGGAGACGCGCCTCTCTACAGGATCTTCTGTTCTATCATATGTCCCCCAGACACCGAGGAAAATGTGGCCACAGCAGACCAGGGTCTGAACACCCGGGCCATGCATTTGAGGACTCACACTGGAGAGACGGCGGCCCCGGAGACAAAGCCGAGGCCCTCCCATTTTGGACAAGTGATGGATGTACGTGGGGCCGCCAGCTGCCTGTCGTTTAGAGAGCCCTGGCACACCCACCGGAAGCAGAGCCCGGTGCTTGCCTGCTCCCGTGTGCAGCCAGCACAGAGCCCAAGAACATTTTATTTATTTATTTATTTATTTATTTATTTATTTATTTATTTTATTTTTTCTGAGCCTGCCTGGGGATGGAACCCAGGGGCATTCGACCTCCGAGCTACACCCCCAGCCCTGTTTTTTATTCTTTATTTTGAAACCGGGTCTCACTGAGTTGCAGAGGGCCTCACTAAGTAGCTGAGGCTGTCCGTGAACCGTGATCCTCCGGTCTCGGCCTCCTGAATGCTGGGATTGCAAGCGTGCCCACCACGCCCGGCCCAAGAACATTTTAAAATAGAGCCGAAGTCAACTCAGTGTCCCGCGTGCATAGCCCCAGCCACTCCGAGGCTGAGGCAGGAGAATCGCTGGAGCCCAGGAGTCCAGGGCCAACCTGCGCAACACGGCGAGACCCCATCCTCAAAATAACAAATGCACGCATAAAATGAAAAAGGAAGCCGCGCGTGGTGGCGCACGCTTGTCATCCCAGCATTCAGGAGGCTGCGACAGGAGGATCGCGGTTCGAAGGCAGCTTCAGCTACTTAGTGAGGCCCTCTGCAACTCAATGAGACCCTGTGTCAAAATAAAGAATAAAAAATAGGGCTGGGGGTGTAGCTCAGAGGTAGAATGCCTCTGGGTTCCATTCCCAGTACTGAAAAAGAAAGGAAGAAAGAGAGAAAGAAAGAAAGAGAAAAAGGAACCCAGACCACACTTCAGCGTCCTTCCCCAAGTTTTCTATGGGCTCCAGGAACCCATTCAAGGGAGCTGCAGGGGCTCACTGGCCGGGGCTACTCAGCTTCCTCCAGACCCCGCACCAGCCTCCTGAGCTCGGAAGGCGCGGCTCCCCAGGCAGCCGAGGACGGCGCATTGGGGACGGCAGACCCGCTTCCTGGTACAAGCCGTTCTGGACTCACGGCCAGAGTTCTAATGGGTTCCACATCAGCAGTGACCCAACAGGAGTCATCGTCAACTTGTCATCTTCACGACGGCCCGGCGTGCGGCAGACAAAATGGATCACCATTAGAGTCCTGGCAATCAAGCTGAAAGCATCATTTCCCTCCTGCCTGTCCAGGGAGCCGGGCTCATCTTCCCGTCTTCCCGCTCCTGAAGCCGGGCTGCTGGCGCACCTGTCACCCCAGTGCTTGGGAGGCTGGGACAGGAGGACAGCAGGCTTGAGGCTAGCCTCGGCAGCCTGGTTAGGCCCTCAGTAACTTAGTGAGACTCTGTTTTAAAGGAAAAATAAATTCAGTCTGGGAGTGTAGCTGAGAGGCAGAATGTCCCTGGGTTCAATCAGAAAGAAAGAAAAAGAAAGAGAGAATGAAAGAAAAGGAAGAAAAGAGAGAGACAGAAAGGGAAAAAGACAGCTTAAACCTGATGATCAGGAAGAGCAGGGTCCCAGGGACCCCGGGCCGCAGCCCACCTGGTGTGCTCCCTCCCAGGACCCTGGCACAGGGACCTGTTCTCACATTTATTTTAATCTAGCAGAAGAGATGCAGGCACACGAAGCTTATGAGTAACACCCGTGTGAATTCAGGGCCTGGCCAGGTAACAAGGGGGGCGCCCCATCCAAGTGGAGGGGCCACGGGTGGAGGGAGACCCCTCCGGGGGCCTCTTTTCTGGCTCCCTACTGCCTGCAATGTGGGTGTGAGGGCTGGAGGTAAGCGGGCACTTTGGACTCACAAGGCGATGGCTTTGGAGGAGCCCACCCTGGGGACCCTGGGCCTGGGTCCCGGGGCTGCCGGCCTTCAGGCTTGTTTCACAACATGGAGAAATACACTTCTCGTAAGCCAGTGTCGAATGGGGGTTTTCTGTTATACACAGATGGAGCTACGCTGCTGGGGGTTCGCACACGGAACGCTCCGCCCTCCTTCTAGGAGTTAATCACAGAGCAGTAATCGGAGGCTGGGTCACCCGGTGCTGGGAAGCAGCCCCTGTCGGGAAGATGGCGCCTCCGGGGAGAAGCCCGGAGGACGAGTCAGAGAAGCCACCTAGGGCGGCTCGTGATCTAACACCGGCCTTTATGCCCCCTGCGAATGGTTTCCAGCTCGCGCCACCCCCCAGCTCCCATCCCGTAACACAGTGGTCACCCCAAAAAGAGTCCCCAGAGTTTCTTTTCTAAAAAAGAGCAGCTCAAGAACTGGGCGCAGCGTCTCATGCCTATAATTCCAGTACTTGGGAGGCTGAGCTAAGAGGATGGCAGATTCAAGGCCAGCCTCAGCAACTTAGGGAGACCTTGTTTCAAAATTTTAAAAATTAAATTAAAAAAACCAGCTGGGGGTGAACCTCAGAGGCGTAATGCTCGGGGCTCAATCTCCAGGGCCAAAAATAAGCCAGTGGGTCCCAGAGACGCAGCCGAAGTGCGCGGTTAGGCAGAGTCCTGCCTACCGGCTGTGAGCGCACGATTCCACTGTTAAGTACAGCTTGTTAAAATGGACAGGAATACTCGGTGCTTTTCTGCGAGCACTGTAGAGGCCGGAGTTTTGGACGCCAGCGAGGGCGGGCAGCGCTGGGCGGCGTTTTGGGACATCTGGTGGAAGGGAGCCCCCCGGCCTGGCCTGGCCTCCCGCCCTGCATCTGGTCTGGGTCCTTCGCCCCAGACCGCAGCGCGCTTGACCGTCCGGGCGTCTTGCAGGGCTGCGGACAGAGCCCTGTCTGGGCTGTCCCCTCGGGGCAGGGGCGCTGGACAGGAAGGGTCAGCGCCGACTGGCCGGCCTCCGCCAGGGCCCGGCCCGGGGCCTCTGTGGCCCCTGCAGCCACCCAAGGGGCAGCTCGCCCACGGTGCTTCAGGGCGCGGGCGGGGGCCTGCTGCTTGGTGGTCGCACGCTGGGCACCTTTCACGTCCTGGGCTTCTGGGTCCTGCTCCCTGACCCGCGTCCTCACGCCCCTCCCCAGCAAACCACCGCCGGCCGCACCCGCCGGCCTGGGCTGCGAGCCAGGGAAACCTCTCCGGCCCACCCGGGCCACGCCCACCGGGGGCCACGCCCACCCGGGCCGCGCCCACCCGGGCCGCGCCCACTCGAGCCACGCCCATCGCCTCCCGCTCCCTGCCGAGGCCCCGCCCACTGAGGCCCGCCCACATCCCGGCCCCCTTCCTCTCCAGGGTGGGGGCCCCGCCCACCGTCGAGGCCCCGCCCCCGCGGTGACGGGAGGCGCGCTCCCCCAGCGGCTGTCCCTGGGGGTCAGACGCCCTGCCCTGCGCCCTGGGCCCCCACCCAGCTGGCGTCTTCTGGGCGGCTCGGGGGGCGCCCGGGACAGCGGCGCTGCTTCCCGGCCCGAGCCAGGCCCGGGGTCCATCTGGCGAAGAGGGTGGGCGCCTGGACAGGGAGGGCCGAGGGCGGGTGGCCAGAGGGCGGAGAGGCTGCGGCGGGGTGGGGTCCTGCCCACCCCGGGGCCTGGGCTTGCAAAAGCTGCCAGTCTCCCCCCGACCTGCTCCTTGGGGGCCCAACATACTTAGGGGACGCCAGCAATGGTGGGCGGCTAACTACCTTGTGCACAAGTGCGCAGGTCAAGGGAGCGGCTGGCCGCAAGCACGCCCGTGTCGCTGACCCCCGCGAGGGCGCCGCGTCCAGCTCCTCGGGGGCCCAGGCCTTCAGTCCCGGCCTGCCACCCCCCACGGCGCCCACCTCGGCGCCTGAGGACACCCATGCACATCACCTGAGTGTTTTGGGGGGACTGAGGAATGAACCCAGGGGCATTCTACCTCTGAGCTGCACCCCAGCCCTTTTTACTTTTTATTTTGAAGCAGGGCCACACCACTAAGTGGCTGAGGCTGGTCGCGAACCTGCGATCCTCCCGTCGCAGTCCCCCAAGTCCTGGGATTACAGGCGTGCGTGCTCCCCCCTCGCTTTTCAGCCTTGAGAGCGGCTCCAGCGTTTCTGGCGTGGGCTCCCTCCTCTGCTGTCTGCGCCTGGCTTGGGGTGTCAGGGCGAGGTGCGGCCCACCCCAGCTGAGGAGCCCCGGGGTGCACCCAGGGCCCGCTGCCCCACCACCCCACGTCCTCGCTCCGCCATGCGGGTGCGCCCCGACCGAGCGGCTTCCCCGATGACTCCCCTGCAGTCAGGCACATGCAAACCCAGAATGCACAAAGGTCCATACGAGTGAGTGTGTGTGTCTGTGTGTGTGTAACTGGGAATTGAACCGGGGGCATTCTACCTCGGAGCTACGCCCCCAGCCCTAATTTTTATTCTTTATTTACTAGGTTGCAGAGGGCCTCACTGAGTAGCTGTGGCTGGCTGCGAACCTGCGGATCCTCCTGTCTCAGCCTCCCAAGAACTGGGATGACAGCACGCCCACCACCCCAGCTAACGAGTACATTTTTTAATATAAAAACATCCCATGCAATATTTGGGGGTGTATTCTGTTAAAACGTTCTTTATTTTGCAACTCAAATTAAACCAAGCATGTGTTACTGGACAACTAGGGGTGCTGTGGCAGACAGAAAGTGAGGGCCCAAATAAAGACTGAAGTCTAAAGTAACTCAGCAAGGCATTTGCTTCTGTCTGCCCAGAAGAGTGTAGGCTCGCTGGGCGGGCTGCGCAGCCTGCATTCCCTGACTCAGCGGCTGCCGAGCTTCCCTATTGGCTGGAGGATGGCTTTTACAGTCTAGGGGTGTAGCTCAGAAGTAGAATGCCCCTAGGTTCCATCCCCAGTAAAGAAGGAGGAGGAGGAGGAGGAGGGGAAGGAGGAATAACCAGGCGCACGTCCTTAGTGGTGGGAGCTTTCTGCCCCACCCCGTGACACGCTGCCAGCAGAACCCATCATGACCCTGGGGGGGAAAATTAAATTTTCCGACCTTGTTATTATATTTGGGCAGTCAAGCTGACTTCCCGACGGAAGGACATTGCCAATTACTATCGCCAGGGCCGGTTTTCCGGGGAACACAGCTGCCCTGCCCAGACGGCAGCCCCTGCCCGGCAGCTGGCCCCCCAAGCCTGGCTGCGTTGCCATGGAAACTGAACACTGTTGGCTGAGTGTGCGAGGGCGGGAAGGCTGCTGACAACAGCGGTCAGGCCTGCCCCAGGTTGCCCGGGTCACTGGCCGGGCCCATGGACCAGGCCTGCGAAGCCCTCCTCAGCCCCCAACCCCGGCCCAGCGCTTCAGGATACACAGTACCCCCAAACCCAAGGGTTTAGAATAGCTGCCAGGCCTGGGGAGACACACCTGCTACCCCAGCACCTGGGAGGCCGAGACGCAAAGATCACAGGTTTGAGGACAGCTTCAGAAACTTAGCAAGACCTTGTTTCAAAATGAACACTTAAGCCGGGCCTGGTGGCACACGCTTGTCATCCCAGTACTTGGGAGGCTGAGACAGGAGGATCACAGTTTGCAGCCAGCCTCAGCTACTTAGTGAGGCCCTTCGCAAGTTAGTGAGACCTTTTTTTTTTATTTATTTTTATTGGTGCATTGTAATCATACATCACATTGGAATACAAGACTTGAGAAGATATACAAGCACACATCATCCAATCAGCCCTCCTCCAGCCCCATCCCATTCCCTCCCCTCCCTCGATCCCATGCTTGTTTGGTGATTAACTTTGATACATGCGTTTATGTACCTCCTGCTTTTTAAAGAGGCTCCAACATCCCTTATTCCATACCCTCTGATTGGTCACCTTAGTTGCTTCACTATAGGGCCCTTTCTATAGCTCGACCACTTCCTGTTGCCCCTTTCCTCCTAGTTATTGCTGATTAGGGGAAACGTCTGATTTATATTTTCTGTGATATTTCTCTGTGCATGCCGCGTTGCAAGTACCGATCCCACTCTTGACGGCCCCAGTAGTGGCCTGGCTACCGGGTGGACTGATCCAAACCTCGCTGGCTCAAGCAGCGGCCTTGCCTCATGGGAGGCCCCGATTCTGGTCTCGCTGACCCCGACACTGGCCTAACCCCTCAGCTGGCTCCGATCCCGGCCTCGGAGGCCCCAGCACTGGCCTTCCTCACGGCAGGCTCCAATGCTAGCTGATGGCCCCAGCATCAGCCTAACCCCTCGACAGGCTCCAATCCAGGCCTTGGAGGCCTCAGTAGCGGCCTTGCTTCATGGAAGGCTCCGATGCCAGCTGCTGGCCCCGGCACTGGCCTAACCCCTCGGCAGGCTCTGATCCCGGCCTCCGAGACCCCGGCACCGGCCTTGCCTCGCGGCAAGCTCCAATACAGGCCACTGGTCCCGGCACCGGCCTAACCCCTCGGCAAGCTCCAATCCCGGCCTCTGAGACCCCAGCACCGGCCCTGCCTCACAGCAGGCTCCGATCCCAGCCTTGCTGGCCCCAGCACCGGCCTAACCCCCTGGCAGGCTCCGATCCAGGCCTCGGAGGCCTCAATAGCGGCCTTGCCTCACAGAAGGTTCCGATGCCAGCCGCTGGTCCCGGCACCAGCCTAACCCATCGGCAGACTCCAATCCCGGCCTCGGAGGCCCCAGCACTGGCCTTGCCTCGCGGCAGGCTCCAATACAGGCCGCTGGTCCCGGCACCGGCCTAACCCCTCGGCAGGCCCCGATCCCAGCCTCGCTGGCCCCAGCACTGGCCTAACCCTCAGTAGGCTTCGATCCCGGCCTTGGAGGCCCCAGCACCGGCCTAGCCTCACGGCAGGCTCTGATCCCAGCCTTGGAGGCCCCAGCACCGGCCCTGCCTCACGACAGGCTCTGATCCTGGCCACACTGGCCCTGGCACCAGCCTGACCCCTCGGCAGGCTCCGATCTGGGCCTCAGAGGCCCCAGCACTGGCCTTGCCTCACAGCAGGCTCCGATCCCAGCCTCGGAGGCCTCAATAGCAGCCTTGCCTCACGAAAGGCTCCGATGCCGGCCGTTGGCCCCGGCACCAGCCTAACCCCTCGGCAGGCTCTGATCCCGGCCTTGGAGGCTCCAGCACCAGCCTTGCCTCACGACAGGCTCCAATCCCAGCTTTGCTGTGTCCGTCGCCGGCCTCACCCCTCAGCAGGCTCTAATCCGAGCACCCTCTTCACCCAACCATTTGTCCCACATTCTCAAGGGTGTGTGGTGGTAGCATTCTGCCTCTGGGGTTATTACTTCAAAGGTTCCAGGTGTAATGCATCAGATCTCTGCCTCCCCTGAGTACTGGCCACTGCCATTGCCACTGCCTCCACCATTTCAAATCTTTCCCAAGCTCTTTTTCCACTCTGAATGTTGTCCAGTCTTCCTAAGCATGCGCGACGGTAGCATTCGACCTTTGGTGTAATTTCTCCAAAAAAATAAAAAATAAAATAAGGTTGGTAGGATCCGATTTCTGCTTCTCCTGAATACAAGTCTCCACCGCCAACGCGGAGACCGCTTTCAGCACCGCCTTTCTCCTTGATCTCCACTAAAGTCTCTCTCCTTACAGGTGATGTCCAAGATTCTTAACAATGTAAAGGAGAAGCAGTCCTCCTTAGCGGGGAATTTTTCCAATAATTCCAGTTCCTTTGGATAAGTTTTGTCTGCATCTCCAGTATCCTGGCATCTGCCACGGCCTCCTTGACCCCTCTCCAATATTTTCCTTTTTTCTTTTTCTTTTCCTTTTTTACAGGGTCCTTCCAGGTGGAAGGGGGGTCACCGAAGGGTGCCCCGCCAGCACCTGCCCACCCGCCCAGGGTTGGGGCGAGTCTTTGTTTTAAAATAAAGAATATAGCCAGGCGTGGTGGCACATGCTAGTAATCCCCGTGCTTGGTAGGCGGAGACAGGAGGATGGCGCAGGTTCGAAGCCAGCCTCGCTGGCTTAAGAGACCCTGTTTCCAAATAAAATATAAAATAAAGAATATAAAATCAGGCTAGGGGTGTAGCTCGGAGGTAGAATGTCCCTGGGTACCACAAAAAAAGGAAAAGAAAAGAAAGAATAAAACAGGCGGCAGATGATGTGGAATGCCACCTGGGTTTACTTCCCAGTGAATAAAGAACTCAAGGCCAGGCCGGGAGCGTCATTCCTGCCCCTACGCAGGAATCGCAGGAATCAGGGTCCCAGACTCCGCGGAGCAGCAGGTGGGGCTCGAACGTGGCCATGGCCCAGGTTGTGGGCAGAAAGCAGGCTGTGGCTTGGGGGCCGAGGCCGGCAGCGGCCGCGCCTCCCCACCAACGCCTGGCCTGGCTCAGAGCATCCAGGGGCCGAGGCGGGCTGGCGGGGACCCTGTGCAGCTCGAGCCCCTAATGAGCCCAGAGCTGATTCTGCAGAGATCAAAGGAAATCTGAGGCCCTGAGCGGCCAGGCTCAAAGGCGGCGGCTTTCATGTTCTGGGCGAGCTGTGAAGTGTCCTGTCGCCCAGATGGAGGTCTCCAGCCCCCCGCCTGCTCTTTCATCTGGGGGAATGATGTCGGAGGCGGCCTCTGCTCACAGAGCCCTCCTGAGCCTCCTTCCCAGGAAGACACAGCGGGGTGCTTCTTACTTGCCCTTGGGTGTCACTCAACACTCAGCGCCCCAAACCTCCAAGGGCCAAGTCAGCCAGGGTTCACTGCCCCTCATGAGAAGGTGCTTGCGGGCCGCGAGCCCGAGGCCTCCGCCCCTCTGCAGCCAGCGTGGAGGCATCCAGCTGGCTTCTCTCTGCTCACACCGAGGCCCGGGGAGGTGCCGGCTACCTGGGGCCACCCGCCAGGATGAAGGTGCAGCCCCACCTGGGACGAACGGGGTGTTTTTAGTCAGCTTTTTCATATATATATATATATATATATATATATATATATATATATATATATATATATATTTTTTTTTTTTTTTTTTTTTTTTAATTTGGAAACAGGGTCTCTTAAGCCAGCACTGCTGGCTTCAAACCTGCGTGATCAGCTTAGAGGCTCAGTCCATAGATGGCTGGCTCCAGTCAGGCCTGGGGGGGGGCGTTCCATCCGTGAGCAGCGTGTGAGCCAGCGACAGACACAGTCCCCCAGGCTCCCGCCCGCGACACGCCTCCTCCAGCGTGCCCCACCTCCAAACCAGGCTACCTGGCCTAATACCTTGGGGAACCTTTTCTATCTAAATCATATCAGAGAAGCCGGGCATCGTGGCGCACATTTGTAATCCCAGCATTTGGGAGGCTGAGACAGGAGGATCACACAGGTTCGAAGCCAGCCTCAGCTGCTTAGGGAGGCCCTTCGCAACTCAGTGAGACCCGGTTTCAAAATAAAGAATAAAAAATGGGCTGGGGGTGTAGCTCGGAGGTGGAATGCCCCTGGGTTCCATCCCTAGTACCAAAATAAATAAATAAACAAACAAACAAACAAAAAAAACAAACCATATCAGGCCCATGAGGCACTAGACAGGGGAAGCCGTCTTTTGACCAAGTTGACCCAGATCCACGTCCCCTCGGACGAGGCAATCGAAGTAAGAATTGTTCTCTCTCCCTCTCTCCTCTCTCCTCTCTCCTCTCTCCTCTCTCCTCTCTCCTCTCTCCTCTATCCTCTATCCTCTCTCTCTCCTCTCTCTCTCTCTCTCCTCTTTCCCTCTCCCTCTCTCTCTTTCCCTCTCCCTCTCTCTCTCTCATACTGAGGATGGAAACCCCCTTCCTCTCTATCATAGGGGAGATGGAACCCGGGGCATCGTACCCCTGAGCTACACCACCACGCCCTTTTTATTTCTTGTTCTGAAATAGGGCCTCACTATGTTGCTGAGTCTCGCTAAATTGCTCAGACCTCCTGTGTCAGCTTCCCAAGTACTGGGATTACAAGTGTGCATACCTGGGTAAGAATGGTCTCTTTTCCTTTTGTTTTTATTTTTATTTTTGGTACTAGGGATTAAACCAAGATATTCTACCTCTGAGGTATAGCCCCAAACTCCTCTCCCTTTTTATTTATTTATTTATTTATTTAATTTTTTATTTTTATTTTTGTGGTGCTGGGTTTGAACCCAGGGGTATTCTGCCTCCAAGTTACACTCCCCGGCCCCATTTTTTATTCTTTATTTTGAAACAGGGGCTTATTGAGTTTCAGAGGGCCTCACTAAATGGCTGAGGCTGTCCTCAAACCTGTAATCCTCCTGTCACTGCCTCCCAAGTACCGGGATTACAAGTGTGTGCCAGTACGCCCAGTTTACTTACTTACTTATTTATTTATTCATTTATTTATTATTAACAGGGTCTTGCTAAATCGCTGAGACTGGCCTTGAACCTGCCATCCGCCTGTCCCAGCCTCCCAAGCGCCGGGGTGACAGGCGTGCACCGCTGAGCTCCGGGAATGGCGTCTCTCGTATCTCTGAGCTTGTTTCTTTCCAAGCCGGAGCGATTAACATACTTTGGGGTGCTTAGGCTCATTGCGTGCTCGCTTTGACAAAGGCCGCACATTAGCTGGTAAGAACAGCCCTCGCTCCGTAGCTGCGGCTGTCACTGTCACGAAGTGACCTGCAGGTAATTTAGATCCCTGTCAAATCTTAACTGCGACAGAGGAGAAAGGAAGATAGCATTTATTTTTTCCTTTTGGAAAATAGTCTGGCAATGAAGATGGCTGTTTGCATTTCTGCCCTGTTAAGCCAAAAGAGCTTTCGAAATTACCTTAAAATGTTCCCTTCAGGAAACAGTATGTGGTAATCAAGACATATTTTCACCAAGAATAAAATGTCCAGAAAGAAAAGTTCGTAAAATAGGATGGGACTCCCTAGACTGGAAAAAGGCAGGGAATCTGGCGCTGGCGGCAGGGTCCTGGCGGGCCGGGATAGCTGAGGTCCAGGCAGGGCCGAGGGCCACAGGTCTGAATCAGGCCTGCCGGAAAATACAGTGTCACTGGACATGGTGGCGCACGCCTATAATCCCAGTATTTGGGAGGCTGAGACAAGAGGATTGCAGGTTCGAGGCCAGCCTCAGCAACTTAGCCAGGCTTTCAGCAACTCAGTGAGACCATTTCAAAATAAAAATATAAAGGGTTGGGGTGTTAGGTCAGAGGTAGAATGTCCCTGGGTTCGATTCCCAGTACCAAATAACTAGGATAAGAGACTGCCCGCTGTTACTACTGCAACACCGGGCCATTCTCTCCTTATTTGCTATTTTTATTTATTTTTATTTATTTATTGCGGGTCTGGGGATGGAACCCAGGGGCATTTGACCTCCGAGCTACACCCCCTGCCCTATTTTTTTATTCTTTATTTGAAACCGGGTCTCACTGAGTTGCAGAGGACCTCACTAAGTAGCTGAGGCTGTCCACGAACCGTGATCCTCCAGGTCTCAGCCTCCCGAATGCTGGGATTACAAGCGTGCGCCACCACACCGGCTCAAAATGCTATTTTTTTTTTTTTTTAAGAAGTATAGTAGCTCTTTAGCCGGGCATGGTGGTGCATGCCTGTAATCCCAGTACAGGAGGATGGCAGGTTCGAAGACAGCCTCAGCAACCTAGCAAGACCCTGTTTCTAAACAAACAAAAAGAGCTGAGGGCGTCGCTCAGAGGTAGGATATCCCTGGGTCCAAGTCCCAGTACCACAAAGAGAGAGAGGGAGAGAGAAAGAGAGGGAGAAAGAGAAATGAGCAGTGTTGTATTTACATCAAATACTGACTTATATGAACACGGGCCCCGAAGACCTATAAACTCTTTTTTTCCCTTTTTGCGGGTCTGGGGCTGGAACCCAGGGGCATTCGACCTCCGAGCTACACCCCTCACTAAGCTGTGGAGGGCCTCACTAAGCAGCTGAGGCTGGCCGTGACGATCCTCCGGCCTCGGCCTCCGGAACGCTAGGATTACGTGTGCGCCACCGCGCAATGCTTCTGAAGCACGACCCCTGGGCTCTGCGGTCACTTCCGGCCTGACTCCATTTTCCCACCTCCCAGGGGCGTGTCCAGGTAGCTAGGGAGACTCCTTATTTTTTTTTTTTTTTTTGGTGGTGCTGGGGGTGGAACCCAGAGGCTTTCTACCTCCGGGCTATACTCCCAGATCTTTTTTCTATTTTATTTGGAAACAGGGTCTCACTAAGTTGCTGAAAGCCTCACTAAGCAGCTGAGGCTGGCTTCGAACCCGTGCGATCCTCCTGTCTCAGCCTCCCAAGCGCGGGGATTACAAGCGTGCGCCACCACGCCCGGCTAGACTCTTACTTCTTTCGGTAACTAAGCCGGCCGTGGCCCAGCACTGCCAGCTGCTCGAGCCAGGCCGGCCCTCGAGCGGGGCACGGGGTCCAGTAGCATGGAAGGCTCAGTGGAGCCGCGGGGCTTCCTGTGGGCCCAGGGGAGGGCGGAGGGGGGCCTGCTTTGGCCCCAGAGGAAGTGTGTGCATTCACTTGGACTCCAGATCCCGGTACTTAGGAGGCTGCGACAGGAGGATCACAGGTTTGAGGCCAGCCTCAGCAACTTAGTGAGACTCTGGGTTCGATCCCCAGTACCAAAAATAATAATAATGATTTTTTAAGTTTCAAAGCCTAGCTTCTGACTTGTGTCCCCAAGTGAATCACAAACGCTGGGGCAGCAGCGGGGTCGTGGAGAATAAAGCCAGAGTCACCGCGGGGGCCTCGGCAGGGCGAACGGGCCACTTAGCATCGAAAGTGCTTTTTGATTACTAAATGAAGCGTGAGACCGAGGGCTCCGCGACCCTTTTGACGGCGTCTTGAGTCCCCTATCTAGGTCACCGTGATGGACGGATTCTTAAATGAGCGCCGTGCTGAGTTATGAACACGCCGGCAGCGCGCACCTGCACACGGGCGGGTCCCAGGCTCGGGCGTGGAGCCCGGCCCTTCCGTTCTTCGGGGTGGATTTTCACGGGGTTGGTTAGATCTCATTTTCCCCACAAGCCCCCTCCTAGGATTTGGGGGACGATGCTGAATTGGGGGACGCAGACAGACATAAATATGAGAAGGAACACCTGCCCCGGGCCGACCTCGCGGTCCTCACGCCTGAAGCTCCGTGCGCCCAGCTGTTTCCAGTGCAGAGGGCTCGCAGGTGCATTGCTCATGTGTGTGTATGATGTGGGGGTTAACCCAGGGCGTCCTACCTCTGAGCTACAATCCCAGCCATATTTTATTTTATTTTATTTTATTTTATTTTATTTTATTTTATTTTGTTGTTGTTGTGGCACCGGGGATTGAGTCCAGAGGCGTTTTACCTCTGAGTTCAACCTAAACCTCTAAACCCCCAGTCCGGTTGTCAAGGCTGTCTTCAAACCTGTGATCCACCCGGCTCAGCCTCCCAGGTATTGGGATTACAAGCGTGCGCCACCACCCCCAGCTCCAGATTTTATTTTTTTTATTTTGAAAAAAGGTCTTGCTAAGTTGCTTAGGCTGGGTGTCATGTTTGGATTTAGAATGGCCCCCTAGCCCTCACAGAAACAAGGTAGCCATGTTGGAAGAAGGGCTTGGCTCCTCAGGAGGTATCCCTGGGGGTGTGGCGGGGATGCGATCAGGCTCTCTCCTCCCTTTGGTCTCTTGCTTCCGGCCACCGTGATGTGAGAGCAGAGCCTCTCTGTCTGTCTCTCTCTTTCTCTCTGTCTGTCTCTGTCTCTGTCTCTGTCTCTGTCTCTCTCCCTCCTGCCACATGCCCCGAGTCCCAGACCCTGGCCTCACCTAGATTGAACCCAGAACCTCTGAAGAACTAACTGTGCTCAGCTAGCCCTCCCTTCCTCTAAGTTGCCTGGTCATTCATTTGGGATTAAATCAGTCAGAAGGTGGCCTAAGCCAGAAATTGGTACTGGAGAAGTGGAATCACTTCTCTATCTAAGCCTGATCGTGTGCTTTGTGAGTCTTGGGAGTCGGAAGGGCCTGGCATGGCTATAAAATGGATGGTAGAGACCGTGCTCAGGAGATTTAGGAGGGGAAAGAGGAGCCCGTGGCAAAATGGAGTAAAAGTCACACATATTACATTCTGGGAAAACAAAAAACAAACAAACAAAAAAACTCGTGGGCATTTTGTCCATGTCCTGAAACTTGTGTGAGGCCGTCTTCAAAGGCGAGGGACTGATTGACCTGGCAGAGGAAGTCTCCAGACAGCAAAACCTCCACACTGCAGGGTGGCTCTTGATGCCTGGACTCAGCCAGTTGTAACTGCACTGTGGGGAGGAAGCAAAGCAGAGGCCTCCTGGGTTTGCAGGTTGGCCAGAAAGGCGCGTGCAGAGCCGGGGCCCGGAGAGATGGCATCGTGAGCGGAAGACGGCTGGGCGAGGCTGAATATTTTGCAAAGAAATGAATGTGGCCCTGGCAGTTCCAGCCCAACTGCAGAACCGAGGATAAAGGGCGCCCTGAGCCGCCAGGATTACGACCCTTAAAGCGGCACTGACCGGAGCGGCACAGGTACCTTTCCCACTGGCGGTCCATCTGTGATGCTGGCCTTGCTGGGGGGAAAAAAAGAGGTCATGGAAGCTTCATCCCAGATCTCAAAGGGAGGCCCGGGAGGCCGGACAGTGTGCAGTGGGGCCTGAGTCCCACCAGCAGGCCCAAACGCGGCAAATTGTGAAGGGTGTGGCTGAGGCCAAGCCGCCAAGGCCCTGGGAGATCACAGCTCACCGCCCGGCGCCCAGAGCCCAGCGGCGGCGCTGCGGGGGGCAGCGCTGGGCGCCGTACCGACCGTCCCGGCCCTTTCTCTGCGTCTTCTTCTTCCCTTTTAGAACACAGGTTTGCACTCAGTGCCACGGCACACCGCCTGCACGTAACTTGCTTTTTATTTGCATTTTGTCCTACAAGCTCGCAGTCAAGATTTTACCTTCAGGCTCAGGAGAGACTTTGGACCTGGCGTATTTAAGTGATGCTCTGAATTGTTGAGGCTACGGGAAGTCTTGGAGGTGGACTAAATTCACTTTGCTTGGTTGTTTTGTGTTTGAGGCGCAAGGGGGATGAGACTCAGGCTTCCTACCTCCAATCCATACCCCCCCAGGCCCTATTTTTTTTTTAATTTGGAAACAGAGTCTTACTAAGTGGCAGAGGGCCTCGCTAGGGCGCTGAGGCTGGCTGTGAACCCGTGGGCCTCCTGTTTCAGCCTCCCGAGTACTGGGATTCCAGGCTTGTGCCACCGCCTCCGGCTCTAAATGCATATTTTATTGTTAGGTGCCGTGAAGTCTAGGGGCCAGAGGCAGAGTGTAATGGTTTGTTTGGGATGTTCCTTCTGATAGAATCGAGGTAGCCACGCTGGAAGCCAGGTTTGGTGGCTAAGGGGGCGTCCCCGGGGCGCGTATGGGGTTCTCCTCTACTTACAGCCTCCAGGATGTGAGAGCAGGGCCTTCCTGCCTCCCCTTCCCACGCCTGGACTCTGAGTCCCAGGCTCTGGCCGTAGATGGACTGAGCCCCAAATCTCCAGAGGACTCTGAGCAGATAAACCTTCTTCCCTCTAAGCTGCGCGGTCATTTTTTATTGTATCCATCGGAATGTTGGCTAAGACGCTAAGACACTGACCTACACCCCTGGCGTGCGCGCGCGTGTGTGTGGCGTGTGTGTGTGTGTGTGTGTGTGTGCGCGCGCGCGTGCGCGCAGCACTAGGAATGGAACCCAGGGACATTCTACCTCCCAGCTATACCCCCAGCCCGATTTTTTTATTCTTTATTTTGAAACAGTTGCAGAGGGCCTCACTAAGTAGTAGCTGAGGCTGTCCTTAAACCACATCCTCCCTCCCGTCTCAGCCTCCCAAATGCTGGGATTATAAGCGTGCACCACCTGCCTGGCTTTATTTTTTTATTTTGAAACAGGGACTTGCTAGGATGTGGAGGCTGGCCTCACTAAGTTCTTACAGTTGGCCTTATACCTGTGGTCCTCCTATCTCGGCCTCCCAAATACTGGGATTACAGGCACGAGCCACCCCCAGGTACTGATGCAGTTCTGTCCAATCACCCTGGGCACCGCTCAGCTCGGCGCTGCCTGGCGTGGCTTCACCTCTGCACAGCATCGAGTGAAGGAGGAGCGTGGCCGCCTTCCTTGGGTTGGGTGACCCTGTGAGGACGAGGCCGGGAGCCCCCGGGGACCAGGCTGCAGCCTGCTGACTCCCTGCCGCCCCCTCAGTTCCTTACACGTTTCTCCCTAGTTCACACGCTCCCCGGGGAGCCACGCACAGAGCCCCTGGGCAGCCAGGGAGGCAAAGGGCTAATGAGGACAGAGAGCGAGGCGGCTGGCCTCGGGGAGGCGGCCGTCTCTCTGGCGTGCGACCTGGACTAGCGTCCTTCCCGAGACGGCCCCGCAGCGCCAACCCCAAAGGCCGCGGCCACCGATGTCCGTCCAAACCTACCGATGGATGCCCAACTCCCGGTGCACCCTGACCACGCGTGGCCCCCGGGGGAGGAGGAGACGCAGGACCAGATGCCCATCAGCGAGGGGCAGGAGGGGCAACACGGGGGGCTGGGGGGAGGAAACTGGCCAATCACGAGGCAGCAAACAGGTGTCACAGCGCAGTCACTCCCACGACCGTCCCTCACCGCGCGCTTCCACACAGCCAGGCCTGGCACGGCCGCCTCATGTCCCCGGAGCGACGAGGCCAGGCCGGACACCGGGCTGGGCCGGGACAGCACACTCCCTGGTCAGAGTTTGGGGTTAGAAGAGGAAACGGGCGTGGTGGCGCACGCTGGGGACCCCAGGACTTGGGAGGCTGACTCTGCCTCAAAGAATAAAAACGGGACTGGAGGTGTAGCTCAGAGGGACAATACGCCCCTGGGTTCCATCCCCAGTACCGCCAAAAAAAATTTTTTTAAATAAATAAATAAATAATGAATAAAGAATTCTCTTGGGGAGGGTGGAGGGAGGGGAGGGTCACGGGCAGAATATATACAAGGCCAGACACGGAGCGGGTGGAGGGCTCGGTTGACCTGGGTTCCAGGGACTGAGGCCCAGCTTCTGCTTGTCCTTGAGGTCCCTGAAATAACTCTGTTTTTTTTTTTTTGTTTTTTTAGTACTGGGGATGGAACCCAGAGGCATTCTACCTCCGCTCTACACCCCCAGCTCTATTTCTTATTCTTATTTTGAAACAAGGTCTCACTAAGTGGCAGAGGGCCTCACTAAGTAGCTGAGGCTGGCCTCAAACTTCGATCCTCCTGTCTCAGCCTCCCAAGTGCTGGGGTTACAAACAAGCGTGCCCACCACGCCTGGCTAAATCCTCCATTTTAACTTGTCACCTCAAGTCAGTTTCTGTTACATCGGCCAAAGATAAGAGGTGAAATAAGTAACTCAGAGGTGAAATGCCTTCAGTAATGAGGAAACAGAAGCCAGAGAGGTAAGGTAAGATAAGGAACTTGCTCCAGGTAGCCCAGCCGGAAAGGGGCAGAGCCAGGATTTGAACCCGGGCCCAGGGAGCTCTGGAGATGCGCCCCCGAGGATGGGGAGCCGCCCGCGGACCACCACTCCTCAGGGGCTGATTGTCTGCTCTGAGCCTGGGTGGCCCAGGCCCCGCTCCCGCCGCGGAGCCACTGCGGCCGCGCTCAGCCCGGCAGTACAGCCCCGAGCCTTGTCCGACGTCACCGGCTGGGATGGTACAGCCTCCCAACTCCAGGAGGACGCCTGGATGGTGCATTACAGGTCGGGAAACTGAGGCCGGCTGTCACACTGGCTTGGGACGCAGAGTCCAAGCCGGGCCCTAGATGGAGGTTCCCAGACCCTGGGCCCAGCTCTCTCCCTCCAGACCAGTTGCAGGCGTAGCACTTCCCCACACCGTGGTCTCTGCACTGGACCAACACGGAGGACGATGGGGAGCAGTGTCCACGGATCCTAGGAATGGTGTCGGGAATCGCAATAGCAGCCAGGCGGCATGGTGGCCACACCTGTAATCCCAGGACTTGGGAGGCTGAGACAGGAGGATCGAAGTTTGAGGCCAGCCTCAGCAACTTAGCAATAAACTTTGCAGGTTTATTGTTTCAAAATAAAATATAAACAGGGATAGAGCGTGTACCCCTGGGTTCAACCTCCAGTGTTCCCCTGCTACACACACACACACACACACACACACACACACACACACACAGCCGGGCGTGGTGGCGCACGCTTGTAATCCCAGCATTTGGGAGGCTGAGACGGGAGGATCGTGGTTCGCAGACAGCCTCGGCCCTTTGCAATTCAGTGAGACCCTGTTTCAAAATAAAGAATAAAAAAATCGGGCTGGGGGTGTAGCTCGGAGGTAGAGTGCCCTGGGTTCCATCCCAGCGCCACACACACTAAAAGAAATCCCACAAGCGGTCCTGTGGATGGAGTCAGGAGGACAGTCTGGTCAGTTCGGTGTCACCATGGACTGGGACTGTCGCCGTGAGCCCGGAGGATGAGCCAGGCACCTGTCCCGGGGGAGGGGCTTACTCATAAGTGCTCCCTTCCCTCATTTAGGTACCCATTTCCAACGGAGACAACCAGAGACCCAGAGGAAGCCGCGTCAGCCCTGTGGGTCAGGCAGACATCAGCTCCGCGGGGCCCCGGAGGTGGTTAGGAGAGCTGGGCGCGGGGCCCAGGCCGGCAGGATGGGGAGAGGCCTGGGGGCTCCGCTCCGCTCTGGGGGCTGCCTGGCCTCCTCAGCCCAGAGTGTCGGGGCGGGAGGGCCGAGGCCTGGCTTCCTTCCTGGGGGCCCGTGTGGGAGCCGAGGGCCACCCGCCCGCCCGGCCCCAGAGCCCGGGATCGCCACCCGCCTCCTGCCCCCGGCCCTCCCGCCTCAGCCACACCGGCAGCGCGGCGACTCTGGAAAGCGTTCCGCCTCCAGTGGGCCAAATCAGATTTGACTTATTAGGTTATTTCTGCCCTTTTCAAAAGAGCGTCACCACGCCTGGCAGGCTTCCTAATTGAATAATCGATCATGAAAGAACTTCTCTTAAAACAAAACAAAACACAAAAAAGTCCTGTGAGCCTCTCCTCTTCACAGAGAAAATTACCTGGCACACATCAAAGCCGCCGAATGAGTCACGGGGAGAAAGCTGCCCTCCGCCGCGGCGGGCAGGACGCTGTGCGGAAGAGCTGGGGTCCCCGGCAGCTGGCACCGGCAAGGGGCTGTGATGGACCCCTCCCGGGTGCTGCTTGCCCCAGTTTCCATAGTGGGGTTTGTGGTGGTGTGGGGTTAAGAATCAGAATGGGGTGGCATACATCTGTAATCCCCGGTCTTGGGAGGCTGAGACAGAAGGATTGCGGGTTCAAGGTTGGCCTCCTCAATTTAGCCAGGCCCTGTTTCAAATTCAAAGTTTTAGCTGGGTGTGGTGGCACATACTTATCATCCCAGTACTTGAGAGGCTGACACAGGAGGATGGCAGGTTCGCAGCCAGTCTCAGCTACTTAGTGAGGCCCTCTGCAACTCAGACCCTGTTTCAAAATAAAGAATAAAAAATAGGGCTGGGGGTAGCCGGGCGTGGTGGCGCACGCTTGTGATCCCAGCGCTTGGGAGGCTGAGACGGGAGGATTGGGTTCCCAGCCAGCCTCAGCTACTCAGTGAGGCACCTTGAAGCTTAGTAAGACCCTGTTTCAAAATAATGAAAAAAAAAATCGGGCTGGGGGTGTAGGTCAGAGGCCCGAGCCGCCACTGTTCCCCGGTTGGAGTCTCGTCTCCGCCCAGGACCGTCCAAGGTAGCGCTGAGCCTCGCTCGGGCCCTGTCGTGGGCTCCAGGGTCGCTCATGGCCAAGATGGGTCATATTCTCAACTAACCAAGTACTTAACCAACCCAGCAGCCTACCTGAGTCCCGCGTCCCAGGGAGCCCAGCCCGGGGAGGGCGGGCCCCCACTCTAAGCCTCCGAGAGGACAAAAGACCCCCGCTTTTCATCAGCATCAGCAGGGAGAGAAAGGCCTGTCCGTGGCACATAACGGCCTAATTTGTGCTGAAATTATCAGTAATTTGGGCCATGGAAGCTCGCGGCTGGTGAGTGTTTTTTTTTTTTCTTTTTTTTTCTGAACACAGGATGAAAAAGCGGCCTCCTGCTGCAGCTCTATTTTACTGTTTTTTGTTTTTTTTTCTTTGCAAGTGTCTATACCCGAGACCAGGTCCTTTCTCGAGCTTCGAGCCTGAACTCTCCCGCTGGGATCCAGAACTCGCGGGCCCTGTTCAGAGGGCGACGGGGATGGATGCGAGGAAGGGGCCTCCTGCCACGGCCCGGGGTCGCGTCTCTGCTCCGCCTATTTGCATTTTTATTTCCTTACTCTCTTCTCTGTTGGCCTTTAATATTCAAAAACATTAAAGGCAAATGGAGATTTATATCTGAATCTGCTTCGGCATCACCTAACCAGATTTGAGTTTCATTTGAAGCTATTAAAAACACATTTCAAGACAATCGGCCAGAATTAAGAAGAGGAGCCGAGAACATTCTAGAGAGTTGACCTTCTGACTGACGGCCAGCCCTCAGTGGACGGCGGCCCATCGCAGAGCGCACGGCTTTACTGAATACACAGCAGGGGTTCGGGGTGCTCAGGGCCTCAGGCCACCTGGGCGGCCCACACGTGACCCCATTCCTTACCTGGATCCAGCGGGCTCCAGAAGGCAAGGGTCAGCAGATGCCTCCTGCATGGGGCCACCGCGTGGACATGTCAGGCACTGCCCTCCGTCGCAACTATTCACCTCTCTCCTGGTCTTGTGCCTGAAGCCATAGGCAGCCTGGGAGTGAGTGAGCAGAGCGATGTTCCAATAAAACTTTATTTATAAAAGCAAGCAGTGGGCCAGGTAGTTTGAAGACACTGACTGGTGTACATTCACCGTAACGGTTGCTTCCTGGGCACCACTGGGAGGATCTCTGGCCTCTCTCCAGCCTCTGCCTCTGGGGGCCTCACCTGGCCTCCCCTAAACCGCGTCCCTGCGCTTCCTCCTGCTTGGCGGGCTCCCTCCTCCCCGACCTTGGTCCCCCTCAGGGTGGAAAAGAATTCCGAAGACAGACAGGCTTATTTGAGAAAACACATTCAAGGGAGGGACCCTGCTGGGTGTCCAGGCCCTTCTTTTGCTGGACACTTCCGCAAGGGGTGGGTCGGAAGGGGGGGTGAGGATGGTGTCTGCCTGGGAGCTCTGAGATGACGCAGGGACCTCGGGCGCGGTCATTCTGACTGTCACAGCCGGGCATGTCCTCGAGGTGCAACATGACAGGTGAAGCTTGGAGTCTGCGGTCAGAACACTCATTCCCGGCCCTGCAGCCTCCCCGCCCCCCCAAGCTAGGCAGCGCTGCCCGACTTTGCCCACCTGTGGAGTCGGGATCCCAGGGGCAGGCTGCCTCAGGGCCAGCCCGGGAGGGGTCAGCGGCCCCTGCTTTGGGAGAGAGACCTGTGGGTCCAGGGCAGAGGGCAGCTGAGTGTGCTCGGAGAACCCTCGAGGGCCTGGGCTCCTGATGGCTGGCGTCCTGGCTGCTCACCCAGGCACTCCTCGGCCGGCAGAGGGGCCCCCGGCCCAGGCACGGTTTGCCCAGCTGCAGAAACCCGAGCGCCTCTGCGCCCCACTCCCCAAATATGCTCCTCCAATATGGTTTGGAGCAAGACTGCAGCAGAGACAAGCAAGGTGACCTGGGCGCGGGCCCCAGGGACGTGGCGGGCGCTGCGAGCCTCCGCCAAGCACCTGGCGCTTGCTCCTGGGTGTGTGTGGGCCTGATGTGTCCCCGGGGGTGCGAGGGTGAGAGGGGCTCATCTGCCAGGAGGGCAGGGGACAGGGCCCCATGGGGCTTCGCGTCCTCACAGGCCCAGGGCCCGCGCCGGCTCCACCTGGCTGGGCAGAGGGGGCTCCAGCCCCGTGTTTCTGTCCGTTTCAGAGAAACGACGTGGGCTTTCTCCTTCTCGTCTGTGGGTTCTAGAAGCCTCGTTTGGAGCACAATTTGGCCCCGTCTGGTTCTCCCAGAGGGACGTCTCCTGCCAGGCTGGGGGGACGCAGGGGCACGGGGTCCCTGACTCTGCTGTCCTTCTCGGTCAGGCCCGGCAGCTGCGGGAGGCAGAGCCTCCTCACCAGGATGCCCGTGGAAGCTGGAGTCCTCCCTGGGGCCAGTGAGCACCTGCGCCATCACGCCCTCTGAGCGCAGCCCCAGCCTGGGAGAAGCTCTCGGGGGCCCTGGGCATGAGGGAGCAGGAAGCCAGGCGCGCCACGCCTGGAATCCCAGTACTTAGGGGGCAGAGACAGGAGGATCGCAAGTTCAGGGCCAGCCTCGGCATCTTAGGGAGCTCCTCCGAGCTTAGCAAGACCCTGTTTCAAGCTACAACAAGAAAAAGTGCTGGGAGTGTAGCCCGGTGCTCTGTGTCCTGCCCCCCACCCCCATAAAAAGGTGCACGCTCCTAGGGGACAGGTGTCAGAGACGCAGAATCCCATGGGAGCTCCAGGGCCACCGTCCATGGCCTGGGAATGGCGCTGGGGAACGAACGTGAAGGTTGGCGCAATCCAGCACCCAGAGGTGCTCCGGACTGAAACGGAGCGCCAGGCGGGGCACAGCAGGGTGGCATGGAGGGGTGCTTCTGGAGGGCCCTCGCTGCAGCCCGGGGCTGCCATCCAGGCCGGCAGCGTGTGCTGGGTACGTGTGAGCCCCAGCCAGCAGGACGGGGCTTTGGCGCCTGGGTTGGGCGCCGGTGTGTGGGTGCCCGCCTCCAGCGGGGCCCTGACTGTGGCCCGGGTGCTGAGGGCTGGGGAGGGCCGGGGGGGGGGTGCAGCCATAGGAGAAGAGCCCAGCCGTCTGCTTGGGCTGTCGCTGGGGCTGCCCCCTCTCCTGAGCGCCACGGGCGAGCCGGTTAGAGCTCCGGCTACGAGGCCCTTTTGGACAGCCTTCCTTAATGGGCTTAATGTCTCCGCTGAACTCTAATGCGGGTAATTTTCTCTCCCATGCATAGATTTCAGGAAAAAAAAAAAGCGCACAATGGCCCCAGTGCACTTTAGCAGAGAAAATAAAATAGTAGAAAAATAATAGTAGAAATTACTGCGCGCCTTCCCTCGCCTTTATTTATTTATTTATTATTATTTTAATCTGTGCGCTTCCTGTCCTCCTCGGCTCTCCCAAATCTCTAACGATGTAGGAGGTCGTGATTAATTTCTGGGCGGCACAGCCTTTTGGAAACCTGCCCCACCCCCATACTCAGGGACCAGCCTCTGGTGGTAATTAACGTAATGTCATCCTGGGTCCAAATTGCTTGTGCTAATGAGGCTAATTGACAGCAGCGAGCATTAGCCGTGATTAGTCAGACGCTCAGTAACCTCGCTGTGGCCTGAGTTTCTACAGGCGGGGGCGGGGGCACATCTGTTTGCAGCCGCTGTCCGTTCTCAGCCCTCGGACCCTTGGCTGCACATTGCTTGAAAAAGGATGTACTATTTTCTGGTTTTTTGTTTGTTTGTTTGTTTGTTTGAAAGATGAGAACAGACAGCCTTTCATGGGGCTTGCGGTTTTTAGTTTTTGGTGCTGGAGATTGACTCCAGAAGCGTTCTACTCCTATGCTACTCCTAGCCCTACTTTATTTTTTATTTGGAAACAGGGTCTCACTAAGTTGCTGAGGCTAGCCTCGAACCAGAGGTCCTCCCATCTCAGCCTCCCATGTACTGGATTACAGGCATGCATCAACAGGCTCCTTTTTAAAATAAAGAGGGCCGGCCGCGCACACTCGGAGTGGTGTTTAGCAACGTGAACAATCCTGGATCTAGGGATGGGCCAGGCTCGGGGTTTGGAGGAAGCATCCATACAAGAAGCATGGCAACAGGGACAGAAAGGTCCAAGCAGCCAACGCCCTTTAAAAATAAGTAAAACTAGCCGGCGTGGTGCACGCTCGTCATCCCAGCATCGGGAGGCTGAGACCGGAGGACCGCGGCTCGCGGCCAGCCTCAGCTACTTAGCGAGGCCCTCTGCAACTCAGCGAGACCCGGTTTCAAAATAAAGAATAAAAAATAGGGCAGGGGGTGTAGCTCGGAGGTGGAATGCCCCTGGGCTCCATCCGGGTGTGACTCAGAGGTAGAATACCCCTGGGTTCACTCTCCAGTAGGAAGGAAAGGAAGGACAGAGGGAAAGATGGAAGGATGGACGGACTGGGATAAACACTTAAGTCCGTAACAATTTTTTCCCTCAGGTTTATTTAGCCTAACGAAAATATAGCATGCAAAGTATGTAGTGACGGCCACTGACTCTCATTACTCCAAGATTCAAGAGCTCTTAAAGACCCCAGGCCCGGTGCTCGCAGACGCCCTCCCCGCGGTTTCTTCCGCTCCCCGCTGGCCCGTCCACCTGTCCTTACTGTACCCCACGTGAGCGGCCTGAGGCCTCTGCGCTCACCCCCTGCTCCCGCCAGCAAGGACCGCCGCAGGCCTGTTGGCTCTGGTTGCCTCTAGCTATTTTGGCACTAGGGATTGCGCCCCGGCATCCTACCTCCAAGCTGCAGCCCAGCCCTTCCCATTTATCTTGAAACAAGATCTCACTAGGTCACTGGGGCTGACCTCGAACCCGCGATCCTCCTGTCGCCTCCTCCCGAGTTTGGGGGTGACAGGTGTGCGTGCTGCACTGGGCTCATTCTTTGATGACTGTGTTCTCTGTCCTTTCTAGAAAACGGCACTTGATCTCAGAGCATCCGTGACATGGTGAAGGGGACCGAGCAGGTGCTAGGGCTGCCGTCCTCATCGCGCTGGGATTTATTATTTACTTATTTATTGTGGCACCAGGGATGGAACCCGGGGGCATTCTACCTCCAAGCTACACCCCTGGCCCTATTTTATTTTATTTATTTTTGCCATACTGGTGGTGGGGGGTTGAACCCAGAGGCATTCTACCACCGGCCTACACCCCTAGTCCGATTTTTATTCTTTATTTTGAAACAAGGTCTCACTAGGTTGCGGAGGGCCTCACCAAGCAGCTGGCCACAAACCTACCCTCCTGCTGTCTCAGCCTCCCGGGGCCTGAGGTTATAAGCAGGCTCCGCCATGCTCAGCCTGCCGAGTTGTGGCATTTATTCCTCTGTCGGATCTCTTCTTTTTCTGGTCCTGGCAATTAAGGGCTAAGAGTCCTCAGATGCTTCAGCCCCCCCCCCCGCCCCCCAGGCACAGCCCCATCCTGCCAGCTCGAGCGCGCACGGAGCAGCGCCACTTTACACACGGCTCTGGACTCTACCTGCGCCTGCACAGCGGCTCCTCGGATGAGAAGATGCTTTGAATTTCAGTGACCTTATTTTTCCTTCCTTCCTTCCTCTCCTCCTCCTCTTCCCCTTTACCTTCTCCTCCTTCTTTTGTGATAGTGGGATGGAACCCAGGGTATTCTGCCTCCAAACGACACCCTCAGGCATTAATTAATTAATTAATTAATTTACGGCACTGGGAATGGAACCCAGGGATATTCTACCTCTGAGCTACACCTCCAGCCCTATTTTTTGTGGGTCTGGGGATGGAACCCAGGGGCATTCGACCTCCAAGCTACACCCCCTGCCCTATTTTTTATTCTTTTTACTTTGAAACCGGGTCTCACTGAGTTGCAGAGGGCCTCACTAAGTAGCTGAGGCTGTCCGCGAACCGCGATCCTTCAGTCTCAGCCTCCCGAATGCTGGGATGACAAGCGTGCGCCGCCACGCCCGGCTCTTATTCTTTATTTTGAAACAGGGTCTCACTAGTTGCAGAGGGCCTCACTAAGTAGCTGAGGCTGTCCTCAAACCACAATCCTCCTGTCTCAGCCTCCCAAATGCTGGAATTACAAGCGGGCGCCATCACACCCGGCTTTTATGTTTTGAAACTGGGTCTCACTAAATTGTGGGGGCCGGCCTTGAACCTACCATCCCCCCAGCTCATCCCCCAGGCACTGGGATAACAGGCGCGCGCCACTTCAGTGACGTCGTTCGTTTCTAAGGGTTCCTACTGGTCCTCTCTGTCTGCCGCGCTGCCTGTGCCCCGTCGCTTGCTGGAGTCTGGGCATCTGGGCAGACCCCTCTTCATTTCAGCATGCCTCCAGTAGCATTTTTCAGACTACACGATTCCTTCCACCTGAGGCGGGTCCTCACGATTGAGCTGGATGCTTCAGTGGGATCCGCTCCAGAAGTCTGGCCGGTTTGGGAATGTCCGCTTGCCAGCTCTTCAGAGCAGCCCACAGCGCTCCCGCTCCCACCTTCCCCGTCCCAATGGTCTAATGATGGGCACCCCCGCCTCCGCGGCCCTTTGACACTTCCGTGGCGGCCCTCCGTGTGGGCCAGATGGAGTCTGGAGCCGGGGAGGCTGGCCGGGTGCTGGCCTCCACCGCTGTAAAGGCAGCGGTTATTGGGTCCCTTCTGCCTGCAGGGGGGCGAGGCCGCGGGACCCCGCCCTGCTCTCCAGCGCCCACGCCTGTCGGCCGCCGTCCTCTGCGTCCAGCGCTGTCTCCTGCGTCCTCTGTGACACCACGGATCATTTCTCCAGACTGTCTAATCTGCTGAGTTTATCTTGTCTGTCGAGGGGGCCGCCCGCGTGGCCCAGACGTTCAGATCATTCTCTTTAAAAGCTGCATAAAACTCCCTGGCACCCAGCGCTGCCCGCCGCGGGCATTTGTCTTGTGGCAGAGCTGCCACCCACGCCCGGCTCGAGCAGCCTCAGACACCAGCGCCCGCATCGCTGAGATGTTAGAAGTTGTTTTAGAATACTATGCTTGGAAATACAACGCACTAATAAAAATATATAAAAAAGAATGTCATGCTTGGTTTCCCCCCCAGTATTTTCAGCTTTTTATCCTTATTCCCCCTCCCTCCTCTCTCTTTCTGGCAGCGGGGATTGAACTTAAGGGCTCTGTCTCCAAGCTACACCCCTAGCCCTTTTTATTTTGAAACAGGGTGTCACCAAGTTGCTGAGGCCTTGAACCTGCAATCATCCCGGCTCAGCCTCCCAAGCACTGGGATTACAGGGCTGGGGGTGTAGCTCAGTGGTAGAACGCCCCCATCATCCCCAGCACCAACCAAAAAGAAAAGGAAAAAGTGTTTCTTCCTAACACTTCTGAGATAGTTGCAGCTTCCACTTTACGGCAAGAATTGTCAAGGAAAGTTTATACACTCCCAGATGACTTGGGCCACTTTAAAATAATAAAAGATCAATTTTAATGAGTTTATGTACAGTAAAGCTAACTTGATTGTCATAGTCAGAACCACGCTCCCAGAGATGGCCACGCCTCCATCCTCCCCTCCTTTCTGTCCCTCAGACTTTGCTTCGCATTTCTTGTTTTGCAGTACTGGGGATCCAGTCCAGCCATGGCGTGCTGGCTAGTGCTTCACGCCAACCACCCTCTTTATTTCTTGCAGCACTGGGGATGGGACCCAGGGATATTGTGCCTCCGAGCTACACCTCCAGCCCTATTTCTTGTCTCTTGAATTTTTGAAACAGGGCCTCACTGAGCTGCAAAGGACCTAAGTAGCTGAGGCTGTTTGCAAACTGCGATCCTCCGGGCACAGCCTCCTGAATGCTGGGATTATCAGCGTGCGCCACCATGTCTGTTTTTTAAAAGTCAGGAATCATTTGACTTTGAATCTATGAACTTCTTACCCTCGTCTTCGCCTGACAGAAGCGCAGCTGGGGCAGAGGGCGTGCGCGGGGCCCCCACACGAGTGCTGCTGGTGGCCTGCGCCGCAGGGCCTAGCTGTGGAACCTGTGGGTTCCGTGTGTTTGCGCAAAGCCCAGGTCTAGGTGTGCAGAGGAATGTGCTGGGCCAGGACACGTTCAGAGGAACACCAAGGCCAGCACTGCAGGGCAGAGGAAGGGTGGGAAACAGGGCGCTCTGACCCAGCTCATTTTAAAGTCAGGCCTCTAACCCCAGTACTAGGAAGGCTGGAGCAGAGATCACAGGTTTGAAGGCTGGCATCAGCAACTTTGGAAGACCGTTTCAAAATTTAGAAAAATGTTGGGTGTGGGGGCACATGCTTGTAATCCCTGCGCTTGGGAGGCTGAGACAGGAGGATCGCACAGGTTCAAAGCCAGCCTCAGCTACTTAGTGAGGCTCTCAGCAACCTAGTGAGACCCTGTTTCCAAATGAAGTATAGGTCTGGAGTGTAGCCCAGAGGTAGAAAGCCCCTGGGTGCCATCCCAGTACCCCCCCCCCCAAATAAATACAAGTAAATAGAAGATAAATCATGGCAGACACTGAGCAAGTGAACCACGAGGGTTACGTGAAGGTCCGGGGGCCAGACCAGCCGAGGGAGGGACTGGTGCACCGGGAAAGGGAGCAGCTGGGGGAAGGGAGGGCCGAGGCAGGAGCTCCAGGTGGCTCTGTCTCAGCAACATGGCGCTGGTGAGCGTGTGCAGGGGCTGGACCCCCCACGACCCGCTTCCCACAACCCGGCTTCTCCAGCAGAGGGCGGGCAGCAGGCAGCTCACTATAGCCCACACCGTTGGGTTAGTAAAGGCCACACAAGGTACAAGAGACCCTTAGAAACAGAAACACAGGCTTTATTTTTGTTTTTAACACAGTATTGTATCGTAGACATCTGCTAATCTTGCAACTCATATGGCCGATACACAGACGCGACAGGAGGCGTGGACCGGCGGCGGCCTCCGCCCGCCAGCCTCCCAGCCTCCCGGCCACCCGACACGAGAAGCCCCCGGGCCCTCCCCAGCGGTGGGTGGCGCGGAGCGACAGGCGTTACCTTGGGCGGGCGGAGAAGCTAAGTCAACCGAGGCCTGGGGCCGCGCCAGCCACCGCGAGGCCGAGCCCCGGCGTGGCCGGCGAGGAGAGTGCGCCGTCCACCAGCAGCCCGGGTCCAGGGCCATACACGCCAGCGTCCCTGAGATAAGCAAAGCGCCCGGGCTCCAGTCGCTTCTGAGAGGCTCTCCCACACAAGGTGCGAGCGCCAGCCCGGCCCAGCCCTGGCCGCCGGCCGCCCTCTCCTCCACTGTCCTCGGCTGCCAGGTGACCTGGGGGTCTGCGCTCCCTAAACGCAAAGTAAATAAGGAGTAAGGCATCGGACATTTGATTCTTTTATTTCCATATGCAATGTAATGTTGAGGCACGCTGCTTGGGATGCTGTTTCTAAAAAATTCGTTGGCCATTTTCAGAATATCCTTTTGGTTTTAAATACTGGTCAGGAAAAACAAATGATGTAAAAATACGTGAATAATTTTCTATTACAGAAATGAAAAACTGATCTGCATCTGAAAGTGCAAAGGTGAAGTGATCTGACCCCTGCACCAGACGATATGGCAATATACAATATATTGCTTCAGCTGTTGGAGAAGGCTGTGATGTATTTTATATTGACATAGAAAATTATAAATTACATTGAATTAGTATCCATAATCACTATATATATACACAAACCAGTCCTAAAAAAAATACACTGGTTTAGGATTTACGAGTGAAAACCTCACAAGGTGCAGTGAGACGAGTGACGTGTGCAGGCGCCGGATCTGACCTCTGCTCTGAACACTAGCCTGGAAAACGAGCGCGCGCCGACTCCATCAGCAGCGCGAGCGTTTTCAACGGACTTGCCTAACGGGACTCGGGTTAGACGCAGGTTGCTCTGACTCGGTCACTGGTGATGCTTGTTAACAAGGTAAATTTTGGTGAGTGGGTTAAGAGGCAGATGAGCTACCAAAACAAAACAGAAACAAAAACAAAACCCCCAAAACCCAAAGCACAGCCACGTACACTCCAGATGGGCTAGTGTCTCGCCTGCAGGAGGGATCGTTTCAAGAAAACAAGACTCGAACAGAACATATGGCTTTACAGTAACAACCTATCAACTAAGCCGTAGCAATAAATACCTCATCTCTACCAATAGACTGACATTTTTTGATCCGTTTTAAACGATACAGAAAACAATTACCAATTGAAAACTGGTTATAAAAAGAACACCAAATATTTCTTATTCAAAATCACTTTTGTAAGTTAGAACAACCAAGATTGACACTTAAGAGGGCGTCTCAATTCTACAACTCCTCGCCAGCCTGGAAGAAACTGAATTCAGAATTTGTACAAGGTGAATTTGTAGGAAATCTGCCCGATACTTTGGTCACACTAATAATCGTCAAAGTTCTGTTTCAAATACAATAGATCTGTGTGTTCGCTTTTATAAAACTATTCTTACAGCCGTGGTAACTACAGGAATGACTACTATCATCACACGGGCAGCGAGGTTTTGTTTCACAGCCGCCCAATATTTAGAACAATACAATATAAACATACGCAAAAATTCTTGGTATCTGTCAATGTGCAATATCTTTACACTTCTGAATCTCTCTGTACAGTGTCTTAGAATCTAGAATATAAAGATTGCTGGTCCTGATTCCTCGCAGAGTGCAGCAGTGATGGCGTGGCGGCTCCAGACGAGCTCCGGAGCCAGGCGCGGCCGCGGTCCTCGGTCGGCAGCAGCGGGCGTCCTCATCATACGGGGCCGTTGACCGACGCATCGCCCGGGGCGCCTGGCTGCTCCGGCCTACGGAGTAAGAGACAGACAGCTGAGCGCCGCACGCAGGGAGGGAGCGCTGAGCGAGGCTGGGCCCCAGGAAGGGAGCGTCTATAAGCAAGGGCTAGAGCGGGGCTGCGGGGAGGGCGCCCTCCCAGGGTCTCGGGAATGAGCGCGCGCACGCACGTGCACACGGCAGGTGCATTAAACTGCAGCCCCAGTCTGCATGATACTCGACCATTTCTCCTACAAAAAGTGTGTGTCTCAGAGGAAAATCCACATAGAATTTCACTTGAAGAACAGGGCTTGCTACTGGGAAGAAGAAAATCATAAAAGAACAAGGTTGGGGCGGGGGGTTGTGAAGAGACAAACCGGAGGGCAAAGCAGTGCGTGTGGACGACGTTCCCACAAAGCGCGCGTCAAGTCAAGCACCGGGAGGAAGGAAGAGGAGGCAGGAGAGCGCATGCGTGAAGCAGTGACGAAACACACACGTTCTCCTCTTCTGCCAAATAATCTGAACACATAGAACATTCTCCAAGGCTTCACTACAATTTTATAAAGTAGACTTTGCAAAGGATGCTTAGAGTTGCAGCTGGGACATATAACAAGTGTGTGTGTGTGTGTGTGTGTGTGTGTGTGTGTGTGTGCGCGCGCGTTAGTTTCTAGAAATTGACCCTAGGGGGTATTCTGCCTTCAAGCTATACGCCCAGCCTTATTTTACTTTTTATTTTGCAACAGCGTCTCGGTAAGTTGCTGAGGCTGGTCTTGGACCTGTGGCCCTCCTGACTCACCCTTCCAAGTGCCGTACCACACGCCCTCGGCTAATACCTGCTAGATGCAGGTGAGGAAGGCGCCAGCTTCACACAAGGTGAGAGTCTCCCCTGCTTGCAGTCACTGTGTCTCCAAGTATCAGAGACAGAGCAAGCCAACGTCCGAGAACCGGGCACAGGTACTTCCTTCATCACTCCCAGGCTGTTTCTTTTTGCTTTCTTGTTTTTTGTTGTATGACTGGGGACTGGACTTGGGGACACTCTGCTGCTGAGCTACACCCCCAGTCTTTTTTTTTTTTTTTGGTGGTACTGGAGGTGGAACCCAGGGGCTTTCTATCTCTGGGCCATACTTCCAGACCTATTTTTCTATTTTATGTGGAAACAGGGTCTCACTAAGTTGCTGAGAGCTGAGGCCGGCTTCGAACCTGCGCGATCCTCCTGTCTCGGCCTCCCAAGCGCAGGGATGACAAGCGTGCCCGCCGCGCCCGGCTTTTTTTTTTTTTTTTGCGGTACTTGGAATGAAACTCAAGAGGCACTGTACCTCCGAGCTACACTCCCAGCCGCCCTATTTTTTAGTAGTCTTTTTATTTTTGAAACAGAGTCTCACTGAGTTGCGGAGGGCCTAAGTAGCTGAGGCTGTCTGCGATCCTCCGGTCTCAGCCTCCTGAATGCTGGGATTACAAGCCTGCACCTCCACACCTGGCTTCCCCAGCCCTTTTTAATTTTTCATTTTGAGGCAAGGGCTCGCTAAGTTGCTCAGGCTGGCCTCGAACCTGCAACCCTGCCTCAGTCTCCAAAGTCACTGAGATGATAGGTGTGCACCACGGGCTCCACTGCACGGGGCTGAGTTACAGCCTGCAGGCGCCTGCTTCCTGGCCAGCACAGAGCAGGCCTGACACGGCGGAGGGAGCACGGGGCAGCACGCCCCCACCTCACTCGCGGCCTCCCGATAGGCGGGAGGCGTCGCAGCCGCCCGCTCGCCCACGTGCCAGCTCTGATGCGACCTGCTCGGAGCCCTCCAGCTTCCTCCCAAGTGCCCTTGGTGCCCTGGGCTACATGGGGTCCTGCGCCTGTCACCCTGCTCTGTGCCGAGTGGAAGGACAAATGCGGAGCCCAGGAAGTGCCGTCTTCTTTCACTGGGTGCCCCCACCTCTTCACGCCAGCTGCTACCAGCCAGAGAGAAAAGCAAGGGGTTCTCTTAAGGAACAAGTCTCCACTCCAGAGAGCCAGGAAGCAACCCAGCCTCCTACGTCTCGGGTGTCAGGGGAACAAGAGAATTTTCCGAGGCAGCCGGGTCAGAGCCGGGTTAACCTGCCTCCCAGGGAGCCCTCCACACAAAGGTGGAAATTCAGGAGACGACCCCAGGAAACAGACCTACAAAGGACCACAAAAGTGCACTGAAAACCCCAGGAGAGAAGGGTCCCTCAAGCTCTCAGAAGCCGGGGCTGGACCAATCAATCACCTGTGTGTGCTGGAGGGTCACCCTGCCTTTCCTCCCAAAGCCCTTGCTGGAGTCAACATGCTCAAGTTCTCAATTTTATAAGCAAACGAACTTTTAAATCACAAAAATAAACTTTTCATTTGGCTAGAATTTCTGCTCACTTTGCCATGAACACAGAGGTTTCCGACCAGCCAGTGGAGCGGGCCCCCTGCTGGCCCCGGCAGGTGGAGCACGGAACGCCTAGAAGGCTCAGGGTCGTCGGCCAGGGAAAGTATGACTTCTCTGAAACTGCTTTAAAGGTCACTTTATTCCTTATGGAAGGAATATACAATCTTAGATATATATACTGAGTCAGAAAGTGAACTCGGGGAGGTGCTGAACAAAGTTCCCGTGGCGCAGGGGCACGTCCTCATTCATCTTCCGGCGTGAGCTCCGGGGCGATCCGCGGCCACCTGGCTCTACCTGCGAGGCCGTGCGCACGGGCAGAGGCTTTGGCTTGGCCTATCCCTTCAGACCACTGGCTCAGTCTAAGCAAAAGGTGACTAGAAAGAAAACATCACATTCCAAGTCACACGGCTTTGGCAGGAGGACTTTTCACACTTAAGAGCATTATTTGTTGGGGGTGGGGAGACCATAGGGACTGGCTTAAGGCAGGGCCGAGAGCCTCAGTCGAGCTTCCCGGGCACAGCCATGGAAACGCACCAGGGCCTGCTTGTGGCAGACAGTGGGTGGCTTCACAGGCCACCGAGGACTTGGGCTCTGACTGCACCCTCGGCTTAGCGCCGTGCAAGAGCGGCAGGCGTGCGGGCCTGCAAGCCTCCCTGCCCATTACGCTCTCACGGGCCTGCAAGCCTCCCTGCCCATTACGTTCTCACGGGCCTGCAAGCCTCCCTGCCCATTACGCTCTCACGGGCCTGCAAGCCTCCCTGCCCATTACGTTCTCACGGGCCTGCAAGCCTCCCTGCCCATTACGTTCTCACGGGCCTGCAAGCCTCCCTGCCCATTACGTTCTCACGGGCCAGCAAGCCGACTGCAGCTGGAGCCAGGCAGTCACGGCTTCTGGGGAAGGGGCCGAGTGGTGTTTCTAAGCTCTGGGGGTGGGGGGTCAGAGATTACTGTCAGGACTGAGAAAATGCCACGGGCCTGGGCACAGCAGCAAAGGCCCCAGGCCCCAGCCCCAGGGCCAACGCCCTCCCCAACTCCCAGGAGAAAGCAGGCGAGCCAGCGTGCCCTCGTTACCTCTGCTCAGGACTGCTGCTGGGGGCCCGGGGGGCCGTGCACTTGGCCTCCGCGGGCTCAGGGCTCTCCTCCGCGTCTTTACAAGCAGCATCTTGAGAGGTAGACAGTTTTCCTTCCTCACTGTGGAGAGAGAGGACAGGCACATCACACCACGGGCACGACCTCCAGGCACCAGAGGAGGAGGGCACATGCAGATGGCGCTGACATCATGGCCGCCATGGAGGAGCCCGGGGCGGAGCATGCGCGGGGAGGCACACGGGGCACGGAGTGACTGGGGAACCACGAAGGAAAGGGCCACACACAGTGGGAGCCAGAGAGGGGCGATGTAATGTAGCCGGTGTCTGATAAAGAGCCGCCCGCATTACCGTACATACCGGTAGGATTTCAACACTCTGAAGCCAAGTGCGCAAAACAGAAAAAGAAATGTAAAGAGTTTCAGAATACTCCTAGAAATGAGGGGTGGGGGCTAAGTCCACGACTGCGCTTTGGCAGGACCGCAGGGCCGGTGAAGGAGTCAAGGGGACCTGTTTGGAGGAACGAGCCTTAGTTCAGAGGCCTTGTGCTCACGGGCGGGCCGAGCCCACCAGCGCAGCCACCAGGACGGAGCCTTCAGAGCGCCAGCTGGGCGTGGTCAGGACGCGGGGCCCAGGCCTGAACTCCAGTTACTTGGGAGGCAGGCGGGGGCAGGGTGGCAAGCGTGGAGGCCAGCGCAGGCAATTCAGGGGAGACCCTTTCTCAAGACGTGGAAAGGGATGGCTGGAGCTCAGTCATGCGCCCCTGGCTTCCATCCCTAACGCCATCGAACAAAACAGAACACAAAGACCACGAGGAAAGGCAGGGACGACAAGAGCTGAGCAGGCGGCCCTGGCCCGGGCCCGGCCTCTGGGGCGGCGGCCTGCGGGGCACACGCCTCCCCGCACGCGCAAGGGCTGGCAGGCGGGCTCCTGCCGCTCCCTCTGGGCCGCCACCTCACACAGCGGCTCTGGCTCGCGAGCCCAGGCCTGCCCTGGGTTGGCTTACGACACACCGAACCTTAGGGTGATTTCTCAGGTGGCTTCCGAAGGGCGTTGATGCGTTCTACGTAGGGAAATGAACTCAACCTAATGACCTGGTGCTAATCTGAATCACCCGGTCATCACCTCCTCTTCTCTGCTGTGCTGGGGATGAAGTGCAGGGCCTCATGTGCGCTAAGCACCCGCTCCCCGCTGAGCACACCCAGTCCTCTCCACTCCTTCTCACACTCCTCTCTCCGCTCTTTGCCCCTCTCTGCTCCTCGTGCTCATCGTCTCAGTCCTCGTCACGTGGACAGCGCCGCGCCTTCTCATAGTCACGCAGCTGGCCCCGGGTCCTGCAGCTTTGCACCTCTCTCCTGCATTTCTGCTCTTGCCAGTGTGGTGCGGCGTCCACTGTGCGCGCCCCGCTGCCTGGCTTGCCTCGGAGCTGCCCTAGGTCCAGGCGCGGGCCCAGGCGCGATGCAGGACACTGTTCAAGGCCCAGGAGGCCTGGGGCATTTCCCAGGGCTCTACAAACAAGAGCGGGGAGGCTTTCGACAAAGAAACCTCACCACTAACCAGAATGGCCCGTCTGCCTCCCCACTGCAGACCACTGGGGCCCCGCTACGACCCACCTCTCTCCCTTCTTCTGGTCTAGTGAGAAGTATAAAGCGGTTATGTTGTTACCACATCTCTCTGCTCTGACCAGTGACTTCTGGGCTCTTTGTGTGTGGGGCACTGGGATTGAACCCCGGGGCCATCTACCTCTGACCCCAGCTTTTTTTTTTTTTTTTTTTTTTTTTGTGGTACTAGGGGTGGAACCCAGGGGCTTTTCTACCTCTGGGCTACACTCCCAGACCTATTTTTATATATCATTTGGAAACAAGGTCTCACTAAGTTGCTGAGAGCCTCACTAAGTAGCTGAGGCTGGCTTCGAACCTGTGCGATCCTGTCTCCGCCTCCCAAGCGCTGGGATGACAAGTGTGCGCCACCACGCCCGGCTCTACCCCAGATCTTTACTTTGAAACAGGGTGTAAGTTGCTGAGGCTGGCCTCAAACCTGTGATCCTCCAGTCTTGGCTTGGGATTTACAAGCACTGAAATTTACAGGTGTGCGCCATCACGCCCCACCATGTCCACTTTCTGATTCTGGTTCTCTTTTCCTATTGGCTTACAGGAGTCTGTGAACGTCACACGGCAGCACCTGGTTGGCTCAGGTAGTGTACACCTTCCCATTGGCCACCTGCCTCTCTTGTGTCTAGAGCACTTCCACCCACAGGAGCCCGCGCCGCTGGCGTGACCGTGTCTGCGTTCCAGCCTGTGCTCTTCTGGTAGCTCCCGCGAGGCGCTGTGTCTCTGCTTCCTTACCCAAGTGGGGATGGCACCCATTCTGTCTTGTGGGTTCCCAATAAAACAGGCTGCTGCACCCGAAGGGCTTAGACAGCAGGGCCCGGCACACGGAAGTGTGGCCAAGCTCCCTACCTTCTCACCCTGGACTGGAGGCCCGGCTGGACAGACGCTGCCTGGGCCTCTTCCCCTTAAGTCTCTCACCGTGCTCCCTGCCTTGTGCGCACGCTAACGCTGCACTGTTTAAGAACTGTGAGCAGCTGGCTAACGTCTGGCAGCAGCGCTAAACTTAACCATCCCTTCTGATTATCTAAGCAACTTGAGGAACTGGTTTTTCCAACTAAATCTTTTTTTTTTTTGTGGTACTAGGGGTGGAACCCAGAGGCTTTCTACCTCTGGGCTATACTCCCAGACCTATTTTATACTTTATTTGGAAACAGGGTCTCACTGAGTTGCTGAGAGCCTCATTAAGTAGCTGAGGCTGGCTTCGAACCTGCGCGATCCTCCTGTCTCAGCCTCCCAAGCACTGGGATTACAAGCGTGCGCCACCATGCCCGGCTCCAACTAAATCTAAGAGTATACTTATCAGGTTTCTTCTAAAGAACCCAGTGATGCTGTGACCAGGCCTGCATTAAACTTCAAGGCCGATGCAATGGTGGCCAATGCCCCTGTGGCGCTAAGTGGACCCACAGCAGCATGGACTGCCTCCACTAGGCCCGATCACCTCTCATGTTTTCTCTACGGAGATCTGGGTGAAGGCAGGCTGCTGTCTGAAGGCCAAGTGATACATAAATAAGACCGACAGACGTGTTTGTGAACGGGGGAGATGGCACCGGGGCTTGAATCTGGCACATTCTATCTCTAAGCTATACCCCTGGACCTATGGTTTCATAGATTTTTTTTCCCCTGGTGGTACTGGGGATGGAACCCAGGGGCATTCTACCGCTGAGCTGCACCCCTAACCCTATTTTGTATTCTTTATTTTGAAACAGGGTCTCACTAAATTGCAGAGGACCTCACTAAGTAGCAGAGGCTGGCTGCAAACCTGCGATCCAACTGTCTCAGATTCCCAAGCACTGGGACTATAGGGGTGAGCCACCATAACTGGCTTGAATAGGATTTTGCTAAGTTGTAAGGCTGGCTTGAACCTCTGATCCTCCTGTCTCAGTCTCCTTAATTTTTTTTAAAGCCTTTTTGGTTCACTTGTCTGTAAACTGGTTTGCTAAGAGTTTCAATCCAATATACAGAAACTACACAGATTTTCTGATCTTGAACTATCCTTACATTCCATGATAAACGGCAACTGGTCATTATGGGTAATCTGGATTCCGCCAGTGAATACCTTACGTACAACTTCTGCACTTAGTTCTTTGTAAGGAAAACGAGATGATCAATCTGTTCTGGAGCAATGACCTCACTAGACTGAGGAGTGTGAGAACACGGCACATCCAGGCGCTGCTGGAACCTTGGGGCACACTCCGATACGGCTCGCACCCCGGCTTCTCCCACTGGCGGGCGTGCCTGCATCCTCTGTCTGCCTCTAAACACCGAGGCCATCCTTTCTTCTTGATCTAAGTCAGGCTCGGCCTATATCCTGGCTACTGATCCTTTGGTAGCTATGGCTTTTCATGTCAGTGTGTCTTGAAATAGTAGAAATTTAATAAATTTACCAATGTTTTATGGTAAAACATGGCTTACCCACAAGATTCTCTCCTCTGCTGTCTTCTGAAGTTGCGCACTTAATGGATAACTGTTATTATTAGCACGTCCTTCCTCACCGAGCCGGCGGTCTCTCCACCACCAGATGGAGGGCGATCGCCAGATACGTCTCCCAAACAATAGCTGCACTAAAAGGTTCTGATGTCTAAAGCCTCCCTTTTTTTCTTCAAAATGATCTTGGTCCTTCTTGGACAATTCTGGTCTTTATAAATATCACAATTTCCACGAAGCTCTCATTACTGTTTAATCTGTTGAGAAGTGCCAAGGATGTATTTCCACTAATAAGCACAGCAAATCTCTCAAATCTCTCTCTTATATTTAGGTCTTCCAGTAGTTTTAAATTATCTTCCTGCTGGGCATGGTGGCACATGCTTATAATCTCAGCATTTGGGAGGCTGAGACCGGAGAATCGCGGTTTGTGGACAGCCTCTGCTACTTAGTGAGGCCCTTCGCAACTCAGTGAGGCCCTGTTCCAAAAAATATAAAGACTAAAACATAGGGCTGGGGGTGGAGCTTGGAGGTAGAATGCCCCTGGGTTCCATCCCTAGTACCCCCCACCGCCAAAATTTTCCCATTAAAGCTTCCTTCCTCCCTCCCTCCCTCCCTCCCTCCTTCCTTTCGTCCTGGGGATTGAACAAAGGTCCCACTGCTTGTTTCTTGCCTGTAAAGGGAGAATGTTCCAATGTTCCACTGTTAAGAATAATCACCGCGTGTGACACCAGCATGTACTCTCATAACGAGGCAATACAGCCTCGGTCATGACTTAAGAACACAGCGTTGGACCTGGTTTAGCAGCGCCTAACTGCCGTTGATTACAAACGCCCACTCACTCCTCTCACGGTGTTTGTTTCGTGGCGAGCTCACCGCGGGCTGGGATGCGTCTGTCAGTGGCCCCTGAAAGGCTGTGTGGGGTGCTCTGAGCACTGGCTTAACTAGAGTCCATAAAAGTCTCAACAGATTGTGTTTTACTCTCTCCGTTTTAAATTTCTATATTTTCTTTTTGGATCCATGAGTTTAAAAGCAAGTTGCAGCCAGCCGTGGTGGTGAACACTTATAATCCAGTACTGAGGCTGAGACAAGAGGATCGTAGGTAGGTTCACAGCCAGCCTCGTGTACTGAAGCCCTCTGCAACTTAGTGTGACCCTGCTTCAAAATAAAAAATAAAATAGGACTGGGGGTGTGGCTCAGAGGTAGGAGCCCCTGGGTCCAATTCTCAGGGTACTGCAAAAGGGAAATAAAAAAAACAAACCCAGTTTTTTTTTAGGTTGTCACTTTGCTACTGAATTGCGGTGTGCACATCATATGTGGAGACAGTGACGACCTGCACGACACTGACCTCGATGGGCGACGCTCTGTAGCCTCCGCACAGATCAGTCTCCTCCATGGGCTCACATGCGCCAATTCTCCTGTTTCTGTCATAGTCTCCTACACGCGCGCTCGCGCTCGCTTGCTCGCTCCCTCTCTCCCTCTCCCTCTCCCTCTCGCCCCGGTTACCTCCTGAACACCGTGCTCTCTCTCTCTCTCCCTCTCTCTCCCCCCCTCCCCCCTCGCCCCGGTCACCTCCTGAACACCGCGGTCTCCGTTCTGGCGTCCACAGTGAGGCTGAGCGTCTCCTTCACGCCACCGTTCATCACGGTCTCGGTCACCTTGTCCGTGCCCTCCGCGTCCTCCTCTCCATCTGAACTGGCTTCCATGGCCACGCCGCCTGGTGCTGCAAGAGCAGGAGGGTCACGCACGCCACACCCACACCGAGCCGCCAGCCTCCTGCTGGCCCGGGCCGTCTCTACTGCCTCGAGACGACAGGGCAAGGGCCCGCCTGCCACTGCCTGGCCAAGTTCCTGAGGGGCACCAGCTACTTAAAAATGCCAGTGGAGCCGGGCGCGGTGGCGCACACAGGAGGCTGAGGCAGGAGGCTCAGAGCGTCAAGGTCGGCCCAGCAGCTCAACAAGATCCTGCTGCAAAAACAAAACATACAAAAACAGGGCTATGGGTGCCGTGGGTGCAGCTCAGAGCTGCACGCCCTTGGCCCCGGCCTGCTGCCTCCCCAGCACGGGGTTCCCGGGGCCTCCTCATTATCGCCTTCTGGGGTCAGCGTGCACCTCCCCTCAGCTTTCTCCTGGCAGACCTGGCTGCTCCCGACCACCCCAGTCAGCAGCGCAGAGCAGAGGACAGAGCTACCAACTCTAGCCTTCACCTGTTCGTTTTCCCAGGTGGATCCTAGGTGGGCTTTTTTGTGGCACCGAGTATTAACCCCAGGGCATTCTACCCCTGAGATATAATCTCCTACCCCTATTTTATTTTTTAGTTTGAAACAGGGTCTCATAAAGTTGCTGAGGACGGGCTTGAGCCTGAGAGCCTCTTGTTTCAGCCTCCAAGTAGGATCCCAGGCGTCGGCCCCACACTGGCTGGCCCTTCTCTTTACACTGTCGCCTTCTTGCGCTGCGATGCTAGCTCCTCTCTGCTCTGTGATAGGAAACCGTACGTTATGTCGCTTGCGCTCCTGCGCTGACAGCAGACTGCCTGGACGGAGCCTCGGCCTTCGACCCCTTCCAACTGTATCGCCCGCCGAGCAAGGGCCCTAGTCTGTGCCTCACTGTCCTTCCCCATAAAATGGCAATCAGTGAGGCTCCTTACAGACTGCTGGGGCAAAGTGCGCCCACTCCACAGGCTCCAGGGAACGGCGGGGTGGCTGCCAGTGCCATTTCTTCCCCTTGCATCTGCCTCTGGTGCCCTCTACCCACACCCTCAGGCTCCTGGCCTCGTCCCCTCTTTGTGGCTCCTGCCCCCCACACCCGTCCCGCTCCCTGTCGCAATCCTCCACCCACACCCCGCCTCCCCAAACCCTAGTCACCAGGTTGAAAGCAAACAGTTCAAAAGTCTGCAATGGAAGCTGGGCATGTGGCACACACCTGGAACCCCAGTACCCAGGAGGCTGAGACAGGAGGCCCGCGGTTCGCAGCCAGCATCGGCAGTGTAGGGAGGCTCTCAACAATCTAAGGCTGCTTCCCACCAAAAAACAAGAAGTGCTGGGGGAGAGGGTAAAGCTGGGAGGTAGAATGCCCTGGGTTGAATCCTCAGTGTCACACACACACACACACACACACACACACACACACACACACACACACACACACAGCCTGTAATCCCAGTGACTTGAGGCAGGATCATTGCAAGTTTGAGGCCAGCTGGGCAACCTAGCGAGACTGTCTCAAAATAAAATAAAAATTTAAAATAGGATTGGGAATGTAGCTCAGTGGTAGAATGCTCGTCTACCATGTGGGAAGCCATGGTAGCACACACTTGTAATCCCAGCATTCGGGGGGCTGAGACAGGAGGATCGCGGTTCACGGCCAGTCTCAGCTACTTAGTGAGGCCCTCTGCAACTCAGCGAGATCCTATTTCGAAATAAAGAATAAAAAAAAGAGCTGGGAGTGTAGCTCAGAGGTAGAATGCCCCTGGGTTCTATCTCCAATACCAAAAACAAAAAAAAGGTGAGCAGGGCTGGGTGTGGGATGCACACCTGTGATCCCAGTACTTGGGAGGCTGACACAGGAGGATTGAGGTGCGAGGCCAGCCTCAGTAAGTAATAAGACTCTTAGCAACCTGGCCACACCCTCTTACAAAATAAGAAAATAAAACAGGTCCTAGAGTGTGGTTTGGAGGCAGAATGCCCCAGAATCAATCCCGAGCACCACTCTAAAACAAAAAGAGGTGAGAAGAAAACGAACAGCCTCCCAGCTTGAAAGAGCCAAATACCGCCCCGTGCTGAGCACCGCTCGCCCCAGGCCAGTGTGGCTCTGCCCGCCCGGCCGCTGCGGCTCCTGGGCCTCGGTCTCCTCATCCGCACGTGGAGGGGACGGAAGACTCAGGCCTCTCACTTGCTCGAGCAGCGCGCCAGCGTGCCAGAACAGCCTGCTCACTACTCTCCCTGCGTGGCCCTTCTCTGTCTACAGCCCAGCCTCGGAGTGAGGCCTGGTTCCCGAGCCGCTACGTGCTCACCCTCTGGCTGCGGCGCCAGGGCGGCGGCGCTGGGAGTCAGGGGGTCCACGGCTTCGGTGCTGGTTTCCATTTCCACTGGAGAATTACTCCTTAAAGAATCTTTTGTGCTTTCAGAAAAAGAGAAAAGTCACAGATTAGCAGTAGCAAATGACCCTCAGTGACCTCAGTGTACACACACACACACACACCCCTTTGGAGAGTAAGTATGGTTTCTACGGGGTGACCTTGGCAACCGTGTGGGAGTGGAGCACTGCAGGCTCCGGGGCTCGGGGATGTGCAGAGCAGGAAGGCGGGATGACTCTTCCAAGCCAGGGCCACAGGCGAGCTGCCCAGGGACCCGGAGCAGGCTCAGAAGCCGCTCACCCGCATGGTCCCCGGGTCCCAGGGCCTGGGCGGCAGGCACACTATGTGATATCAACTGTCCCTACTGGGTCGAATATCACCAAAGCCCTGACTTGCCCTGCGCCACGCTGCCTGGAGCCAGTGGCCTTCTCAGCAGACTGCTGGATTGTGAGAATATGGACCACCAGCGACGGAGCCAGCCCACACGCCCAGTGCATGCAGGCTGAGCAGAAGCAAGTTACTTCACTCTCGAGTAGCCCACGGCTCTATCCACCAGGCAGGAAGAGGCAGGAGGGAAGCCTGGCCGTGCTGCTCTGGACAGAGCTGACGAGGTAGCACTGTGGAGACGTTTCTCAGAAGCCTCACTAGTGCCTCCGAGGGCTCGATGCTGTTTCAGAGTCAGTCTATTTAACACTGAAGTCTTTCAGATGGGGTGGTAGAGACTGGCTTTTTGTGGTAGACAAAACATTAGCAAATCAAACTGAATTTAATGAGATGAAATTTATGGTTAGTACCCAAATGCTGATCATATTATTCGGAAAAATTATGAAATTAAAGGTTTCTGTCATCCAGAATGATACAAATAGCAAGACTGACAGCCGTACCTGTCGCCGCTCTTAATTCACAGCACCGGCCGGTTCCTGTCAGCTAGTGAAGTCAGGGTGGTTTTGCATTTTGTGCAACACCCCATAGGAAGGCACCACCAGGAGCGCATCCCATGTCCTCAGCGTGCCTGGGCTCTGAGGCGCCACAGGGCCGACATCTCCCCCTGCCCTGTGGACGCCGCGGGGCCACCCTCCAGGTGACTGTGGAGGAGCTTCCCCTTCCCAGCTCCTTGTGGGAGAGGACGGTGACCATTTTGCTTCTGACCCAGAGTTGTGTCAATACCTCTCCGTGGTGGTTTTCAATCTTGTTTAAGAGCCAAGTTATGGTGAAGACGCCTTTTGTGGCGAGCCCTCCCACTCCCAGGGTCCCATGGGAAGGCTTCGACAGCACACACACGCTCACCTCAGTGATGACGTGAACTCTGAAAAAGAGGCCCAGCCTGTCTCTTTAGTCGGCATCGGCTCCTCGGTGCTCCACACGTCAGACCCCACTGTGTCTAGCGTAGTGCCGTGGGTGGTCTCCATTGGGACGTCAAAATTGGCTGACCAGCTGGGTGCTAAAACGAGGAAAGGAATTTCATGTGGAGAGTATCTCACTAGGCTTAACACAGATCTTTTCTATGCTGGACGTGGTACCCAGTGCAAGCCATTTCCAGCTTCTCTGGAAATGGAGGCAGAGGGATCACTTGAGCAAGTGGGTTGAAGCCAGCCTGGGCCATGCAGGGACACACTGTCTCCCAGAAAGAAGTTTTCCAAAGAGAAAAATGTTTTTTAAACCAGGTTAGCAACAGCAATGAATGAGCCGGTGAGCGGCAAGGACTAGGAGGTGAGAAGCAGGCAGACACACCCGGGCAACAGGCCACGCCCACGCCATTCCAGATCTTTCCACCTGTTGGTTCCACTTGTAAGAAGCTTTTCCCAAAAGAAATACTATGCAGGGAAAAAAATTACATATAAAGTATGTCATAACACTAATTCCTAAGTTTTGACAAATATCCCCAAATATTTGGGGAAGTTAGGTAAAGGGTAGTGGGGACTTCCTGTGCCGTCTCTGTAGCTTTCTATAAATCTCAAGTATTCCAAAATTGAAGGTTTCTTTGGAAAAGAACGGCTCGTCAACAGTCAGAGGCCGGAAGCCCAACGCGCCGTAGTCAGGACGGGCAGCTCCTTGCTCCTGCGGGCAGCTCTCGAGGCCGGCGCACGTGGCGCTGGGGTGGGACTGGGCATTCTACTCCGAGCAAACAGGTTCTTGCTACGTTGATGTGAGCCTCACCGAGTTGCTGAGGCTGGCTTCAAACCTATGACCCTCCCGGACAGCCTCCCAAGGACTGCGGGCACAGGCGTGTGCCGTCGTGCTCACTCACAGGGCCCTTTCTCTCGCAGGCACCTCCCTCTGGCTGTTAGAAAGGAAAGCTACGGAATCGGCCGTCTACCTGGGGGCTTCCCCGGGCACGAATGACCGAGGAGGCCTGTGGCCAACAGGAACGGGCTGGTTTAGAGGCAGGCCCGCCTGTGAGTGGGAGCAAGCTGAACTTCTCAGTTCCTTCCTCCTCTGCTCAGCTAAAAACGGCCGGCACAGCAAAGGCCTGTCAGCGTCTACTCCATGCACCGTCTTTCAGTCTGCACAGACGTGGCAGGGCTCTACCGACGGCAAGGGCCAACACCTGACCGTTTGAAAAGCTCACCTAAAGCTCAGAAAAGTGGACCTGACAGGCACCTTGCCTGCTCGTCCCACATGAAGTTCTGGAGTCATTCCGGGAGTGCGTGTTTCAGTGAACTGTAACTCCATCAGGCTACACGAGCAGGCCTTCTCCAGGCCAGCTCCCCAGAGCCGGCCTAGCAGAAACACTGAATGAACTTTAATGACACTGTGCTAGTGAACCAAGCCAATCAGAGTGACAGATGCTGTCCAACCCTCCTGAAATGAATTCCCAAGAGTAGTCAAGTTCTTATTCTCAGAAAGCAGGGTGGTGGGTACCGTGAAGTGAAAACAGGGTCAACGAGGAGTTGCTTAGTGGCACCAAGTTTCAGTCTGGGTGGATTACAAAGTTCTAGTGAGCCAGGCCTGGTGGCGCACGCTTGTAACCTCAGCATTCAGGAGGCCGAGACAGGAGGGTAGCAGTTCTCTGACAGCCTCAGCTACTTAGTGAGGCCCTTTGCAATTCAGTGAGACCCTGTTTCAAAATAAAGAATAAAAGATAGGGCTGGGGGTGTAGTTTGGAGGTAGAATGGCCCTGGGTTCAGTCCCCAGTATCTCTCTCTCTCTCTCACACACACACACACACACACACACACACACACACACACACACACACACAAGACAAAAGAAAAAGTCGTAGGGATGTACAAGACCTGCTGGCCGCCCGGGCCTGAAGGAGCCGTCCCTTCTGGAGAGGGACGGTGCAGGGACACTGCACTGTCCTTCCAAGCCCTCATCTTCTCATGTGTGATCAGCTTGCTGGTCCCTGGCATGGGGCTTCGGGTCCAGCTTCACACCGCTGCCATGTGCCTGCCAGCTCTCTCGGGGCCCTACAGCCTGCAGCTGCGGGTGCTGCTTGCGGGCAGCGTTCTCGCCCGTCCCTCCTGGTCTCAGGTGGGTTGCTGCCTTCCGTGGATCGACCTGTCCCTCAGAGGCACCACTCCCTGACCCTCCAGCACAGGCCTGTGGGGCCGCCTCTCTGTTCCCGCCCGGGACGGATGAGAGTGTCTGGCTGGGGCAGAGTGCAGGCTCACCCAAGACGGGGTGGCGCAGCAGCCCCCCTCTTCTCTGGGGCCAGAAGACAGCTAAGTCTTTTCTATCAAGGGTTAGCTTAACTTCATGTCATTCTATTGGGAGAGCTACTACTGGAACCCTGTACAAGTTCCTGTTTCTTGAAAGCTGCAAACATCAACCCTTCTCGACATTCTATTCTAGATGAATTAGCCAACTGAATAAAACTGAAGCCGCACGCCCACCAAAGAAGTACAGTGCAGAATCTGCATTGGCGACGAGAACTGGGTGGGCTTCAAGCTCAGCGCGCCTGCTTACCCGACGCCCTGACACGCCCTTTTTAAAAAAGCGAAGGTTTGCCTTGCTGAGCGACTAGAGTGCGCGTTTCCATGCCCATCTGCACTTTCCGCATCTGGCCCCAGCTTTCCTATATGCTACATGCAGGGATTTGCTGGAAGGCTGCTGAGGGCACGCCCAGCTCTCGGGCCTCACCACGGCCGGGGACATTCAGGCCCTCTTGGCAGCAAGAAACGCATCAGGTTTAGGAAAAGCCCACTATCAACCCGTGAGGGGGGGGGGAGAGAGAGAGAGAGAGAGAGAATGTGTGTGTGTGTGTGTGTGTGTGTGTGTGTGTGTGTGTGTGTGTTGTTGAGGATTGAACCCAGGGCATTCTATCTACCTCAGAGTTTACACCTCAACCCGTGAGGGGAGAGAGAGAGTGTGTGTGTGTGTGTGTGTGTGTGTGTGTGTGTGTGTGTGTGTGGTGTTGAGGATTGAACCCAGGGCATTCTACCTCAGAGTTTACACCTCCAGCCCAATTTTGAAACAAGGTCTCACCGAGTTGCGGATGGCCTAAGTAGTTGAGGCTGGCTGAGACTCAGATCTTCTCAGCCTCCCAAATGCTGGGATCACAACCATGTACCAAAACACCTGACTTAGGGGAGAATTTCATATGAAGATTCTTCGGAACTTTTACAGGTTAGTACTGCCTTTTTTTTTTTTTTTGCAGTACTGGGGATGGAACCCAGGGACATTCTAACTAACTCCAAGCTACACCTTCAGCCCTTTTTTTCTTTATTTTGAAACAGGGTCTCACTGAGTTGCAAAGGGCCTCACTAAGTAGCTGAGGCTGGCTGCAAACCACGATCCTCCTGTTTCAGCCTCCCAAACGCTGGGATTCCAAGTGTGTGCCACCACGCCCGGCTTAGCGCTGCTTTTAAAGTCCAGCCAACCCAAGTCTTCTTGGTAGGCAGCAGGGCACATGCATGGGCTTGGCTGAACAAGTCCTGGGGCTACAGGCCTCCTAAACAGCACGAATAGCCTATTCAGAACCATCTCGCCTCCAGGTCACTCGCTCAGTCTCACTCCACTCATGCTTCACAAGCCGCATTTCCTAACTGAGGTTTGGTCTTGCCCTTCTGCGTCCGCATGGGTCCCTGAGCCATGAAGCCTTCCGGGGTGCAGGCCCTCAGCCAGAGGCACCCAGGCGAGGCTCACAGCTTTCCTCAAAGCCCAGCGTGCTCCTTCCCGAGGCCCAGGCATGGAGCCGTCCACTTCCAGGGGTTCACAACCCATGTGCTCCAATGCACGATTCCTTCAGCAGCTGCCTCAGACACTGTAAACAACTCTTGTCTATTTTTCAAAATACCAATTTTTTCCCCTTCAGTGCTGGGGATAGAGTGCAGGGGCAATTCTACCTCCGAGCTCCACCCCCAGCCCTATTTTTATTCTTTATTTGGAAACAACACAGTCTCACTGAGTTGCAAAGGGCCTAAGTAGCAGCTGAGGCTGTCCGCAATTAGCGATCCTCCCGTCTCAGCCTCCCGAATGCCAAAATACCACTGTTAACAACTGCAGTAAACTAGTAAGACCAAGGCAACTCACGCTCGTTCAGGTCCACCTCCATCTTATCTTCTGTACTGGCACTACTAGATTCAAACAAGTCCTGCTTTGCGCCATCTTCCTCTTCAGAGTCTGTGCTTTCTTCACTGTCTGTACTCCCCGAACTACAAAAAGAGAAAAAGGACTGAAGTATGTAATGCTGTTCTCATCAGCCAAACCCAGAAAAGAAAAAAGTCCCATCAAAAATCATCAAACTCAACATGAAGCCACGTCACACTTTGACGGTAACACCCTGCCCACGCACCACTTGGCTGAGACACGGGAGGTCTCCAGGCGCGCGCCGAGCCTCATGCTGAACCTGTGCCTGCCCCACCACTGGGATCTGCCGGAAGGAGACCACAATCTAGACGGCTGCTTTCTAGAAGGCGCGCAGCGGACCATCTTGTATCTTGAATATCTTTTCACATTTTCCAGCATTTTCAAAAATGGGAGCCAGGTGTGGTAAGTGCACGCCTATGACCCCAGTACTTGAGAGGTTAAGACAGGAGGACTTCAAGTTCAAAGCCAGCGAGGCTCTCAACAACTTAGTGAGACCCTGCTTCCAAACTAAAAAATAAAATTGATCTGGAGGTATAGCTCAGAGGTAAAATGCCCCTGGGTTCAATTCCCAATACCATCACCACCAAAAAGGGAGCTGGGCCAGGCGTGGTGGCACACGGAGGATCGCGCTGGTTCGAAGCCAGCCTTGATGGTTTAAGAGACCCTGTTTCCAAATAAAAATATAAAACAGGTCTGGGAGTGTAGCCCGGGGGTAGAAGGGTTTTTCCAGGAACCCCAGTACCACCAAGAAAAAGAGAAAAAAAGGGGTGGGTGGGTGGGGGCGGGAGCTTGGGAGGTGACACAGGACTGTAGAGTTGATGACAGCCTCAGCAACTTAGCAGTACTGGAATTACAACCATGTACCACTATACCCAGCTTGTCTTATAGAGCAGGAGGATGGATGAGGGCTCACTGGAGTGCTTTCCCCACTGATAGGAGGATGGATGAGGGCTCACTGGAGTGCTTTCTCCACTGATAGGAGGATGGATGAGGGATCACTGAGTGCTTTCTCCACTGATAGGAGGATGGATGAGGGCTCACTGGAGTGCTTTCTCCACTGATAGGAGGATGGATGAGGGCTCACTGAGTGCTTTCTCCACTGATAGGAGGATGGATGAGGGCTCACTGGAGTGCTTTCTCCACTCAACTGCCTCTGCACCACGTAGAACAGCCAGCTGTCTACCGAGGATGGGCTCTCCATCTGCCCCAAGACCTTATTCCCTATCTTCTTAAAAATATCACTGATCAAAATGGAATTAAATTAGTAATCGGTGACAAAAAGGTCTCTGGGAAATTCTCAAGTAACACCTCGATCCTCCTATTTCGGCCTCCCAAGTCCTGGATTATAGACCTGTGCCACCACCCCTGAATTTGTGTGGGGGGTGGTTTTCTTGTGTGTGTGTGTTGGGGCGGGGGGCTACTGGGGATGGAACCCTGGGCATTCTACCTCTGAGCAATACCCCAGCCTTATTTTTTATTCTTTATTTGAAAACAGGGTCTCACTGAGTTGCAAAGGGCCTCACTAAGTAGCTGCTGAGGCTGTCTGGGAACCGCGATCCTGTGTCAGCCTGCGGGGATGAGAAGCGTGCGTGGCCACCTCACCCGGCCACCGTACACCTTTCCTCTGTCATCATCCTGAGCTCCTTCTGAGTACTAAGGTCCACCTCCCCAGAATACTGCCTGGCCTCCTATCTGGTTCCCTGCGCTCTCTACATGTGTCCGCCATGGATGGACTGCGTTTCCTTATCGATGGGGGAGCCAGTCGACTCTCAGAGAACAGGCAACAGCCACCCAGTTCACGCAACATGAGATATGGTGAAGAATCAGACAAGTATGGCTAGGTCTTTTCTTTAAAAAGTCACCAGGAAGCCGGGTGTGGTAGCGCACGCTTGCAATCCCAGCATTCGGGAGGCTGAGACCTGAGGATCGCAGTTCATGGATAGCCTCAGCTACTTAGTGAGGCCCTCTGCAACTCAGTGAGACTTGGTTTCAAAAATAAAGAGTAAAAAATAGGGCAGGGGTGTAGCTTGGAGGTCGAATGGCCCTGGGTTCCATCTCCAAGCCCACAAAAAGTAAATAAATAAATAAAATAAAAAGTCATCAGGAATTGCCAGGCGTGGTGGCGCACGCTTGTATTCCCCACGCTTGTAATCTTAAGCCGTGCTGGCTTAGGAGACCCTATTTAAAAAAAAAAAGAATAAATAAAGGTCTGGGAGTGTAGCCTGGAGGTAGAAGGATTTCTAGGAATTCCAATACCATCAAAATAAATAAATAAATAAATATATGTAAATAAATATATAAGCCGGGCGTGGTGGTGCACGCTTGTAATCCCAGCACTTGGGAGGCTGAGACAGGAGGATCGCACAGGTTCGAAACCAGCCCCAGCTACTTAGTGAGGTCTCAGCAACTTAGCGAGACCCTGTTTCCAAATAAATTATAAAATAGGGCTGAGGCTGTAGCCCAGAGGTAGAAAGCCCCTGGGTTTCACCCCCAGTACCACCAAAAGTAAATAAATAAACAAATAAATAAATATTTAGTCATAGCATGTTTATAATACATTATAATTATATATTTATATAAAATATATTATAAAATATATTATAACACATTTATATTTATATATTAAATAAGTAAATAAATATATAAAATAGGTGTCTAGGAGTATAGCCCAGAGGTAGAAGGGTTTCCAGGAGCCCCAGTACCACCAAAAAAAAAGTCACCAGGAAGATGTCTGGCTCCTGCTTGGCCTTTACGGACGTGATAAACAAGCAGAAGATTAGCAGGGCAGAAAGTGAGTCAAAGCCTCTCGGTCTAAGCGCCCTGCTAAGCGGTTACCAGTCCCAGCCTACGTGCCAGCTTTGCTCGCTGAAGCCATTGCTAGGCCTCTGTACCTGCGGCAGTAAGCATTCTTTTTTTTGTGTGGTGCCAGGGATGGAACCCAGGGGCATTCTACCTTCCAGCTACACCCCATCCCTATTTTTTTAGTCTTTTTATTTTTAAAACAGGGCCTCACCAAGTTGCGGAGACCCTCGCTAAGTAGCTGAGGCTGTCTGCAAACTGTGATCCTGTCTCAGCCTCCCCAGTGCTGGGATGACAAGCTGCGCCCGCGCCAGGCTTGGCAGTATGAGTCCTTAAGAGGTGATAGGAAGCTGGGCGTGGTGGCGCATGCCTATAATCCCAGGATTTGGGAGGCTTAGACAGAAGGGTTGAAGGTTGAAGGCCAGCCTCCACAACTTAGTAAAGCCCTTGTCAACTTTAGTGAGACCCTATTTCCAAATAAAAAATAAAGCAGCGCTGGGGACGTAGCATGGAAGTAGAAAGGACCTATGTTCAAAACCCAGCACATAAAACAAAACAAAACCAAACCATAGGATGTAACTGCCAAGATGCAGGGAGGAGCGACTTTCCAGTGCTCATCTAGCGGGAAGGGGCTGGGCCACGGGGCAGGCTCTGCTGCTCACTGCGATCCCTTTTGTTCCCCTTGAAAATCTCACCCATGTGAAAACATCACTTGTTAGAATGAGACTCGTCCTTGACTCTCACCCCTCTCGTAGCTATGAAGGTCTTAATAAGACCGACACAGCAAGAACCGTGTGCAGATGCGTCATCTATTTAAATTCTAAGAGTGACAAAACATGACTGAGCTGGGCGTGCTCACACACGCCAGTCACCCAGCATTCCAGAGGCTGAGATCGGAGGATCGCGGTTTGTGAACAGCCTCAGCTACTAAGCGAGGCCCTTCGCAACTGAGTGAGACCCTGTTTCAAAAACTGAAAGAATAAGCCGGGCGTGGTGGCGCACTCTTGTAATCCCCGCACTTGGGAGGAGGAGACAGGAGGATCGTACAGGTTCTTTAGGCCCTGATTCCAAATAAAAAAGTACAAAAATAGGTCTGGGAGTGTAGCCCGGAAGTAGAAGGGTTTCCAGGAACCTCAGTGCCACCACCACCAAAACAAAAGAACAAAAAAATAAGTGAGGCTGGGGGTGTCGCTCAGAGTTAGAATGCCCATGGGTTCCACCCCCAGTACTGCAATCAATCAATCAATCAATCAATCAATCAATCATAATGGCTGGCTTAACCCAGAGGGTATCGTCTGGCAAGATCCTGCCTTTCAGGCAGACTAACTGCTAGGAACAATGAGGTGATCTATAGCTCAGCTGCTGTTACCCCGTCACGTATCTCGTCAAAGGCACTGTGTATATATTTGTAATCCGGAACTGGGGAGGTTGAGAAAGGAGGAGTGTAGGTTGGAGAACACCACCTCAGCAATTTAGCGAGATTCTTTGAAACCTATTGACACCCCGTTTCTAAAAACAACAAATATAAAGGGCTAAGGATATAGCTCAGAGGTAGAATGTCCTTGGGTTTAATCCCCAGTACTCAAAACAAAACAAAAAACGAAAGGCTTCGTCAACATCTATCAGCCTTCCTTCCCGCTCAGAAGAGGCTGGGCCGCCACATTTCAGACAATGTCTGAACACTTGCTGCTTGATTGCACGCTACAGACAGGAGAAGCGGTGCCACCTACTGCAGTGCCCAAGGATGTTCTGATCGTGACAGGAGCCCTGGTCTCTGGGTTACACACGACTGGTGATGATTCAGTGTGTGTCTCATGATAACCATCTGCTTGACAGTTTGCCTGTAATTACGACTACAAAAAACCCTCTTTCACCTGGATCTCCTCTGAGATTCTGGCGTGAATGCAATGTGCTTTTCCTCCCAGATATCCTCCTCGTCAGAGCCACCATCATCAAACTGCTGTATTCTTTCCTTACAACATGCTTCAAATAGGGCAATATTTCCCTGAATAAAAACAAGAGGAAAAGACAAAACAAGTTTAGTCAAGTTATTTTCTCCCAAAGCTTACCAACATGAATTGCATTTTCCCATTTGTTTGAAAAAAAAAAGTGCCAACCACATCACTTTAAAATATAAGTGGCCAGGCCCAGCTACACACGCCCATGATCCTGGTACTTAGGCTGAGACGGGAGGATGGCAGGTTCTGGGACACTGCGTGGTAACATAGCAAGACATAAGCATCTAATGTGAGCTTCTGTGTGAGTAGCACGAAGTTTCCCCTAAAAATGACTGGGTTCAAAGCTAGGTTTGAGGGCCTGAGTCATTCTTCTCACCAATTCCCTCTCCCTGGCCGAGCGCCGATTTAATCAAGAGCTTCCTCTCCGCCCGTGATGGAGGCCCAGGCCGCGAGTGCTGCTGCGCGGCGGGGCCGCAGGGATCCGCCTCTCCACCTCAGCAAGCAAACTGCAAATCAAGACTGCCTGACCCGCTGGCGCAGCTGCCTGGGGGTCTCCAGAGAAGCCGTGTAGGAGGCCAGCCCCAAGGAAGCCCAAGCCTCTCTGCTGGCAACTCACACTGCGTCACAAAGGACGATGGCCGTGCTCACTGGTCACATCTCAAACCAGGGCGGCAAACTCAGACCCGCGGGCCAGGCAGCCACAGGAGTGGGTGGCAAGAGGCGCCGCCCAGGTGCCGGCTCTGTCCAGGCAGCCCCACTCCTCCTCCCGCCTGCCCGCCCTCACAGGAACGCTCATACTTACACTTTCGTACTTACACTTTCGTTTGTATTGAGAGTGAAGTTGATGTCTGAAACCCGATCAAAAGAAACACTGTAAGCAAAATATAAGTATAAGATGTGTTACTGCCTATGTGCCCTACAAACAGTACTCATTACATTTTCTAAATTTAAACATTTACATTACATTAAAATCTTGAGTACAAACAGACAGGACGGCCCTGTGTTAAATGATGCCGGTTCCCTTGGTGTTAAGAAAGGTATACACGACGGAGGTGGGGTGGAGCTGTGGGGCCTGAGCCTCCAAGTGCCCGAAAGCACTCGGGAGCTGGACTTTCATGGACCACACTAATATAACCAAGAAAAAAAAGTAACTCAGGAAGAACCAGCCAGTCAAAACAGGAAAAGGTGCAAACTGCTGCCAGGCCCCGGCTCTCTCCAGGCACAGCCAATCCAGACACAACGCACAGGGCTCCCTGAAGCCTTACGCTACAGGAAGGCCCCATCCAGGAAGAGGGTAGCGAGGAAAAGAATTTATAGCCTATTGGGCATAATTTGTGAGCAGGTGGTGCTGTCTGTTCTAGACAATTATCACCCAAGCAGCAAGTCTGGAAGAGATCACAGACTCCCAACTAGTAAAGCTCCAGGGGGGTCAGAGAGGCCGAGGCCAAGCTGGCATGGCGGCCCGAGGCTCTGGCCAACTCAGGCCGACACGCAGCCTTGCCGAGCGTTCCTGCTCTCTCCGGACCAGGATGAGCCGGTCCTTAACACCACTGCTGGTCCTCGGCAATCGCTGTTTACAGTGGCACCCCGCCCCTGTGGCAATGCAGTATGCTACGGCAGACTGTGCTGTAAAAATATTTTAGCTTCTCCACACTGTAAACTGCAGTTTGTAATAAACAACAGCCTCCACTGGCTGTAGTTCAAATCCCTGGGAACCGGCTGCCATTAAGGCAGCACCGCAGACGACGGTGTTCACGCTCAAGATCCGAGTCTGCTAAGAAAGCCACCCCCCACGGTGGCAGGGTCTCTTCAACTCTGTGCTCAACGAGCTGCGACACTCATTTCAAAGCATACTTTGTTTATAAACCTCTCTCATTGCCCGAGGCCAGAGGCCAGGCCACGGGTTTTCATTTCTGTGAATCACCCAACGCAGTCTCGATTCACTCTTTCTGCACAATTCCCACTCGGCCTCTCGTATCCTAACCAAAGAGCGAGAGCTTCAACTGTCTGGGTCTGGCAAACCAACCTCCCTACAATGAGCCGGGCAGAGCTGCTCCTGCCAGCCCGTCCGTCTGCTGGAATGTGATTCCATCAGATCAGTATAATACTCCATATTCTGTACATGTGCACACGTCATCAGTGCCTGGAGGAGCAGAGCGCTGGCCGGGGCCAAGGAGGACCACCTGCTAGGATGAGCCTCTGGGGCCAGGCAAGCCCGACAGGCATCGCTCCCTGGGGCGAGGCCCGACATCCCGGTCCCCCAGCCGGATGCGGCAGCCTCCTCCCACCCAGGAGCCCGCAGCGGCCCGGCCCAGGCTTCGAGGCCGTCTCGGAGGACGGAAGCGGGAGCGTACTCACTTGCCAATGTCATCTTGGTCTGCGAACTTCTCGTCGTTGAAGCCGAACTGGTCAATGAAATTGGACGTCATTTGTTGCATCTGATAATCAGAAAAGGCCTGGCGACCCCAGGACCAGTGACAGTGACACAATGATTCTATGACATTCTACATACTATTTGCCCATTTGTGCTCCAGAAATCATTTTATTTAACTAGCCGTACGGCTGTAAAAGTTGGTGTGTTTTTCTAAAAGAAAATCAAATAATTTCAGATACATTTTGCCAGAAACAGGGAAATATCTGAAATTTGTCCCACAGGCTGTTGTAATGCACATATGTAAGAAACATGAAGCGACCACCCTGTCCTCTTGTGAATGGTCTTTCTTAGAGGTCTGGGTTAAGCCTGACTTCAAGAAGTGATCGGTAAACAGTCTGAAACGATACGGCGTATCGGTCACTTCTCAACACAACCAACTTTATCTTTAGATTTGACAAAGGCTGACCACCCCTCCTGGCCACCCCCCCACCCGAGCCCTCCACAGCCGGACAGCACCAGAGGGTGAGGGACGCAACTATGACGCTACAAGCCCAATGTCCTGGGACGGCTCATCGTTTCCTCAACAGAAGACTTACATCTTAGAAGTACTTTCTACACTACCTACCTTACAGAGGGGTGGATGCCTTTAATCTCCTTTACAATGGCTGGAGAAAGCCAGGGCACTAGAAGGCACCCGGAGGCACCTGGCCTCACTGTCTGGTGAGCAGCAGGCTCGTGTGGGTGTGCGTAGTTGAAAATGGGGCAGCGTTAAAACAGACTCCACCAAATAATGATGTTCACAGGCCCCGGAAGCAAGAGGAGCCAGTGAGTACTCGCCATCTCCCCGTCAGAGGAAGGCGGGTGGCTGCCGTAACTGAGGCACACGGACTTCTCCTTGGGTCTCTGAGCAGAGCCCAGATTCCGCCCCGCAAAAATGCCTCTACCACTAGTTCCTGATGACTCATTCTGATGGTAGGGAATTATGGCATGGATAATTCAAATTGTAGGTAATTCAAAAATAAACCTTATATTTGGCTTTGGAAGGTATCTTTTGTTTAGGTCTGAAAAGGCTGTATTTAGTCTGGCTAGATAGAGAACCCCAAACTCACTGTCCTCTCATGCAGCCCATGGCACGCCCACCGGCCCCAGCCCCAGCCCCTCCATGCTGCCCCCTGTCTGGCCTACAGAGATGACATCGCACGAGCACACAGGGACTGGGGCTAGCGGGCAGCTGCGGCGGGACAGTCATCCGTGGTGCACCGCAGAGGTGCCTTGGGAACGTGTGGGGCCACCGCGGCTGAGCTGCGGGGTCTGGTAGAACGCAGCAGAGGGACGCGCTGGGGGCGATGGCTGAGCTGTGGGCACAGGGATGAGAACAGGGCAGGCAGCATTGGCGTTCCTTTAGAAAGGAAGCCAGCCCTGAGTCGCGGCAGAGCGAGGCCTGTGTGCGAGAACATGGCGTCATTCTGCTGAGCGAGCAGCGCACAGGTTGAGTTTCTCTACAGACCACAGGTCTGCTCACTCCAGGGCAGCCCGTCCCACTCGTTTTGATGTCTTTTCTTTCTTCAAAGTTTTTGTGCTGTGAGTGATACTATAATTCTTTTCAGGTTGAACAGGGGAGAAACGTTTCCTTATGTGTTTTTATCCTTTAAACGGTTTCATAAACACAACGCAAATAGTAAATCTGTATACAAGTGTACATATACATGTGCATATACATACACAGACATACGCCCACATGTGCAACTGACGCACTAGTAACTTCATGTGGAAACTCAATTATAGTCCTTGTTAGCTCTAGGTTATATCTTCTAGGGATATATAAACTAGCAAAGACCTTCATGTTTCAAATCTGATTTTTATTTTTATTTTTTTTGTGGTACTGGGGGTGGAACTCAGGGGCTTTCTACCTCCGGGCTATACTACCAGACCTTTTTTTTTTTTTAATGTTTTATTTGGAAACAGGGTCTCACTAAGTTGCCGAGAGCCTCACTAAGTAGCTGAGGCTGGCTTCGAACCTGTGCGATCCTCCTGTCTCAGCTTCCCAAGCGCTGGGATTACAAGCGTGCGCCACCACGCCCGGCTAAATCTGATTTTTAATACCAATAAAGCTGTTAAAACTAGCCTATTCAAGGAAATGTTCAAAGTGCTTGAACTTTGAGGAGTCCCACTCTGGGAAGCACCAGAAGGCCTTGTGCTTATTAAGAAAGCACACTTTCTAGTACTACCATCCTAGTCAAGGCTGGAGACCGAGCAAATGTCTAACAGGATTGGCCACAAAACAGCTCACGACTTCACCTGCCCTGCCTGCCTGCCAGCTCCTGTGCGCGGTGGGTGGCGGCCGGTCACTAGGTGGCCACTGAGGCACTGCCCTGAGTTCTCGCAACACTGCAGGGGAGGAGCGCTTCCTCCTGGAAGGGCTGGGAGCAGGGCACCAATGCTGGAAGCCACCAGGGCAGTGTTCTTGCTAAATGGCCTGTTCTGAGCTCTCTACATCTGGAGGCTTTGCAAGACCAACTCTAAACAGGAATGAGAAATTTAAGTTGATATCTGCGAGTATTCAGATTAGACTGGAGACTATGATGAAATTCTTAAAAAAAAAAAACAACAAACAACTATCCTGGTTTTGCATTCTCAAAAAATAATTCTTTGGGAAGTACTCTTTATTTTCAAAAATATGACCCATTGTTATATAGATAAAATATGCAAAAAGTTACTGAAAGCCTGTCAACCAGTAAAGGGAACGATCCCTCTAATTTCTAGGATTTGGAGGCGTTGGGTAAGTCCACAAGACTAGGGACTTAGTGAGGGCTCGGCCAGTGGATCAGCTTCATGATGGGGTTGCTTCGTGAGTACATCAGCAGTCAAACACAAAAAAATAACGTCAGAAAATTTCCCAGAACAGACCTGACCTTGGAACCAGACATCAAAAGTCAGGGAAATCCACTTTCTCAATGCCTAAAATTAACCAATTCTACATAAAATCAGTAGTCAGGACTTTGGGGCTGGGGACAGAGCTCATTGGCGGAATGCTTGCTTAGCATGCAAAAGGTCTTGGGTCCAATCCCCAACACCATAAAAGAAAAAAAACCCTCAGGAAGTCCCTAGTTTACTAGCACATTTACAAGTAGATGCTCAGAGCGTAATGGCCTTTTACAAGACCAACTGATGATTAGACGTGACGCGTGGCGTCACCCCAGCACGCCGCCGCGCAGCACGTGGCTCCTGGTTGAGTAAGGCCTGCAACGCTCCACGGTGCTGTGGCCGAGTCTCTGCCAGGCGCCTCCTGGGCAGGATCAGAAAGGGCTGCCTGTGGGCACGAAGGCTCACAACTGGCCGGTGCTGCCTGAAGGCCAGGCCTGCTCTCCAGCAGGCACTGCTGCTCAGGGGTGCTCCCTGCAGCTAACCTCAGGCAGCGTGGGAAGCTGGCTGCAGAGGGCAGAGGCGCAGGAACCAACAGGGAGCCAGCCAGGCTCAGGCCTCTCTGAAGAGGTGAGCACTGTGCTAAAACCAAGCAACTGCTGGGCGCCACCAACGCCGGACTCTGACAGGCACGCAGCGTGTCTGCCCCAAGACGGGGCCAGTGCGAGCACCACAGGCTCCGCTCAGGCTCTGGGCAGAGGAGAGTCGGAGACAGAGAAAAGAAGCCAAGCACTGCGCGGTGCAGGCTGGGAAGGTGTCTCCTTAGTCTACGTCACACCGGAGCGATTTCTGGGCCAACGCCCCGCATTGTTAGTTTTAGCTCCCAAGTTTGACAGAAAAGTAAAATCATTTTTTTATGTTTCTAAGAGCCACCGGTGGAATGTAAATCTCTACATTTATTACTTATATCCTTTTTGTTACACAAAGATTAAAAGCAGCTGATAAACGTAGATTTGGGGGCAGGAGTGTAGAGGGGGTAATGAGTTGCGTCAACTAACCCGTATTTATTTTTATGTCATTCTATGTCGCTATGATGGGATTTAGAGTCAAGAAACTTCATTAGCAGGGGAGGGGTCGTTTTAACACGCCGGGTGGCACAGGGATGTTGGTGAAGGTGCGCTCCCGCGTACACCTGCGAAGCCTTACTTCTATTATTCTTTCCCACGAGTCTCTGCTGCGTACGTCTGTTTAAGCCTCAACTCAGGTGGGTAAGGTCGGCACGGTGCACAGGCGACTTGCTAATAACCCCCTGCGTTACTGACTCTCCTGGAGCCTCCCTGACGCCACCGTCATCAGGTACGAGACACCGAGGACACACACGAGCGCGGCCCTGCCGCTGTGACCCAGCCTCGCCGCTTTAAATGGCCTCGCCTACCGAGTGAGCCCGGACCACAGGTGGACAGTGCGCAGCTGGCTCCGAAGCGGCTCACGAACGGCAGCTGGACTAAGCACTTAAAACACAAACAGAGAGCAGAGCTCCGGCGTGACTCACTTGCTGCACAGAGGAGTCCTGTGAGAGACCCGTCTCCTTAAAGTCAATTTCATCATCACTGGATGAGTGAATATGGCAGGTTGTAACCTATATGCATAAAAATGTAAAGAACTGTTTAACACAGAAAACTTTTGGACATTTGAATCAGCATTTGTAATGGAAGAAATCACATTTAACTTTTCTCTCAATGTGTAACAGAAAAAACAAAAACAAAAGCAACAGTCAAGTTGTTAAACCCCCAGCCTGCAAGGGCACACTTCACTCCGCTGGACACCGGCCCCGTACAGCCCTGTTACATCACTCCGCGGCACTAGAATCGCCAGAAACCAGACGTAAAAAGGAGACCAGGTACTCCATTTAAGGGATTATTTTCATAATTATCACCAATGTTTACAAGGAGAAAGGCTGAAGTAACGGTGCAGATAAAACACAAAATAGTTGGTACATGCCAGGCCTGCAGGTAAAGCTACAATCCCTGGGGATGACTAAGGGGCCACCTGAAAAGCCAGGCTTAAAAACAACCATTTCACTTAAAATGCTCGGACTTCCTGCCACACTAAGAAAATAGTGCCCACAACCACGAGGTATCATCTCGGCTGATAATACCCTGCTCATAAAAGACTTCAGGTCTCACCACTGGGTGTGCTCCTGGTCCTCTGGACATGCAACCAGAGCTCAGTAACTAAGAAAAACTAAGTGCTTGTCGATTCCTGATTAAGTGGTTTTTATTAATTCTTAAGTATCACAGGAAATTAGGGGAAAATGTACTAATGACCAGAAATCAAGATAGACAAATGATTAAGTAGAGCACTAATAATAACTGCTATCCAGGTCATAAGTTCTAGAAGCTGGGAGTGGTGGCGCATGCCTATAGTCCCAGTACTTGGGAGGCTGAGACAGGAGGATCGCAGGTTCGCGGACAGTCTTAGCAAGTAGTAAGCCTGTCTCTCATCAATCTAATGAGACCCTGTTTCCAAATAAAAAATTGCGTTGAGGGTGTAGCTCAAAGGGAGAATTGTCTCTGGATTCAATCCCCAGTACCACTAAGAAAAAAAAAAAAAAAAAAACTTTCTAGAAATGAGCGTTACACTCCGAGATTAACTCACAGTGTGGTCTCGGTTTATTCTGTCCTTTTCCTTAGGAGGGTTTGAGTTTGGGGCAGACGCAAGCAGCTGCCGCCTGCCAACTCTTGAGGCTGCCTAGTGGCCTGGGGTTATGGGCCTGCCTGGCCTGCTCTAGAAGCTGTCCCAGCACAGGTTCAAGAAGCCCGCGGGTCTACACGAGGTGTGCTTTGTGACGGTCTCAAGAGATCACTGTCTGAGGAAGAGCACCCTCTCTTCCCTTCTGGTCATCTCTGGTGAAGGCACTAAGTGAAATTCAACTATAATAATCCAAGGTTTCCACTGGGCGTGGTGGTGCACACCTGCAGTCCTGGTGCTTGGGAGGCGGAGACAGAAGGATCCCGGGTTTGAGGCCAGACTCAAACATAGAAGGGTTTTTAGCCATCTAGTGAAACTCTGATTCCAAAAAGAAGGGCCGGGGGTGTCGCTCAGGGTAGAATGTCCCTGGGCTCATCCCCAGTACCACTCCACACACAAAAATTTTCCTCCTCTCTACCCCGTAAGGAATACAGCACTGCCATTTTCGCTGCGAGTCGGGCTTGATGAAATAAAAGGTATTCAGCGCACACCTGGCTCAGCGGTGGCCGCAGCGAGTGACTGGGAGGCGGGGGGCGGGCCCAGGAAGCCCGCCGAGCACGCGGCCATGCTCGCCTGGGCAGCGCTGCCTTGTGGCGGCCCACCACCTAGCGGCAAGAAAGCGTTAAGAGGAGTCTCGGGCTCTGGCCAGCGGGCTAGTGAGGGCCGTGCTCGGCCAGCACGTGTCTCACGTGTGTTTATGAAGACAACCCATCGTGCTGGCCAGAGGAGCTGAACTGCAGAGAACCAGGGCCTGCTGCTGTGCCGCGTCGGGACGAGGTGCAAACAGCAGCCTGTACTTCTTCCTACAAAGGGAGCGTGCATCACCTTGGCTTTGCTGAGCGACTACTATGCGCCAGACCATGTACTCCCTCACGTTTCTAATGAAACGTTTTCCTAATGGGCTGGGGACGGAGATCATGGCAGAGTGCCTGCTACGTACACAAGGCCCCAGGGTCATCCCCAACACTGCAAGAAATAAGAAACTGAATGTTCTCTTAAAGCAGTCCTGGGAGACATTAGCAATGCTTTTCTTTAAAGCAAGCTAGTCTACTTAAGTTATTATTACTAAGAGCAACACAAGGTATGTGGCCTTCAGGGTTGTGTCCTGGAGGGTGTGATTCTGATTCTACTTCTACGACTCCAGTCTGAAAGCATTAATAAAACGTGCTGAAGCCGGGCATGGTGGCGCACGCTTGTAGTCCCCATGCTTGGGAGACTGAGACAGGAGGATCGCACAGGTTCGAAGCCAGCCTCAGCTACTGAGTGAGGCTCTCAGCAGCTTAGTGAGACCCTGTTTCCAAATAAAGTATAAAATAGGTGTGGGAGTGTAGCTCAGAGGTAGAAAGCCCCCGGGTTCCACCCCCAGTATCAACAACAACAACAAAGTGCTGAAAAGACTATTTAAATTTACCCATGGAGGGAGCTTGTGATCAGAACTCCAACCAACTCGTCACTCAAGCTGCTTAAAGCTGAGCCCGTCTGTACTTGGGAGCAGCTGCCCTGGAGCTCTGCACTCCGGCAACAGCGCCCTTGCTCTTGGCCAAACTGCTGAGCGCCGGTTCCTCACGCCCACTGGCTCCGCAGGCCCACCTCCAGCTGGCCAGCGCAAGGCGACGCGCACTGAGCGCCGGCCTCCTGCTCCTGACTCGTGCCCAGCAGCCAGTCACCTTTCAAACATGCATGGCAAAGCTGTTGCTTTTTTAGTTCAAACCTTAGTGGTTTCTCCTCTGATTAAGATCAAACACCAAGGTGCTGACCACAGACCACAGGTCTGCACACCGCGGCCGCCAGCGCCTCCGTGGCCTCATGCCTTCTCTCCCACACACTGGCCGTGCTGCAGCGTGCACACGCGGGAAGGACCGTCCGCAGGCCCAGCGCTCTGCCTTCCCGCCCCCCAGCCTTCAGCCTCATTCACCGGCTGCAGGGAAACCCAAGCAGGGATCTTCCTTGACTAGGTGGCCGAGGAAACCCTAAGCATGACGCCCCTCGACTCTGCCCGCCGGCAGGAAGTCGGCGTGGGCTCACTGCATAGCCCGGCAGCCGACAGGGCGGGTGGCGACGCCCGTGGCACCCACCGCCCGCGCCCCGAGGGGTCACTCCTGCGCCTCTGCCACCATCTGCCGGGATGGGGAGGGACCCCACTCGGAAAACGCGTTTTCCCACTGGAGGGAAAAGCAGAGAATGAAACAAACTGCACTCCCAAGCTCGGCAGCGACACCCTCAAGTCTGTCCACGTCTACAGCCTGCGGCTGAGGCGAAGCCGAGGCCTCCGCATGTCCCGACACCAACCTTTACTCCTCACATCGCTACGCAGGCAGTGTATGGATCTGCTGCACACTTACGGCACGGTGGGTCAAAGGACTCAGCGCTCGATTACAATGCAGAGCAGGAGCAAGAAGGAGCGGGGCCGGCACGGCGTATCCTGCGGAAGTGCAGGAGCCAGGCCAGGTAAGTGCGCAGCGTGTAAAGAACGCATCCTCGCTGTGAACAGGAGCTAAGAACAGGCCACGGCAACACACCCACGTCCTCACGCAAGCTGTGAACACAGCTGAAATGAACCCCAACACCGGAGGTGCTGGAGCCGTGCTACGTCCACTAAGCGAAGGCAACAGAGGGGCAGGGCCGCGCGGTGGACCGGCCAACTGCTACTCCCTGTGAGGACCACACAGGAGGAACGTGCGTCCGCGGAGACGCCGGCACTCCTGTGCAACGCTGCCACCTTCCCGAGGCTAAGCAAGGCCCCGACCAAGGCTGTCTAACAGCATGATTCGTGAAACTTTATTTCTCACAGGACATGGTGTCCAAAGCAGAGAGCATTCCAGGAGGAAATGAAGAGCCTGGAGGTGCAGCTGGAATCTCGCGGGCGCCAACGAGTGACGCAGTTATCCTGAACACTTCCAGACACACAGCCCTCTCAACATTGCAAAGCAAACTCCCAAACCAGAAGGGCCTACCACGAAATGGACACGTATGTAAGACAGGCTCGGGGCTAAGAAACTGAAGGGGCCTCGAGGTTAACCGAAGTCTCCAGGCAGCAGCGCTCTGCGATGGCCAACGCACCGGGTGGCAGTGTTTTTGCAGGGCTCTGTGAGTCTGACCACACTGGCCATATAGACCTGCCCCTGTTCCGTTCTGATGTGGAACGCTGACATGGTTACTGGGGCACAGGAGGGCTAAGCCTCGCTCTGGGTGGCGGTGGAGCTCGTGCTAGCCTTCCTTCCGACGCAGGTGTGGATGTCTGCGAGTGGCTGGCTGAGGGAGGCTGAGCATGCGCTGTGCCGCGGGTCCGAGCTTCTCCAGGGAGACAGGCACAGCGTTCACACAACCCCAGGCAGCTCTCCCGGCAGCAGGCACAGGCACCGAGTGCTCTGCACTCGGGTGAAGCCTTTCATTACTACAGCGCGGCTTGCAGCGAGATGTGCCAGGTCCCCAGGATGGAGCGTCAGCAGAGGAATCTCCCTCCACTTCTGAAGTCAGCCAAAGAAAATTTTCAAAGAAGTTCTCAAACAAAGTCAGAATAATCTTAAATATTACTTTATACATAAGAAGCAGGAGAAAAGGTCCCCTTAAAGGAGCCTAGGTTCTTAACAAGAAATAAGGGAGCCTCTAAGATTCATCGGTTAAATCCCACAGAAGTAGAGAGGACAATTTCAACACACAAAAAACTGACGGTCTGGAACATTCAGGCTGGGTGATATTTGGGGTATAAATGCAGCTTCAGCCATTTTAACGACAATGAGTACTATATTCACAAAAGTAACTTAGTCTTTTCTTGATGACCCACAGCTGTCAGTCTCCACGTTGGGCGGTAACACAACCTCTAGCCTGCTCAAAGCTCCCTTTCTAGAGTCATGCTCGCTGCGGCTCCAACCCCTACCCTTATACCCACCTTAAGAGGCCTAACCGCTCTGTCAGGACCGGAAAAGGAGAACCCAATCTGTTGGCCCCGAAGGAGGGCGACCCAGGACCACCCAGCGACTTCTCTGTGGCCGAGGCTGCTTCCCTCTTGTTTTTAGAGTTATGTTCTGAACAGATACGACTACCAGATAATTGAATTGCTAACAGTCAGGATCTAGAAATTCAAGTCTATAGCTGCTAAACTTTAAAGAAAATAAATGCTAGTGAGCACGGTTCCTAAGTTGAGGATACCACCACGATTATCAGCTGGCACACGCTCACCCAAAAAATGCCTCCCCCACCTTAAAGCAAAACAAAGCAATACTTACCTTAAAACTTAACGCACTAAAAAACCAAAAATACATTCCAAAGTCCAATATAATTTTAAAAAATTACCAATGCCATTATTCCCAGGCTAAAAGTACCAATTTTGTTTAAGATTTTAAAACTGTTAAAGATTTCAAAGTCATCTTTCCCCGCAGGGAATTCTCTAAACTGAGAGTAAACTCAGCTCATTAATATTAAGAAAACACCCACAGGAATACTCGGGATTCCCAGCAGCCAGGGTTACCTGAGACGGAGGCACAAACGCCACACAGTAGAGGGGCAGCGGCTGCTGCTGCGGGCGCAGAAGCCAGTGGCGTTTGGTAGCCTTTGATCACCCAAGGCAGGGAAGCAGGAGCTGACTAGCCAGTTAGCAAGAAGGCTGTGACTAGGATCTTTTTGGATAAGGACACTTACTGAGCCAAATGAAACATCTCTGACATTTTTCTGGATAAATGCGTAAAAGCTAAGGGTACTTAAAAAGAAAGTAACCTTGTAACCTACTAGATCTACCGTGTTCCTCTTGTTCGCTTCTCCTAAGGAGCTCGAGCAGAACGTCTCCCACCGCTCCCTGACTTCGTCGGGAAGATCTTCGGAGTGAGAAAAGGAGAAAGCGTTATCACCACAGTGACCCGGACGACCGAGTGGATGCTCTCGCAGAGGCCCACCTGTCCTTCTCGGCGAGCCCGGCAGCCGAGGAGCTCAGAGAGAACAAAGGCAGAGCGCCTCCAACGGCCCGGAGCCGGCCCCGAGCAAGCCCCGCTCCAACGGTGCGGCCCGTTAGGCCAAGAGGCCCGACTCGCCAAGTTTCTAACACTGTCACGGAGAAACCTAGAAATGTGTCTCCAACAAGCTTTTCTGGGAAAGGTGTGCAGTCAGTCCTTAGTGTGTGTGGAAGGCAGGGAGGCAGCCTCCCCATGGCTAGAGGAGCTCGGGAAGTGCCGCTCGGGCCAGCTCTTCACGGTTCCCGAGCTGCTCTGATGCGCACCTGGCCCATAAAGGCCCCATGGAACCCTGCTTGCTCATGCATGGCTCTGCGACGATGTCTCCTCGATGTACGCCCTATGAGCCCATGTAGCGATACAGATGCAACAGAGAAATCCAACCCGCTAGGGAAGCCCCAAAGGACACACGCCTGCTTTTGTGAGAAAACGAAGCCATGACTATAATTTTGGAGGTCTAACTACGCTAAACGGGGCACCTGACAACTGTGGCTTGAAAATACCCGTGCACGGCGCACATTCACACGGGGACACAGCATACTCCGCCTGCAAGGCGGCTTCCTTCACAGAGACCCCAATTCACAACTGCAGCAGGCCACACAGCTCCCTCATATGAGAGCAAGGACTTGAGGAGGAGTGGCCTGACGAGGCGCGGCAACTCGAGAAGCACCACTCCAGCTGGGAGGCTCCGGTGCTGGCCCGTCGCCAGGCGACAGCCAGGCCTCTGGTGCACGCGCAACAGGAAGGGCCTCGTGGACCATCAACCAGAGATAAACAGAGGCCGCTGGACGATGGCCTCTAGCAAGCTAACTCTGAACGCACTCTGGTCTAGAGGTCACACCCTTCTCCAGCTCAGGGAGGCTGCAGGCCCCACGGGGCACAAACCTCCTGGTGCCCCCAATTCTGGCACATGGACTTGCAGCTGGTGCTCATGCAAAAGCCCCCCAGTTTCCTCCCAGTAACCCTGAGCTGATTAAATTTAAACCAGAATTTTTTAGGAGCCACAACCCCTCATTTTTTGGATAGAAATACGAGAGGCTGACAAATTCCTTACTATCCCAATTAATTCACAGGTGAGACAGTGACCTCCAGACGAAACTACACAGAGAGTCACTAGCTCACGTGGCCGCACTGCCAGGATGTGGCCTCAGCGCAGTCAAAGAATAATCTAGTGAGCGCCGGCGCCGCATGAAGGACGGCAGAGACCTGCAAATACAGGCAGCTCCAGCCACCCAGAGACTCCACGGGCACGCCCACCCGCCCCGCCCCTGACCAGCACAATGTAACGCGGCTCCCACTTACCTTTGATGAGCTGCTGTACCACCGCGCTGCTGGGGCCCTTGTCGGTACTGTGCACGATGCAGTTAGCTATCCTTGTGAGGTGCCCCATGTAGCCATGCCGCCTTCCGCCCTCGGCCCTGACAAGGGGAAAGGACAGACATTCACATTCCTGCTAGGAGAGACGCCTGATAAATACTACGGACTTCTAAGCAATCGCTCTGAAAATGGAGGCCACGGAGGATGACGACAGTGGACAGAAAAGGAAGAAGCAGCAAAGAGGCGCACGGGAATTTTACCAGTAGGAGATGTTTACCCCAAGGTCACCATGGCGGCCTTGCCTAAGAGGACAAAGAACGCTCCCTTACCAGCCATGGTGACAGCCATTAGTTGTCAAAAACCTAGTATCTTGTGTGTGTCAATGGACTGAACCCCAGGCAGGCTACCTGAGCTACACCCCAGCACTACTTTCTATTTCCCTTTGAAACAGGGTCTAAGTTGCACAGGGGCTTGTTAAGTGGCTGAGGCTGGCCACAAACCTGAGATCCTCCTGTCTCAGCCTCCCAAGTACTTGGATTACAAAGCTGTGCCACCACGTCTAGCTAATAAGCTAGTATCTTAAACAAATATTCACTGACGTCCAATACCATAACCTTCCTTTATGTCTTTTTGTAAAACCATCTTTTGGAATGTAATCAGATTTTAGGAACCGAGGAGAGAATTCTTCACTTTGCTTTCCTGAGACATTAGGTTTCAGTCCTATCAACTGGTAAGTCATTCGGATGCCGGCCAACTGCAGACTGGCCAGGAGAGTGCTGAGCCTGCGCCTGCCAACGCACCACTCAACACACAGCCAGCACACCGGTCCACCTTCGTCCCTTTTCCAAGGCTTTGTTTTTCCTAACCGTGATCAATCCTTTACTTAGACAAAATTGTTCCTATCGGTGTAACTTTTCTGCTTGTTAACAAATAAATGATTTTGCACTGCAGGTAGCAGGGTACAAATAAGAGATTTTTGCTTAAAGGGAAAACAACATTTTAGGAACATTAACAACAGTGACCCCATAAGGTGGTGGCCTGGGCTTCCAAGGTGCTCTAGGCTTCTGCTGCAAGGACGCCTTGAAAAGCTGTTTCAGAAACCCTCAGGCAATCCGCCTGGCCTTCGGACGATGAGCCCACAGAAGAGCAGCCTGAGCAGAGAGTAAAGACACCACTGGCAGAGGAGGAGGAGAGAGAATGGGAGGTCAGGAAGGGCAACCAGGGCCAAGATGGGCGAGACAGAAACAGGTGGCGAGTGGGTCACCACCATCTAGAGACCCATCCCAGACCTTCCTCGGCCATGCAGACTATATGCCAGTTTCCCAGTGTCAAACCCAACCCCTATCAGTGCTTACTAATGCTTATTAGTTAAAAAAACAAAACAAAACAGACCTTGCACAGTAGAGCTGACACCTCCCACGAGCCACCCAGCTCTCCCGGGGACACAGATGAACCTGAGCAACAGACAGCAGGAGAGCTGCTGGGCCGAGCCGCCTGCGGAGGGCGCGGAGGCCCCGGCCTACTTGGCTCTTTACTTTGAAACAGGCCTCACCAAGTCACTGAGATGCTCCCGACTCAGCTCCCACGTACTGGGAGTGCAGGTGTGCGCCCCCACAGCCAGTGGGATGGCGGGTATGAGGGCAGGGTCAGCAGCAGTGACACTCTCCTCAGTCTAATGAGGCCCTGATTCAAAAATGAATTAACATAGGGCTGGGGCACAGCCTGGCAGAAGAATACCCCTGGGTTCAATCCACCATAACACACACACACACACACACACACACACACACACACACTCCCTGTTACAATGTAGCTTATTTTCATTTTCTGTACTAGGGCAAAAGGGCTGAGTTTCTTTTTGCAAATTCTAAATAAAATTCTTTTCTAAAATAATTTACTTACTGTTTTTTCTCATTCATTTCCCAGGCTTCAAGTATTCGTTCAATTAATTGACATTTTTGAAAAAGCTGAATAAAAAAAAATATCCAGTTAACATTTATGCAAACAGTCAAAACAATAAAACAAAAGTGGAACGAAGCCCTAGTTAAGCAGAGCAGTACTTTGGGTGAGGCGGCAGGTTCAGCGTGGACACGCGTGGCTGGCCAACCTGAGCAGGCCTCACAGAGAGGCTTCTTCCCGACCCTGGAACACTCCAGGGATCGCAGGGCCACACGCAGTGTGTCCGCTGAGAAAGCCACAATGAGGTGCTGGCCGGCGGAGCCAGGTCTACTGCTCGGGGAAATGCAGTGAGAGGAACAGCGCCTGACCAAAAGTAAAACGGACCAGGAAGCGTCCCGTGGCTTGGCCAGGTGCTGCATGCCTACAATCCAATCCTCGAGAGGCTGAGACAGGAGGGTGCAGGCGCAAGGGCAGCTGCAACGATGTACCAAGCCTCTCAGCAACCTACCCAGACCCTGCTTCAAATAAAAAATAAGGAGCCGGGCGTGTGGCGCACGCTTGTCATCCCCGCGCTTGGGAGGCAGAGACAGGAGGATCGCGCAGGTTCAAAGCCAGCCGTGCTGGCTTAAGAGACCCTGTTTCCAAATAAAAATATAAAAATTAGGTGTCTGGGAGTGTAGCCCAGAGGCAGAAGGGCTTCCAGGAACCCCAGTACCACAAAAATAAATAAATAAATAAATAAATAAATAAATAAATAAATAAGAAGGAGGGCTGGGGGAATAGCTCGGAGATAGAATACACCTGGCTTCAATCCCCAGTCTCTGACTCTCTCTGTCACACACACACACACGTATTTCTTGACAAAAACTTAAAATTCAAATACAAAGAAATGCATGTACGTCTAAGAAGAGGCGAGTAACACTTCGGCATGCACCAGCCGGCGTGCCTTGACACATCTGTGGGCAGTGCTGGCTGCTGTGGGCGACGACACAGGGAGGACTTTGCCAGTTTCCCCCATCACACTCAGCCTCCCCGGCTGTGTGGAGTTGGGAGCCAGCCCCTCCTATCTTCCAGGCTGCACGTAAAATCAGTGTGATCTAGAAAATACTGTAGCAAAGCCACAGACTTCAGAAAAAAAACATCTTGAGGACTGATGGTGTAAAATAACCTCCCATTTTTCAGAAAAGAGATGCCAAGGAAATTCCCTCAACAAATACAACTGAACTTCCAAACTGGAGCCCGATGTGGTGGTGCATGCCTGTAATCCCAGTACTTGGGAGGCTGAGAAAGGAGGACTGCAAGTTTGAGGACAGCCTCAGCAAGTGGCGATACTCTCATCAACCTAGCGAAATCCTGTTTCAAAAATAAAAATAAAATGGGGGTTGGGGATGTAGTTCAGAGGTAGAATGACCCTGGGTTCAATCCCCAGTACCACCACCGCCACAAAAAAAAAAAAAAAAAAAAAAAGAAAAAGAAAAAAATCCCCAACTTTCATCATCCATTCAACATCAGAAACTAAACTGTCATACCAATGGATTGTTACAATTTCCCCTCAAGTATTTAAATTTGCATGGTTCTTTAATCTTCAAGAAGATGTATTTTCAAGCCTTAAGTTTTGCTAGAGAAACAGGCTATCTATACAAATACCACAAACACAAACACACACACACACACACACACACACACACACACACACACACACGTGTTCTAACTTTGAGCGATTCCCCTGGCTCCTATATTTTTTATTTTGAAACAGAGTCTCACTAAGGTGCTGAGGGCATCACTAAGTTGCTCAGACTGGCCTCGAATCTGCAATCCTCCTGTCTCAACCTCCCCAGTCCTGGGATTTACAAGTGTGAGCAATCACGCCCAGCTGCACTTACACATATTTTTAAAGTCCATTTATTTATAACTGCTATCTGTCCAGCATTTGACTTACAGAATCACTGGTTAAAAGTACAATGAATATCTAAAAGTGCATGCACTTTTAGGATCGGAAACCTCACTCAATCGGCCTTTTAGCCTCAATGCATCCCACACTGAAGCAGAAAAGTCCTAAAACCAGGATGGAAGCGAAACACAACCCAAAAAGCTCACATGCTTCAATAACAAGTTGTCACCAGTGGAGTCCTGATCAGTAATGGTGCCATTTTCGGAGTTTTCAAAAGGACTGGCAAGAATCAGTGCAATACAAATTTCCACTTGTGTATGCAGAAAGTTATTCCATGTATATTTGAAGAACATGTCCTACAAAAGAAAAAATATTTTCTTTCCTCAGTTACTGTGATGTTTAAGCCAATTTAATACATTTACAGAACAGTGATTTAGTAAAGTTAAGAAGTTTACGTTCCTCAGTCCAACGGGGCTAATTAAAAGAAACACAGGTTTCCTTCATTTTTTAACAGGAAAGCACGAATGCAGTTTATTTTAAAGGGGCTCCAGACACCACGTAGTTGTCTAAACAACGTATTTCCTCATTCAACAGGACAGACTTTGCATGGAATGTAGAACCAGCCAACAATGAAGGCTGAAGAAAGAGTAAGTTTATCAAAGAGAAAAGAAGTATCTTTTTCAAAGCAAAGAATGCAAACATTAAGTTCAGTTAATATTCAAAGAAATAAACTGATAAGAATTTCATTTTAATCCAACCAATATTCACTGAAGGCTTTTTTTTTTTTTTTTTTTGCAGTACTGGGGGTGGAACCCAGGGGCATTCTACCTCTGAGCTATACCCCCAGCCCTATTTTTTATTTTTATTCTTTTTTTTTTTTTTATTGGCGGGTTTGGGGGTGGAACCCCGGGGCATTTACCCTCCGAGCTATAACCCCTGCCCTATTTTGAAACCGGGTCTCACTGAGTTGCAGAGGGCCTCACTAAGTAGCTGAGGCTGTCTGCGAACGGCGATCCTCTGGTTTCAACCTTCTGAATGCTGGGACAAGCGCGTGCCACCACACTTGGTTTCTATTCTTTATTTCGAAACAGGGTATCACTTGATTGCAGAGGGCCTCACTAAGTAGCCGAGGCTGCCCAAAAACCGTGATCCTCCGGTCTCAGCCTCTCAAATGCTGGGATTACAAGAGTGCGCCCCACGCCCGGCTCTGCTGAAGGCTGCTGTGCGAGCCCTGTGGTGCAGCGTGAGAGACAGCGGTACACACAGCATGGTCCTCAGCCTAACCCAGGACGGCCGCTCTGACATGGAAAGCACGTGAGCAGGAGCGGGTGACAGGCGTGTCCTGGAAGCACAAGGTCCCAAGATGGCCTCTGGCAGCAGTGTCAGAGAAGAGAGCGTCATGAGAAAGAAAGCCTGCTTTCAGAAGTACAAAACGCAAAATATGTGTATTTATGACATGCTTGAATCTGATTATCTCATCTCAATAGGAAAACAAAAGGACTGATGACCTATCTAGAAGTCTGATCAAATTTATCCACCCTAAAAGCTGTAAAGATCCAGAGTAAACTAACAATGCGTGCATACTTCATTAGTAAGAATAAAGAATCGGTGAGTTTTGGAAGAGCCCCAGAGGCAGGGCAGAGATCCACTCCTGGAGGCTTAGGGTGCCTCCTAAGTGTCAAGGCAGCGCAAGAACTGTCTCCAGAGGACAGTGCCTGTGCCCCTGAGGAAACTGCAATCCTCTAGCCTTTCCCCTCTCTCCATATTCTCCCTGCTTCGTACGTTCTACACAGCTAAGCCGCTTAACTGCAAGTTGAAGCCAACTAAGAAGCCATCCTCAGTGCTGGGAGCACGGCGGCTGGGAGCCGGCAGGTCCACTCAGGCCTGCCTTTGCTGCTCAGTACCCATGAACCCCTTGCTGGGCAGATCTGAAAATAGGTTCTTGCTCAGACAGGATGTCTACTGCCTGGTCTCATGGAGAAATGTACGTAAGGCACAAGTTGTAATGCCCACCATGAAGCGAGCAAAGCCATCTCCTGAGATACCCCAAACCTCCCAATGTATGATGTGACGAGACGTCTGGCGAAGCCTGCTAAGTGTTAGTCCTCGTGGCCCTGTGCTCGCGTGGCAGAAGGGACGGAGCAAACGCAGGTCTGGGGCTGGGCTGGTGTGTGCTCAGCTCAAAGCCTGGCGCTGGGGCACCGGGGCCAAGGGAGCCCAGCTCAGTCCTGGGCTTTCCCTTTTCCTTGCACTACGAAGCGACTAAAAGCTCTCGAGGAAGAATGGAGGCGCAAGTCACAAGACCACACAGCCTTAGATCAGACACATTCTAGCGGAAAGGACACAAAGGCTCCTCCTGTGCTGATTCTGAACAGAGACCAAGGCTGCAGCTAGCAGGCATCCTTTGCCTGAGACTTTTTTCCACAGGGAAAAAGCCTTCTAGTCATGGCTGAAAAGCTCTATCACAGTTCTGTTCACACAGCAACAATAAGCAAGTCCTGAACAATGATTAGCACCTACATTTTATGATAAACGCAAGGCAAACAGTCTTTTAAAGTGCTGCTTCTGCACACACCAAGAAAGCCACGGACACTTCTTTGTACGGCGGAGTCGGGGGCCCGGCGTCGGGGGGCTCACCAGTATCACTCCGATGCTGTTCAGCTCCATGAGGTCCTCGTTTATACTGCTGGTATTGGTCTGAAGCAGGCTGGATATCAACCGAATCACATTCAACCGGGTGTTGCCCACGGGAGGATCCAGGACACCCCATGTGGTCTTCATCACACCTTTCTGAGGAAGAAAAAGATTTCCAATTAAATTCAGCTAAACAAACAAGCAAAAGTTGTGTATGGAAGATGCACATAGGTTAAGTAATCCCACAAACAATCTGACCTAAAGTCCATGCCTAAAAGAAAACCTAAAGCCACTACTGATATCTTTAAGAGCTGATGAAATAATCACACAGGAAAAAAAAAAAAAAACAATAATTTCCCCGGACAATAAATTTCATAAAAGTGTATGCCTGACAAACACCCCAGACTGGCACGGGGAGAAAGCGGAAGGAGGCACATGGGGTAGGGGGCTGGGATATTTCAAATTCTGACCAGAAACTTAAAAAAAAATGTATAAGTGGTTTTGGAAGCAAGACCTTAGTATTCCCAAATGTGTGATAAAAGTACAAACTCAGGATTTACCTCTGGATCTATCTAAACCTGTTGTCATCCATCAAAAAGGCTTCTACAGTTTGAAATGATAAAGGAGCAGGAAGAGGGGCAAGGCTCAGCACAGCAGCACGGCTGCCCTCCGCGCGACCCGTCCGCATCAGCCTGCACGCCGCCCTGAGCCCACCGGAGCCCACCGGAGCGGGGTGAAGAACACGTCACACACACGTGCAGCTCAACCTGAGGCCTTTACGAAAGGTCTGAGCATCGTGCAAGGGTTTCACCCCCAGAACCACAAAAGGGGAAAAAAATTAAAGTAACAGTTCTTAAAAAAAAAAAAAAAAAAAAAAAAGACGCCGGGCGTGGTGGCGCACGCTTGTAATCCCAGCATTCGGGAGGCAGAGACCGGAGAATCGCGGTTCGCAGACAGACTCAGCTATTTAGCAAGGCCCTTTGTTACTCAGTGAGACCCTGTTTCAAAAAATAAAAAGACTAAAAAAAACAGGCCTGTGGGTGTAGCTCGGAGATAGAATGGCGCTGGTTCCATCTCCACCCGCGGATGCGCTCCCGCCGAGTGATGCAGTGAAATGAGGCCGGTGCTCAGCCGCGGAGCAGAGGTCCCAGGAGGACGCTGCCTGTCTGTCCACCCAGGGAGGACGCGCGGTGCCCAGGACGGGGAGGCCCTTCCCCGCCCCTCCTCCCGCCGCCCTCTTCCACGGTGCACTCGCCCTCTCCTCCCGAGTCCCGTTCCCTGCCCTCCTGCTCCTAGAACCCGTGTGAAGGGTGCCACTGGCTGTACTTCTCGGCACCGGCAGAAGCTTGCTCTCCAAGGGTGAGCACCAACACTGGCTGGGTGCTGACTAGACTCCTGGGGGGTGGGGGTGTAACTTAACTGCCTCCTACAAACAGTTCCACAGAAAACAGCTCATCTAGAAGGAGAAACTACTAAGTTCCCAATAACCAACCACAGCCACAGAGACACACAGGGCACCGGGCACCGGGTGCAGCCACACGGTGAAGGCGGGGGAGAACTGGTGCGAGTGGCACTCTCCAGAGCCACATCGCCCACCCGACTCAAAAGCCAGGCCCTCACATCACCCACAGCTCGGCCCCCATCAGCGCAGCGTGGAGGCGAGGGCGGAAAGAGCGCGCTCACAGGCTGCGGCACGCTCTCCCAGGGGCTCACAATCACTCTCAGGTTTACAGAGATTTTCTCCACTGAAAACCTAGCACCCAAGCCACATCCTTTCCAAGCTATACACTTTACTTCCAAGATAGAATTTATTTTTTGGTGCCCGGGATTGAACCCGGGTGCTTCCTACCTCTGAGCTACTGTCAGCCCTTTTAATTTCTGAAACAGGGTCTCGCTAAGGTGGTAAGGGCCTTACTAAATTGCTGAGGCTGGCCTCCAACCTGTCATCTTCCTGTCTCTGCCTCCCAAGTCAACCTAACAAGGTCCTGTGTTCAACACACCCACACTCAAAAAGAAAGTAAGATATCAAGGATCAGAGGCTGAAAGAGTAAACTTACCTCAAAGATAAGGAACAGGCTACAAGAAAAATGCGGAGTCTACCAAGCAGGTAAGTATTTTAATTCCAATTCAACCTCATATAAACGATATATGTAGATTAAAAACTGCCTCAGCCAGGTGTGGTGGCGCACGCTTGTAATCCCTGCGCTTGGGAGGCTGAGACAGGAAGGAGGACTGCGTACGTTCGAAGCCAGTCTCAGCTACTGAGTGAGGCTCTCAGCAACTTAGTGAGACCCTGTTTCCAAATAAAGTATAAAATAGGTCTGAGAGTGTAGCCCAGGGTAGAAAGCCCCTGGGTTCCATCCCCAGTACCACAAAACAAACAAACAAACAAACAAACAAAACTACCTCAAAAGCAATAAAATCTGTAGCGTACGTAGCTTTATATGCATCTCACACACGCTAATGACACCAGCTGTGCTTGTCCGAGGCTCACGTACTTTCAATGACCACACTACACAAATTACGGCTACTGGCCATGCTGAGGACAGCTCTCCTACCTTAGGCGGCTCGAGCAGAAGTTCATGAAAAGATCCAAGTCTTCCTCTGATAGCTTCTAGAACACTCTTGTTGACCGAACAAGCTGAATGACTCATCCCTGGTGGGCAAATCTCTATATGGCCTTCAAACCTTGAAACAAAACAAAGGCAGCTTCACTTGTTATAATTTAAGACTAAATCACTGATTACAGAACCATATAAATGATGAGCATATCAACATTTCTGGCTCTAGGAAAGGAAAGAAAGGGAGCGTAATAAATACGAGTGGTGGAACAGAGCTTTGACGGGGATTGGCCAACATGACCTAAAATCCAAAAAACCTACAGAACGCACAGAGAAATCACACTGGATTTCTCCACAGTCTCCAAAACCACCTAACTCCCTGTAACTGTTACACTAACAGCAGGTCTCTGGCCAGAAAATTTGGAAAGCGAGCGGAGATCTGACCCCTGAATTATAGGGCACGTCATACTGTCTGTGAGTTTCTTATGTTAATAAAAAGCATCTTGGACTTGTTCCAGAGTCTCTGCTAATCCACAGTTTCCTACTTTAAGTGGTTTAAATTTTCTTCTACAAAAAGCTCGACCTATAGTCATGGACCCATTCTTTATGAGAAAACTACAGGTAGAAAGAGACTCTAAAATTTCAACAGACATTAGGAGCTACAAGGATAAAGTGGTTCTCAAAGTTTTAGCAAGACAGGGTGAAGGAAGATATCAGGCGAGCCTAAAAGTGGAATTTTAAGAGATTCACCGGACCCAGACATGGTAGAACACGTTTGTAATCTAATACTTGAGAAGCTGAGGCGGGAGGACCGCAGGCTCGCAGGCAGGCAACAGTTTAGCACGACTCTCAAATAAGTAAAAATGGAACTGAGGTCAAATGTCCCTTGGTTCAATCCCAGTACACACACACACACACACACACACACACACACACACACACACACACACACACAGTCTCTCACTCACTCCCCCTCACCTTTGAGATCGGCGTGTCAACCCGGAGCACTGAGAACAGTGTCACTAAGTCACTCGGCACGAAGCCCAACCCAGCCTGTCCGCTCCCAGCTCTCCTGGAGCGCTGTGAGGAGCACCCCAGGGCGGGCTCAGGATGAGGCCCTGCCTGGCAGAGCCAGCACAGGGTGGGACGGGGGGCTGCTTTGCCACCCTTGCTGGAAAACGCCCCACGTGCGGGAGTGCGTAGAACGGCATTCAGAAACTCCGTTACAGAAAAGACTTCCAATTTCAATCACGGCACTTCTTTAAGGTGTAGGGACTTTAATGACGTCTGCAGGCAAATATGGCTTTAGTTTGTATGTGGGGAGCCGTGCTTAAAAGTTCCTTATCACCCAATAATTCTCAGTATTTGTATAGAGCTTTTGTTTATTTTGGTGGCACTGACGACTCAATCCAGGGGCACTCTACTGCTGAGCTACACCCCCAGTCCTGTTTTTATTTTGAAAAATGGTCTAAGTTGCGGAGGGGCTTGCCAATTTTTTGAGGCCGGTCTCAAATCTGTGATACTCCTGTCTCAGCAGTCTAAGTACTGGGATTACAGGCGAGCAACCCCATGCCTGATGTCTAGATTTTTTTCTTTTTCTTTTGTTTGCAGTACTGGGGGTTGAACCCAGGGGCATTCTACCTCCAAGCTACACCCCCAACCTTACTTTTTTTTATTCTTCATTTTGAAGCGAGGTCTCACTACGTTGCAGAAGGCCTAAGCATCTGAGGCTGGCCGCAGACCTGCGATCATCACTGGGATTACAAGTGTGTGCCACTGCACATGGCCTCCCAAGAACTGGGGTTACAGGTGAGTACCCCCATGCCTGGCCTTCTTCTAGAACTTTTAATTTGGGGGTGGGGGGTCCTGGGGATAGAACCCGGGGGCATTTGACATCCAGTCTCAGCTTCCCAAATGAGGCTGAGACAGAAGGATAACAGGTTCAAAGCCAGCCTCAGCTAGTGAGGCTTTTGGCAACTTAGTGAGACCCTGTTCCCAAATCAAATAGGAGCTTGGCCCGGAGGTAGAAAGCCTCTGGGTTCCACCTGCAGTACCACCAAAAAATTAAAAATTATAATATAATTAAAAATTATAAAGCAGTTTAAGAAGAACTGCTGGGTTGTTTTCTTTTCTTCTTCTTTTTTTTTTTTGCTGGTCCATGGTGGGGCATTCGACCTCCGAGCTACACTCCTTGCACTATTTCTTTTCTTTTCCTTTTATTTTGCGGGTCTGAAGATGGAACCCAGGGGCATTCGACCTCTGAGCTACACCCCCTGCCCTATTTTTTATTCTTTTATTTTGAAACTGGGTCTCACTGAGTTGCAGAGGGCCTAGTAGCTGAGGCTGTCCGCGAATCGCGATCCTCCAGTCTCAGCCTCCCGAATGCTGGGATTACAAGCATGCACCACCACGGCCAGCCCCCTGCACTATTTTTAATTCTTTATTTTGAAACAGGGTCTAAGTTACGGAGGGTCTCACTAAGTAGCTGAGGCTGTCTGTGAACCTGGATCTTCCGGTCTCAGCTTTCTGAATGCTTGGGATTACAAATGTGCATTACACCCAGCTGAGAACTGCTGTCTTAAATACTGAACTTTTAAACTGGGCATGGTGGAAAATGCTGGTAACTCGGTACTTGGGAGGCTGAGACAGGAGGACTGCACAGCTTCAGAGCCAGCCTCAGCTACTTAGACCCTGCTTCAAAATAAAGAATAAAAAAGAGGTCTGACACTGGGAGTGGTGGCGTGCACTTATAATCCCTGCGCTTGGGAGGCAGAGACAGCAGGATTGCACAGCTTCAGAGCCAGCCTCAGCTACTTAGTGAGGCTCTCAGTAACTTAGTGAGATGGTTTCCAAATAAAGTATATAAAATAGGTCTGGGAGGCCGGGCGTGGTGGCGCACACTTGTCATCCCCGTGCTCGGGAGGCAGAGACAGGAGGATCGCGCAAGTTTGAAGTCAGCCGCGCTGGCGTAAGAGACCCTGTTTCCAAATAAAAAATATAAAATAGGTCTGGGAGTGTAGCCCAGTAGGAGGGTTCCATTCCCAGTACCACCAAAAAAAGAAAACAACAACAACAAAAAGGTCTGGGAGTATAGCCTGGAGGTAGAAAAGCCCCTGGGTTCCATCCCCAGAATCAATCAATCAATCAATCAATCAATCAATCGGGCTGGAAGTGTAGCTCAGGGGTAGAATCCCCTGGGTTCAATCCCTAGTACCGAAAATAAATGAATAAATACATTCTGATTCTTTTAACCTAGGAACACAGTATTCCCATTCTTCACCATCACACTTCACATACCATTAAATTAACATTTAAGTGTTTCCTTTCCTCCGTGGTACAAGATATGTATTTTAAATATCTCACATTCTAATGGAGAAGTGCAATTACTTTTTAAAATTTTTTAATCGTCATGAGCTTTTCCGTCGCCGACCAGCACAACTTGGGAGAGGTTCATCTGGCTTCCGACGTCCCGTCTCTGGTGTGCAGGCTTCCAGGCAGAACCCTGCTGGCAAGGCACGACAGGGAGGATGGGTCCCACCCGCTGTATTTTGCCGAGGCATTCTGCATTTAAGCTCTTGAAGACTCGTCACAGAGGTTTCTTTCCTGTAATGTTTCTGGCGAGTTCAGTTTCAAGGCGATGCTGGCTTCCTAACATGACGGAGGTGTGGCCCTCCGCCGCCATGGTGTGTGGTAGGGTAGAGGTAGAGAGGTTCCCTCATTGGTACAGATTTTCTAGCTTGCAGCGCTGGGGCTCACTCCCAGGACTGTGCCTGTGTTAGGCACGCACGCCGTCGCTGAGCTCCGGCCCACGTTCTTCAATGGTCACAGAGACGCCCGTTTCTTCTTTGGTGATGTAGGGAAGAAAAGTCTGCCTGATCCCGGGTCTAAGACTTTCTCCTGGAACTTTTATATTTTATAGTTTTGTTGTGTATTTTTGCGTACTGGGGATGGAACCCAGAGGCATTCTACATTCTCCAAGCTATACCCCCAGCCCTATTTTTTATTCTTTATTTCGAAACGGGATCTCACTGAGTTGCAGAGGGCCTAAGTAGTAGCTGAGGCTGGATTCAGTTTTAGGATTGTTTAGTCATAGGATCCAGCTGAAGTTAATTTCTATATAATATGCAAGGCACATATGAAGAAAAAATGATCTATAGCAACTTAATTTCTTGCTTCTAAATTACTGAACCAAGAATTAAACAATTCTAAATTCTTGCTTCTAAACTGCTGAATTTGTTTATTGAGTTTTGGTACAATTCTCTTTTTATTCTTTTTGATGTCTTCAGAAAACAGCGGTGGCCCTTCTTTCAATCTACTTTCTTCTTAGTCAATCTGGCTAAAGGTTTATCAATCATCATCTTTACAAAGAATGACCCCTCCCTCCCTCCCTCGGGACTGAACAGAGATACCTCTGGGCTACATTTCTAGCCCTTTAATTTTGAGGCAAGGTCTCACGAGGTTGCTGAGACTGGACTCAAACTTGAGCTCCTTCGGCCTCAGCCTCTCAAGTAGCTGGGTTATAGGCGTGGCCGCCGTGCCAGCTCTCTCACTCTTGAATTTCATCTTCCTGTCCTCCTTGCTTACTACGCTGTATCCGTCTAGTTTCTCGTGGGCGCTCCCGCCACTGCCTGCTCCTTCTGTTTCCTCAGTCTTGAGCGGCCGCGTTGACTGGGTCTACACTAAGCGGCATGTTTGTTTCCATATCAAGTCACTGACAATCTTTTCTCAATTTCTTGACTCATCATTTCTTCTAAGGAAGTCAGAGTATTTTAGCAGTGTGTTGCCTGATTTCTAAATATTTGAGGCTATTTCAGAAATCTCTTTATTGGTTTATAGTTTAAATGCATTACGGTCTACGTATGAATGGTACATGATTTTTGTTATTTTAAATAAAACAAAACTGGGTACACCTCCATGTACAACTAAATGCTTTTGTGTCCCCGAGATTATGCTGAAATTCTGACCTCTGGTCTGAAGGTCATCAGAAGAGGGGCTTTGACCAAGAAGGCGAAGCCCTCACGAGTAGAACTAGCACCCTTATGAGAAGCAGAGAGGCGTGCTGCCACTCCCGGCCACCAGGGATCTAGCAGGAAGGCGGCAACCTACAAACCGGGGGGCCCTCCTCAGCCCCGGCCCTGCCAGAGCGGCCGCGGGCTGAGCCGCAGCTGGGGTCAGCCGTGACAGCACCTGAGAGACTCAGTAAATGTCCATCTCACTCCTGCTTCCAGAGTGTCAGACAGACCGAGCCGAGCTGAACACTAATGCAGTACAAATTCTCTGCACTTCGAAGATTTTCTTTTCAATCTTTAACTTATATTACCAAGGGGTATTCTATCTCTGAGCTACACCCCCAGCCCAATTTTTATTATTTTGAAACAGGGTCTCACTAACTTACTGTACTGAGGTTGGCCTCAAACCTGTGATCCTATCAGCCTCCTAATTACTGTGACTACAGGCTGTGCCGCCACACCGGCTGTCAAAACCATTTTACATATACATAAAACTTGAAAAGACAGTAGAGCTCTATGTAAGCCACACCCTCTCCTCTATTTACACCTTAGATGGTACGTCGGTACTGGAGATGGAACCCAGGGCATTCTACCTCTGAGCTGCACCCCCAGCCCTATATTTTATTCTTTATTTTGAAACAGGTTCTCACTGAGTTGCAGAGGACCTCACTAAGTAGCTGAGGCTGTCTGCGAACTGTGATCCTCCGGTCTCAGCCCCCCGACTGCTGGGATGACAAGCGTGCCCCACGCCCGGCGTTTATTCAGATGTTTTTTTTTTTTTTTTTTTTTTTTTGTGGTACTGGGGTTCCTGGAAGCCCTTCTTCCTCCGGGCTATACTCCCAGACCTATTTTTTATATTTTTGAAACAGGGTCTCTTACGCCAGCGCCGCTGGCTTCGAACCTGCGCGATCCTCCTGTCTCCGCCTCCCAAGCGCGGGGATTACAAGCGTGCGCCACCACGCCCGGCCTATTCAGATGTTTTTAAGTTTCCAACTATTCTCTCTGTTCCAGAACCCCATCGAGGATGCATTGTATTCAGCTCTTCCTTCGCCTCTTCCAGTTGTGACAAACTTCTTTGCTCTTTTTTTTGTTACCGCGACGACTGAATACTAGTCAGGTGTTCTGTGACCATCCGTCCTGGTGACACCGCCTGGTGATTTTCTGAGCGGAAGATCACAGGACAGAGTGCCTCTTCAATGCACCCCCAAGGTCACTGTCAACGTGCTGGCGCTGCTGTCAGCTCCGATCGGCCAGCTCAGGCACGTGGCCGTTTTCTCTACTACAAAGTTACTCTGTGCCCCCTTTCCATACTGAGCTCTGTGGAAGGAAGTTATGACGTGCAGTCCACACTGAAAGCGCAGTTATATCCCACGTGGGGTGGAATGCCTACACAGCCTACGCGGAGCTCTTCTGTGTAGAGATGTGTCTCTTCTCTCCCTTAGTCTATCAACATGGACTCCAGGATGGTGTCTGTAATCTGAGCTAATACAATCCCACCGGATTAGGCCAGTCCCTTCAGCTTTGGCCTGCGGGAGCTCCTCCTCATGGCCCCGGTGCTCCTCGGAAAGGTGTGTTTTGTTATACAGACAGGCACACAGCACATCCACGTGTCTAATGCACCTTCACACTCTCACCAACACATGCTCGCTGCTGTGCTCATCGCCCACTTTAGCCGCCCCTCCAGGAGCTAAGGAGCCCTCGTGCCAGGAGATCGTATTGCTGGAAACCAGGGCTGGGTGCTCTTGCTCCTGGAGCCACGCCAGCGCTACGGAGCCTTGCAGCTCAAGCATCTGTGCTCTGCGGAACTCTTCCATCATCAGCAATTTTCTTCCTTCGCCCCCCCCCCCCTTATGACGCTGGGGATCGAAACCAGGGGCCTTCGCACTCTGCATTTTTTAATTTTAATTTTACGTTTTGGGTGTGGTACTAGTGACTGAAACTACTTCCCTAGTCCTTCTATCTTTTTACACCTTGCCAAGTAGCTAGAGTTATCTGGGAACCTGTGATCCTCCTGTGTCAGCCTCCCAAGTACTGGGATTACAGACGTGCCGAGGCGGGCCGCAGACGCCGACCGTCCCGTCGCAGCCTCCCAGGCGCGCGCCGACACAGCCGTCCTCCATCCATCAGGGCCATGGTAAACAGGCACTCTTCATCTGTGCCACTGTGTTGCTTTCCACAGTCCTCCACCTCTGCTAAACTCCCACGACCTGCACACTGCCCACGTTTCCACATGCCGCCAGCGTGGACCCGTGTCTACTGGAGGCCCTCTGCCAGTTCTGAGAGTTTTCAGTTGCGCCATCAATGCGTTTCCGTCTTATTTTCAGCCGGTGGGTGCACACCTTGTATAGGAGGCAGAAACGGGTGCGCACAGCAGTTAAGAAAGGACATTTCTCTTTCCTTCCTAGAACTCAGGGTAGAGGCTTGAGAAACCCGCCGGCAGCTGAGCTGGCTCTGGGCTGGTGTCACCGCACCTCTCCTCGGTGCACTGAAGACTTACTCTGTGGCAGACCGCCTGCCCAGGCTCCTCACTGTAATGCCGGCCCACCCTGGCAGGCCTCCCGCTAAGCTCGCGCCTGTGCTGTGGGAGTGAGCTTCCCACACCAACCCCTCCTCTGTGCTGGGAAGAAACAGACTTGAGTGTCCCTAGGTCTCCAGGCCTGCCCTGGTCCAGTGGCAGAGATGGCCAATGCTCAGGACTCGGCCATGTCCCTCCCGTGGGACAGAGGGCACTTCTCCTGGTCCCCTCCTTCCACACAAATGGCCACCACTGTGTCTTATTAAAGCGCCTACTTCCCTTTCCTCAGGGGCGGAGGAGTCTGTTCAGTGAGGGCAAGAACAGAGAAGGGGCCTGGGGAGGTAGGGAACATTTGCCCAAAATTAGACAGGGCGACGGGAGACGTCTCACCTCGCCCTGCGTTTCTGTGAAGAAAGGCACGGGTGCGCAAATCGCCCGGGACCACCCAGCCTGCCCCTCATGTGTTCTGGGAATTACGAAATCAACTGCCGCTCCAATAAACCCAAACCCCCTTTTTTGCAGTAATGAAGATGAAATCCAGGGGTATCCTACGTCTGAACTACACCCCCAGCCCTATCTTTTATTCTTTATTTTTTTTTATTTTTTATTTTTGGTGGTACTGGGGTTCCTGGAAGCCCTTCTACCTCCAGGCTACACTCCCAGACCTATTTTATATTTTTTTATATTTGGAAACAAGGTCTCTTAGGCCAGAGAGGCTGGCTCCGAACCAGCGCGATCCTCCTGTCTCCGCCTCCCAAGTGCGGGGATTACAAGCGTGCGCCACCACGCCCGGCTTTTATTCTTTATTTTGAAACAGGGTCTCACCGAGCAAAAGGGTCTAAGTAGCTGAGGCTGTCCGTGAACTATGATCCTTCTGTCTTAGCCTCCCAAATGCTAGGATTACAAGTGTGCACCACCACGCCAAGCTTCCAGCAAACTCAGAAAATACCTCTGAACTAAAATTTTATCAGGACAAAGAAAAATCTATATACAAAAATATACCTCAGCTGCCACAGTTCAAGATAAGAGCTGCTTAGCTGGACGTGGTGGCACATGCCTGTAATCCTAGTACTTGGGAGGCTGAGACAGTAGGATCGCAGGTTCAAGGCCAGCCTCAGTAGCTCAGTAAGACCCTGTTTCCAACTTAAAAAAAAAAAAAAAAATAGGGCTGAGAGTGTAACTCAGAGGTAGAATGCCCAGCACAACAAAAAAATTGTACTATTCACTAACTTACCCCCTTCTCCTTATTTTTTGAGTCTGTTAAAATAACCCAGAAGGATTCTTTTTTAAGCATCTGACTTCTCGGTTCAATTACTTATTCATTTTTTGCACGCACATGTGTGTGAAGCCAGGGCCTTCTCCTGAGCGACATCCCCAGCCCTTTTTAAATTTGAAACAGAGTTTAAGTTGTCGAGGGCCGCACTCTACTCACCAACTAGGTTGGTGAGGCTGTCTTGAACCTGTGCGTCTCCTGTCTCGGCCCCCCAGTGCTGGGGTCACAAGTGTGCGCCACCGTGCGGGCTCAGCTACATATTCTCAACAATGGATTTCCACCATCATACTAATTCCAAACCTCTACACATTTCCTGACTGTCACTTACCAATATTCCTTATTTGTTCAGTAAGGGCATCTTATTTCTTATAAGAATAAACACTCTTGTTCTTATTTCTGTCTCTGTTTGGCTTTGGTAAAGTTCATGCTCAAATAACTGTACTCCGGGAGCAAGGCAGAGCAGAGCAGAGCCCCCAGGCCCACATGCCGCGCCTGCCTTATGGATCAAAAGGTTTTGCCCTTTGCTTTGAGGTACGTGTTAGCTTTACAAATGAGCTGCCTGGCAATCTTGCTGGCTTCCAAGTAGCCTATTTTTCTTATCCATGTGTCTCTAAGATTTATTCTTTATCCCTGGATTCAGAAATCTTAGGAAAAAGCTAAGCTCTGAGATTATTTTAAAATTTTATCTTGCTTGGTATTTTGTAAACCTTTCTGAATCGAGGGTGAGTTTCATTTGCTCAGAAATTTCCTCCTATAAGCTGGGCATGGTGACGCACGCCTGCCTGTAAGCCCAGCGATTTGGGAGGCCGAGGCAGGAGGATCACAAATTCAAGGCCGGCCTGAGTAATGTAGTGTGTTGCTGTCTCAAAATATAAACAAACAGGCTGGGATGAGGCCCAACGCAGAGCATCCCTGGGTTTAATTCCAAGTATGACACAAACACACACAAAAATCCTTCTCATTTTTATCGCTGTCTTGTTTGTTCCAAATAAAACCATTGTATGTTTTTCTCTCATATGTAAAAATTTGCTTTTCCTTAGATTTATCTCATTCTCAAGCCAGCGTCCATACACGCCTCAAGCCACCTGCTCATCGTTTACAACAACCTCAGGAGCTGCTCGCAGGGCCTCACAACTGACTTAGAGTCGGGACCTGAAGAACTCAGAGATGAATCACCATCTGAGAAGGACTGCGCACCAATCAGGAGCACCCGAGTCTCAACTTTGGTGAGCGAGCAGTAAGCTGCTGTGTTTGAGCTGTTACCCGTGCTTTGACTGATTTTACATTACCTGTGCTTTGACTGATTTATTACACGGTCATTGCAGACTAACCCTGAAATTAAGCCGGGTGTGGTGGTGCATGCTTAGAATCTTAGCATTTGGGAGGCAGAGACAGGAGGATCGTGGTTCAAGGCCAGCCTCAGCTACTTAGTGAGGTACTTTGCAACTTAGCAAGACCCGGTTTCAAAATAAAGAATAAAATATAGGGCCGGGGGCTGGAGCCCGCAGGTGGAATGCCCTTGGGTTCTATCCCTAGTACTGCCAAAAATAAAGAAAGAAAAAAAAACTCGAAATTACCGGACTCTAAATAATCCCCAATAAACCATTTATCAACTTTACTGCTCAACTGTATAATTATAATATACAACACGAGCAGCAGTCCACATAGAAAAATAAATAAATAAAAGTAAAGATCCAGCACGTAACACTCAAGGGCACGTTACTGTGGCTAGTCTGAAGATTTCGCTCTCAGCTCCCCGAAGCCCTACAGCTAAGTGAACAGAGATGACTTAGTAGGAAAGGCTTACGTCGGCCGCCGCGTCTCCAGCAGGGTCAGCAGGATCTGGATCGCACTGACGATGGCCGACTCGTTTTTCTCCTTGTGGAAAATGTTTGATAGAAGCTGTTCTATAATTTCTTGCCTGGGGAAACAAAGCAACAGTGAAGCACTAACTGCAACATCACGAACACTCAATTCGCGTCAGAGTCGTGCGTGTGGCCGTGTGTGCTTTATACGATAATCTGGTATCTGTCAGAGTGGGCGAGTGATTCTCATAAACGGAGACTTCATGTCTATCTATTCCGATCCGGTCCCCGCCAGCAAAACAACCTGAGTGCTGCTTCTTGAGAGTCAACAAGTATTTCAAGGCTCAATTACCCCGTGGTAAGCAGTAAGTGTGAGGCGGGAGACTCGGGACTCTTCACCCCGGCGCAAGGCGGGGACTTCTCCCGAGAACAAACCAGACCCCGCCAGTGTTTCCCATAAAGGTGTGAAACTGTGGTTCCAGGGATCTAAACGGCAATTGTTGCCTTGACCCGACAGTGACCATTAGTAAATCCAAATGCAGTGAGGGCCGCGACACGAAAGACGGACCTGCCCCCCAACATTCTATGCGGCCTCCCACTTCCCTCACAGGCCAGAAAGACCAGGTCACCGCCACCCAGGAGTCACTGCACTTCAGTCTATGCACGCTCTCCAGGAACGCTCATTTACTAGGACCTCAGGGATCCCCGCCCAGGTAAACGGGGATGAGAATCTCCCCAGGACGGGCCCTGCTGCCGCGCTGTTCCCGGCTGCCTGCTCTGCTCACTGGACGGCACACCAGTCCCTGGAGCATCCCTTGTCAGAGGGGGCGGCGAGGAGACAATTTCTTTCTATCTGGGGAAGTGAATGAAGCTGGTCTCTAACCTAACTTCAGAGGATCCCCTGGCACAAAGTGAATCTCAGCGCAGAATTCAATTTGCTCGTGAAACCGCTAGCCAAATACTGCAAAGAGCGCACACTGTCTGTAGAAGAGATACCGGGTTTGGATCTGCCCTGGGAAGCAGCGCGCCCTGCATGGTGACCATGCACAGCCTCCCAACGGGAGCCGCGCTCCAGATGGGCACCTGCAAAGCTCGCAGCTGCCACGCCCACCCCCTCGGTCAATGTAGCGGAGATCTTGCTCAGCAGAGAGCAGACCGCAGCCTCGCCACGGCTGGTACCGAAGGCAGGCTAACAGCCCTGGCCACTTGAGCAGATGGCCAAGCTGTGACGTCTGCCTGCCTGAGGAAGAGCTACTGGTGGACACAGTATCCAGCACAAACCTGGGGAGTTAGAGTCAACAGCTCACAGCCGTGCCAGTCTGAGCTTTACTTAAACATACAGAGTACCATCAAAGACAGAAGAAATTATGAACCTGAGGGACTGAGCTCATCAAACGGAATAAAGAAATGCCTTCCTACTCTCTAAAGAACATTTATGTACATGAAAGAGAACATATACATTAAACACCTTTTTTTGTGGAGCTGAGGGCCAGAAGAGTCTATCTCCGAGCTAAACCCCCAGTCCTATTTTATCTTTTTTACTTTGAAACAATAAAAAGCAAGGCCTCACTGAATTGTGGAGGCCCAAGTTGCTCAGGCTGGCCGTGAACCTGCGATCTTGTCTCAGCCTTCCAAGTACTAGCATTACAAGCGTGTGTCACCACACGCAGCTCCTCTTTCCCATTTTAAGAGACAGGAGTCACTGAACATGGTGGCGCACAGGTTTAACTCCAATACTTGGGAGGCTGAGAGAGAAGGATCACGGGTTCCAGGCCAGCCTCAGGAACTTACCAAGACCCTCAGCAACTTACTAAGACCTTGTTTCAAAACAAAACTCAAAAGGGCTGAGGTGTAGCTCAGAGGCAGAATGCCTCGAATCTAATCCCCAGTACTATGAAAACATGATGAATGGACGGAGTGATTGGGAGGACATCAACGAAACTCATGAAACCAAGGGTTCGAAGCCACTTAAGTTCTTTGCCATCCCTGAGGGGCAATGACACTTTGGTTTTGTTTTCTGTGGAGGTAGCCAGAGGAAGACTCACTCCTGTAAGCAAAACTAATGGGCTCAAGCAGAACCACACCTGCACATTCTAAGCTCAGCAGCAGCTGTTAAAAGACAGAGCCCAATCCCAGACAGCTGTCTGGCATTCTGACCTGCTGACTACCGCCAGGCATTCAGTTCGCTCAACTGAAGGCCGCTGGGGCGCACTACCGCTCCTTACCATCTCCTCAACCTCATCCCATTCCAAACTCGGGCAGTGCTGACCCAGCCAGGCATGGTGGAGGCTGAGATAGGCAGATCACGGGTTCATGGCCAGCCTCAGCTACATGGTGAGGCTCTTAGTAATTCAGCAAGACAATTTCCAAATAAATAAAAACTAGGTCTGGAGGTGTATTTGGAGGTAGAAGGCCTTTGGATTCAATCCCCAGCACTGCAACAATATATATTTTTAAAGTGTTAACCTATATTTCTATGTACATATATGATGTTTACATATAAATCGTACCAAATTTGTGGGCTGCTCCCCATTATAAATTTAGAACTAGGTAATTTGTTTGAATATTATGTATCATCAGTGGTTGGCTTTAAAAGGCCACTATTGCTATAATGACATTATTTATTAAGTCTGTAGATATTACATATTATATATTTGTCAAAAACACATGGATGCTATTATGATTAATAAAGGTTTTCTATCAAACACAGAATTCTTTTGTTGCTTATGGTTACTCTCACAACCAATGAACACTAAAAGAACTACCATAATGAGGAGCACGTCAGGCATCCAGAGGCTTTGCTTCTTACTTTCAAAAGCACCGTGGGGAGTACTGTTGAAAATGAAGCCTCTCAAGCCGGGCGTGGTGGTCACGCTCGCAATCTCACTACTCGGGAGGCTGAGACAGGAGGATCGGGGTTTGTGGCCAGCCGCAGCTACTTAGTGAGGCCCTCCGCCACTTAGTAAGACCTGCTTCAAAAAAAAGAACAAAAAAAAAATCGGGCTGGGGGTGTAGCTTAGAGGTTGAATGCCCCTGGGTTCCATCCCCAGCACCATAAATAAATAAATAAATAAAGTCTGGTCACTGATAAAATCTTCACTAAGTGCAGTGAAGGTTTTCTTTGGTGATAGCACATGGTCAATGACTCATCACGTCCATGTATTTGAAGACATTTACTTTAATATCAAAGGATATAAATCCTGAGCATATTCTTATCATAATTCCAGATATTACAGTTGCCTGACCCAGGACTACACACAGCTTGAAGTATAAAGCAAGCAGAGGCAGGGACTCGGGCGGCGCTGCGCACATACTGGTCACACATAGATCTGCGTGGGGGAGGGCTGGGGCTGCCCGGGAGAACCTGGATCTATGGAGCAGCCTACGCGTCCCCGTCCGGGCTGGCCCGCACTCATCGCTCAGCACACGCGTCGCCAATTAACAGTCAAAACGTAGAGCCTGAGCCAGGCATGGTGGCACGGGATCGCAGCTCGCAGCCAGCCTCAGCTACTTAGTGAGGCCCATTGCAACTCAGTGAGACCCCGTTTTAAAATGAAGAATAAAAAATAAAACTAGTGGTGTAGCTCCGAGAAGGCCCCCTGGGTTCCATCCCTAGTACTGCAAAAATAAAAATGGAAAAGAAAAAGAAAAGAAAAAGTAAAAAAAGAAACATAGAGCCAGGCACAGTAGTGCACTCTTATAATCCAAGTTCTTGGGAGGCTGAGACAGGAGGATCGCAAGTTCGCATCCAGCCTCAGCTACCTCGTGAGGCCCTCGGCAACTTAGTGAGACCCTGCTTCAAAATAAAAAATAAGATAAAGTTGGGAGTGTAGCTCAGAGGTAGAATGCCTGAGTTCACTCAGTACCACCATAAAAAAAAAAAAAAAAAAAAAAACACCAAAATGTCTTGACATATTCTAAGTATAAAAGACACTGGATTTCAAGACTTTCATACAAAATACTTAAACTATATGAGGCTTTTATTTCTCGTGGACAGCTAATATTCAACATTTGTGTGCGTGTTGTGGGGCGGTCTTCGGGATGGAACCCAGGGGCTGTCTACCTCCAAGTTACACCCATCTATTTTTATTGCTTATTTGGAAACAGGGTCTCACTAAGTTTCGGAGGGCCTCACTAAGTTGCTGAGATTGATGGTAGACCTGCGATCCTCCTGTCTCAGCCTCCCAAGTACTGAGACGACAAGTGCGCACCACCACACCCAGGATTACTCAACATTCTTAACCTACTCAAGGTAGTGTATGCATACCATATAATAATTACTGGACTGTATAGTCCAGATACTTTTCTACTTAGCAGCTGCTAATCTCCTGTGGCTTTGTTACCTTGGAGGAATGTACTACTTTCTTATTTTTCAACAGATGCTGGAATACATAACTTTGTTCCTCACAAGATAAGTTTAAAACAAGCTAGAGCCAGGCGTGGTGGCACATGCTTATAATCTAGTACTTGGGAGGCCGAGACAGGAGAAGCACGGGTTCAAGGCCAGCCCAAGGAACTTTGTGAGACCCTGTTTCAAAATAAAAAATAAACAATAGAGCCAGAAGTGTAGCTTGAGGCAGAATGACCACGAGCTCCATCCCCAGTTCCATACACACACAAAAAGGAACTAAAATAAACTATATGCTAAACTATATACTAAAATAAACTATAAACTAAAAAGGAGTGACAAAAATTAAGAATAATGCAGCTAGAAACTGAAGTGAAAATGCTATCATACTTCATACTAACCGTGTATGCTCACCCCAATTCGTCATCCAAAATGGGGAAATGTCTGGTTTTTCTCTATTAAAATGACTTTCTAGCCAGGCGTGGTAGTGTAGACCTGTACTTCAAAGTACTAGGGAGTCTGAGACAGGAGAATCACAAATTTGAGGCCAGCCTCAGGGACTTAGCAAGAATCTGAGCAACCTAGCAAGACTGTTTCAAAATGAAATATAAAAAGGGCTGGGGAGCGTAACTTCCAGGTAGAACAGCCCTAGATTCAGCCTCCGGTACTGGGCCAAATGCACGCCCATATAACTAAAATGGGTACATTGCTGCGTGCACGAGACGAGTCTCCATCTGAAGCCCCTCGCGGATGGGCGGTGACAAACACCACTTGGCGTGGCTCTGCAGGCTCCTTCGCTGGACCGAAGGTCTTCCTGTCAGTGCCCACCTGCCGGGGACCCTAGAAGGAGAGGCGGGCTCTCTCCTCACCAGCCCCAGGTGTTTCCAGATCAGACCCCACACTTCACTTACCGGTCTCTCACCAGTAACACATCAAAACAGCAACAATGAGAATGCCAGAAGAGAGTTTGAAACGTACTTTTCGAGAGCGGCGAGCAGGGGGTCAGGCTCTGCACTGCTCTGAACTTGCAGCATCTGGTCTCTGCTCAGGCGGACAATTTCACAGAGTGACTGTGAGGCATTTGAGTGCCGCTGAAGGGAAAAAGGACAATTAGCTAGAATCTGTCACAAGTTAACCTTATAAATAAAAGGGGGCTAGAGGGATTGCTTGAAAATCAGAAACTAACACCGGCCATAAGCTTCAGTGGGCAAAAAAGCAAGCTCAAAGAAGCACCACAGGTGTTTAATCGTGCCAGGCTCATGAGACTCACTACATAATTCCGTACAGTGTATCTTACCATGTGCAGGAGATGATTCAAGTTCTCACAAGAAGAAATTTCTAGGATTAAATACTAAAACAGATTCCCCCGAATATACTTTTATCAGCAGATGCACACAGTAGTTTTTAAAACTAAAAAGAACAAACACCCAGAAAGACACCGAGGAGTGCCGGCACGGTCTCCTGGTGGGCACGTTCTCCTCACAGGGCCGGCACCTCACACCCACGCGGCCATGTTCTCTGGAGTGTGAAACTGAGCTGAGCCCAGAGACTGGGCCACGTGCGCCCGGTACAGGAAGAACTGCACACTCCAGCGAGAGGGTGACACATGGGATATCCAAACCCCCTGGCTGGAGTCTGAAGCCTAAAACCTGAGTATTTTAACTGGTCAGTATAACTTAACGTGTGATTTCTAACAACGCAAAACCAACAGGTCTGCCCAAAGGTGCTGAGATCCACAATCCTCTCTTCGAAGACCTTGGTGCAGAAGGAAGCCTCTCCTTTGTCAGCGTCTCCTGACTAGGCTCTGCAGACAGGTCTAGTGTCCTGTTCAGCAATCAGGCTCTGCTCAGGGCCGTGGGCCTGGCGAGGAGGAGCGGCCCTGTTCAGGAAGGGACCGAGGATGGGAAGGCTCTGCGAGCACCACGCTCCCACACACTGAGCGGCCATTCACAAGTGCTCCTGCGGCAGCCAAGCTCCCACTCGAGGCTGGAGAACGCCGCATCCCACCAGCCCAGAGCTCCTCCCAGGCAGGAGGCCTTGCACCTGAGCACTCCCTCAGCACCCAGCAGAGCCCAACACTGGGCATCTGAGGGTCAAATGCTGCATGGGCCCCGGAGGGAATGGGGAGGAAGCCACATCCCTTTTACAACCCTGCTTTACATAAACCCTGCTATGGGGAACAAATGTCCTCCAGCTCCACACTAGTCTTCTACTCTGCTTGTCTATGATGCTCTCTCTCCAATCCAATCTGCAACCTAGAGGCATACGAGACCTTGGGCTACACAGCCCCCGCCCCACACTTAAAACAGCTCCCTCCTGGACGTGGGGCTGAAGCACATGGAACTGTCTTCAGAAGACAGTGGTTGGCTCAGGGCAGGTGCTCAAGGCCTGACTGGTACTTGAGGTGGTGGTCTCGCAGGCCCAAGACACACCCTGTGTCGCTGCAGGCAGCCTCAGCACAGGCTCCATGTCATCGCCACCCCACTCATTAGCATCCAGGGCCACGGCCAGAACCGCGGGAGCCAGCAGGCCAGGCTGGGGAGAAGCAGGCAAGCCGCGCAGGGCACTGTGGGACGAGGGTGCTGTGCTGCCTTCCAGGTCTTGGCCAGACCGAGGCAAAGGGACACAGAGTGGCCACACTGCTTGGGCTACAGACCAGGAAAAGGAGAAAGACGTGTGGGCAGAGGCGTAGCTAAGGCGGCACGTTCAGCATGAAATCACCAGCTCTGGAAAGGAGGCAGAGCTAGAACCAGCGGGCCTCACGTTTCTGGAAAATTTCTGGCTAGAAGTAAAATATAATGTGGTCTAGAAAATGAACCACTCGAGAGCACCAGATTGTGCTGTCGTGTTCTTTTCTCTGATCACCTTCACCTATGAACGTATGTCCTGTACTCAAAACATTGCTTGCTTTTTTTTTTTTTTTTTAAGCAAATTTAGTTCAGAACAGAGAACTTACATCTTCTTCTTGCGATGGATGAACTATTTCCACAAGCCTCTGGATAATGTTCTCCTCATTTAACCACTGTAAAACACATGGCAGAAAAAATCATAGCAAGGCGTGTTTCTGGTTCAAGCCCCAGTGAAGATTAACAAACCTGAAGACACCCAACACATTTTAAGTAGAATGTTCCAAGTTTCTCTGGGCTTTGACACCACAGAAAATTGAAAGTCCCCTGAGGAAAATGCCAGGAAATATATTAACAGTGACCAAAGGTCCCCAGACTGCAATACCACATACTAAATCCACACCCCATCTTCTCAGCCCCGAGGTAACACGGGGTCAGTGAGCACAGTCTGTGCTTTGGCAACAGGCAGGGAATCGGGGGCAGGGGAGTGGGCATGAAGCTGGAAAGCACACTCCAAACGTACAGAATTGAGAATACTTAGCATCAAACCTTGGGTAAGGAAACACAGGGAAATGAAAGGGGACTTTGAGATTCTAAAGCCAGTCCTGTGTAGGAATGTGGCAGCTGGGGAGGGCAGCTGTCAGGTAAGCAGAGTTCACCTGCCCTGTCGATGCTGGCAGAATTATTATTCTCAATCTCTATCTGAAATGCCCAGAATGAGAACATCAAAGGATTAGAGTAAGAAAAAATAACAAACCCAGCTGGCTGAATATTGGTTCCATAATGAACTGAAACACCACAATACACAAGGCAGCTCACTCCCTAGAAAGGCCACTTACAGAAAAAATCCCAAAGCTTAAAGAAAGACCGGAAGGGGAGAGGTAACGCAATTTGCTAAAAGCACAGAGAATAAACCCTGGTGCCATGTCTGGCTTCTTCAGCGGCGTATCAATTCGGTAAAGGTGCAAACAAGAGTTATAGGTGGGGCCCAACTTACTTTAAAATCTACTTTAAAGTGTGCATATGAATCACCCAGAAATCTTGCTAAAATGCAGATCTCGTTCAGCAGGTCGGAGGTAAGACCTGAGCTTATGGAGTCCTGCGAAGCTCACGGGTGAAGTCTGGGGCCACACAGAGAATGATAGCAAACACCTGAATGTGTGTGTGGTGGGGGAGGAACTCTATGGGTGGTAACTCCTCAGTCCTGCAGCCCTGACCTCTCCACAGCTATTCTCAAGCACGTCCATCTCAAGCCCACTCAGGACCAATCCCTACTGTGGGTCCCCAGAGTCCAAGCAAGACACTCAACCTACGCCTTCATTAACCATCTTTCACTTTCTCCTTTGGAAATAAACCCTAAAACTCAACCCAGAAATGGCCAAGAGCACAAATCCAGGTCATGAGAGCACTAAATAAGTCTGCCCTATAATAATCCACACATAGAGATGAATCTCCTGAGTTCTCTTTGGTGATCTTTCCCAGAATCCTAAACCCCTCCTGAGAAGAGACACCCAAAAAGAAGCAGGTGTCAATTGAAGTCCCAGGACCGCCACGAGGAGCACTCAGCCAGCTTCCCCGTGATGACGGCAGTGCCTGGGTCACCTCACCAGATCTCACTCTGACCACAGCTCACCACTGTCAGTATGCCCTGCACTGACCACACCTGGGAGACCTCCTTCTCATGGGCCCTCCTGTTAGCATATTTAGCAAATCTCATTTCCAATGTAATAAGTTTTATGTTTCCAGCATGACTATTAAGAGATGGAATGAATTCAGGAGTGGCTGGCTCCAGAAGGCAGAGAAGGGGGGAAAAATAAACAAGAAAGGAAAAACCAAAGAGAAGCGAAGGCACAGCTAAAAGCCCAGGAGAAACTTTCAGCCAGGCATGTGGCTCACACTTGTAATCCCAGTACTTGAGAGGCGGAAACAGAAGGATCCCAGATTTGCAGCCAGCCTCAGATACTTAGTGAGGCCCTCCACAACTTAGTGAGACTCTGTTTCAAAAGAAAGAATAAAAAAATAGGGCTGGGGTATAGCTTGGAGGTAGCATGCCCCTGGGTTCAACCCCCAGTACTGCAAACCAACCAACAAGCAAGCCCATTTTGCAGGTTACTATCGCCCCTTCACTTGCCGGCCCAATTCCACCTAAAACATCTACCTACCTATCCAAGAGGCACACACTCTGTAACACCATCTGCCCCCGCTTTAAACGTCTCTCTCCATGTGACCTCGATTTTCCTTATCCAACGCTCCCAGATCCGCCTTTGAACCTGCCTTTCACAGGCAGCCCGAGCATCCTTTGGGAAAGCTCAGAGCATCTCTGGTGAGAGTCAGAGCTCCCAAACTTCCCACTTCTACTCGCCACCGGGCCCTGCTTTATGACAAACCCTCGATCTACTGTACGTCACCATCCCCCAAAAAAGCAAAGCAACAAAGAACTGCTCCCAGCACAGCCTAGGCAAATCAAAAACCGAGGCATGTGCACGTCCTGAATCCTACTCCTGCCAATCCTGAATCTCTCCTTTCCTCAAGTAAATCCCTCCCTGTCCCCAAGACTCCGGAAAACCCTCTGCTCCAACCTAACCCCCCCCCTGCAGCAATGCAGCCTGGTGGCCCCCGCCCAGAACCGCAGCCCAGGACGACAGGCAGGATTCTACTCACATTCAGCACATCCTGTCTGGGCTGTGGAGGCTCGATGCACGTCAGAAGCCTGAGCAACAAGTCCATGATAGCAGACGTTCCTATATGCTTTATAATGAGGTCTACAAAATCCCGCTTCTTCTTTAAGAATTCCACAATCTAGAGGAGAAATCAAAAACGGAAAGTCATGTATCTCGGGAAAAGTTTTAAATCCTGACTACCACCCCTCCAAAATCCCACCAGTACTTCAAGCTGAGGAAAGACAATTGCTAAATTAGCAATTAGCTATCAAATCAAAAAGTATAGCTAATATTTGAAAAATTCTTAGGGGGAAAAAACCTCCCAAACTCATCCCCTGATAAAAAATACAACATAATAGGATCTTTTATTTCTATTCATTTTCATTGTTAATTCTCAAAGAATGGGGATCAAATATTTAACATCTATAAAGAGCAAAAAACACCATTTCATAGTTACAATTCCATTAGACTTAATATTCAAATGCAGAATATTCAAAATCCTAATTATATTCTAGAAAAGTGGGAGAGAAAAGTCAAAATGCAGAGACTTCTCCTCTGCAGTAACCAACTCGTCTGCTGCATAAGGTGAGTTGGACTTCCTCCAGCGGCCCTGGCACAGGGCAGGCGGCCAGTGAAGAGCTCACAGGAGCAGCCTCCGAGGGCGGAACGGGAATAGAAACGAGGCCTCCACCAGGAGAGAGGGCGCCGCAGGTCCGCACAACCCACTGCCCGCTGCCCGCCTGCACACCCCACCGAGCATCCCAGGAGCACGCCCGTCAGTCTCCCTGATCCCTGGGAGGTGGGATTGGCTAGCCCAAGATGAGAGACGGGTGGGGGAAGTCCATTCGAGATCTAAAACATGGTTGTTCCGGGACTTAAATACTGATCTAGCTGTATGCTGTAAAAGCCGCAGGCCTTCCACAATCTCACATAAAGAAGCCCAGTAGCTGGAGATGACTGCAACTGCTTCACACAATCAGGTGTAAATATACAGGGTTAACCCTCACAGTGCTTCTCTAGTGCGACATAAACCTTCAAGAAATTCCATAGTAGCTGGGCGTGGTGGCGCACGCTTGTAATCCCAGCCTTTGGGAGGCTGAGACACGAGGATCGTGGTTCCAGGCCAGCCTCAGCTATTTAGTGAGGCCTTCTGCAACTTAGTGAGACCCTGTTTCAAAATGAAGAATAAAAATAGATCTGGGGGAGTAGCTTGGAGGTAGAATGTCCCTGGGTTCCATCCCCAGTATGGCAAAAATAAAACAAATTAAAAAAATACAACACTAACCCACTTTACCTTGGCATAAGACAAAGCACGCCGAGCCCAAACAGTGCCAGTCCCTCCACACGTGCTCGTGCCGGCCGGGTCGCTGCAGCCTATGCTGCACGGCCTCCCAGGGTCTGCAGGCTGACCACCCTCACCCCGTGCCCCGCGCTCCTGCCGCACCACTAAGCCTGTCAGTTTCTACCTGAGCACCTGCAGCCCTACTTGATCCTTGGTGTCCATCCCTGTAACAGACTACAACCTCCACTCAGCAGGTCCTTCTTACACCAACAGCCACCAGAGGAACAGTTCTCAAATTTTACCATGCATGAGAAATGGAAGGCTTGATTAAAAACAAAACAAAACAAAACAAAACAGATTCCTGGGCCCAAACTCCAGGGTTCCTAATTCTGTGGGTCTGGGGTGGGACTAAGAACTTGCATTGCTAACAAACTCTCAGGTGATGCCGATGCTGCTGGTCCAGGGACCAAGTACAGAACCGCTGCATATATGAGATAATTGGGTAATTAAATCCCAGAGTACGTGTCAATGAGGCAGAGAGGGGGAGAAAAAGGGAGGAGGTGGGAAAAGGAGAGGGGAGGGGAGGAGGTGGCGGCGGCACTACTGGATAGAAACTTCAGGGCTTCATATGTGTATGACCATCTGCAACCAAAGATCTTGAGCTAAATAACGTTTTTTAAAGAATCAAAATAGAATCATCACTTGCATGGACCAGTCATTAGCTGCCTTTGTAGGGAAGCTTCATCTGTGTCGTCACTGTGGAAACCAAGCAGAGCAACGACGTGGTCCCCCAGGGTGCTGCTCACATACTTATTCCTTTAACTACAAGCCACGAGGCCACTGCACAAGAATATCAGTGTCCTCGGGCTTCCAAGTGCTCGTCAAAAGAGAAAACCAAAGTACGTCAACAATTTGAGATTGGAGGTTTCAGAAATATTCATGGATGTATAAGTAAACGTTAAGTCAGTGCGAGCACAGAGTGTTTAAGGTTTAAGACGTGTTTTCCTGTAGAGCCTAGACTCCAGGCAAGCCCAGGACACTAAAGCAACATGACTGGGAATCATTTCAGGGCTGATCAGCCCAAATACTTACCTTTCAGAAAATACTATTTACCTGTTCTGGTTTTCTGCTGATCAGAATACTTAGCACCTTGCTGAAGAAACTGGCAAGTAGTGGGTTCAAGGGGGGGTCGTTTAGGAGGAAGCTATATAATTTCATTAGCAAGGACTCGTCTTCTCCCAGCCTGTCGTTCATCTGGGAGACATCAGCAGTGAGCAGCTCACAGGACACGTTTGGGTACCTAGAGAACAGGGATCACGTCACCGTCTGGATCGACACGACGTAAGATAAAGTGAAAGACACATTGGGAGGCTTCTAAAGTTTGAGAAAACAAAATTATCTGTTGGGAAGCAGAATATCATTTGCTATTCTGTCCAACCCTAGATTAAAATGAATTTTCTACTTTGTCTAAAAATTTGCTTTTCAACCAAGTTTTAATAAGAAGGCATTTTCCCCACACCTAGGACTAAAGAGCCAGGGGAGGCCGTGCTGCAGGGGGTGAGCCTCCGCAGCCCGTGCTGCAGGGGGTGAGCCTCCGCAGCCGGCCGGCGCAGGGCCAAGGCAAAGCCGCCGGCACACCACCGGCAGCCCGCTGTGGCACGGGAGCAACACAACTTACCACTGTGGGGCCACTGGCTTCCAGGGAACTGCACTGCGCACGGCGCTAGCCGCGGCCGGCACGCTGCAGGGACCTGGACCGGCCACTCTATTCTCAGATGGGTTGTAAATGGTACTGCAAAGTTTTTTTTTCAAGTTATCAAGGGCTCTTAGAAGACTACTGACGGGGGAAATGAGGCATGAGTTACCAACCAGGGAAGCTGTACACCAAAAACCATGCTCTCCATGAGAGCCAGCCCTCCAAGACGCCCAGCCAGCCCATGCCAACCTCTCTGATGTCATGGGGGACACGCCCACAGAAAGCACGTGACCCTGGCTCACACGCTCCCGTGGCTTCAGCAAGGCCTCGCCCCTCTGCGCACGCGCTCTGAAGTCCAGGCCATGGCTTCATCTTCCCCATTCACTCCTTCCTCCACCAAGTGCCTCCTGCCTGTCTCTAGGAGTCACAGCTTAGACTCTGACCCAGGCCCCGGTGCCAGCTGGGTGCCAGGAGCGGCGAGCTCACACTGGCGCGGACGTGGGGCGACAGGGGCCAAAGCAGCCGCAAGGGGAGCCGCGGGGGATGCGGCCCGGCGCCGAGGGTCTCGACAGACCACAGAGCACGGCGGGGCGGGACAGCCCAAATGAGCCCTGCAGGCTGGAGGCGGGCAGGGACCACGGCGTGGCAGACAGGTGCGTGGGCACAAGGCTCTCCGCACCACACAGCTATCTTCTATAGGGTATGGCTCTTAAGTCTCCACTTTGGTAACACAGGCACCCCAAGATGCCAGGACATACCTCCTGTAAAGTAACCACCGTCCCAAGGAGAGAGTGCCTGTGCTACCAGTTAAAGCTACAGGAGCCGCACTCCCAGGCTCAGGGCCTATCTCCACCACTTACAAGCTGTATAATCGTGGGCAAGGTACTTAACCTCTCTGGGCCTCAGTTTTAGATTTGTAATATTTAGGCAGCGGTCCTATGGAGGAAGGGCAATATATGCAAAACACTGGGAAGGACTGGAGTTAGTGGTCACTGAATGACAGCTGTTCGCATTTCTCTTTTATTTTGTGGTAGCGAGGACTGAACCCAGGGTTCTCAATGAGCTATACACACAGCCCTTTTTAAAACTTATTTTATTTTTTGGTATGGGGGTTGAACCTGACTCCCCTCAGCCTCCACCCCCTGCGTTTTTCCTGTTTTATTTTGAAATAGGATCTTGCTAAGTAGCTGAGACTGGCCCTGAACCTGCAATCCTTCCTTCTTTCTCAGCCTCCCAAGTACCAGGATTACAGGAATGTGCCACCATGCCTGGCTACTTGTTATTTTGAAACAAGATCTTACTAAGTTGCCCAGGCTGGCCTCAAGCCTGTAATCCCCCTGCCTCAGTCAAGGACTGGAACTACAGGCAAGCAGTGCCTCCTGCCAGTACTGGCTGCCGTGTGCCTGGACAGTGCTTGCCCGGCACCCCCACGGCGCCCTCCTGCCCCAGCCAAAGGGCCCCTTCCTAGGACGGCTCTCCTGGAGCCCCTCCCACACGTGGCAGCCCAGCTTCACCCTGCTTTGTTTCCTCCGGAAGACTTCCTTAACAACCGGGAGGCTCGGTCAGGCTCACCTCACACAGCCTCCATCCCACTATCCCCAAACTAGAAAGCCCTGAGCTTTCCTAGGCGCCTAGAGTCAATCCTGATTCTGCAAAGGTTTCAGATCCCACCTGCAAACGCCCTCCGCTAATCCACAGGCTCCATCACCCGCGCACAATGTGCACTGCGGCGGCTCTGCTCGGGCCACTCAAGTCACGCTCCTCCCTAGGGTCCATCCAGAACACCCAGGAAGCGGTGTCCAGGGAGCCTCGACCAGCAAGAAAGCACAGGGGCGCGGCAGGACCACCCACCGAGGTTCCCAGTCTCCTGAGTGGCAACCAGTGGAGGGGTGGAGCACCATTTCTCCTTGGTAAGATGAGCACTTCGGGAAGGTCGGCCTGCTCCGCTTGTTGCACTTGAGGGAGCACAGCAAGAAGGTAAGCCGCCTGCCCACGTCCCCAGAGCGTGAAGAGAAGGCGCCACCCCTCTGGGGGCCCGGGGAGCCCTGCTCTGGGGTCCAGACCACGACACCTTCCACGGGGATACGCCCCCATTCGGGCAGCACCTACCGTGTGCTGGGTCCCTGTGGAGGGAATGCCGGAGCAGCGGCGCGTGCATCTTTTGAGGGATGGGAACATGCTCCTATTACTATTACTGGATATTTTTTCCTTTTTAAAAAAATTTTTTTGCAGGCCGGGCCAGGTGGTGCACGCTTGTAATCCCCGCGCTTGGGAGGGAGAGACAGGAGGATCGCGCAGGTGCGGCTGGCTTAGGAGACCCTGTTTCCAAATAAAAATGTAAAAATAGGCCTGGGAGTGTAGCCCGGAGGTAGAAGGGCTTCCAGGAACCCCAGTACCACCAAAAAAAAAAAAAAAAAAACCAGAGAAAAACTTTTTTTGCTGGGTGTGGTGGCGCACGCTTGTAATCCCAGCACTTGGGAGGCTGAGATAGGAGGATCGCACAGGTTCAAAGCCAGCCTCAGCTACTTAGTGATATAAGTAAGATATAAAATAGGTCTGGGAGTATAGCCTGTAGGTAAAAAAAAAAAAAAAAAAAAAAAGACCTGGGTTCCACCCCCAGTACCACCAAAAAAATTTTTTTTATTTTTGTGGTACTATGAATTGAACCCAGGGGAATTCCACCTATCCTACCTCTGAGCTACGCCCCCAGCCTTGTTTAACCATCTACTTTGAAACACAATCTCACTAAGTTGCTGAGGCTGATCTCAAACCTGTGATTAACCTGCCTCAGTCTCATAAATTCTGGGATTAAGGCAGGCGCCTGGCCCTTTCTTCTTTGTTGTTTTATTTTATTTTTTGTGGTACTGAGGGTTGAACATAGGAGTGTTCCACCTCTGAGCTGCAGCCCTGACCCTTGTGTTTTTGAAACAGGGCCTCCCTAGGTTGCTGTGAGCCTTGCTGTACTGATGAGGCTGACCTCAAACCTGCGCAACTCCTGCCTCAGCTTCCCAAGAACTGGGATTACAGGCTCGCGCCACCACGCCTGGCTTTTTTTTTAAGGTGTTCATCTGAATGGAAGCTTTCACTGAGTGCTAGCTGTCAATCTTAATGGCTGGCAGAGAACAGGACATCCTTGACCACCACCAATTTGAAAACATTAGTATTATTTCCCTCACAGCAAAATCGTCCCTCCAAGAAGAAAAGAACAGATATCTGAATAGAGGGTCAGCCTAGGGGAAGGACAAAGGGAAAACTACTAAAAGGCCACAATGCTCCCTGCTCCGTGAAGCTTCTGGGACGCACCACCAATGACTTCTTGTCTCTATTTTCAGGGTTGGAGGGAGCCAACTACTTTAAGAGAGCTGGACACGGAGAAGTAACTAAAACCCTAACACTTAACGTACCTAGGAAGTTCTTAGAGGGCTTCCAAGGGTACAAAGCAATGGCAATATATTAAAAGCGATGGTGATGAAGGGTTCTGTTGCCCTGTGTTGTTCTGTTTGTAAGCATTTTAAACTAGTAATGAGTACATAAACCCACTGCAGTTATCCACGGTGTTACCTATTTAAATATAGCATTGCTAATAATGTTCACCAAGACCCGTGCCCTGATTTCCAGTCACAAGAGGTCGGCGTTCATTGTATCAGCAATGCTCTTCACAGCCCAAGCTTCAGCGCAGACTGGCCACGCAGCCTTGGGCGTCACTGAGTCTGACTTGCTCTCCGTGAAGGAGAACTGTCTTACTTATTAAGGGATGGTCATCACTGTCTACAAAGCACACTGCCCTTCCACAAAGCCTTCTGGACCTCTGAGATTCACTGGACTTGCTCCAGGACGGGCAAGTGCCCCACTGAGCCGTCCCTGCTGACCATCGTGACCTGCGACGGCTCCAGAGGACCCTCAGACAGCACGAGCTGCGATCTACCCGCTTCACTTTAGCCCCACCCTAGAGAAGATGGAATTTTTTCTTACTTGTATCTGATCTTTTCGTCCATGTCTTGAGGTGGTTCTTCTATAATGAACGAGACTAAGTCTTCCAGACATTCTGCTTTTAACAGAAATTCTATAAGTTTGCGGTTCTGAGCTTTACATTCCTGTAAAACATCTTCCTCATCCATTAATTCCTTCAGTGTTACATCTTCTCTTTCTAGAAGTGTGTCTATGTGGGATGATGAGTGAAGATCAAATTTCCAGAACATGCTGGTCTAAACAAAATGCAGAGAGTATTTCATAAAATGTCAACTTCACGTATTAACTTTCCATAATTCAAATTTCAGTTGGGTATTATCATCTAAAATGCCAACCTGGCTCACATATAAGTAAAATAAGTTATATATTGAACCTATAACATTTTTTTATTAAGTAACCCTGGCAAGATGTTTTTTCCTTCTCAGAAAATAAATTTTATTGGTTAAAAAATATTGACTTAAAAATGCTCAAAGCTAAAACCTGGGACGACTTTAACCTGCACAATAATTCAACCACACTTTGCTAAGAATTTATGTTGGGAAAGGCAGGAAGGAACCCTTTCATGAGTGCTAAGGACATACCCTCACACAGAACCGCCCACCTACATCATGTATTAGTAATAGCCCTGCTCTGGTCTTCGGCAACACCTGACAAGCAATGAGCCCTAACTAGGACTCCCAGAGCACGAAGGAGCCGAGTCCCACTGCAAACCGCATTTCTAGCCACTGCCAGCTCTTTCGTAGCTAAAAGCCTAAGCTATAAAATGGTAAACCCGATGCCATTTCTAATAAAGAAACTAAAATTCTGGAACCTAAGTCGTAAAGAATTAGAGACAGTCTCCTAGGCTATTTGGGAAAACATCTGACAATCAAAACGATCACACAGCGGCTCCGCACACGCACTCCTCCTTCAGCTCCACCTCCACCCCAACAACAGACTCAAGCTTGAGTTCTTCAACTCAGAGACAGAGCGGGCACTTCTTTGCCACGAATGGGAACACAAACAGAGGGACCACTAGATAACGGAGAGGCTGCTGTCTAGAGAACATCTCAAAGGCCACTTCTGGCCAAAAGAGGACAAGAGGACAGGATGGAAGTAAGACATCAGTAGGAACGGGCCTACTCGAGGGTCGTTCCCATTTGTCAAAGATGCTACTGCAGAAATCCCAAACCAGAGCCTGGTAAAACAGATACCCCAAAATCAAACTTCTACATCAGCTGGCGCTTCACTACAGTCAAATGTGCCCTGTTACAATCATCACCAAAAATTCATGTCAATATCCATGTTACAAGAACCCTGGGTTAAAATGAAAAAGATGTATATTCTTTCAACTATATGTTTTGATAAGCCCACCTATATTATATATTAGTAACATATCCTGATCTGATCTTTCATGAAAAAAAAAAAATATATATATATTTTTTGGAAACAGGGTCTCTTAAGCCAGCAAGGCTGGCTTTGAACCTGTGCAATCATCCTGTCTCTGCCTCCCAAGCGTGGGGATTACAAGTGTGCGCCACCAGGGCCGGTGCCTCAAAATAATTAAAAAAAAAAAAAAAAAATAGAGATTGGCAGGAGTGGTGGCGCACGCTTGTAATCCCCGCACTTGGGAAGCTGAGACACGAGGATGCACAGGTTCGAAGCCAGCCTCAGCTACTTAGTGAGGCTCTTAGCAACTTGGTGAGACCCTGTTTCCAAATAAAATATAAAATAGGTCTGGGAGTATAGCCCAGAGGTAGGAAGCCTCTGGGTTCCACCCCCAGTAGCACCAAAAATAAATAAATAAATAAATAAATAAATAAATAAATAAATAAAATAAAAAAAATAATAAATAGACATCATGGAGGGTAAAGTTTGTTTACGCTATTAGTCACGCTGGTCAATCCAGGAATAAAAAGAAACACAAACTGCACCATAGCAGGTTACTCAAGATCTATAAAGGTATATTCACTTTACATAGTTGGATGTTGGACAGTGGGCTTCAATTATGAAATATATGGTCACAGAATTTAAAATATAAGCATTTTAAGGATGCTCTAAGAAGCTCCCAAGAGAATAAGCTTTAGATAATAATACTATGAAATGTAAAGAATATCATAAAAGTAATTTCTGTTTAAAAACCCTTTAACTCAGGTGTGGTGGCACATGCCTGTAATCCCAGTACTTGGGAGGCTGACACAGGAGAATTGCAGGTTCATGGCCAGCCTCAGCTACTTATAGTGAGGCCCTCCTCAACTTAGTGAGACCCTGTTTCAAAATAAAGAATAAAGCCGGGCGTGGTGGCGCACGCTTGTCATCCCAGCATTCATGAGGCAGACACAGGAGGATTGTGGTTTGTGGCCAGCCTCAGCAACTTAGTGAGACCCTGTTTCAAAAAATAAAAATACTAAAAAATAGGACTGGGGGTGTAGCTCAGAGGTACAATGCCCCTGGATTCCATCCCTGGTATTACCAAAAAAAAAAAAAAAAACAACCAAGAAAAAGAGGGACAAAGAGACAGAGACAGACAGACTGACTAAAGGACAGGGCTGGGGGTGTAGCATAGAGGTGCAATGCCCGCGTTCCATCTCCAGTACCGCAAAAGGGGGGAGGGACTTATCATTATGTCAGTCTATCTGTCTTTAAAGTTTTACACGGAAATTTTGATTCAAGGATGTCTACAAATTGACCAGTTCATTTTACGTATTTTAAATACTTTAGCAAAGTCAAGAACTAACTGAAAGATGTCATGCGTGTTCAAACGCCCCGTGTTATCACGTCAGCATATAACTTAGTCCAGTACTCTTTCCACATGGAGTCAGAAAACTCCAGTTAAAAACTTAACCTGGCCGGGCGTGGTGGGCACGCTCGTCATCCCCACGCTTGGGAGGCAGAGACAGGAGGATGGCGCAGGTTCGAAGCCAGCCGCACATGCTGGCTTAAGAGACCCTGTTTCCAAATAAAAATATAAAATAGGTCTGGGAGTGTATCCCGGAGGTAGAAGGGCTTCCAGGAACCCCAGTACCACAAAAAAAAAAAAAAAAAACTTAACCTGAACCTTTAAATTAAAATAGCAAATCTTTATATCTTGTAACATACACAAAGGCAAAGTATAATGAAAAATGCTAAGAAATCACAAAAAAGCAAATCCGGTGAAATACTATTAACCAAGACACATTCGATCAAGTATACACTATAAATGCCTACAAACTGCTTATACTTCTGCCTCAAAATCTTAACTTTATAAAGGAAACTCATTAAATACTAGATTTACAAAAGACTGAAAATTAGTCATAAGGAAATAAGAACAGGAGTTGGCAAACAGACCCAATCCAACCCACAACCTGCCAGTTAAAAATGGTTTTGACATTCTTAAAGGATTGCTTTAGGGAGAAAAAGAGTATGTGGCAGAGACTCTGTGGTGGGTAAAGCTTAAAATATCTACTATCTGATCCTTTACCTGGTTTATTCTTGCTCCAAAAGAAATAAGGTTCCAACGAACACTTGCTTTTTTGCTGAACCTGGAACCAACCAACTTATCTAGCCCACGTGCTTGACCCCCGCCCTGGGCAGCTGCGCAGACAGTGAGCCCTGTCTCCCTGTCAGGGGCACCCATCTAGGCACGGGGGTGGCGTGGCAAGAAGAGAACGCTTTCTCCCAAGTGCCCTTCCTGCTCTACCCAGCTGGGCAGTGACGACCAAGGAGCACCTGGAAAGGAGGGCAGGACCCACGGCGGGCGTGGGGGAAGCTGCCCGCCACGCTGAGCAGCTGCCCCGGCTGCTACCTGTGTGGCGTGGAGCGTCTGTGTCCAGCAGCGTGGCTACCTGATGACCTGCCGGCCCCGGCCCGTGACCTAGGTCTTACTACACCTGCCTGAAATACCAGAAAAGGAATTCTCCAGCCATTAGCATTACAAAATAAACAACTCGTTTTGTTCTCCCTTACAAAGATAAACAACATTTTTCAAATCAGAACACTCTGAAATACGCATTTCCACCAGGATGCCGGTTTCATGGTGGGTTTAACACCATGGCAGACCCCTCAGGCAAGCATCGTGTACTTTACCTGTTAGTCAAAGCGCAAAGTGAGCGGAGACACACGGCCCCGGTCAGTCACTAGCCCTGGCCTGACCTGTGCATCTACGTGCGCCTGCGAGTAGAAAGAAGCCAGGCATGAAATCGCAACTACACAGGTCAATTGCCAGCCCTCGAGTACAATGGAGCGCTTAAACAACAGCTCTACTCCAAGGTCTGCAGAGACACGGAAGAGCTCAGAATGCAAATGTTTAGCTCTGTATTTATTAGCATAAAAAATCTACTTTAGATTCATGCCCTAGCTGGGCATGTGGTGCCCGCCTGGGATCCCAGAACTTGAGAGACTGAGACAGGAGGTTCACAGCCGTCCACAGCAACTTAGTGAGGCCCCCATAACTTAGGAAGGCTGTTTCCAAATAAAAAAATACAACAGGGCTGGGGTAGAGCTCAGAGGTAGAATGCTCCTGGGTTCAACCCCCAGCACCAAAAGAAAAAAAAATCCCTAAACAATAGTTACAATCTGCCAAAGCACTGTTAATAAGATGCCAGTATATTTAACAGGGGCCCAAATGTGGTTTATGTAAACCACCTAAAACCATTAGCTTTCATCAAACATTTCCCCCAAAACTTCTTGAGGACTGTTAAGGAACTAAATAGACCTGGGTTCATTTTCAGCTCAGCCAGTGGCTAGCTCTGAAGTCCTGGGAAACCTAACTTCACCTCTATAAGCCTCAGCATCATCACCAACGACTGGTTGTGGCAACGAGCAGCTGGGATCTACAGGAGCCTGGCAAACAAAAGTTAAGATGCAGTCAACAACCAGGGGCCTGGCTTTCCAGCCATGCTCCCCAAACGCCCATAGGTAGAGCAACGGGGATGGGGGAGAGGACTGAACCCAGGGCACGGTAGCACTGAGCTACACCCCCAGCCCTTTCTTTTTTTCATTTTGAGACATTTGAGATTCGCGATCCTCCTGTCTCAGCCTCCCACGCACTAGGCTGTCAGTGTGCGCCCTGCCAGTCTCAGGTCCAGATTTGCCCGGACTTGCATCTCTCAAAGGTCCCCAGCTGCTCCTGGCCCGGGGTGAAGCGCTGCTGATGGACTGTACTCCACAAACAGCCAAGGATCACTGGAGCCCACACCTTCTCCAGTTGCAGTAAGCACATTGGAGCAGTTACACAACCACGGAAAATAGACTAGTGCACACACGTGACTGTCGTGCACTTCAGCAACCCCCTCTACCTAAGCTAGTACGCGTGTGGCCCTCTAGCAAGACAAGCACAACGTACCAGACCACTCCCTAACTAGAGACCAGAAGAACGACACCATAAACATACTGACAGATAGTTAGTGTTGGGTGTGGTGGAGCACACCTGCAGCCCCTCAGCCATGAGACTGCGACAGCAGGAATCGAGGACAGGCTGATGGGTGCCTCAGTAACTCAGGGAGACCCCGTTTCAAAATAAGAAATAAAATAGGGCTGGGGATGTAGGTCAGAGGTAGAATGCCTCTGGATTCAATCCTCAGTACCACACACACCAAAAAACAAAACCAATAATAATACCAGGCTATTTGTTTCTCTGAAAATACATCTGGCTAGCAGTACTACCAAAAAATGAGCAGTAAACTCAGGAAATGGCAAGGAAGACCTTTAAAGAATTTCAAATTCAAAACCTTACAGAGGAGCTGGGTGTGGTGGCACATGCTTGTAATCCTAGTACTTGGGAGACTGAGATGGGAGGACCACAGGTTCAAGGACAGCCTCAGCAAGGACTAAGACTCTCATCGACCTCCTGAGACCTGTTGCTAAACTAGCTGGGGGTGTGGCTTGGAGGTAGAAGGTCCCTGGGGTCAATCCCTAGTACTACCAAAAAAACAAAACAAACCTCATACACTATTACAAACTCGGTCTGCTTAAATTTAGCAATTTTCAATGCAGAAGGGAGAAACTGATTTCTGCAAAGCCCTCCGTCTACCCTCTATCAACGATAAAGTACCCGTACCCAGGGCTGGCTAGACCAAGGGCAAAATGTTCACATCCCAAAAAGAGGCCGGTCTGGTGCGTTGTGCTTCTGTCTTGCAAATCTGGACCTGAGACTGGCAGGGCGCACACTGACAGCCTAGTGCTTGGGAGGCTGAGACAGGAGGATTGCGGGCTCGAGCCGCCTCAGCAACTAGCAAGACTGACGTGCTTGAAGAGAACAGGGGCGAAGCACAGGCCAAGCGCCTCGCGCGTGGGCGCATGGGCCGGACTGCAGAGGCAGTGGCCTCAAGAAGCCAAAGCTGTCTATGGCATTGTACGACTGGTCCCACCGGAATCGCTGAATTCCCAAATCCAAAGAGAACTATTTAAGCCAGGCGTGGTAGCCCACGTTTGAAATCCCAGTAGTACTTGGGAGGCTGGGACAGGAGGATCACAGGTTTGAGGCCAGCCTCAGCAACTTAGAGACCCTTTACGACTTAGTGAGATTCTGTTTACAAATAAAAATAAGGTCAAACTGGTGGTGTAGCTCAGAGGCAGAATACCCCTGGGTTCAATTCCCAGGGCCACAAAAAAATCAGAAGAGTGAATTATCTGATATCATATGCCAGACTTGGAAGAAAGGGCCTATTTGTAGTTAAATAGTTGCAGTTACCTAAACATATGGAGTATAAACAACCAGTACAAAAATAGGAAAAGCAGCTGCTTCTGCCCAAATAACACATGGGCAGGACTTTAAGACAACTAAATGTGTCATAAGCTTTTAATACTACTTTAAAAAACTGCTATGAGGGAATATGTTATTTTTTCATCTTTTATTGGCGCATTGAGAATACTTTAAGTGCGTACTTTACATGACTACATAGATGCAGAGGCACATAAACATACCCAGGCCGCCCGCTCCAGGCCTCCACTCGCGCCCTCGTCATGCCGGCCTGGCGATGCGCCTGCGGACTGGGCCTGGGAGCTGGGCGGAAGCACCGGGGCTCAGGAGCTAGGCCAGGCCGCAACAGAGCAGGGCGGTCTCGAAAGGACCAGGACGAAAAATCTCCATAAATACATATAAAGACAAAACTAACATTAGAAAATAACACGGACTTCCGGGAAGATGGCGACCGAGAAAAGCGGGGCTTAAGAGCCCCGCTAACAACAAATCTCCATTACCACAAAATCAGCGCCTTTCATAGCCAGAAAACACCATCGCCAGTGAAACAAAAAATCACCAGGCTCCAGAGAGAAAGCGGACTGAGAACAGAGCCACAGAGGAGATACACCGGCCTTGCGCCCGAGGACACGGCAGACACGGCAGCAGCGCCATACTGCCGGAGGCACTGGCGAATTCACCGGACGGCTACAGCAAGCCGTGGTGAGCCACTGCGGAACAGCTAGGCGGGATTTCTCCGCGCAGAGAGCATCTAAAGCTCCCAGTGGCCGAGCTCAGCACACACTGCAGGGATTCAGAGTAGAAATCAAAATCAAGAAGAAAAACGCCAGCCCCATAGCGAGGGCATAGCAGCGGCGCCATATTGCCACCGGCGGCAGCAGCGAATTCAGCGAGGCCAGTACAGCTACATCTGCGTACTCAAGAACAGTGAGTCAAATTGCGGGCCACAGAGGAGAAATCCCAGTACTGTACTCACTGGGACTTGACCCAGTGGGGGAGGGGCGGTGGCAGAGATATCACACCATAGGAGAACGTGCAACCTGGCACCCCCCCCCAGTCTAAAGCAGCCTCTATCGACTCTCTGGGTCGGAGACTCTGTGATACAACCCAGTAAAGGAGTAGTGGGGTCTGAGATACTACTGACTCGAGATCCAGAACACCTTAAGGGAAGTCATAGTGACCCAAGGGAAGAACCCAGAGAAGGCACAAACATCCGAAATCATGGGAAAGAGGAATAATACTGGAGCAATAAATGCCCACAACCCCACAACATCAGAACCCGATAAAACAGAAAATCAGAGATTTCTAGAAGATCAAATCAGGAAAATAACTGTAGAAATAATAGAGGTGCTTCGAAAAGAACTCAGAGAGAGCCAAAAAGAGATAAAGGATGCAATTAATGAAGTAAAGGCCTCAATTCAAAGCACAAACAACCGATTAGAACACATGAAGAACAGAATCTCGCTCTTAGAAGATGAGCAATCCAAAAATGAACTCATAGTTTCTAATCTAGAAAAAAATATCCGACAGCAGGAATCTGATATTGAAGAAATATGGGCCCATTTTAAGAGAGCTAACCTAAGAATAATTGGAATAGAGGAGGGAAAAGAAAGTGAAACCAAAGGGATCAACAATCTCTTCAAAGAAGTAATAGCAGAAAATTTTCCAAACATAGAGCAAGAGGTTGATACAAAGGTCCAGGAAACTTATAGAACTCCCTTTAGACAGGATCGGAGAAGAGGATCCCCACGCCACATAATTGTCAAAATGACCACTGTGGAAGCCAAGCAGAGAATCTTAAAGGCAACAAAAACAAAGGGCCAAGTGACATTCAGAGGCAAACCAATTAGAATCACTCCAGACTTCCCAAACCAAGTCATGAGAGACAGAAGGGCTTGGAGTAACATATTCCAAACTCTGAAAGAAAACAACTTCCAGCCAAAAATGTCCTACCCAGCAAAACTTTCTATCAAATTAGAAGGAGAAATAAGAAGCTTCCATGACAAACAGAAACTGAAGGAATTTATGTCTTCAAAACCAGCGCTAGAGAAAATACTCAAAGAGATTAACTACAAAGAAGAAATAGGTAACACACACCAGAACCAGAGAAACAAGAGTTTCCATCCAACAGACAATTAAGATTGGTTATCGGTGGAGATTCATTATTTATGTTAGTCTTTTACCTATCTCTAAATGGTATTGTTTGCCTTTATTGTTGTTAATTTTTAGGATTTCTAGTTGGAATATTAATATACCTTCAGATATAGCAATTGGAAATATTTTATCCCATTCTATTAGTAACTGTTAACTCTGTTTACATTGTCTTTGGATATACAATTTTTTTATTTTTTTATTTTTTAGGGAGTCTGTATACTCCTCTGTTGCCTGTGCCATTGAAATCATATCCAAGAAATCACTGTCAATTTCAATGTTGTGAGGTTTTATGACCCAGATTTTCTCCTAAAAGTTTATAGTCTTAAGATTTATATTTAGGTCTATTATCTATTTTGAGTTAATATTTGTATATGGGATTAGGTAAGGGTCCAATTTTATTCTTTTCCATGTAATTATTATTTTTTAACAATATTTAGTTAAAAGATTATCATTTCCACCACCAAATGTTCGTGGAAACCTTGTCAAAAATAACTTGACAATATAGGGAAGAATTTAGCTCTAGGCTTTTATTTAACTCCAATGGTTTATATATCTGCCTTTAGAATAGTACTACACTGTTTCAATTATTGTAGCTTTATATGGTTTGAAATCAGAAAATATATATCTTCTAGCTTTGTTCTTTTTCAAGATTGTTTTGGGTACCTAGACTCCATATTCCATATTAGGATAGATTTTTTTCTGAAAAATAAATACATAAATATATGATAGTTTCACCTAAAAAACAGAAAAAAATATTCTCTGGTAAGAAAGAAAGCAAAAAGAAATATTGAAATGTTATCTTTAAGTCATCAAAAGCTTGGTATCAGACAAATGAAACTGTTATGTGAGATTATCATTTTTAATTTTAGATAAATTGCCATAATACTAGATGTCAACTACTAAGCCAAGCATGGGAGGGAGGGATAGGGAGAGAATGGGGTGGGGATTGGGTGGGGGCTGACTGGGAAAAGTGTGCATGTATGTCTACAAAAGTATGTATCCTACTATGATGTATGAATACAGTGCACCAATAAAAAAAAAAAAAAGAATAAAAAATAGGGCTGGGGGTGTAGGTCAGAGGTAAAATGCCCCTGGGTTCCATCCCCAGGACTGTATAAAAATAAAAAAGTAAAAATAAAAAATGAAGAGGAGCTATCCGCCTCCTCTCCTGCCTGACTTCTGTCAGCGATATCTATGAAAAAAAAATAGATTTTATTGTGGCATATTTGTACATGAATATACATTTCTTTGAGTAATTGCTAAAACATCTAGTTTTGAATAAGAATACTTCTGATTTTGAAAGTTTTATATTTGTACAAAAGAAACTACCCTGGTAATAAGTAATCTTTAGCTTATAATCAGAGACATTTAATTAAAGTTTAGGCTAATAGTACAAAATATTATGTCCATTTAGAAATTATACCAAGTGTTATTGTTTCTATGAACATTGCAGAACTTAAGAAATAATCTTTAAAATTCACTGCACTATTCCAGGATTTTGAACTACCTGTATTTTACTTTAACATTTTATATTTATGTGTTTTTCAAAATTACAGAACTTCTTTTATTTAGGATCTCTACTTTCATCAAAGTTTTGAATTAATAATTTAGCACTCTTATTTTTTCACTTATCTCCAGATATATAAATTGTAAACAATATTTTTTCTTTATTCTTAGGCTTTTTGCTTCTCGAGGATTTATTTTTTATTTGTGAAAGATATTTTTCCAAAATATAAAGTTCTTCTGCTTTATAATCTTTAGTCTTACTTTCTAAGTAACATCCATTTAATTAAAAAAATGGCAGTTAAAAAAAAAAAAAAGAAAATAACACGCCGGCAGGCACGCACACGCTTAAAACCTCCCAACATCTTCATCGAGGGGCAGAAATGAGAAGAAGCTGGTGGGAACCCAGTGTGTGTTACGGCACGCGGCACTTGGGACTGTCACAGGCCCAGGGCTCAGGAGCCACGGGGGTGCTGGCTCCCGCCCGCGGTGTGGCTCTGGGTTTGCGATGACTACGATCGGGACTCGAGGCCCTCCCTCGCTCGTGCTGAGCGGCCTCTTCATGTCCCTCCTCGGCCTGTCAGTCATTAAGAACTGCCTGCATGCAAAGGCCAGTGCAGGTAAAAGAGAGGATTTTATGGGCTAAACTTTCATGCTCTTCTAAGTTAATAATATAAAGGAGAAATTACACATATTCTTAAAATATAACAACTTGGGCAGACATATTTCAACTTGAAAAGGTAGATCACGAGCCAGGCGTGGCACATGCTTGTGAAGAAACAGTAAGAGAAAGGAAAGAAATGCCCAGATCACGCAAACATGTTGGGAAGCAGTAATGGCTGCAAGAAAGAACCCCTAGGATCCTCGCTCGTCCTCGCCCAGTCCCCGAGGCCTCTCAATATCCAAACAACCTGCAGGGCGCAGGCCGGGCTCTAGAGGCCGGGAAAAGCCTGCCCTGAGCAGCAAAGCGAGCTGCTGTGGGCGCTCTCCAGGCAGCACCAGGCTCCATGGGGCCTCAACACTCTCCCCAGGTCAGGGAGGTTGGTGGAGAATGTGACAAGGTTGACTCAGGGAAGTGTTAAGCCCAAGAAGGGTCTGGTGGTTGCTGGGCAGCAGGGAAGGGCCGCGGAACAAAGTATCCAAGAATAGAAGACTGCAGAGTCACCGTGGGAGCTCCCTCAGGATGGAAGTTAATGATAAGCTCTTTCCCTGACAGCAAAGTCCAAAGCCCAGAAGAAAGTAATTTTCACAAGAGGCAGAACACGGAACAGAAAGTGAAAACAGCCTGCTCTAAAAGTACTTTTCACCTAGTAGAAGGAAAAAGACCACAGAACTACAAAGTTCATACTTAGTAGAAACTGTCACGCCTGGCACACTTGTAATCCCCGTGCTTGGGAGGCGGAGACAGGAGGCCTCGATGGCCTAAGAGGCCCTGTTTCCAAATAAAAATACAAAAAATAGGTGTCTGGGAGTGTAGCCGGAGGTAGAAGGGTTTCCAGGAACCCCAGTACCACACACACACACACACACACACACACACACACACACACACACTTGTCAGTTTCATAGTCACCCATGTCACACTAGACACACGGTGTCCACTGCATCTACTAGGACGATGCATCTCTCTAGAGCGAGGAAAACAAACTAGGAGCTACTTTCTTCTCCTTGTTCGCCACTACTTCAAAAGCGCTCGGCGACCCCGGGTGGCCCAGGGTCTTTCCAGTTTTCATCTGTAACTGACTTGACGACGCTCCAATTTTCAGAGAGCAGTATATAAAGAGATCAAGCCCATTTATTTTGTGCTGTATTAATTAACAGGTACTTTTTAAGCAGTAATTTACACTGCACTGGGGAATGTGGAAATATGGCACAGCAAAGTCCGGCTTGATGCAGAAGCAAAGACAGAATCACCGGGTTTTAACTGGGAAAGTGTTCATTACACATCTACGATAGAAATTAAAGTGAGTTTTTGTCTGTTTCCCTATTCGGGGGATGGAACCCAGGGGCATTCTACCTCCGAGCTACACCTCCAGCCCGATTTCTTGTGTGTGTGGTACTGGGGATGGAACCCTTCTACCTCCAGGTTACACTCCCGGACCTATTTTATATTTTACTTGGAAACAGGGTCTCTTAAGCCAGCGAGGCTGGCTTTGAACCTGCGCGATCCTCCTGTCTCCGCCTTCCAAGTGTGGGGATGACAAGCGTGCGCCACCACGCCCGGCGATATTAAAGTATTTTAATAGCACATAGAAACAATTCTAAGCCAGGCGTGATAGCCTGCACTTATCTAATCCCAGTACTCGGGAGGCGGAGACAGAAGGATCACAGGTCATGACCAGCCTCAGCTACTTACTGAGGTTCCCCACAACTTAGTGAGACCCTGCTCCAAAACAGAGTATAAAAAGTAAGGCTGGAGGTGTAGCTCAAAGGCAGGATGTCTCTGAGTTCCATCCCCAGTGAAAGAAAGAAAGGAAAAGGGAGAAAGAAAGAATGTTAAATAGGAGAAGACAGGAACACCCACATAAGGGCGATGACAGTGAAGCGTGGCAGTGCTCTGCAGAGTTTAGGTTCTGGAAAAACCAGCAGATGCCGGGCGCGGTGGGCACGCTCCTCATCCCAGCATTTGGGAGGCTGAGACCGGAGGATCGCGGTTCGCGGCCAGCCTCGGCTACTTAGTGAGGCCCCTTGCAATGCAGTAAGACCCGGTTTCAAAATAAAAAATAAAAAATAGGGCTGGGGTACAGCTCGGAGGTAGATTGCCCCTGGGTTCCACCCTCCAGAATCGAAAAAAAAGAAAAAAGAAAAAAACAGAAGAGAAGGAAGAGGACAAACGGGCAGGAGAGGCTGAAGGTAGACTGCTGAGCAGGCACCGCCCACTATGCAGAAGACATCAAGGGTGAGGGCAGAGAGGCAAAGCCGAGGAGTGGCAAGAGGAGAGCAAGCGTAACGACGACGCTGCCAACGTGGACAAGGAACGGAGAGGGAAGTGCCTGATACCAGAGCGGCCGGCCCAAAGAAGATGCTGGGATCCTGCGATGGCCTCGACTCTGAACACAAGGCTCCCCACCAGATCCCACACTCACCAGCCCTCCTCCCATATCAACCCTACCCTCCTCAAAGTGCAGCCTTCACTTTTCCTTCACTCCTGAGCTGCACCTCCTTGTCAAAAGTTTAGGCTTGCCTGCCTTTAGAATTCTGAGCAGCCTGGAAAATGCACAGTGCTCAGAAAGCAAATGTCCACACACGCCTGTCGGATCTACTGCAGGGGTGCTAAAAGTAAGGCAAGAGGCCTAATCTTCCATCACACTGTCATATTTTACAGTCAAAGCCCGCCGGGCGTGGTGGCACACGCCTGTCATCCCCGCGCTTGGGAGGCAGAGACAGGAGGATCGCGCAGGTTCAAAGCCAGCCCAAGAGACCCTGTTTCTAAATAAAAAGTATAAAATAGGTCTGGGAGTGTAGCCCGAAGGTGGAAGGGCTTCCAGGAACCCCAGTACCACCAAAAGAAAAAAAAAAGTCAACGCCCTGGAGGAGTAGCAGTGGACGCCTCCACTTAAGGAGTGTGAGGCGCGCGAGAGGCAGGAGGATGACCAGAGCCAAGCCAGTGAGGGCAACAAGGGACAGCGGCAATGAGGAATGGAGAGTCAGGGAGGCAGGAAGGCACAGGAGAGAAGGAAGCTGGACACAGCGATGCACGCCTGCATTCCTCGTACTTGGGAGGCTGAGGCAGGAGGATGGCATGTTCAGGACAACCTCAGCAAATGAGTGAGGCCCTATTTCAAACAAATAAAATAAAACAGAGCTGGGGTGTAGCTCAGAGGTGGATCCCCAGTACCACAAAAGAAAGGGAAGGGAGAAAGGAAGGAAGGGAGGAAGGGAGGGAGGGAGGAAGGAAAAGAAAAGAGAGAAGGCCAACTGGCAACCAAGAGAAATCCAGACTTCTTTTCCTAACTAGTCCAAATGAAATCAAGCACTGCTATGCTCCTCTACAAATTCTCATCATGAAGACATGCATGAGAGCCACGCAGCCCTCCCACAGACCCACGTCACCGCGATGGCCACGGAGCGTGCACAGCCCGGGACAGCCCGTCACAGGCAGCACAGTCCGAGGGACTACTGCTGTCTATGGCCCGTCAGTGCTGGAAGCCTCACACGGCACACAAGCCTACATACGTGTCTATCCTCGTTCTCAAATCCTCAGTCTACATGTGCAAAGCGTAAGTTACTTATCTTAACAACAGCTTTTTTGTTGTTGTTTTAAGTGAGAAAGAAGTTGGAAGGAAGAATGACACAAAAGTTTTCTTCAGCAGCCATGATAATGAGCAAAGGAACAGAAGCAAGAAAAACCCAGCTCAGTGCAGGTGCCTCCTCTGGGCATCCGCACAGGAGCAGAGGACTCAGGAAGCGCGACGAGTGTGAGGACAGGCACCGCCGCATCCATGGCGCACAGAAGGAGGGCTTCCTGCCAAGTACCCTCGGAGGTGGGCACGCTCACCCACGACTGCAACGCAGCGACTTGGGGGGCTGAGACAGGGGACCCGGGCTCAGGCCAGCGAGGCCCTCCACAGCTTAGCGAGACAAGTAAAACAGGGGAGGTAGCTCAAAGGCAGAAAGCCCCTGGATTCAGCCCACAGCCCACATGAACGGGTCAATGATCGTGAGTGAATGAACGGCGTCATCCATGCGTCTCCAAACCTCTGGAACCAGGTAGGATCCCAACCACCACAACAGCAGCAGAATCAACAACGGGGAGTCAATATCAAAAAAGACGGGACGATAGCGAGAGGAAGCGTGGCTCTGACTAGCACCGCCATTGCTTGAACAGCACTAACGTTTCTAAGCTCCGGAAACCGCAGGACGGGTGGTCCTGAGCAAAGAAGCAGTGGTATGAAAACTGCGCGGCTAGTTAAAAAGTCTACACTTCCCGGGTCAAGGGAAGGCTTAGGGCCCCGCGTCCACCAGAGTTCTTGCGGAGTCAGACCAACTTACGTGCAGTCGGTGCATCACCCAAGCCGGAGCAAGGGATGGTGGCCCCTTCGTTATCACACATTGCAACAGACGATATGTTCTGGAAGAAGAGTCTTTCGTAATCACATAGACATTCTAGAGCATATCTGACGCTTTTAAAAAACAGTTCAGAAGCCGGGTGCGGGGGCGCACGCTTGTAATCCCAGCGCGTGGGAGGCTGACAAGAGGATGGCGCAGGTTCGAAGCCCGCCTCAGCTACTTACTGAGGCTCTCAGCAACTTAGGAGACCCTGTTTCCAAAATCTAAGATAGGTCTGGGAGTGTAGCCTGGAGGTAGAAAGCCTCTGGGTTCCACACCCAGTACCACTGAAAAGAAAAAAAAAAAGTTCAGAAAATGCTGTCTTCATTTAAAAATACATTAATAAAGGCCTGGGGGTGTAACTCAGTAGTAGAGCAGTTACTTCATATGCACGAGGCTCTCGGTTCCTCCCTCAGCAGCACAAAAAAAATAAAAAGAATGCGCACAGCCAATTCTGTGCGAAGACAGAACTGACAGATTGGTCCCAGATGTATTTTAAAGACCTGACAGCCATGATGGTGCACATCAATAACCCCAGATACTGGGCGGACACGATCCCCATGAAGGCCGACCCGGGCCATGAGCAAGACGGAGCGCAGTAGGAGAGCACTGCCTGGTACACACAAAGCCCTGCGTTTGACCCAGCAACCCCTCCCCAAAAGAAGCCTTTTAAAGGCCCTGTTTTTAGCTTTAGCTATTATCTTCAATCTTCCTTGCCTGACAAAGTTTATCAGCTTCTACATAATCAGCAAGTGCCTAGACTAGCAGCAATACACTATCAACCTCCAGAAAATGCTTCCTTCTGTGACTACTGTACAATGGATAACTTAAGTATCAAGAAGAAAGTCAACTCAGCCAGGTGTGTTGTCACATGCCTGCAATCCCTACTTGAGATGCTGAGACAGAAAGATCACAGGTAGTGGGAGAAGTGGCGCACGCTTGTAATGCCAGCATTCGGGAGTTTGAGACCGGAGGATTGCGGTTCATGGACAGCCTCAGCTACTTACTGAGGCCCTTTGCAACTCAGTGAAATCCTGTTTCAAAATAAAGAATAAAAAAAATAGGGTAGGGCTGGGTTGTAGCTTGGAGGTCAAATGCCCCTGGGTTACATCCCCAGACCCGCCAAAAAAAAAAAAAAAAGAAGAAGAAAAAAGAAAAAGAAAAAAAAAGAAAGATCACATGTTCACAGCCACAGCCAGGCGTGGTGGTGCACACTTGTAATCCCAGCATTCAAGAGGCTGAGATCGGAGGACTGTGGTTTGAGGACAGCCTCAGCTACTTAGTGAGGCCCTCTGCAACTTAGTGAGACCCTGTTTCAAAAATAAAAAATAAAAAATAAAAAATAGGGCAGGGGGTGTACCTCGGTGGTCAAATGCCACTGAGTTCCATCCCCAGACCCGCAAAAATAAATAAATAAATAAATAAACAAATAAATAATCCACAGGTTCAAAGCCAGCCCCAGCGACTTGTGTGAGACCTTATTTCAAAACACAAAGAGCTAGGAGTGTAATTTGGAGGCAGAATGCCTGAGTGCCATCCTTAGTGCCAAAGGGGAGGGCCAGGGGTATAACTCCATGGCAGAATGACACTGACTCCAATCCCTAATACCACCCCCCAAAAAACCAAATCAAATGAGAGCCAAGACAAATACCAACACATTTATTTCAAAACATTAAAAATAAAAAAGTCCATTTGTGAAGTTTTATATTCAAATAAAAGGAATTTTAGGAGAACATAGTAATCTGCCAGCCCTCGCAATGGCCAACTCCCCCCAAAATTTACTTAAGTGGAAAAAATTTCTCCGAATTTAAAAAATGTGGCTTTTCTTAACACTGCTCAGGACATCACAATGAGTGGTGGGACAGATTTGAGAAAGGCTGCAATCTGTGGCTGCAAAGATAACCTGAACTTTCCGTGAAAAGCCAAAACATTTTAAGAAAGACAGGCAATCAGAATGACACTAACTTCTTCTACTAGCAGTTCTAGGAAAGAACATTTTTAGACAGGGACGGTCTGAAAGATTTGTTCACACTTTCTCGGGAGCTACTGAGGATGTATTTTGCCAAAACAGGGCAAAAATACGTAAAACCAGGGATCCATGAAGCCCAGAAGCAGACAACCTCCAGAAGTAAGATGGCGGGAAAGCACAGCAGCTGCAGAGAAGGCTAAGGAACCAGGCCAGAGTAAGGCAAGAGCGGGGTTCTGAGGAGAACAGGAGGTGGACGGGCAGGTTGCTGGATCTACCTGACCAGTCTTTAAAGAACTCTGCAAATAAGTCAGAGATCTAGGGAATAATTAACTAAAGTAGTACTGATTTTACCCAAAAGCTGTGGTTTAACTATATTAGAAGATGTAGGAGGGAAGGAGCTATGCATTTAGGAGCTAAACCTTCTTCACAGTTAAGAGTGGAATAGATCAGAGATGGTCACATAAAGATTTATCACTTAGAAATATGGAAGTAGCTGGGCGTGGTGGCGCACGCTTGTAATCCCAGCATTTGGGAGGCTGACACAGGAGGATCACGCAGATTCGAAGCCAGCCTCAGCTACTTAGTGAGGCCCTCTGCAACTCAGTGAGACCCTTTTTCAAAAAATAAAGAATAAAAAATAGGGCTGGGGGTATAGCTTGGAGATAGAATGCACCTGGGTTCCATCCCCAGCACTAAAAACAAAACAAAAACAAACAATAAAAAAAGAAATATGGAAGTACATAAGATTAAAGGTTCAGGTGAGGAAGATAGGGATGGGGAAACCTATTAGAAACCTGTGATACTATTTAAGTGTTTAGCTCTGCTATGTGAAGTCTTTATGAAACAACTACAGGCCAAACACTTCCAAAGCTGAGGGGAAATCCTGAAAGCAGAATCTGAGCTGGGTGTGGTGGCACATGCCCATCAACCCAGTACTTGGGAGGCAGGACTCTCATCAACCTAGTGAGACCCTGTTTCAAAATAAAAGTAAAACAGGGTTGGGAGTGTAAGCTTGGAGGTGCAATGTTCCTGGGTTCAATCTCCAGTGCCACACAAAAAAAGAAATAAAGCAGAATCTGCTATGACGTGCTACAAAAAATCCCGCGTACGGCAGAGGAGAGGCTCGGTTCCGAGCCCGCGGTTGTTCTGTCGGTCATCAGCAAGTCCTTAGGGAGACGGTTTTAATCTACCGCGCGCCGCTCGGCAGCACTGTCCACAACGAGCGCCCTCTTTCACGGCCCTAACCATCACTGGCTCCTGCCTTGCTCTGCCACACAACAGCTTGACAGCTTGTCAGTGGTAAGGTTTATTTCAATTTTTTGAGCTCAAGGCCAGATTGAAATTTTTTTGAAGAACAGGCCTCAATCAGTTACTGAGCACCCAACAGCTATGGAGACTGGCTCTTTGTTGAGGTTGTGGCATATGTTTTTAGTGAATTCAATTTAAAATTACAAAGTGAAATAGTGCCAACACACGAACCTTTTCCAAAAAAAGGAAACCCATTCCCACAGCCATCTTTGCTCACATCACCAGGAGCGGGAGGCGCTCAATACACTCCCCGCGCTGTCAGAGCCAGAGCGAGGCGCGAGCGCCCCATGCCAATTCACGGTCGTGCTTTCTGAGCTCAAACTACTATCTTAGCCAGTTTTTATCAGACTGATGCAAGGCGAAGGGAATTCCCATTGCAGGTGCTTTCACCTAAGCTTCAACTTGAAGTTGCTAATTTATAAGGTAATGACAAGCCAAAACTCAAATACCAAAAGAATCCAGAACAATTCTGTGCGTGCCTTCAGAGTAATGGACACTCATCTCAACTCCCCAGCTTGAGGCGATGGCCAAATGCGGCAGCAGCCGTGCAGATCACCGGACCTGCGAACCCGTCGCAGAGCCGCAGTGGCAGATGAGACGAGGGTTTGCCTTAGATGAGCGCTCCAAGGCTGCACAGAGGCGAAATGTCATTCCCCTAGAGAAAGGATCCCAGTCTCCCTATTAATGAAAAAACTTAAACTAGTGAGCTCCATTACCGTATTTCAAACCTCATCAATAACAAAGTCTGTGAAGAGTTTTCCCTCTTGTTACAGAAACACTTGCATAATGCCTTGTGTTCTGCCCGCAAAGCCTGTCATCTTCACTCTGTGGTCCTCTGTAATAAAGTTTAGTCTACACCTCTATGTGCTGGTCTACTTCGGGAATCCTTCTTCATCACCTGGCACTCACTACAAAAGTGTGCTTTCCCTAGTAGGAGAAAGCATGCTAATGACTGCAGACAGTAAACAAAGGAAGAGGAAGTACAGTTAAAGGTAAAAAATTATTCTACAAGCTGCCCAAACCAAGGACCTGCCGGCAAAGACAAATACAGTGGAGGGAGACAGAGATGAAGAAAGTCTCAGAGTCCGAAGAAATGCCTCTGAGATTAAATCCCACAGCCGGGCCTCCAGTGATTCCTAAAGACAGAAGGCGGAACTCAACACTCCTTGCTCAGGAAGTATTTAAAATCTAGTTAGGGGAAAAAACAGGCCTAAAATGATTTTTTTTTTTTTTTTGGTTCTGGGGGTGGAACCCAGAGGCTTTCTATCTCCAGGCTATACTCCCAGACCTACTTTATACTTTACTTGGAAACAGGGTCTAAGTTGCTGTGAGCCTCACTAAGTAGCCGAGGCTGGCTTCGAACCTGTGCGATCCTCCTGTCTCAGCCTCCCAAGCACTGGGATCACAAGCGTGCCCACCACGCCCGGCTTCTAAAATGATTTAATGAGATACTCTAATAAGAGTTCACAAAGGACCTGAAATAATCTAGAAAGGTTAGACAAAAAGGTAAGAAGTCAGTTGTGGTAGCACACACCTGCAACCTCAGTACTTGGTAGCTGAGACAGGAGGGTGGCAGATTTAAGAATGGCCACAGCAACTTAGTAAGCCCCTGCCTGCTCAGCAAGACCTTGCTTCGAAATAACAAATAAAATAGGGCTGGGCTGTGTAGCTCAGAGTAGGAAGCCCCTGGGTTCTTTAAAAGGGGGGGGGTGTTCCCTGAGGACACGAAATCAAACACACAGAACAATACGCAAACCAGATGAGTTAAGGAGGCAAGAGGTGAATGAACCCATGGAGGGATTTGCCACACAGGACTCCGTAGGCGAAGAGCAGGGAGTCAGGCTGGAGAAGTCAGACGGCACAAGAACCTGAATCCGAGGGCAAGGAGCCAGAGGCTTGCCGTGTAAGCACAGCGGACTCTCCGGGCTCGAGCAGGACCGTTCGTGAAGGGGAGCTGTCTTCAGAAAAGTGTATTCTCAGTGTCTAGGAAAGCTCACCGGGTGAGACACCTGTTACAGCAAACGCTACAGGACCTCCTAAGGCAGGGAGGCCTGAGTTAGCTGGAGGGGAGTAGAAATGAAAGTACACACGAGGGTGGAACCAAAGGCCTGGGAAAGAACTGGTCAGCAGGAAGAAAAGAGTAAAAAGAGGCTCAACTCGTGTTGGAGATAGCTCCAGGTCAGAAAGATGGATAACTCGATGGTTTGCGCCTGCCATCTTGAGATGCAACGGTCTAAGGAAACTGTGAATATGTCTGCATGACGCCCCCAGAGGCTCTACCTTGTGGCTTCCTTTTTGATGCCAATGAGCCGAGAATCAAATATGTAAAGATAATCTCTAACAAAAAGTTCCCGTAAAGAGCTCCAAAGTGATAGCAATTAGAACTCAAAAAGAGCCAGGCGGCTGGCTGGAAGTCAGACAGCCCGCACACGCACACGCACACGCACACGCACACGCACACCCCGCAGAGCCAGGCGAGCTGGAGGCCGCGGCCTTCGGCAGGTCTCTCACAGCACTCTTTGACTGCAAGCTTCTTCAACCTGTGAGCCCTGCCAAGTCCTCAGTGCCCCCCGTCCCTGCTGGACCTCTGAAATGCCTCTGTTCAGCAGACTCCTAGACACACCAAAGCAGACCCTAGAGACTGCCCATCTACCGCCCTAAAACATCGCAGCACCATAACGCACCTAGGTAAAACACTGCCCTACACCTTACTCACCTGGGCTCCTGGGTCTCGGGAAAGAACACTGCTTTCCTCATTGTGACTAAGGGAAGGAAATTCCTGATATCTTAATGGTCTTACCTTTCAAACCAAGGTTAAAAATTAAAAGAAAAGCTTTCTTCTCCGTGGCTCCTTGCCCATTACAGGTTATCCTGGTGACAGCTGTCTTCCAATTTACCACATTAGCAGAGTAGAAGGAATAAAGTGGAATATGGTATGAAACCGAAGCACTCCTATTAAAAAAAATAAAAGAAATAACCACGTAAGTTCTTGTATGGTCTCATAATAGCTGCCATTAAAAGATGTAGGGTCTTAATTTCCGACCTCAGAGAATTCAAAAGTTCTAGTCAACGCCAGGCCTGGTGGCGCACACTTATAATCCCCGCGCTTGGGAGGTGAAGACAGGAGGATGGCGCAGGTTCGAAGCCAGCCTCACTGGCTTAAGAGGCCCTGTTTATTATAAAAATAGGTCTGGGAGTGCAGCCCGGAGGCAGAAGAATTTCCAGGAACCCCAGTACCCCCCCAAAAAAAATAAAGTTCTAGTCAGTTGAAATTTTCGATGTGAACACAGAGAAAGGGCATTGCCATGCCTCTGCCACACTTTATCCAGTACTAAATAACAAAGAAATAAATGCAGATGCTATAACAGCACTACAGGTGAGTGAAGAAAAACTGTGTGTGTGCGTGCGCATGCGTGTGCATACATGCATGTGTTTACCAGTGACTGAAACAGGGGCTACACCCCAGCCTTGTTTTATTCTTCATTTGGAAACAGGGCCTTGTGGACGGCCTCCCTAAATTGCTGAGGCTGGTCACGAACCTGCCATCCTCCTGTCTCGGCCCCCCAAGTACTGGGATTACAAGTATGTCCCAGCACGCCCAGCTCGTATTCTTATCTTTATTTTATAAAAACATCAATGGCTTTCTCATCCAACATAAGATTGGCTAAAAGACACGATACCTTAAAATACTAAAACAAAATTTACAAGTACCTTTCTTCATATGCCCCCCATGCACCAGTCCTGTTTTATTTATTTTGAATCGGGCCCTCGTAAATTGCTGAGGCTGGCCTCAAACCTGCGGTCCTCCTGTCTTAGCTTCCCAAGAGCTGGGATTCCAGGCAGGTGCCACAGGCCTGGCTCATTTTCTTAAAGGCGCACTCCACGGGACCAGGAGAGACAACAAAGTTGGCCGGTAGAAATAATACCGACTGGAAACATTCACCGGACACCTAAATCCTCAAGTCTCCCCCTGCCTGCCCTCTCACACCAGCACAGGCCACAGGGTAGAGAGAGCTCTCCAGCCAGGAGCAGGAGGACGGCCGAGACCTTGGCACCTAGTGACTTCCTGTTTCAAGATTAAAAGCTCAAAAGGGCTGGCTTGCCACTGACCACAGAGCCGGAGGGCTCCGCGGCCACCGAGCAAGGCTGGGCGCAGCTCCACCACACCCCCGGCCAGCCGATTCTTCCTGGGCTCCTCCTTTTCTTGCCAGGAGGCAAAACTTTGCTCTCCAGACTGAAATATAAAACGGCCTCCTGAGCAAGGTGACTGACACTGAAGGGAAAGGCCGAGAATTCGCGGGGTTCCTGGACCAGAGCAGCCGGACTGAGTCAGTCTACAGGAACATCCACGCCAAGGAGCCCGGCGAGCCTGACGCTCCCCACTGGCCGCTCACTTCAACCTTTACTCCTTGGGGAGGGGAGTGCTAGGGTGGAACGGCAGTGTGGACTGCCTCGCTACACTCACGGCTCTTTCATTCTTTATTTTGAAACGGGCTCACTAAATTGCTGAGGCTGGCCTTGAGCCTGCAAAACTGTCTCGGCCTCCCAAGTACGGGGACTGCGGCGTGTGGCTCCGTGCTGGGCTTTGTCTCAACCTTAAAAACAAAAACAAGCCAGTGTGGAGGCCGAGACAGGAGGATCACCTTCACAGACAGCCTCAGCTACTTAATGAGGCCTTCTGAAACTCAGGGAGACCTTGTTTCAAACTGAACAATAAAAATAGGGTTAGGGGTGTCACTTGGAGACAGAATGCCCCTAGGTTCCATCCCCAGTACCACAAAACACAACTTTCCAACTAGACTCACCACGGATATAACTGTGTGGCTTCCACTTCGCCCGCCTCCCATCTGCCCCACCCTCCTAACGCAGCCGGGCAGGGCAGCCAGCACAGCCTCTTCAGTCCTTCGTTCATTTTTGGTGGCGTGGACTGAACTTGGGCCGGTGCATTCAGCCTCCCTTCACCCTTATAGCCCATAAACACATACAGTTCCCGTCTACAGCACGTTCCAGTTTGGCCACATAACGCACGTCTTTGATGGCAACCCCCCTGGCCTCCCATCCAGGATCATGTATCACAACTGATGCCCCGTCTCCAACTTTCTGTGAAGCAGCTCTTTAGCGCTTTTTGTCTTTCAATTAATATCTTTGAAGAATACAGGCTATGTATTTCTTGCAGAAATGTTACACAAACGAGGCTGAGTGCTGTTTTTTGGGGGGGCGGGTCTGGGGATGGAACCCAAGGGCATTCCACCTCTGAGCTACACCCCCTGCCCTATTTTGTTGTTTTTGTTCTTTAAGAGCCTCGCTGAGTAGCTGAGGCTGTCCGCGAACCAGGAATGCTGGGATTGCAAACTTGCAGCACCACAGTAAAGATACAAGGTTATCGATACCAACCTGTCCATTACTGGTTATAATTCTGGTCACTTAAGATATCTACAGGTTTCCTCAATGTACAGTAAGCAGTTTCCTTAGAAACTGATTAGTAAGTAATCTATAGACAGATACGACTGCTTCCTAGAACGCTCCCCGTCAGTGTCAGCGCCCGGTGCCATTAGTGTCAGACAGGACGCTCCCCGCACCACAGCGGCACTCTTGGCTAGCTCCACTGCTCCTTTGGCGCGATAGTTCCTGCCTCCGCTCACCTGTTCTCACCCGAATCCCTTAGCTGTATGACTCTTGCCCACACTGCGACTTACTGTGACAGTCAATCTGCCCAGATCCAGCCCCGAGACCCTGTGCGCTATTCCTATTTCCTGAGCACGCTCTTCCTTTCCCTCTCAGAGCAAGTCCCAGATTCACCCTGGACATCTCTGCCGCAGTCTTGAAGTAGCCATTCCTCCAGGGAGCCCTACTCGCCCCTGCACACCCGAGTGGAGGGTGCTATTTAGGAATGAACACTAAGAGGTAAGGGTGTCCGCAGGTGCTGAGGGTCCCCATTCCCTGCTGTTTGTAGAGTGGACAAAGCCGGGAACGTCAGAATCAACTCTGCTGTGTAGCCCTGACTTAAATGTTAACCAAAACCAAGGATGGCAACACACCTCCAGAAAGCTCCTATCATAAAAAGAGGAATAAACAATAAAATAGTGCTGGAGATACAGCTAAGGAGTCAACGCCCTGGATTCATTTACACGTTCTAGACCAGTCTCAGCAGCTCAGACTCTGCTTCAAAACAGGGGTGTAGCTCACAGGTAAAATATTACTGGGTTCAATCTCCAGAAGCATAAAAACAAAAATAAAAATGTTTGCTATGATGGGACGGTTCAGGTTTACTACTGAAAATAAATGTGTAAGAAGAAGGCAGGACTGGGAAAGTGTTAACTGCTGAGGCCCGGCTGTTCTCTAGCTGTGTAGTGAGAGACACTGCTTAACGTAAGCACCCGTCTCCAACTATACAACAGAAGAGGTGAAGGAAATTAACTCTAAGCTTTCTTCCTGCTTCCATAATTTATGAATCTAACATTAAGTAATCAAAGCTCTAAACACAGTAACAGTGGCTACAGTCACTGTGGAAATTAAACCATTGAAAACAAGACACGGTGGAAGAATAAACCAAGTAAAATGAAAAGAATTCCGCAGTACGTCTGTGGGGACAGAGTGGGTTGGGTGGTAAGAGGTAGACAAGGTTTGTTTAGGAGACAAGACAAAGGGTTCCTGGTCCTGGCGTGGGAAGGGGGGGGTGAAAAAGAGAGAGAGGGGAGGGAGAGAGAGGGAGAGGGGAAAGGGGAGAGGAGGGAGGGAGGGAGAGAGAGGGAGGGAGGGAGGGAGAGAGAGGGAGGGAGGGAGAGGGAGAGGGAGAGGGAGAGGGGAGCGGGGAGAGGGGAGGGAGGGAGGGAAAGAGAGGGAGGGAGGGAGGGAGGCGCGCTTGTTTGTTTTTGCCAGGATGGAACCCAGCGGCATGCTATCTCCGAGGTACACCTCCAGCCCTAGTTTTTAATTCTGTTTTGAAACAAGGCCTCACTAAGTACCTGAGGCTGGCCGCGAACTCCGATCCTCCCGCCTCAGCCTCCCAAGTACTGGGATTATAAGCGTGCACCACCACGACCAGCTCCTGGGAAGATTCTAACTTAGGAGATCAAGCTGTGACATAAAACCACTGAGAACACTTACCAGGCCAGAAAGTCAAACACGCAGGCAGGCAGCGATGGAGTCCATGAGGGTGACGGAGCGTCCTCCCCCAGGAACATCAGAACTGGAAACCAGGGCACTTGCTCTACCAGTTCTACAAAGTCATACTTTTAATTTCCTAACTGAAGGACAAAACAAGAAAGGGCTACTCAAAGTGAGGAGCAGCCGATGCTATGGAGCTCGCGGGGGACTATGATTCAGTGACTAGAGCATCCCGCGCACTGCAAGGGCAGCCATCACTGCCCGCTCTCTCAGAGACACGGATCCCGAGACCTCTCCCCAAAAAGGAACCAAGACAGGGGCAAATCGCATATTTTATTATTTTTGTGTTTATTGTTGCCAATCATTCCTTACAGGAGCCGCATTTTTCTCAACAGCCATACAATCTCGTCTAACCACAAAACCTGGCCTCTTTACAATACTACTGACTCTGTTTAAGGCCTGTGAAAGGAATGTAAGTGCAACATACTTATAAAAATATCACCTAAGCACTTAAGGGGCAAGACTGCGGCCAAGTGGTGCAACTTGGCAGGTCCGAGGTCCTGAGTCCTTCCCCAGCAACAAGAGCGTCTCCTGTGTGCTGCGGCCCATGCAGTGCGTGTGTACTGGGGACTGAAGCCACGGGCATTTCACCTCCCAGCTACACTCCGGGCTCTTTACTTTCCATTTAGAAACAGGAACTCCTTGGGACACAGAACGTCGCTGCACTGCTGTGACCCGTCCTGAGCCTGCGCCACCACGCCCAAGTTTCTTCATTCTTAATTATGTGTACATATATATATGTATATAAAGAAACACATAATACACACATAAAAATAATTTAAGAATGAAGACTGGTTTAGCCTAAAACAGCAGAACAGATTCTCAACTAAACACCTGAGACTGCCGGGAATCAACATTTACCCTCCCAGGCCCTTTGTACTGGCACTGGGTAAATGCATTTCAATTTGATTACGTACTCTCCTTGTAGTCAATGATAAGAAAGGCCTTACCCTAGATCGCACATGCATCACGATTTGTTTTAAAATAAATAACTATTTATGCTCTCATATACATTTTAATATAAATACCACAGTATTCCACCTGATGCTGGAAAATTCACAAGAAAGCCAAAGCTGTTATACAAAGCATGAGTACACCGGGCATGGTGGTGTACTCTTACAATCCCAGCATTCGGGAGGCTGACACTGGAGGATTCTGGTTCGCGGACAGCCTCAACTAGTGAGGCCTTTTGCAACTCAGTGAGACCCTGTGTCAAAATAAAAAAAATAGGGCTGGGGGCGTAACTCAAAGGTAGAATGCCTCTGGGTTCCATCCCCAGTGACACACACAAACAAAAGCCACGAGGCGGCGTTTCCTCTTCTGTCACTTGTCACACGCTCACAAGGGCATTCTCAATTGCAGGCAGGCAGGCAGCAGCTGAACGCCAGAACACTACAACACAAAGGAGAAGCCACGCAGCGATGACGCCCCAGGCCGGCCTCCGGCAACTCTGATGGTGTGACCAGTAGAAGTGACCCTCCACGGCCCCGCTCAGGTGTGTGCTCAGGGCCTGAAGAGACCTACACAAGGCTTGCTCACTATTTCATTTTATCTTCAATGCCCAGCACATTATGAGTAAAAATCACTCGCAAAATTCTGACTATAAAAATCTCAAAAATAACTAACTGCACAGCACATGTGGTGGTGCACATCTACAATCCCAGCTACTAAGGAGGTTGGAGGATCCCAAGTACGCACCAGCAGGGCAACCTGGTGAGACTGTCTCAAAATAAAGTAAACGGCCGGGCGTGGTGACGCACGCTTGTCATCCCAGCATTCGGGAGACAGAGACCAGAGGATCGCGGCTCAGACAGCCTCAGCTGCTTAGTGAGGCCCTTCGCAACTCAGTGGGACCCTGTCTCAAAAAATTTAAGAAGATAAAATAGGGCTGGGGATGAGGCTCAGAAGTACAATGCCCCTGGTTTCATCCCCAGTACCGCTAAATAAAGTAAAAGCCAGGCATGGTGGCAGACACTTGTAATCCCAGTACTTGAAAGGCTGAGACAGAATGATTGCAGGTTCGTGGCCAGCCTCGGCTACTTAGTGAAGCACTCCACAACTTAGTGAGATGGGGCTGGGGATGTAGCTTCAAATTAGAATGCTCCTGAGTTCAATCCCTCGTACCACTTATTACTAGTTAATTTATTAATATAACATGGGCTGGGAATGTAGTTCAGCATATGCATAGCATGTACAAGGTCCTGGGCCAACCCCCAGAACTGCAAAAAAAATAATTTTTTTAAATAACTGCACAAGCACCTATAATTGGAAGACAGAACCTGGACAAATTAAACTTCTACATCTTCAAAGGGCATCTTCCAATAACAGTTATATATAATATATATCATGGGAACTGTCAACTCATTTCAGAAATACCAACACAAGCCAACAAGAATGCTAAGGCTTCTAAACTGGTCAAAATCACCATACTAAGAGTGTCAAAGCACTACCGTAAGAAGTGCACGCGTCCAGGTAAGCCCATACTACCATAGGCTGAAGGCAAGGCCTTGTACGTAAAGACTGGCATGTGGCTGCATTACCTCACTGTCTGGCTATGCACCCGAATGGACACTCAAATCACTACAGACATACAAGATGCCAACCCAATCTAACTTGCTATTAAGATGGAGCCAAGTCATAAATTAGTAATTAGCATCGAAAGTAAAGCTCAGTAAAAAGTTAAAAAAAACTGCATCCAAGTCAACCGGCCACGCCTGCTCTGCCCCCGTGGGCGCGCGTGCGGGCCAGTGGGCGCGCGTGCTCCCGTGGGCAAGTGACAACGCAGCTCGGCCCCACGCTGTACGTAGCTGGCTCAGCTGAAGTGCGCGCACTTTTACTGAGGTAAGGCCAAGACTGCCATAATCCAGAGCACAAGAGCCAGAAACTTTGATATGGCATCTCGGAAACCAAGTGACTGATATCTGAGGCTGAAGAACAGAGACTGTAGGGAGCGAGGGAAGAGCAATGGGTGCAAAGCTTCGGACAGGAGATACAAACTATTTCTGTGAAACTTGTACTGCGTCATCAACAAAACAGAAAATAGTCACGTACATTTCAAATCACTAAGATTAAGTTCCAAATATTCTCAACACAAAAATGATACTTATCTGAGATATAGTAGTTTAGTTATATGTTTAATTAGCCCATTTTGTATTCATAAACCATCTTTGTGTCCACAAATATAAACAATTATAATTTGTCAATTTATAGCTAAAATGTTTACATTAAGAATTCATATAGGTTTGCTGGGCGTGGTGGCGCACGCATGTGATCCCCATACTCGGGAGGCGGAGACAGGAGGATCGCGCAGGTTCGAAGCCAGCCGCGCTGACTTAAGAGACCTTGTTTCCAAATAAAAATATAAAATAGGTCTGGGAGTGTAGCCCGAAGGTAGAAGAGCTTCCAGGAACCCCAGTACCACAAATAAATAAATAAATAAATAAATAAATAAATAAATAAATAAACAAATAAACAAACAAACAAACATATAGGTTCTTATCACTGTCCTTAAAAAAGGACAAAACACCAAGAGGAAACCGAATCACAACCAGCTACAACAGCACCACAGGTTCTTACAGTTTGTTTTTTTTTTTAAAGTAATTGCTCTGGCACATGCTTGTAATCTTAGTACTTGGGAGACTGAGACAGGAGGATCACAGGTTCAAAGTCAGCCTCAGCAACTTAGTGAGGCTCTCGGCAACCTAGAAAGACCCTGTTTCCAAGTAAGAAATAAAATCAGGCTGGGGGTTTGCCTTGGAGGTAAAACACCTCTGGGTTCAGCTCCCAATACCAAAAAAAAAAAAAAAAAAAAAAGTAATCACTCAGACAGGCATGCTGGCGGCACATGGCTGAATCCCAGCACTTGGGACTGAGAAGGACGGCAGGTTCCAGGACAGTCTCAACCGGCTGTGAGACTCTCATCAACCTAGTGAGAACCTGTTTCAAAATAAAAATAAAAAACAGGGCTGGAGTGTAGCTTGGAAGTACAATGCCCCTGGGCTCAATCCCCAGTACCACATTCAAACAGAAGAGTAACTGCTCTAGTAGGGAACACTGGCATGCACCCTTGATCCTAGTACTCAGATTCAAGGTCAGCACCCTTGATCCTAGTACTCAGATTCAAGGTCAGCACCCTTGATCCTAGTACTCAGATTCAAGGTCAGCACCCTTGATCCTAGTACTCAGATTCAAGGTCAGCCTGGGCAACTTAGCAGACACTGCTGCAAAATAAAACAAAAAGAGAAGCTCAGAGGTAGAAAGCCCCTGGGTTCAATTCCCAGTAACCACCCTCCAACCAAAAAGAGGGGAAACACTGTATAGACTTGACTATCCAACACAGTCGCTACTAGCCACAGGGTAACTGAGCACATGAACCTAATAAAAAGTTTAAGTAGCCACACAGACGCTCAGATTAAGAACATGATCATATAAAGTTCTACTAGGTAGCATTTTTTGACACAAAGTTAAACATAGAAATAATATATTAAAATGCAGGTCTAGAAGCTGGCGTGGTGGCGCAAGCTTGTAATCCCTGCACTTGGGAGGCAGAGACAGGAGGATCGCACAGGTTCAAGCTAGTGTGCTGGCTTAAGAGACCCTGTTTCCAAATAAAAAATATAAGAGATAGGTCTGGGAGTGTAGCCCAGAAGTAGAAGGGCTTCTTCCAGAAACCCCAGTACCACCAAAACACACACACAAAAAAAAAACTGCAGGTCTATATTCCTGAACAAATAATTTCACATCTCTAGGTCTCAATTTTATGAACCAAAAAAGTTGTATTGTCTCCATGATTCTAACTGAATTAGTTATGCTGGGCATGGCGGTGCAAACGTAGTCCCAAGTTCAAGACCAGCCTCAGCAACTTAGCCAGACACTAATAAGCACTTTGGGACTGAAACAGGAAAGAGAGCAGGTTCAAGACCAGCCTCCGAAGCACACCAAGACTCTCAGCGACCTAGCAAGTTTATTGTGCCTGTTTCAAAATAAAAAGAGGAGCCAGGCACGGTGGTGCACTTGAGTAATCCCAGTACGTGGGAGGCTGACACAGGAGGACTGCAGGTTCCCAGCCAGCCTCAACTGCTTGCTGAGCCACTCTCCAACTCAGTGAGACCCTGTTTCAAAAATAAAGAATAAAAAATGGGGCAAGAGACAAGGCATGGAGGTGGAACGCCCCTGGGTTCAATCCCCAGCACCACAAAAAAAACAATTACTTAACATTCTCCAAAAAAAATTTTTTTTCCCGATACTAGGGATTGAACCCAGGGGCGTTCTACCTCTGAAACATAACCCAGATCTATCTGCATTCTTTATTTTGAAACAAGGTCTCACTACATTTTGGAGGGCCTAAGTAGCTGGGGCTGGCCACAAACCCCCTTTCTCAGCCTCCGAAGGACTGGGATTACAAGCACACACGACCATGCCTGGACGCGCCTCAATCTTACAGCTTTTCATTCTTACAGATCTAAGAAGTATAAGTGAAACCAGGGTAGTCAAAGAAGGGGGGGAAAAAAATCAATGAAAATACCTCAATCTCAAATTATTAAGAAGTAAATCTAAGCAAAATCTTAGCAGTGGAAAGCCCTATTCAGGCACAGTGGTCCACGTCTGTGCGTTCAGTGCTGTCAAGGAGGTTGACACAGGAGGACAGGGGGTCAAGGTCAGTTTGGGAAACTTAGATCCTGTACCAAAATTAAAAAACCACTGGGGTAAGCCGGGCATGGTGGCGCACGCTTGTCATCCCAGCATTCGGGAGGCTGAGACCTGAGGATCGCGGTTCGCCGACAGCCTCAGCTACTTAGTGAGGCCCTCTGCAACTTAGTGAGACCGGGTTTCAAAATAAAGAATAAAAAAATAGGGCGGGGGGCGTAGCTTGAAGGTCAAATGCCCCTGGGTTCCATCCCCAGACCTGCAAAAAAAAAAAAAAAATGACTGGTGTAGTTCAATGGTAGAGCACCCCTGGATTCATTTACTGAAAAGTGCTTTTTCAAGTACTGAAAAGGAAAAGGAAAATAACCAAAAAAGCAGGAAGTACAAATAACAGTGTATTTCAAGTTGTATACCCTCAAAAGTAGTCTGCTGGGAGACTGGCTTAGCCTGCCTGGGTGTGCCTCACTTTTGTTTAGTTTTAGCCCACACATGAATAATTAGCTTTTTTTTTTTTTTTTTGGTAATGGGAATTGAACTCAGGGGCTTTCTACCTGAGCTATATACAACCCCAGCCCTACCTCTTTTATTCTGAAACGAGGTCTCACTAAGGTATGGAGAGTCTCACTCAGTTGTTGAGGCTGGCCATGAGTCTGAGATTACCCCTTCTCAGCCTCCCAAGTAACAGATTACAAGCCTATGCCACTCACCCTGGCTAGCTGCCTATCTTTAAAGAAGGCCAGCATTCGGGAGGCTGAGACCAGAGGACCGAGGTTCGCGGCCAGCCTCAGCAACTTTGCAAAGGCCCTTCCAACTCAGTGAGACTGTTTCAAAATAAAGAATAAAAAATAGGGCTGGGAGTGTAGCTCAGAGGTAGAATGCCCCTGGGTTCCATCCCCGGTACTGCAAAAAAAATTAAACCTTAAAAATTAAAAAAGAAAGAAAGAAAGAAAGAAAGAAAGAAAGAAAGAAAGAAAGAAAGAAGAAAGCGAGCGAGCCAAACCAACCCAGCATGGTGGCACATGCTTGTAATCCCAGTACTTGGGAGGCTCAGAATCGCAGGTTCAAGGCTAGTCTCGGCTACATAGAGAGGCCCTCTGCAACTCAGTGAGACCCTCCTTCAAAATAAGTATAAAAAATAGGACTGGGGGTATAGCTTGGAGGTAGAATGTCCCTGGGTTCCACCCCCAGTTCTGAAGAAGAAAAAAAAAAGGCCAAGTACCAAGAGGTCAGAGAGGCAGCACCGTGTGGGTGGCATGGGAGCCTATGGCTCACGAAGGCTTGAAGTGCCCCTTTCCTCAACAAGATGACCAATGTAGCTAGCCCTCGGCATCAGCCACACTCTAATGCCCTTGCAGCACGCACTGAGATGCCTGGCAGGGAGCCAAGCAAGTAAGGACGCTCTCCTGACAGAGCCCCTGGACGCAGGTGCAGTGAGATAATGCAAAGTGAAGTCCTCAGGAAAGCTTGTAAGACATGCCACACCTTTCCTGTGGGGTGGAGCTCAGGACACAAGTAACCCAGCAGAGTCCCCTTAAAAGCATCCCAATAGGAACCTAAGGTAGGTGGGCGGGCGCGGGGGCGCAGGCCTGCACTCCCGGCACTCGGGGAGGCTGAGACAGGAGAGTGGCAGTTCGTGGACAGCCGCAGCTGCTACTTAGTGGGGCCCTCTGCAACTCAATGAGACCCTGTTTCAAAATAAAGAATAAAAAATAGGGCTCGGATGTCGCTCACAGGTCAATGCCCCTGGGTTCCATCCCCAGTACCGCAAAAAAAAAAAAAAAAAAAAAAAAAAAAAAAGGTAACACGGACTAATGACCTATGTAAAAAGTACTAAACCAAGCAGAGTCAAGCAGAAAGACCAGCAAGCCCTTTGCAAAGACGCCTTTGGCGGCCACACCAGGCCACTGGCGTGCCTCTCCATCCCCAAAACGTCTAATGAAGAACGGAATGCTTCACAGCGCGGCCTTCGCTTTAGTGCTGCTCTGGTTTAACCAGATCACCACTGATGACCACTTGGTTTTCAAGTGTTTTTTTCTTTTGAAAGGCTGGAGACTGACCCCAGAGGCATTCTACTTCTGAGTCACACCTCCAGCCCTATTTTATTTTTTGTTTTGAAACAGGGTCTTGCCAAGTTGCTAAGAGTCGATGTTGCTGAGGCTGGCCTCCGCCCTGCAATCCTCCTATCTCCTGCCTTGGATTACAGGCGTGCACCACCACACCTGGTTGGTTCTCTCTCTCTCTCTCTCTCTCTCTCTCTCTCTCTCTCTCTCTCTCTCTCTCTCTCTCTCTGTGTGTGTGTGTGTGTGTGTGTGTGTGGTGTCGGGTGTTAAACCCAGGGGCATTTTACCTCTGAGCTACCCCTTGCCCGATTTTTTGTTCTTTATTTTGAAACAGGGTCTCACTAAATTGCAGGGGGCCTCACTAAGCAGCTGAGGATGCCGCGAACCAGGACCCTCCTGTCCTCTCATCTTCCAAGTGCTGGGGTTCCAAGCGTGACCACCACGCCCGGCCGAGTTTTCTACTCTGCTCACCCGCTGCTTTCCTCGTGCATGGACCCGGGCACTGTCTGCACGTTTGGGGACATTCACACTTCACTTTTCTGTCAAGCATCTGTTCGCATCCTTTGTCCATTTTGCTTCATTTTATTATTATTATTTTTTGTGTGTGTGGTACTGGGGGTGGAACCCAGAGGCTTTCTACCTCCGGGCTATACTCCCAGACCTATTTTCTATTTTATTTGGAAACAGGGTCTCACTAAGTTGCTGAGAGCCTCACTAAGTAGCCGAAGCTGGCTTCGAACCCGTGCGATCCTCCTATCTCGGCCTCCCAAGCGCGGGGATTACAAGCGTGCACCACCACGCCCGGCTTGCTGCATTTTATTTATTTATTTATTTATTTATTTATTTATTTATTTATTTATTGGTGGTACTGGGGATGGAACCCTTCTACGTCCAGGCTACACTCCCAGACCTATTTTTTAATATTTTATTTGGAAACGGGGTCTCTTAAGCCAGCGACTGGCTTCAAACCTGAGCGATTCTCCTGTTTCTGCCTCCCAAGCGACCACACCCAGCTCGTTTGTCCATTTTTCTACCGGGCTGGTCTCTCAATGATTTGTTGTGGTTGTTTAAAAATAAGAATTAGCCCTCTGTCTGACAGCATTCCCTCCCCGCCTCACTGCAACCCGGTATCCGTACCACTTAACTGAAACAGCTCTTTCAAGTCACCACCGGCCTCCGGTTGGGGCTAAATCCAAATGAAACTCTGTCCTGCCTTACCTCCTCAGCTTCCTCAAGAGGCCATTTTCCTGGCTTGCTTGGCCTTGCTTCTCCCGGCCTCTTCTCCATCGCCTTACCTGGGCCCCTCCTGTAGCTCCTATCCAGCTGATATGTGGAGTCCACAGAACTCAGGCTGCACGCTCCCAACCTGAACACATTTGCTGGAGTGAATTCACGGCCATTCTATTCACTCTCCAGCAGTGGAGACAAAGTCTAGGGAGGCCCTTCTACTGAGCCCTTAAAACACTCTAAACATGGCTGAGCTCCGGTTTATAAAACCAGGAAGACCATCTCTGTACCGCAGAGATACCCACTGACCTGTAGACGCTTCCCCCTGGATGACTCACAGCACGTGTCGTTCATGTTACCAGAACAGAACCTCTGCTCTCCACAGGCTGAACAGTCAGCTAAGCCTTCCCTTGCCAAGTCTTCCCCATCTCAGTAAAACCAACTTGTGAAGCCGGGCGTGGCGGCGCAGGCTTGTGATCCCAGTATTTGGGAGGCTGACAGGAGGATTCGGGTTCGCGGCCAGCCTCAGCTTCTTAGTGAGGCCCTCTGCAACAGGGTCTCTCTAGACCCAGTTTGAAAATAAAGAATTAAAAATAAGGCTGAGGTTGTAGCTCGGAGGTAGAATGCCCTGGGTTCCATCCCAGTACCGCAAAAAAAAAAAAAAAAGGACAGAGCCTGGATCCCTCTTTGTACACTAAGCCAGCGCTTCAAAACGCTACCAGTCCCGCCTCTTTCCTAACTTCTACTACTGCCTGAAGATGGACCCGCTTCCCAGCTCAGCCCGGCCCCCCTGCCCTCTCCAAGCCACTTTCTACTGCCACTCATGTGGACAAGAGTGATGAGGACAGCAATGCCCATCTCTACTGCCCACTGTGGCAGCCACACAGGCTCTGGGCTCTTCAAATGTGGCTGGTGTGAACTGAGATGAGCTAGAAATATAAAACACACCGTGGATTTAAAACACTGAAACATAGGCGGGCGTGGTGGCGCACGCTTGTAATCCCCGCGCTTGGGAGGCTGAGACAGGAGGATCCATGGGTTCGAAGCCAGCCTCAGCTACTGAGTGAGGCTCTCAGCAACTTAGTGAGACCCTGTTTCCAAATAAAGTATAAAATAGGTCTGGGAGTATAGCCCGGAGGTAGAAAGCCTCTGGGTTCCACCCCCAGTACCACCAATAAAATAAGATAAAATAAAACAAAACACTGAAACATAAATGAAAATATCTCATTAATGTTGATTACATGTTGAAATGTAATATGTTGGGGTTACAATTAGATGTAAGGAGCTCATGTGTTAATATCAGAGTAGGCATAGTGCAGCCAAGCTGGCTATAATCCCAGCACTGGATAAATCCGTTTTATCTGGGTGGAGAGCTAAAGCAACAGGACTGGAGGTGGCCCCTGGGGGTGCGGCCTTGGATTATATGATGGGTTCCTCCTTCCCCTCCTCTCTCTTCTGCCTCCATGATGGGAGCACAGCCCATGTGCTCTCCCTCCACCTCCGGCCGCCATGGCCTCAGATCCGCAGTCCCCGGCCTCACGTCAACTGAGCCCAAAACTGTAAGAAAATGAATCTTTCCTCTAAGTTATGTGGTCAATCTTAGATTATAGCTGCAAGAATGCTAATGGATACAGCTGGATATACAGGATTAAATTTAAAATTACATAATTAATTTTTTTTGTTTTGGTACTGGGGATGGAACCCAGGGTCTTTCTACCTCCAAGCCACACTACCAGCACTATTCTTTTTTTATTCTTTAGTTGGAAACAGGGTCTTACTAGGTGGCTGAGAGCCTCAGTAAATAGCCGAGGCTGGCTTTGAAACTATGCGATCTCCTGTCTCAGCCTCTCAAGTCCTAGGATTACAAGCATGCACCACCACACTTGGCAAAAAATACATAACTGAAATAACTTCACCCTTTTAATTTTTTTTTTCAGCCAGGCATGATAGCACACACCTGTAATCCCACTACTAATGAGGCTGAGACAGGAGGACTACAGGTTTGAGATCAGCCTCCACAGCGTAGCAGGGCTCTCAGCGCAGGCGCGCGTGCAAACACATGCACACACTTTTTCCATGTGGCCATTAGAAAACTTGAGACCACATGTGCAGCTTGCACTGTATCTCCGTGTCACTGCGGGCGCCCTCACTGTGTCCATCTCCTTTCACCGTCTATGGTCAGAGCACAGGAAGCACGGGGCCGGCACAGGTCACTCAGGAACTGGCTGTGCACTGGCGCCACTTATACACATTCACTTAGAACTAAAACACTCAAAGTACAACTCCTGTTTAATGTGAATGATACTTTTCTTTTGCAGTACTGGGAACAGAACCTGGGAGCATTCTACTTGAGCAACACCCTCAGCCCTATATTTTTATTCTTTATTTTTGAAACAGGCTCTCACTGAGTTGCAAAGGGCCTAAGTAGCCACCGCTATCAGCGAGCCGTGATCTTCCTGTCTCAGCCTCCAGCCTCCCAAACGCTAAGTGTGTGCCGCCAAACCCAGCTAAATGATACTTTTAGAATAAAATTAGAATCTGGGTGTGGTAACACAGGCCTGTAATCCCAGTCCTTTAGGCTGAAACAAGAGGATTGCAGTTTGCAGCCAGCCTCTGCTACTTAGTGACACTCTCAGCACCCTAGTGAGACTATTTCAAACTAAAAATAAATAGGGCTGGGGTTGTAGCTCAGAAGTAGAATGCCCCTGGATTCAATCCCCAGTACCATGCATGCACACACACACACACACACACACACACACACACACACACACACACACACACAATTAGAATTAAGAAAACAGTTTAGATGGGTGTGGTGGCACACAATTATAATCTCTGTGCTGGGGAGGAGGCTAAGACAGGAGACTGCAGGTTCAAGTCCAATCGCAGCAACTTAGCAAGACTAGCAACCTAGAAAGAAAGACACTATTTCAAAGCAGAACAAACAAAAATGCTCCTGGGTTCCATCACCAGTTTCTCTCACTTCCACAACTACAAAAATAAAACTTTTTTTTTTTTTTTGCGGTACTGGGGTTGGAACCCAGGGGCATTCTATCTCTGAGCTACGCCCCCAGCCCTTTTTTTTAAAATTCATTATGTTGAAATAGGGTCTCACTGAGTTGCAAAGGGCGTAAGTAGCTGAGGCTGTCCTCGAACCGCGATCCTCCTGTCTCAGCCTCCCGAATGCTGGGATCACAAGCGTATGCCACCACATCTGGCTCAGGAAACAACTTTTAAAGTTTAACTTTGGATATACGAGCATTTGGTCTGTGTGTGGGCAGGGCGGGGAGAAGTACTAAAATTGAACCCAGGCATTCTACTTCTGAATTATACCTTAGCCTTATTTTAATTTTGAAACAGGGTCTCACTAAGTTGCTGAGGGCCTCACTTAATTGTTGAGGTGGCTCTACAACCTGTGAGCTTCCTGTCTCAGCCTCCCAAATACTGGGATTCCAGGCATGCACAACCATGCCTGTAAAGTTCATGCAAACACTTTGTCATTAATTTTTTCTAATTTTTGTCCCCAAAATGTACTACGACACTGAGACAGCAGGATCCGGCCTGAAAAACATAAGCAAGTTCTGTCTAGAAAAGGAGAAAAAAGAACTGGACCCATGCTGACTATGCCCTGAATCACTTTACCGGAGAGGGTGCGGCTCACTCAGAATGACAAGTCTCAGTCAGTATTCTTCTGTCATCCCACAGAAAACAGAAAGCGCAGTCATGTGGCCCTGCAAAGAGAGGAGGACGCTGACAGGGTATTCCAAATGAACAGCACGTTATATAGCAGCTCAGGTCCCAATGGCCTGCACTGACTTAGACTGGAGCCCTGAGAGCTTCCAGTTTAACTGCACATTTCACCTGTGACTAGAATAGGTTCACAACTGCATGAAAACACTAGGAAACCCAGTACTTGGGAGGCTGAGAAGAGGATCGCAGGTTGGTGGCCAGCCTCGGCTGCTCGTGAGGCCCTCTGCAACTCAGACCATTTCAAACTAGGGCTGGGGGTGTGGCCCAGAGGTAAAATGCCCCCAGTCCAATCCCCAGCACGGGGGTTGGGGGGGTGGGGGGGTAGGCTTTACTGTATCTCAATAAAGCTGCTGTAAGAGAATGAATCTGTATTTATTTACAAAGGAGATGCTAAGAGAAGATGGCTTTTAAGGACTGGTCACACGTCTGCATCTGAACACCACACCATCTTCTAAGTTACAGACACACACGCCGAGCAGTAGACAAGAAGTGGCCAGGCTAGGACTTGGAAAGGGCACCACCAACGGGCTACCTCACAAACTGTCACAAGTCAAAACTGAACCTAGGCGCACTGTACCCCTGAGAAACAGGCCCCGAGTGCTCAGGCTGACCCCCAGGTCGACCTTACCCTGCCTTCCGGGCACTAGGACTGCAGGCCGCCACGGCGGCACCAGGCCGTTCTTAAACATTTAGTGTCCGGCATTTACGAAGCCATCAAATATTTGTTGAATAAATTTCATCTATTTCTCAAAACTCCATTTATAGTTGAAAACACGAGGTCTAGAAATTAGCTAATTAAACCATTATTATATTACACAAACTTATCTGATATAAATTTTCTTTTCAGAGGCCTATTTCTATGTGGCAGATAAGGGAATAAAACACACAAAGAGAAGCAAGGATAAAATATAGGAATAAAAACAAATTAGCACTTTCAGAACACCGGGGCAGTGACCTCAAAGCACGAGGATCATTTTCAAGCTTGCCCAATGCCTGGTGGGAGCCAGCGAACAGAAACCTAATGATAGAAACCGCGTGAGCGTCCACGACCCGGCCAGAGCGCTCGCCCAAGGAGAAACGGAGCACAAGCCAGCATCAGAAAATCAGTCGGCGTTTTGCTCATTTTTCATGAATTTTCTTGGTAAAAAAAATCCACAAGGTAATATTTTATACCCAGGGAATCAGCAAACAAATCACACGTAATTAATACTGAGAGGGAAATGTGGGGAAACAGGTACATACTGGTCAGAGCAAGGCTACCCCTCACCATTCCTCCTAGTCGTGTACGGCGAGTCCTAACGAGTGCAGCAGGAGAGCAGGAAATAAAAAGCATTCCGTCCGGGAAGGAGAACAGAAAAATTTGTTCACAGGTGATCTGATCGCCTAGGTAGGAAATCCAAAAGAATATAGAAAGAGACACTTCTTGTACTAGTCTGGGGTTATGAGAAGGCTGCGGTATACAGAATTAATATGTAGAAGTCAATCGGCTCCTAGCCGGCGCGGTGGGCACGCTTGTCATCTCAGGACTTGGGAGGCTGAGACAGGAGGGCTGCGCAGGTTCGAAGCCAGCCCAAAGACACTACACATTCATAGTTAGGAAGAGTCATTACTGTTTTGATAGCCATTATTATCAGCTTGATCTATGTATTTAATACCATCCTGACCAAAATATGATAACGCATTTCATAAATGAGTTATATACAAAGAACTCTTGTTTGCACACTCGCGTGCGGTCTTAAGGACTGAACCCAGGTGTTTTTGTGTACTTGTGTGTGGTGTTAAGGATTGAAGCCAGGGGGGGTTCCACCTCTAAGCTACATCTCCAGCCCATTTTATATTTTCTCCTCCGTAGTACTAGGGCTGGAACCCAGGGGCATCTACCTCCAAGCTACACTCCCAGCCCTATTTTTTATTCTTTATTTTGTTTTGTTTTTGTTTTGGTGGTACTGGGGGTGGAACCCAGGGCTTTCTACCTCCGGGCTATACTCCCAGACCTTTTTTTATGTTTTATTTGGAAACAGGGTCTCACTAAGTTGCTGAGAGCCTCACTAAGTAGCTGAGGCTGGCTTCGAACCTGTGCGATCCTCCTGTCTCAGCCTCCCAAGCGCTGGGATGACAAGCGTGCGCCACCACGCCCGGCTTATTCTTTATTTTGAAACAGGGTCTGAGTTGCAAAGGGCCTCACTACGTAGCTGAGGCTGTCTGCGAACCACGATCCTCCTGTCTCAGTCTCCCAAATGTTGGGATTACAAGCGTGCGCCCCCACGCCTGGCTCTATTTTTGATTTTTAAACAGTGTCTCAGTAAGTTATCCTGTGTTCATCTCAAGCCTTCAACCCTCCTCTTTGAGTCTCCTAAGTACTAGGAATAGAGACAACTACCCCACCTACACAAAAAGCTCTTAAAAGTCAACGCTAAGAAAATGAATAGGCCAATTAAAAACTGGCAAAGAACTTCAACAGACACTTTAGGAAAGATATACAGATGAAAATACACAAAAAACCTTTCAACATTGTACGTCATTAGGAAACTGCAAATTAAAACAATCAACTGCTACTCTCCTCTATTAAAATGGTCGAACATTAAAACACACCATCCAGCCGGGCGTGGTGGGCACGCTTGTCACCCCGGCATTCGGGAGGCTGAGACCGGAGGATCGTGGTTCGCAGACAGCCTCAGCTACTTAGCGAGGCCCTCTGCAACTCAGCGAGACCCTGCTTCAAAATAAAGAATAAAAAAAATAGAGCAGGGGGTGTAGCTCAGAGGTCAAATGCCCCTGGGTTCCATCCCCAGACCCGCAAAAAAATAAAATAAAATAAAATAGACCATCAAATGCTGACAGTGGTGAAGAGCAGCAGGAATTCTCATTTGTGACTGGTAGGGATACAAATCGGTACGGCCGCCATGGAAACCTGCAGTTACTTAGACTCTTTAGCCACAACTGACAAAACTTTGAAGCAACCATGATGTCCTTTGGTAGGTGAATGAATAATTTTGGTATATCCAGACAATAAAATTATCCAGTGCTAAAAATGTTACCAAACCCTAAAAAGACATGAAGGACACGCAGGGCAAAGGGTGAGCTGGGCATCCTGGCACAGGCTTGTAATTTCAGGACCTGGGAGGCTGAGAAACGAGGATCACAGGTTCCTGGCCAGCCTCAGGTATTTAGTGAAGCCCTCTGCAATTTAGACTTGTTCAAATTAAAAAAAAAAAAAAAAAAAAAAGCAGGGCTGGGGGTGTAGTTCTGTGGTAGAATGCCCCTGGGTCTACCCCCCAGTACTGGGGGGCAGGGGAAACCAACTTTATTTCTTAAAGCAATTTAGAAAAAGTGGCACACACACCTGTAATCCCAGCTTCTTAGGAGATTGCAGCAGGAGGAGCAACTTAGTAAGACTATCTCAAAGGGGGGCTGGGGATATAGCTCATGGTGGTATGTCACACACACACACACACACACACACACACACACACACACACAGAAAGAGAAAAGACATCAAGGACACTTAAGTGCTTGTTACTAAACCAAAGAAGCCACTCTGAAAAGGCGACATACTGCGACTACTGCATGACACTGGAAAAGACAATGGCCGACAGGCTGGCGGGGAGGGTGAGAGGTGAGGAATTCTAGGAGAGCGAAAGCATTCAGGTGGCGGAAGCGTGTCGCACTTGTGAAACCCACAGAACCATCCATAGCAAGAGTGGCCCTCAGGTGAGCAGGGGCCTCTGGTGGCCATTTATTACTGTGGTTGATGAGCTGCAGTGAACGCGGCCTTCTCATGGAGCGTCCTGACAGCAGAGAAGGTGGTGCATGTGGGGACAGAAGTCTGTAGCTTCACACTTTCTGCTAGATTTTGCCATGAACCTAAAATTGCTTTAAGAAATAAAATTTGAGGCGGGCGCGGTGGCGCAGCTTATAATCCCCGTGCTTGGGAGGCGGACACAGGAGGATTGCGCAGGTTCGAAGCCAGCCATGCTGGTTTAAGAGACCCTGTTTCCAAATAAAAAATAAGTTTGGGAGTGTAGCCTGGATGTAGTAGGGCTTCCAGGAACCCCAGTACCACCAAAAAAAAAAAAAAAAAAAAAAAAAAAAAGAAAGAAAGAAAATTTGGGGTTTTTTTTTTTCTGGTACTGGGGATTATACCCAGGGGCATTCTACCACAGAGCCACACCCCAGCCCTGTTTTTTTTTTTTTTTTGTTTTTGTTTTTTAATTCTAAATTGCAGAGGGCTTCACTAAATACCTGAGGCTGGCCAGGAACCTGCGATCCTCCGGTCTCAGCCTCCCAAATACTGAAATTACAAGCCTGTGCCACCGAGCTATAAACCCAGTCCTATTTTTTAGTCTATTTGTTTATCCATTTATTTATTTATTTATTTTTGCGGGTCTGGGGATGGAACCCAGGGGCATTCGACCCCCTGCCCTATTTTTTATTCTTTATTTTGAAACCGGGTCTCACTGAGTTGCAGAGGGCCTCACTAAGTAGCTGAGGCTGTCCGCGAACCGCGATCCTCCAGGTCTCAGCCTCCTGAATGCTGGGATTACAAGCGTGCGCCACCTCGCCCGGCTTTTTTGAAACGGGTCTCACTGAGTTGCAAAGGGCCTCAGTAAGTAGCTGAAGCTGTCTGCAAACCACTATCCTCTGGCCTCAGCCTCCCAAATGCTGGGATTACAAGTGTGCACCACCATGCCAGGCTACAAGAAAACTTTTAATGTGTAAAAATAAGTATGAGACAGTCTCCTTCCTCTCCCTTGCTGAACTTACTTTATTTATTTATTTATTTATTTATTTATTTATTTATTTGCAGTACTGGGGATGAAACCAAGGACATCCTACGTTCGAGTGACACCCCCAGCCCTATTTTTTAGTCTTTATTTTGAAACAGGGTCTCACTGAGTTGCAAAGGGCCTAATTAGCTGAGGCTGTTTGTGAACCCAAATTCTCCTGTTTCAGCCTCCCAAATGCTGGGATTACAAGCGTGCCACCATGCCCAGCAACATTATTCTTTTCTAAAAGTTCCTCAAAATAGAATTGGCTCATAATCTATCTTGATGCTTCCCCCTTTTCCAGATTGTTTTTGGTGTTCTAAACTTAGCAAGAGCCACACACACACACACACACATCACATTAATGTTTTCTAGCAAAAAAAAAAAAAAAACCCATTTCAAAACAGTAATTACCCTTGAAATCTTCCCCATTGCTGGATATAAAAATGAGCTAATTAACATGAGTACAGAATCTAAGAAACTCCTCGCTGACACAAAACAATCCATACAGAAGGAAAGAAAAACTCATGTTTGCTAGCACTTAAAAATTAAATTTATCAAAGTTTTATTTAAATATCTACTCTATTTTTTTTTTTTTTTTTTTTGGTGGTACTGGGGATGGAACCCAGGGGCTGAACTATACTTCCAGCCCTATTTTTATTCTTTACCTTGAAATAGGGTCTCACCGAATTCCCAAGGGCCTCACTAAGTAGCTGAGGCTATTTGTGAACAGTGTCCTCCTGTCTCAGTCTCCCAAATGCTGAGATTACAAGCATGCGCCACATATACTTTTGGTTTTATTTGGGGTTTTTTTGGTGCCAGGGATTTGTTTTTGTTTTTGGTGCCAGGGATTGAACCTCAGGCATCCTACCTCTGAGCTACACTCCCAGCCCTATTTTATTTTTATTTGAAACGGTCTCACAGAGCATGAGAGCCTCACTACTTGCTGAGGCTGTCCTTGAACCTTCGATCCTCCTATCTCAGCCTCCCAAAGTTTTTAAAATACTGACTCTCAAAACATATATCTAGTACTTGGTAACTCAAGAGATAGCTAGGCCTCGTAGAATAATCCAAACTTGCAGATAACACAACAAACTAAAATAAGAGACTAAACACATCTGCTAGCTAGGCCAGCATTCTAAGCCTTTTAGCATAGATCACCTTAAATCATGGTAAAGGCAAGGTGAGGTGGCCTGGCCAGTAACCCAGCAACTCAAGAGGCTGAGGTACAGAGCATCCCAAATTTAAGGCCTCTGCAGGCACCTAGCAAGGCCCCATCTCAACATAGAAAATGGCAGGGCTTGGGATGTCGCAGAGTGGTAGAGCGCCACGACTACTCCCAGTACCTACTCCCAGTACCACTAACTAGAAACGCCTTCCCCTCCACCTCCCTTTGGCCCCCACTGCTACGGATTGGGAGACTATGGTCTGGGGAAGCCACTCCCCGGGAACCCCTCTAGGGTCCCGGACACACTTACCCCAACCCATAACAAAACCCCAAACGACCCCAAACAGAAGAAAAGCCGTGGATTCTTGTCCTAAGTTAAGAATAAATATGCAAGGCTTGGACAGTTGCTCAAGATTTAAAGAAGTTTATTAGAAAGATAGAAATACAGCCCCATGCCAGACTGGCATGGAGGTGACTCAAATGAATACACCAAAGGCAGCTACTCCACGCGGGCTTACACTTATACCCATGACCTCCACCCTGTAAGCTACCTCCCCCCGCCAGGTGTGGCAAGGTGGCTTCTTTCATGAAGGGCAAGGTCAAACCCTGCTCCATCCTCCCTAGGTCATCAGGTAGATCTGTCTTTAGAGAAAGGCCTAGTTCTCCTCTCTTAAGATCTGTCCTTAGCTAGAGACAGGCCTAGTTCTCTCCTATAGACTGGTTAATTACTTTGAGCTAGGTTAATTTATATTGGAATAGCTGCCTGTTTTAGGCAGAAATCAAGTCCTTTCTTTACCCATGTCTGCCACCATTTTGACACAACTATTTTGAAATATACCAATTATTTTCTTTTGAAATATATTAATAATCAGAGCTTTCCCAAATCTTCCTAGGCCATTCCAATACTGGTACGCCCACCACTGTTTTTATTGCTTTGGGGGAGGGGGGTGGAGACTGGGGTTCCTGGAAGCCCTTCTACCTCCGGGCTACACTCCCAGACCTATTTTTACATTTTTATTTGGAAACAGAGTCTCCTAAGCCAGTGCACATGACTGGCTTTGAACCTGCGCGATCCTCCTGTCTCCGCCTCCCAAGCGCAGGGATTACAAGCGTGCCCCACCACTGTTTTTTGAAGTGAGGTTACCAAGTGCTGGCCTTGACCTTGTGATCCTCCAGTCTCTGCCTCAAGTAATGGGATTACGGGTGTGTGCCACCACACCCAGCCAGGTACTGGACATTGGTCATTTTATTCTTTGATAACTACCAGACACCCAGACAGTGTCTTACACATAACAGGAGTTCAGTATTTGTCAGACACAGACTATAAATATATGCAGAGTACTTGAATGTTCCCCTCCAACTAGAGCATGATTATGACTACAAACTCAAAAACAAACTAAATAAATAAGCTTCCAGCCAGGCAGAGGCGCATGCTTGTAATCTCAGTACTTGGAAGGCTTAAGACAAAAGGATCACAGGTTCAAGGCTAGCTCAGCTACTTAATGAGGCCCTCTGCAACTTAGTGAGACCCTGCTTCAAAATTAAAGAATAAGAAACAGAGCTGGGGGTGTAGCTCAGAGGTAGAATGCTCCTGGGTTCAATCCCAGAATATTACCTACCAACTATATGACCAATAGCCAGGCGTGGTGGCACACGCTTGTAATCGCAGTATTTGGGAAGCTAAGACAGGAGGATCACAATCCTCATAATTGGTTCGTGGCCAGCCTCAGCTACTTAGTGAGGCCCTTTACAACTCAGCGAGACCCTGTTTCAAAATAAAAAATACAAAATAGGGCTGGAGGCCAGGCGTGGTGGTGCAGGCTTGTAATCCCCGCGTTTGAGAGGCGGAGACAGGAGGATCCAGCAGGTTCAAAGCCAGCCCTGCTGGCTTTTGAGACCCTGTTTCCAAATAAAAATATAAAATAGGTCTGGGAGTGTAGCCCAGAGGCAGAAGGGTTTCCAGGAACCCCAGTACCACCAAAAAAAATAAAATAAAATAAATAAATAAATAAATAACAGGGGCTAGGGGTGTAGCTCGGAGGTAGAATGTCGCTGGGTTCCAGCCCCGGAACTACAAAAGAATATATATATGAATATGTATACACACACACACACACACACACACGTGTATAAATATATGCATCTACATACAGATATATGAGCAATATATGGTCAAAACATTACAGAAGTATGAAGAATAGATTACCAATGAAGAGCAAGGCAACTTGGTGAAGAATGAAGAATAGAACGTCAAAGTCAAAAAATATTTGTAAAATTGCCGGGCATGGTGGCTCACGCTTATAATCCCAGCATTTGGGAGGCTGAGAAAGGAGGATCAGGTTCGCAGACAGCCTCGGCTACTTAGTGAGGCCTGCTGCAACTTCTGAGGTCCTGTTTCGAAATAAAGAATAAAAAATAGGGTTGGGGGTTGGTTCGAGGTAGAATGTCCGTTCCATTCCCAGTACTGCAAAAAAAAAAAAACTTTTTTTTTTGGGCGGGTCTGGAGGTGGAACCCAGGGGCATTCCACCTCCGAGCTACACCTCCTACCCTATTTTTTATTCTTTATTTTGAAACCGGGTCTCACTGAGTTGCGGAGGGCCTAAGTAGCTGAGGCTGTCGGCAAACCGCGATCCTCCAGGTCTCAGCCTCCCGAATGCTGGGATGACAAGCGTGCGCCACCACGCCCGGCAAAGAAACCCTTTAATATGAAGTTCACACCCACCAGGTGAACAGTCTGTCAATCCAGAGAGCTGGCAAGGCTGTGGAACACCACGCTGGTAGCAGAGGATACCAGCGCTGCCACTAGAGAAGGAACACGCGCCATCCCCTAGAGCTGAAGATGTATGTATCCTGCTTCCCAGCAACTCTCCAAGTTCTACTCTCTGGAATTCAATTTTGCAATTGAGAGCAGCCTTTTTTTTTTTAAGTGTAAACTATCCTATCCTCCAATGGCAAGACAGAGAATGAAATGACTTATTCAGTCTAAAATAACACAGAAGTGCCAAGGGATGGACACAGCCGGCCCTCCCTTTCCCAGCCACCCCTGCCCGCTCATGCTTTGCCTCTTTGCTTGGGCACCACGACCCCAGTGAAATGAGGCCTGCTCGCCTACACGGCTTGCAGGGAATCCAGCAGCAGAGCCCTGGGCACTTCCGCTGAGGACCGCTCTCCTGGGGCCACGGCTCTCCTGGGGCCACGACGTTGTGTGCTGCCAAGCCGTTCACACGCTCACTTGTTCATCCTCTACCCTCTCTCACACCTCACTCACCCCAAGTCCTCATGCTCACTCACCGCTGAGAATCTCCCCAGCTTTCACGGAGAAGGAAAAAAAAAGGGCCTGGGCATGGTCGCGCACGCCCGTCTGCACAGTCCTTGGGAGGCCGAGACTGGAGGATCACAGGTTCAAGAACCACCTCAGCCATGTAGAGACAGCCAGCAGCCTAGCAAGGGCCTGCTTCAAACACAACAGAAGGCCGGGAGTGCAGCTTGGAAGCAGAACAGCCCTGGGTCAAACCTCAGGGCCAAAAAGAAAAGCAGAAAAGAAAATGCCCCAGTGGCTCCCCTTCCCATACCAGGAAGCTCACAGGCGGGGAGTGCTGCCTCTTCGTGGGGCTTCCCAGGATCACCCCCTCCAACATTCCAGAAACCTGAGGGTTCACTCATCGCAAAGAAACATCAAGGTTCCACATCTCCCTGGTCGCGGCGGCAAATCCAAGACCAGTGAACGTGTTGTTTGCAGCTTCCAGGCCTCGAGCTGCCCTGTGAGAACTGCTCTCAAGGTCACCGCGACAAAGGCCAGGGGCAAACCACCCCGTCAGCCTGGACCCTGGACCTCGCAGCAGCCGTGCAGCACAGGTTCCCAGCCCTCCACGGCGCCCTCGCCTGGCTCCTCCCGCCAGGCTGCTCCCCACCCACCGGCCTCAGCGCCTCACTGCGCAACACCCAACACAGCCCAACCCTCTCCCTGAAGCCCACCCGAATGCCTTCATCCACACACCTCCAGGCTGGTCGCAAACTGCCCATGCCCACACCCGGCCCCATCTTGCTTCGACGCCTGCTTCTCCCGGGCTTCCCTTTCCTCATAAAGGGCAACTCAAACGCCAGCAAGACCCGCATCATCCTCCACTTCTCTCACACCCACCTCCAACCTGCCAGCACGAAGGCTCCAGACCAGCCACCCTCGCTGGCCCTTCCCCTCGACCCCAGCTGCCGGGCCAGCTCCTCCGCCTCCAGCCTCCTTCCGGCACCACAGAACAGCTATTACTTTTTCTTTGCGGTACCGGGGAAGGAACCCAGGGGCATTCTACCTTCGAGCAACACCACAGTCCTGTTTTTTTTACTTCTTTATTTGAAGCGGGGTCTCACTGAGTTGTGAAGGGCCTCACTAAGTAGCTCAAGCTGTCCATGGACTGCGATCCTCAGGTCTCCGCCTCCCGAATGCTGGGGTGACAAGCGCGGCTCTGCAAAGGCTATTCTTTGTGTGTGTGTGTGTGTGGGGGGGTGTCTAGGGATGGAACCCAGGATCCTTCCACCTCCGAACTACACCCCCTGCCCTATTTTAAATCCTTATTTTGAAACAGGGTCTCACTAAATTGCGGAGGGCCTAAGTAGCTGAGGCTGGCGGCAAACCACCTCCCAAATGCTGGGATTACAAAGTGTGTGCCACCACGCCAGGTTGGAACAGCTATTCTTTTTTTTCTTTTTTTTCGGTACTGGGGATGGAACCCAGGAGCATTCGACCTCCAAGCTACATCCCCAGCCCTATTTCCCTTTATTTTGAAACAGGGCCTCACTGAGTTGCAAAGGACCCAAGTAGCTGAGGCTGGCCTCGAACCACAATCCTCCTGTCTCAGCCTCCCAAATGCTGGAATTACAAGCGTGGGCCACCACACCTGGCTGGAACAGCTATTCTTAACACAGCATCAGGGGACCTTTTAGAAACCAGATCATCACACCTCTGCTCAAAACACCGACTGACTTCCCATCTCACTCAGAAAAAAAGAGAAAAAAAATTTTTTTTGGTGGTACTGGGGTTCCTGGAAGCCCTTCTACCTCCGGCTACACTCCCAGACCTACCTATTTTTATACTTTTTTATGTGGAAACAGGGTCTCTTAAGCCAGTGCGGCTGGCTTCAAACCTGTCTCCGCCTCCCAAGCGCGGGGATTACAAGCGTGCACCACCACTGCCAGCTAAAAGGGAAAATCTTAATAGTGGCCCAGGAGACTTAATCTACCACCCCAGCCGCAGTGGCCAGCTCTTTTCCTTCCAACACAGCAGGGCGCCCCCGCTGAGCCCGTGTGCAGGACCCCCCCCCCCCAATCCGGGCCTGCTCAGGAAGGCCTGCCTGAGCACTGCACTCCCACCTGCACGCCCACCAGCCGCCGTCCCTCCTCGCTCACTACCCTGTCACTCATCCACTGCCTTCCTCCCAGCAAACCATGAGCGCCGCCTGGGCAGGGACTTCTGGCCCGGGCGCACTGCTAATACCAGCACTAGAACAGTACCTAAAGCACAAGGACTCCAACGTCTGGATAGAGATCTGGAAACAAGGCTGAAGGGGAGAAGAGCCACAGATCAGAACGATTCGATTCATATAGTTTAATGACATGGAAAAACTAAGTAACATAAGGGCACACTCATAGATGCTAATACCAAAGAAGCAAAGCAACAGAATGCCTTACAGAGCCCCGAGAGGGGAAAGCAGTCGAGGAAGGACACACGGGGAACCAAAGGGCGCGACAACATTCGCGTGATGGCGCGCGGGCACACAGCCGTCAATTCTGAACAGGTGGGTAAGATACCGCCCACAGACAGATGCAGCCCATGCCGTGGGGTGGGGGTGACAGGACTGAACCCAGGGTGGCTGAGCTACGCTCTATTTTATTTTTTATTTTAAAATCTCACTAAGTTGCAGAGGGCCTCCAGAAATTGCAGAAGCTGGTCCCAAACCTACAATCCTCCTGTCTTAGCCTCCCACATACTGGGATTACAAATGTGTGCCACCACACCCGGCTCCACCACCTGGTTCTAGTACTGAAGCTCCATGGGAGCCAGGGCTTGGAGGCTGAGACAAGAGGAGCACAGGTTTGAGACCAGCCTCCGCTACCAGGCCCTCTGCAATTTAATGAGACCTTGTTTCAAAATAAAGAATAAAAAATAGGGCTAGGGGTGTAATTCAGAGATAGAATGCCCCTGGGTTCAACCCCCGGTACTGCAATAAAATAAAAATAAAATTCTCTGGGAAAACAGCCATCTCCCTTAGCTTACATACTGGCTGCGGCCACATTCACAGGGCTGAGTAGTTACAGAGGCCACCTAGCCTGGGAAGCCTGGCAGAAAGTCTGCAGACCTCAACAGGCCTGATCAGAAGATGGAATCTGTAAAGAAAGTTAAGCCTAAACATCTAATATGCACTGATCCTGGCGTAAGAGATTATAAACAGCAGGTGAAAAAAAACACGTTTCTGTGTAACAAGGGAGACTCCACAACAATAGGTGCAAGGAATAAATAAACACACACGGAGAATAAAACATTATAACACTGAATTTCTTTCCCTTTTTTTTTTTGCACTAGGGATTGAACCCAGAGGCATTCTACCTCCAAGTTACACCCCCAGCTTAATTTTATATCTTATTTGGAAAAAGGGTCTCTCTAGGCTGCTCAAAGCCTTGCTAAATTGCTGGGGTTGGCTTTGAACCTGTGATCCTCTTGTCTCAGCCTCCCAAGTACTGGGATTATAGGCCTGCACTATCACATCCGGCTACCTTTTAAGTTTTAGTCTCAGGCGGGCATGGTGGCACACACTTGTCATCCCAGCATTCGGGAGGCTGAGACCGGAGGATCGCGGTTCACGGCCAGCCTCAGCTACTTAGTGAGGCCCTCTGCAACTCAGTGAGACCCGGTTTCAAAATAAAGAATAAAAAATAGGGCAGGAGGTGTAGCTCGGAGGTTGAATGCCCCTGGGTTCCATCCCCAGACCTGCAAAAAAACAATGGAAAAAAAAAAGTTTTAGTCTCAAACCATGATCCTCATGAAAGAAAGCCCCCAAATGCCAATCGAGCCAGTAATCCCCGTTCTTCTCACGGCAGCTCCTACCTGGAAACAGCCCAGCCTGTTTCACCAGCCAAGTCCACCTACCAGGCCCTGTGAAGCCTTGAGCTCCTCTCCGAGTGTGCCTCGGCCCCGGCATGGTAGTCCAGCTTTACAGCCAGGTTCGGGGACGCAAAGCGCCCACTGGGATCCACACAACTTTCTCCACGTCTGACTCAGCATCCAGCCGCTCTCACGTACGCAGCCTTTCCAGTTCTGCTCTCTAATGTTCTGAAAACTAATCTTTCATTCATCTTTTCTTTGGGCCACCAGATTCCAAGGCAGGCACCATTGTGGTATTAAAACCATTTCTTGTTAATATATATTCCCACTGTAAGAAACCATAAAATTAATACCCTGGTTTTACAACAGAGAGGCTGTTTGTGTCACGTGTTCAGAATCTACCAAACTTTATTTGTATAAGTTTAGTCAAAGGCATTGTCTTCACTCATCCTTCTAAGACAGGTTGACAGTAGCCGACTGCAGGGACGAGCACTCGACACCCCCACTCCGCCCGGTCTGTGATAGGAAAATGTCCAATGTCGCAGGTAGAAGTACAGAGCCTTTTTATGTGTTGCCAACTGCTCTTTTAATTTGTTCTTCACCATCTAGCCAATCTAACCGGTGTCCAGATATCAGCCTATAATCTTTTAAAACTGGAGTTCAACTGATTATTAACCTAACTAGTAACTCTCTCCCTCCAATTAAGATAATGGGGAGGGATAGCTTCCATAACTAAGTGTAAGCCGAAGTCAAAAGGCCACAAAAACCACCTCGTCAGCCCAGATCCGCACTGCAGCAGGGAGAAAGGCCGCCCCAGCCTGCACTCCGATGCAGGACAGTCGGTGAGAACCACAGGAAGCCCCGAGGGCTCGGGACCACGGTTTTAAGTCTGCTCACGACACGCGTGCTGGAGCAGTAAGCCACCACCCTCTGTCACCACCAAGCAGCTTCACCAGCCTTAGAGGAATGGCATCGCTTTTAAGACACCCAAACCAAGGAGGGAAGTCAAAGTAACCCCTCAGCACAAATGAGAAACAAAAGTGTACCTGTTTGATTCTTCTGCAAGGCTCCTGGCAATCTCAACTACACCAAGTTTATTTTTGTTTTTGGTGGTCCTGGGGTTCCTGGAAGCCCTTCTACCTCCGGGCTACACTCCCAGACCTATTTTTATACTTTTTTATTTGGAAACAGGGTCTCTTATGCCAGCGAGGCTGGCTCCGAACCTGCGCGATCCTCCTGTCTCCGCCTCCCAAGCGCAGGGATTACAAGTGTGTGCCACCACGCCCGGCGTCAGCTACGCCCAAGTTTAAAGAAATCAACCAACCAACCCGCAGGCAGGCCTGTGCCTAGGCCCTTGGGCCTCTCACTGAGAGCTGTTTGTCCGTATGCAGTGGTCCTCCAGTATCAGCAGGGGACTGCTCCAGGACACTCCCCATCAGCACCCATACTAGAGGATGCTCTAGTCTTTACCTGTAATGCAACATATTTGCATATAACCTCCACATATCTTCTGTATGCTTTCAGTCAGCTCCAGATTACTTATACTTAATACAGTGGAAACGCAACATAAGTTGCTCAGAGAATGACAAGAAAAAAGTGCACCCGTTCAATACAGATGCAACCAGCGACCATCCCAGGCCTGACTCCCTCGTAAAGAGAAGCGGAGAAACAACACTCCAGTGTGGAGAGGCCGAGTGTCTGTGACGTGGCTGTGGCCACACCACGCCACCACATTCAGTGACGTGCTCAAGAGCCTATGGCAACGTCAAGCTTTGCTTTTGAAAATTTTCTGGATGTGTTTTTTGGGAAGGTCATTGGGGATGGAATCCAGGGGCATATACTCCCGGCCCTATTTTATTTTTATTTAGAAACAGGGTCTCTCTAGGTCGATTAGAGTCTCACTACTTGCTGAGGCTGTCCTTGACCCTGAGATCCTCCTGCTTCAGCCTCCCAAGAACTGGGATCACAGACAGGCCTGCATCAGCCAGGTCCAGCTTGGGATGTTTTAAGCTTCCATCCACAGCTGGTTGAACCCACAGACTTTATGCAGGGATGCAGAACACAGGGATGCGAAGTACCGACCATACCATCCAAACACAGGGATGCGAAGTACCGACTACACCATTCAAACAAGACTGGTCACTGGTTTCCTTTAAAACCGAATTGCTTGCTGCTCCCTCTGGACTGCAAGTCCTCAAGGGCTTGTTCATCAGTGAATCCCTGATACAATCCTGGCAGAGTAAAAACTCAATTAATTTATATGATTAAAGAAATAAAGATTAGCCGGGCGTGGTGGGCACGCTTGTCATCCCCGCGCTTGGGAGGCGGAGACAGGAGGATCGCACAGGTTCGAAGCCAGCCGCGCTGGCTTAAGAGACCCTGTTTCCAAATAAAAATAATATAAAATAGGTCTGGGAGTGTAGCCCGGAGGTAGAAGGGTTTCCAGGAACCCCAGTACCACCAAAAGTAAATAAATAAATAAATAAATAAGAAATAAAGATTAGCTGTGGCACATGCCTGTAATCCCAATACCTGGGAGCTGAGACAAGAGGATCACAGGTTCGAGGCTGGCAAGCAGTAACATAGTGAGACCCCATTTCAAAAGGGCTCAGAGGAAAAATGCTCCCCAGGAGAAGGATGAGATGGGGTTTCTTGTACCTCTCAAAACAACCATAGGCCAAATTTCAGGATGAGAAACTCAGAAAGTGCCTCCTGGGGCTGGGGATGTTGTTCAGTGGTAGAGTGACTGCCCTGCGTTCCAACCCTAGCTCGTGGGGACGGGGACGGGGACGGGGACGGGGACCTCCATGACCTTCTGTCTCCTCTTAGTACTAGGAACTGAACCCAGGAGCATTATACCTCCAACAACACCCCCAGGCCCTTAAATGTTTTATTTTGAAACAGGGTCTCACCAAGTTGCTGAGGCTGTCTCCAAACATGTGGTCCTCCTGTCTTACCCTCCCATTACTGTGATTACTAGCGTGTGCCATGGCACCAGGAGACCGGCTGTCTTCTCTATGTCCAACATTAACATTTAGCTCCTCAACGTTTGCGTTTTCATCCTAACATTCTTTTTAGTAAACTAACCTAAAAGTCAAGTATGGGCAAAAAAAAGAAAAGCCAGGTATGGTGGTGGTGCACGCTTGTGATCCCAGTACTTGGGCTGAAGCAGGAGTATCACAGGTTCGTGAGACCCTTTTTCAAAACTAAAGAGTAAAAAATAGGGCCAGGGGTAGAGCCTGGAGGTAGAATACCCCAGGGTTCAATCTCCAGTAAAGAAAAGAAAAGAGTATCTGCCCTTCTCTCTACTACTACGCTTCATCTCGCCAGGAGGAAAGCACATTCTATTTGGGTCGGAGCCCAGGGCACAGAGGCATCCCCTTTACAGGCAATGTCACTGTGCTAAGCATACCACAGCCCTCTCTCCTGCTCTCAATAGACAGAACTGGTAAAATGATCTAGGACTAGTTCTATGAGAAAAATTATTCATTAAAAATAAATGGGGAAAGGGTCTAGGGAAGGAGCCCAGGGGCATTTGACCTCCGAGCTAAATCCCTGCCCTATTTTTGATTCTTTATTTTGAAACAGTCTCACTAAATTGCGGAGGGCCTAAGTAGCTGAGGCTGTCCACAAACTGCGATCCTCCTGTCTCAGCCTCTGGAATGCTGGGATTACAAGTGTGTGCCACCACGCCCAGTTTCATTTAAAAAAAAAATTTTAAAGCTGAGGTTGGGATCTAAAAACAGAACTGACAGCTGACTGACAAGATGAGGGCAAGATATAAAACTCAAAAATTAGACTAGTATAAAGTTACTCAGCACAGGAGCAAATCCTAATCTGAGAATTCTGCTGAGTTTCAGCACAATGTGGCAATGTACTTTCATGAGGTAGAGAAAAAAGTTTCTAAATTATCTAACCAAAATCAATTCATTTAATATTTAAAGTTCTGCTTTCGAGCATCTGGAAAACTGTGTACACTCTGTCTCCTGGCAACTAAAGAGCCCCCAAGGTAGGACCTAAGTAGAAAGACAGCTCACAGGCCACCCAAGGGATCCAGTAACTCAGTCACTTAAATCTGGTCTAGAAGAGTGATTCCAAAACCGCCAGGAAGCCTTTAAAATTAGAGTCTCAGCCGGACGTGGTGGCGCACGCTTATAATCCCCGTGCTTGGGAGGCTGCACAGGTTCAAAGCCAGCCTCAGGTACTTAGACTCTGGGCAACTTAGTGAGACCCTGTTTCCACATAAAGTATAAAATAGGTCTGGGAGTATAGCCCCTGGGTTCTACCCCCAGTACCACCAAAAAGAAAAAAAAATCCAGAGAACTCTATTATCTATGGTCTTTAAGTATCCTAAATGATTCTAATGCAGGCCAGTATAACATCTTCTAGAGCAGAGATTCTCAACCTCAGTATCATTGATATTTGGGGCTGGATAATTCTTTGGGGGCAGAAGGCTGCCCTGTGCACTGTAGGATGGTCGGCAACAGCCTTGGCCTTTACCCTCCAGCACAACAGAGGCCCAATAGGCAAAATGTCTCCAGACATTCCCAAACATATGGGGAGGGGAGGCTTGACACCCCCAGCTGAAAGCCCCTAATCTGCAGTAAATAAAACACCAATTTTAGGCTGGGTGTGGTGGTGCACGCTTGTAATCCCAGCATTTGGGAGGCAGAGACCAGAGGATTGCAGTTTGCAGACAGTCTCAGATACTTAGTGAGGCCCTTTGCAGCTCAGTGAGACCCTGTTTCAAAATAAAAAATAAAAAATTAGGGCTGGGAGTGTCTCAGAGGTAGAATGCCCCTGGGTTCCATCCCCAGTACCGCAAAAAGTAAAAAATAAAATGCCAATCTTTTTTACTGTTTTTTGGTTTTGTTTTTGGCGGTACTGGCAATGAAACCCAGAGGCATTCTATCTCCAAGCTATACTCCCAGCCCTATTTTTTATTCTTTACTTTGAAACAGGGTCTCACTGAGTTGCAAAGGGCCTCACTAAGTAGCTGAGGCTGTCCAGGAACCACAATCCTCCTGTGTCAGCCTCCCGAATGCTGGGATTACAAGCGTGCCCACCACGCCCGCTTTTACTGACTTGTTTGGGGTGGTTGTTTGTTTTGAGCACTGCTAGAGAGAGAACCTCTAGCATGCTAGGCAAGAGGTCTACAGCGGAGCTGCACCCCCAGTTTAAAGACCAGCTTAGAGGAGAGACACTCGAAGGCTCCCAACATAAAAGAAAGGCTAAGGGAGTGCTAACACTCCGGCTGGATCAACACATAAGCGCACATACTGAAATACTACACTGTACCCATAAACATAAGCAACTATGCTACCTGAAAAGAAAACTTGAGGCATGGGCGCGTACACTTGTAATCCCAGTACTTGGGAGGCTGAGACAGGAGATCGCAGGTTCGAGACCAGCATCAGCAACTTCAGCAAGACTATCAGAGACGCCTAGCAAGACCCTATTTCAAAACAACAAAAAAAAAGGGCCAGGGTTGTGTGTGTAGCTGAGTGGCAGAATGTCCCTAGGTTCAATTCCTAGTACTCACACACACACACAAAAGAAAGAAAAACTACAAGAAATCATTTGAAGTTTTCTTAAGGTCAGACTCTCATTTCAAAATAAAGTATAAAAATAGGACTAGGAGCCGGGCATGGTGGTCCACGCTTGTAATCCCAGCATTTGGGAGGCTGAGACCAGAGAATCACGGTTTACAGACAGTCTCAGCTACTTAGTGAGGCCCTCTGCAACTCAGTGAGACCCAGTTTCAAAATAAAGAATAAAAAATAGGGCAGGGGGTATAGCTCGGAGGTCGAATGCCCCTGGGTTACTTCCCCAGACCCGCAAAAAAAAAAAAAAAAAAAAAAAAAAAGGAGAATCAGCAACTGGGGAGGAGGGGGCTGAGACTGGAGGATTCCAAGTTTGAAGGCAGTCTGGACAACCTAGGGAGACTCTGTTTCAAAGTAAGAAAGCCTAGAGTTGTAGCTCAGTGGTATAGTAGTTGCCCAGAATGTACAAGGCCCTGGGTTCAATGCCCAGTACTGCTGTTTTAAAAAAAAGCAAATATGGAAGTTGTTTAAAGCCAAGAAGTTCCACCTATTTTTTCTGTACATCCTAAGAAAAAGCAGATTGCACTACCCAGCTCAGACTGCGGCTTAAATCTTGAAAACAGACTAGTACACAACAGGCAATCACTGAGCTACATCACAAGGTCCAGAGCCTAATGCTTTCTAGAAAATAAAAATAATGCGAAGTTTTAGTTTAATAAATGGAAGAGTTTTTTAGCTGGTTGTGGCGGCACACATTTATAATCCCAGCACTTGGGAGGCTGAGACAGGAGGATCGCAGGCTCACTGTCAGCCTCATTTACTTAGGCCCTCCGTGACTTAGTGAGACCCTGTTTCAAAATAAAGAAAAAAATAGGGCTGGGAAGCCCGGCGCGGTGGCGCACGCTTGAGATCCCAGCATTCGGGAGGCTGAGACCGGAGGATCACGGTTCGCAGACAGCCTCAGCTACTTAGTGAGGCCTCTGCAACTCAGTGAGACCCGGTTTCAAAATAAAGAATAAGCCGGCGTAGTGGCACGCGCTTGTAATCCCCGCTTGGGAGGCAGAGACAGGAGGATCGCAGCCAGCCACGGGCGCTGACTTAGGAGACCCTGTTTCCAAATAAAAATGTAAAAATAGGTCTGGGAGTGTAGCCCGGAGGTAGAAGGGCTTCCAGGAACCCCAGTACCACCAAGACAAACAGAGAGACAGACAGACAGGGAAGGAAAGAAAGAAAGAAAGAAAGAGAGAGAGAGAGAGAGAAAGAGAGAGAAAATAGGGCAGGGGCTGTAGCTCGGAGGTAAAAAAAAACCCTGGATTCCATCCCTAGACCCCCCACACACACACAAAAAAAAAAAATAGGGCTGGGTTGTAGCTCAGAGGTAGAATGCCCCCGGGTTCCATTCCTAGCATGAATAAATAAATAAATTAATTAATTAAAAATAAATGGAAGTTTCATTATCATTAACCGTCCTGATTATAGTACCATGGAAACTTTTACACCAATACATACTGGTAAAACTAGACTTCTCAAATATCAAAAATATAAAATTGCAACATAAAAAATTATCACAGAAACAAACTGAGTACCAATTCCGTCATTACTGTTTTAAGGAAGAGATGTTTACTCGTAACATGCACATTATCTTTTGGACCAAATTGATGCAAAAATTTATCTTAAAGAAGCTAAGTAAACCTCACCCTGTCACGTTTCAAATTTATTACTATTCATTTTCTGTCCATCTGAGGCTGATTTGCAAATGTTCAATTAGCTAATTGAAATGAGCAAGCTGGGACCAGAGATATGGCTCAGTGGGAGAATGCTTGCCTAGAATGTATGAGACCCTAGATTCAATCACCTGTAGAGCAATAAAGTTAATCCAGCAAGTTGGTCTGTGTGTGTTATGCTTTGCGTTTTCCTGTGAGCCTTTTTGTTGGTTTTTGTGGTGCTGGGGATGGAACCCAGGGGCATTCTACCTCCAAGCTACCCCCAGCCCTATTTTGTTCTTAATTTGAAACAGGGTCTCAGTAGGTAGCTGAGGCTGGCCTGCACCCTAGATCCTCCTGTCTTGGCCTCCCAAGTATATCTCGCAGACCCAGAACAATCTCCTTCACTCCTTAAGTTACACCAGCAAGATGCTCATCTTGACTTTTCTCCCTCCCCCCTCCCTGTGCTGGAGACTAAACCAGAGGCATTTTACTCTCCCAGCTACACCCCAGAACCTTCTTGTTTCTGTTTTGAAATGGGGTCTCACTTGGTTGCAGAGGATCTCACTAAACTGCTAAGTCTGTGCTTAAACCTGCCATCCTCCTGTCTCAGCCTCCCAAATACTGGGATTACAGACATGTACCTACCATAGCTGAGCTGACACTCAGGGCTATAAAAATACACTTCCCCAGTGCAACAAAGCAAGTCATGTCTGCAGCAAATAACACCAAAGGAAAGAAAGGTCAACATGGCTTCAAGTACCATGGAAAAGAGCACAGGGCAGGTATTAAAAGACCAAGTTTAAGTGTGACTTGGAACAGATAACACTTTATTAAATATTCTAGGCTGCCTGACCAGACGCACTGAGATGGAGACGAGCTTCCAAAGCACCGTCCAGGCAGCAGCTCCTTTCAAACAAGCTGAGTACCCCTTCTCTAACATGCTTGCAAGCAGTTTTCAGATTCTTCTGGAGTTTGGAGATTTCCACAGAATTGTTAAATTCAGTTATATATCCTTAATCCCAAAGTCTAAAAATTCAAAATTCTTCAAAATCCAAAATTTCGGGGGGACATCGAACCTCAGAAATCTAAAATTGGAAATGGAGCCAGGCGTGGTGGCGCACGCTTGTAATCCCAACATTTGGGAGGCTGAGACCAGAGGACTGTGGTTCGCGGTCAGCCTCAGCTACTTAGTGAGGCCCTCCGCAATTTAGTGAGACCCTGTTTCAAAATAAAGAATAAAAAATAGGGCAGAGAGTGTAGTTCGAAGGCTGAATGCCCCTAGGTTCCACCCCAGACTCACAAAAAAGAAAATAAAATAAAAAATAAAAATAAGTAAAATTGGGAATGGTCTGAAATCTGAAACTTTTTGAGCATCAAATCAGTGCTCAAAGGTTTGAGATTTAGCCAGAAAAGTTTGAGATTTAACCAGGCATAGCAGCTCATGCTTGTAATCCCAGTACTTGGAAGACTGAAACAGGAGGATCACAGATTCATGGCCAGCCTCAGCTACTTCACAGGGCCCTCTGCAATTTTTTTTTAAGTACTGGGAATTAAACCCAGAGGCATTCTACCTCTGAGCTACACCCCAGCCCTACTTTATTCTTTATTATGAAACAGAGTCTCATTAAATTAGAGAGGGCTTCACTGAGAAGCTGAGGCTGGTCTTGAACCTGTGATCCTCCTATCTCAGCCTCCCAAGTACTGGGATTACTGGCATGTGCCACATGCCCAGCTGGCCCTCAGCAACTTAGTTAGACCCTGTTTTAAAATAAGGAATTAAAAACAGGGCTGTTGAGATAGTTCAAAGGTAGAATGCCCTGTGTTAATGCCCAATACCACACACACACCAAAGTTCGGCATCTGGGGCCAGGTGTGGGGCACACGTCTGTCATCCCAGTATGTGGGTGTCCAAAACAGGAGTGTCTCAGGTTCAGACCCTCCGTAACTTAGTGAGACCCTGCTTCAAAGTAAAAAATAGGCCGGGCGTGGTGGCGCATGCTTGTAATCCCCGCGCTTGGGAGGCAGAGACGGGAGGATCGCGCAGGTTCGAAGCCAGCCGTGCGCGCTGGCTTAGGAGACCCTGTTTCCAAATATAAAAATGTAAAAAGAGGTCTGGGAGTGTAGCCCGGAGGTAGAAGGGCTTCCAGGAACCCCAGTACCACCAAAAAAAAAAAAAGTAAAAAATAAAATAGGGCTAAGGTTACCACTGAGGGAGAATTCCACTGAGTCCAATCTCCAGTGCCACAACAAAGAAAGAAAAACAAAGTTTAGGATCTGGGGCACTTTGAATTTGCATATTAGAAGTTTTCGACTTGTATTTTAGCCAAAATAGATCTCAACACTGTATCTCAGAAATGAGTGTCAAAAAGTACATGAGGAGCATCCTACTAAGCTCTCGGTGGCTTTTCCATATTTAAACATCTCTTTAAACAAAACATTTTGAAGTACCACCACTAATTGCTCCAACAAGTGATATTTTTTTTTTCCTTTTTGTGGTACCGAGGGCGAACCCAGGGGCAGTCTACCTCTGGGCCACATTTTTTAGAACATTTTATTCTTTGGGATTTTTTTTATTTTTTTAAAGAAAGCCGGGTTAGGTCGGTTGCCGAGAGTCATCCTACATGGCTGAGGCTGGCTTTGAACCCAACACCCTCCATCTCAACCTCCCAAGTACTGGGATTACAGGCATGTGCCACCGCTCCCCGGTCACTTAACCAATTTTCAACAACCTCTCTCATCAGAAAAATTAAAATAATTTCCAGTTCCTTTTATTCATCCCAATTGACCCTTAAATACACAGAGCTTCCTAATGAGTCAACGTGAGTTTAAACACTCATTTGACTTCCTAATCATATCTAAACATTTTAAAATCAAACTCAAATTAGTAATAACCACCACTAATTACCGAGCTGATTCTCTGTGCCAGGCACAATCCTAGTTCTATGTATTAACTCATTAACATACAGACCCAGTTACACTACAGCGCGAGCATTCGTTGGGACAAACGCCTGGCGCACACACTGCTGTTATCCCCGCGTTACGGAGGAAGCAGAGAGGTTGAGTAACTCGCCCAAGGTCACCGAGCGGGAAAGTGGTCCAGCCAAGATCTGAACCCCGGCCGGCTCGCGCCAGAGCTCGGCATCGCCAAGCAAGGCGCTCGCTACTTGATACACATGTCCGTGCTTAGAAATCCAGGGTCCCTTTCCCACTTGCAGCTTTACCTGCAGCGTGACCTTGAGGGCACAATCAAAGTAAACTTCACTTAGCAGTGGGGCAGCGTCCACGTCGGTACTTCGAGGACGAAAAGAAACCGCCACCCAGCGCCTCCGCCCCTAACAGCAAAACATCAACAGAGCTCCGCCGTCCCCCGAAGGGCCCAGGCCGGTGACAGCAGGCGCTGCGGCGGGGACCTCGGGGCGCAGGGGGCATCGGGGTCTCCTTCGGTCCACCTGCCACTTCTCGTCCAAGTTCGGGCCGGCGGGACTTCGAGGGCCCGCAGCTCCCAGCCGGAAGGGGCTCCCTCACGAGGCCGGGCCCGACCCCCGGCCACACGCCCGGGGGTCCGCGCTCGGGTGCGTCGCCGCCGGGCCGAGCCCACCTGGCAGGCCCGGGGGGCGCGGCCGGGCGGGCTGTGCGCGTGCCGGGGTCCCCGCGGCGACCCCGGAGACACCCGCAAAACTTGCTCCCGGGCGGAGGCGCGACGACGCCCCGGCGCCTTCGGGGCGAGCTCCCGGCCCGGGAGAAGTTGCCGGCCGCGGCCGCGAGCCGGGAGGGGCGCGCCGCGCCGGGCCTCGGGCGTCCCGCGGCGCCCGGCCCCCGCCCGGCTGACAGCCGCCGCCGGAGCGGCCGGGAGGGCCGGCGCCGCGCCTCCGGCCCGCGGACGGCGAATTCCGGGGGGGAGGGGAGAGGGCCGGACGCGGCCGCCCGCGCCGCCCGGGCCCGGCCGGGGCCCGCCGCCGCCGTGCCCGCGCCCCCCGCGCCGCGGCCCGCGCCCCCATTACCTGGAGGCGCCCACGACCCGCCGCTAGTTGCGCTCAGGCGGGAAACCCGCTCACCGACACCATCAGCGAAGCGCCCAAAATGGCGGACGTATCAAGCAGGCCTTGAGTTCCCCCCGCCCTCCCTCCGACTGCCTCGCGGCCAATCGCAGCCCTGACCCCGCCCTCCGGCCCGCGCTCATTGGCCTCTCTCCCCCGCCCCCCGCAACCTATTGGATCGCCCAGCGGCTCCTCTGCTTTCACTCTGATTGGCTCGGAAGCTTCGTCAGTCAAGCGCCAGGGGAGCATTCTTTTCCCATGGACGTGACGGATCCGGAATCTCTAGGACCCGGAGTCTGAGAAACAAATCAGAAATCGGAAGAAGCCTGGTTGGGTTCCCCTACGCCGTAGCAACAGCCGGACCTCCGCTTGACGGACGCTTCGGACCACCAATCCGAGTGGCCAGTGCCTTTTAAAACCAAAAGGAGCTCAACCAATCATGGCCGTGAAGCTCGGGGCGCAAAAGAACCAATGGGATGGCGAGGTAGCGGCGGGCGGGCGGAACTAGGCCGTCCTCGGGGAGACCGGTGGTTACGTGAGCCACAATAGGCGTCGAAGCGGAAGTCGGCGCTGCTGAGAGATTAGCTCAGGTGGCAGCGCGTTTGCTTAGCATGCCGGAGGTAGCAAGATCGGTGCTTGCGCACCCCTGAGCTTTACAAGAAGGGGATAGTGGCTGCTCCAGTAGTCAACTGGAAGTGGGGGCTACTGAGTGTTCCATCCTCAAGGGAGATTGGAGACCCTCCTGAAAAGGGGGCTGGGCTCCCCTTTTGTCCTAAGAGAAGATTTACAAACCCTAGCTGCTTTCAAAATGCAGTCCGGGTTCCCCTTATGGGGATGGCGAGGGCAGCTGCCTCAGGACCCCGCCCCCGAGCTTCCCGGACACTAAGAACTGTCCACTTGATGCCGCCTGCGAATAACCTGCCTTATTCCACGGCGCACCCGCGGCAGCCCTGGACACCCATGGAAATCAACGGGACAGAAGTTGGAAGCCGCCGGGCCACGGAGTTAGGTGCGCTAGAGCTGATTATCCGGATGGTCTCGCACCTGGGGCCCGGCGGGGTGCGGCCAGAGGTGGGTCCAAGGTCCCAGCAGAGTCAGAGTGGCCCCCACGCCAAGGAAACAGCAGGTGACTATACGGTCATCTTCCTGGGGGGGCGGCATTTCAACCCACAAAGACCCCAGGGCGAGGCCTGGGGCCGCAGGCGTGGCCGAGGGGACTGAGTCTGAGCGACAGTGCCAGCATGCCAGTCCCCGATGCTCACATCTGGGCCTGGGGCTCAGTGAGTACCGCCCGGGCAGACTTAGCAGCTGTCCCCTGTGCGGGAGGGCTTGTCAGGAATGGCCACCCCAGCTCAGAGGGCACGGCGGAGTTCCTGTGCAGCGTCTGGAGGCTGCCTCTGGGGCAGCAGCCGCGCCTGGCCGCTGGGGTGGAGAGGGGCTGGGCACCCACAGCGGGAGGCAGGCTCCGGAGAGTTCATCCTAGGTAGCTCCAGAGCAGCAGTGGCATCCCCGTGTCTGTTAACAGACTAGTTAACTGAGGCTCAGAAAGCATTCAGACACGGGGTTCAGCCATATTGGCCAGGTGACCTTGGCTGGGTCATCTCACCTCTCTGACGCTCCTGGTCTTCTCTGTGCCGGTGATCATGCCTACCTACCTACCTCTGTCCAAGCCCAGAGCAGTGCGGGGGATCTTCAGAGGCAGCAAATGAGGGCAGATGATACGCTGGTCCTGCCGCTCAGAGAGCCCGCACCAGCAGAGAAGAACAGTCAAAGCTGAAGGCAGCTGGGCGCGGTGGTGCACACTTGTCATCCCAGGACTTGGGAGGCTGGGATGAGAGGATCTTGGGTTCAAAGCCAGCACTCAGCAACTTAGTGAGGCCCTCCACAACTTAGAACTTGTTTCGAAATAAGAAATAGAAACATCCCAGCATTTGGGAGGCTGAGACAGGAGGATCGCGGTTCACGGACAGCCTCAGCTACTACTTAGGCCCTTTGCAACTCAGTGAGACCCTGTTTCAAAATAAAAAAATATACCCAGGTGTGGTGGCGCACGCTTGTAATCCCTGTGCTTGGGAGGCTGAGACAGGAGGATTGCACAGGTTCAAAGCCAGGCTCAGCTACTTAGTGAGGCTCTCAGTAACTTCATGAGACTCTGTTTCCAAATAAAGTATAAAAAGTAAGTCTGGGATTATAGCCCAGAGGTAGAAAAGCCCCTGGGGTCCACCCCCAGTACCACCAAAATAAATAAATAAATAAAATAAAAAATATAATGCTGGGCATGGTGGCGCACACTTGTAATCCCAGCATTCAGGAGGCTAAGACTGGAGGATCACGGTTCCAAGCCAGCCTCAGCTACTACTTAGTGAGGGCCTTTGCAACTCATTGAGACCCTGTTTCAAAATAAAGAATCAAAAATAGGGCTAGGGGTGTTGCTCGGAGGAAGAATGCCCTGGGTTCCATCCCCAGTACCGCCAAAAAAAAAAACAATAGGGCTGGGGGTATAGCTCAAAGGTAGAATGCCTCTGGGTACCATCCCCAGTACCAAAAAAAAAAGGGGGGGGGAGGAAAACTGAGGTCAGCTGATGCGGTGCAGGGTGGGGGCACCTGATGGCCTGGGTGGGTTGGGAGTGGGCATGCCAGGAAGAGGCACCATAGAAGTGGGTGGTGATGCCGGGCGTGGTGGCGCACGCTTGTCATCCCCGCGCTTGGGAGGCGGAGACAGGAGGATGGCGCAGGTTCGAAGCCAGCCGCACTGGCGTAAGAGACCCTGTTTCAAAAATATAAAATAGGTCTGGGAGTGTAGCCCAGAGGTAGAAGGGCTTCCAGGAACCCCAGTACCACAAAAAAAAAAAAAAAGAAGTGGGTGGTGCTGGTGCATTCGGTGGGGAGCAGGTGTGGGCGGAGAGGAGGCGGGCCACGGGACTTACAGAGGTCTCGCAAGACCCGCAAACAAAGCCGGGCGTCAGGCCGGGACAGCAGGAGCTGGCCTCTGCGCCGGGATAGGAGCAGCACTAGCCATACCTCAGAGGACGGAGTGGAGCAACGATGGCTAGAGTAGATGGCTAGAGGAGCGCAGGGGCAAGGGGAGGGACTAAAGGGGCGAGGCCGGCGGGCAAGGCCGGTGCCCCAGGGAGGCGGCCAAGCAGAAGGGGCAGCCAAGGCAGGGACCCCTGCTGGGGTTTGTTTGTTTGTTTGTTTGTTTGTTTGTTTTTTGTAGCACTGGGGGTGGAACCTAGGGACTTTTCTACCTCCGGCTATACTTCCAGACCTATTTTTTATTTGTATTTGCAAACAGGGTCTCACTAAGCTGCTGAGGCTGGCTTCGAACCTGCGCGATCCTCCCGGCCGCTTCTTTTTACTAGTCCATTGTCAAAGGACTGTCCGCTGTGCTTCAGACCTTCCCAGCAGCAGGTGTTTCACAGGCCTGTGCACCATAATTAAATGGGAGGACATGCTGGGCGTGGTGGCGCACGCTTGTCATCCCAGCATTCGGGAGGCAGAGACCAGAGGATCCCGGTTCCTGGACAGCCTCAGCTATTTAGTGAGGCCCTCTGCAACTCAGTGAGACCCTGTTTCAAAATAAAGACTAAAAAACAGGGCTGGGAGTGTAGCTCGGAGGTAGAATGCTCCTGGGTTCCATCCCCAGTACTGCAAAAAAAAAAAAAAAAAAAAAAACACATGTTTAATATTTTCAAACATACTCAGAAGTTGAGAGGAGAATAATGCACTCATTAAACTCTGTGAAAGGACACAGTCACCAAGTTTTTATTATTTATTTATTTATTTATTTTGGTGGTACTGGGGGTGGGACCCAGGGACTTTCTACCTCTGAGCTACACTCCCAGACCTATTTTATATTTTTATTTGTAAACAGGGTCTCACTAAGTTGCTGAGAGCCTCACCCAGTAGCTGAGGCTGGCTTCGAACCTGTGCATCCTCGTGTAATCGTGGGGATTACAAGCGTGCACCACCAAGTCACCAAGTTTTAATCCTATCAAGTAGTGATTTAAAAACAAACTGAGAACCAGGTATGGTGGCATGAGCTTGTAAACCCAGCATTCCAGAGGCTTAGACCGGAGGATCTCGGTTCAGGCCAGCCTCAGCTACTTAGCAAGGCCCTTTGCAACTCAGTGAGACCCTGTTTAAAAAAAAAACAAAAACAAAAAACTGCCAGGTGTGGTGGCGCACACTTGTCATCCCCACGCTTGGGAGGTGGAGACAGGAGGATTGCGCTAGTTCGAAGCCAGCCTTGCTGGCGTAAGAGACCCTGTTTCCAAATAAAAATATAAAATAGGTCTGGGAGTGTAGCCCGGAGGTAGAAGGGTTTTCAGGAACCCTAGTACCACCAAAAAAGAAAAAACCTAAAATATAGGGCTGGGGGTATACCTCAGAGGTACAATGTCCCTGGGTTCCATTCCCAATATGGCAAAAAAAAAAAAAAAAAAAGAGCAGGGCGTGGTGGCACATGCTTGTAATCCCAGTATTTGGGAGGCTGAGACCAGAGGGTCACAGGTTAGAGGTCCCTTCACAACTTAGTGAGACCCCTGTTTCAAAATGAAAAACAAAATAGAGTTGGGGGTGTAGCTCAGAGATAGAATGCCCCTAGGTTCAATGCCCAGTACTTCAAAAATAAATAATGCTGGGCGTGGCAGCGCACGCTTGTAATCCCCACGCTTGGGAGGCTGAGACAGGAGGATGGCACAGGTTCGAAGCCAGCCTCGGCTACTTAGTGAGGCTCTCAGCAACTTAGTGAGACCCTGTTTCCAAATAAAATATAAAATAGGTCTGGGAGTGTAGCCCAGAAGTAGAAAAGCCCCTGGGTTCCACCCCCAGTACCACCAAAAAATAAATTTAAAATATAAATAAATGAATAAATAAATAAAAGCTGGGCGTGATGGCACACGCTTGTCATCCCAACATTCAGGAGGCTGAGACTGGAGGATCGCGGTTCATGGCCAGCCTCATCTACTTAGTGAGGCCCTCTGCAACTCAGTGAGACCCCGTCTCGAAATAAAGAATAAAAAATAGGGCTGGGGGTATAGCTCAGAGGTAGAATGCCCCTGGGTTCCACCCCCAGTACCGCAAAATAAATAAATAAACGAACAAACCATGGTTTCATAAAAGGACATTTAACGCACACATACACTCCGATAAGAAAGACAAGCTCTGAATAAAGACTTCAGATTGAGTAAGTCCAACCTGAAGAGGGGCACTGCGTTATCTTTTGTTCTGTAACCAAAGGAGAGTTTCTGAGACCAAAACCATTGCTGCGGCCGAGGACAGGGCTTCCGGAAGGGCTGGTGTCCAGCAGCCCGAGGTCCAGGCTGAGAGGTGTCCAGCGCCTGGTCAGGTTGAGAGGCGCTGACTGCAGAGGAGCCAGGCGGGCTTCTGTGGGGGCGAGGGCGAACCCGTTTTAACATGGGGATTCAGCACCGCTGTCTCTCTCTGGCAGGGCCAAGAGTTCAGACGGGAGAAGTACTCCCCTGCCCACACAGGATTGCCCTGAGCTCTGACCTAACGTGGACTGAGCCCTGAAACCGAGCCCCTGGGCTCCGGGATGTCTCCGTGCTGTGTCTCGCTGTGTCTCACTGGACTTGGGGCGCTTTCAGGGATGGGGCACCCCTGACGACTCTGGGTTTCCTAGCATGCAAGTGTCAGGTGCAGGGCTCTGCGGCTGGAAGTGTCTCCTGAACACTGGCAGACGGAGTCGGCACATAGCAGGTGGCCAGCGGGCCAGCTCCTCACTCCCCTGACTGGCTGCCCCTGACTGCCGGCAGGCACCCTTGGTATGCAGTAGCTCCAGTGGGGTCCTGGGGAAGTACCTCGTGAGGGAGGGAAGAGGAGGGCTGCAGAGAGCGCAGGCGGCCAGGGGTCAGCAGCCCAGGCCACTGTGTCCCTGCTCCGTGCCTGAATGGCTGGGCGGGAGGCAAACAGGCGTGGCCCCTCCGCGCTGCTCCTGCTGAGACCTGTGTGCAGTCGGGGCCTCGGGGCGCCTGACCCAACCTGAGACCAGCGGTTCCGGGCCCTCCAGAGCCCTGACCCTGCGGGCAGCTCTGGCAGGAGGCAGGAGACCCAGACTTAGGACCTAGGGGCGCTGGGGCCCCTCTGGGTCTGCCAGTACTAGCAATGAACTTGGGCCAGGCCTCACCAGTTTTTTGTTTTGTTTTTGAACTGGGGATGGAACCTAAGGCATTCTTCCTCTGAGCTATATCCGCAGCCCTATTATTATTATTATTAATTAATTTATTTATTTATTTATTTATTTATTTTGCAGTACTGGGGATAGAACTCAAGGGCATTCTATCTCCAAGCTACACCCCCAGCCCTATTTTTTTCTTTATTTTGAAACAAGGCCTCACTAAGTAGCTGAGGCTGTCCGCGAACCCCCAATCCTCCTGTTTCAGCCTCCCAAATGCTGGGATTACAAGCGTGTGCCACCACGCCCGGCTCCACAGCTTTATTTTATGTGTGTGATGGGGATTGAACCCGGAGCATTCTACCCCTGAGCGACACCCCCCACGGTCTATTTTATTTTTATTTTGAAACAGTTTCTTACTTGTCACTAAGTTGCTGAGGCTGGCCTAGAACCTTCAATCCTCCAGTTTCAGTCTCCCAAGTACTAGCATTACAGGCATGCACCAACATGCCAGGCTCTAGTAATTTAAGAGAACTACTTTGAAGGCTGAGACAAAAGGATCCCAGGTGGCCGGGCGTGGTGGCGCACGCTTGTCATCCCAGCATTTGAGAGGCTGAGACAGGAGATCGCGGTTCAGTGATAACCTCAGCTACTTAGTGAGGCCCTTTGCAACTCAGTGAGACCCTGTTTCAAAATGAAGAATAAAAATAGGGCTGGGGTATAACTCGGAGGTAGAATCCCCTGGATTCCAACCCCATTACACACGCACACAAATAATACATAAATGAAAATAACTGAATGGACCTAGGGGCGCTGGCGCAGGTGGCGGGTGCGGCTGGACAGCCGGTCACAGGAGCTGGGCCTGGGCTCTCTCTGCCCTGGCCCCTTCCTTTCTCTCTCTCTCTGCTTCTCAGTTGCCCCGAGTGGCTTTCCTATACCACGCCTGCCACCATGAAGTTTCCGCCTTGGAGCTGTCCGGCCAGGGACTAAACCTCTGAAACTCTGAGCCCAATAAACCTCTCCTCCCCTCCTGTCCTTCTCGGCAATTTTGGTCACAGCAACTTAAAAAGCTAATACGCCCCCACTCCTGCCAATCCAGCTGTGACTCGGTCATTGCCCTGGGGGCCGGGGAACTCTTTAAAGAGCTGTTCCAGGAAGCCAGGCACAGAGAGCGCAAGCCTGCCGGGCCACTGGCTCCCCTGTGGCAGGCACCTGCAGAACCAAGGATGTGTGGGTACCCTAGTCCAGGAGGCTGTGAGGCAGCTGCGCCTGTGTGAGTTCCCCTCCCGGCCTGGCTGTCACCCCCATGGATGTGTCTAGCCCCTTGGGTAGGTTGAGGGCTCAGTTTCGGGGCCCTGCTGGGACTCGCTGGGGACTTCTTCCCGATTGTCGTGTTTGGGTCCTTAAGCAGAGCAGACCCAGCCACCAAGTGTGGCCCCTTGTACCTCCCTCCGACACCTCGGTTGGGGTCGGGCCCCCCCAGGCCGATCCAGGGTGTTCGGTCCACCCCCCTGAAGGTGGCTGTACCTGCCCAGCCTTCAAGGCACCTGGAGGACAGCCCCGCTTCCTCATGGCCTGCCATGACTGCTTCTCTCCTCTGTACCTAGACAGGGGACTTCCCGGGCCTCACCTCTCAGCCTCCTCCAGTACCACCCACGTGGGCACGCACTGGTTTCCTTTGGGGACCACCTCTGGGGACAAAGGGGCTTCCAGACTACCCAAGACAAGTACAGCTCAGTAGAGTAAGGCTCAGCAGCCCCCCTCCAGTGGGGTCCAAAGAGATGGGGGTCAGGAAGGTGCCCTGGCCCCCTCGCCACCACACTGGGCAGCACCTTGGGCCCCACACAAGAGGTCAGAAGACAGCCAGTGTGCGCCAGGTAACAGCCCCAGGCCAGGCACGCACGGCCCTAAGCAATACGAAACCAGTGGCGCCCTCCTGTCATCCCAGAGACTCCGGAGGCTGAAGCAGGAGGCTCACATGTTTGAGGTCCCCCTGGGCAACTTAGCAAGACCCTATCTCAAATTTAAAATTGAAAGCCGAGCGTGGTGGCACACCCTCGTAATCCCAGCATTCGGGAGGCTGAGACAGGAGGATCGGGGTTCGCGGACAGCCTCAGCTACTTAGGCCCTTTGCAACTCAGCGCGACTCTGTTTCATAAAGAATAAAAAATAGGGCTGGGAGTGTAGGTCGGAGGTAGAAGGCCCCTGGGTTCCATTCTCAGTACTGCAAAAAATTAAAAATTAAAAAATAAATAAGCCGGGCCTGGTGGCGCACACTTGTAATCCCCGCACTTGGGAGGCAGAGCCAGGAGGATCGGATTGTGCAGGTTCGAAGCCAGCTGCGCTGGCTTAAGAGACCCTGTTTCCAAATAAAAAAAAATATAAAATAGGTCTGGGAGTGCAGCCTGGAGGTATAAGGGTTCCATCCCCAGTACCACCAAAAATAAAAAATAAATAAATAAATCCAGTCAAAAAAAAATCAATAAAATAAAATAGAAAAAGGATTGGCGATTTGGTTTAATAGTAGAGCACCCTGGGTTCAGTCCCTGGTGCTACAAAAAAGGGAAAAAAGAGAATTTGAGGGTAGTGGTCAGGGAGCATGAGGCCAAGCCGCAGGACGTCACAGCTGTCCCTAAGATTTGGAGATTCCTTTCCCACGGGAGCGTTGACCGAGGGCCACCCACGTGCAGGGACCACCCAGGGTGCACGGGGGGCACAGAGACACGCAGGGCACGAAAGAATGGCAGTTACGTTTACAAAAAGTTAAGTTTATAAATATTTTCTCCGCTGTACAAAGTTTTCCCAGCCCTGCCCACCCCCATCAGTATTCACATTTCTGGTGTTTTTTTTTTTTAAATCCCAATTATATTTATTTTTTAAATCATAAAATATATTTTTTTCTTTGTTCATATTTAAAAATATTTACAGGGGCACAGAGAGGCCGGGCGGCCGAGGTCAGGACGAGTCCGTGCAGGGGGACGGCGGGGGCGGGCAGAGCTGGCAGAAGCTGTGCTCGGTGGCGGGCGAGGGCGGGCAGCTGTCCTCCGCTGACAGGTACTGGCTGTGCGGCGTGGGAGGGGGCGGGTAGGGGTCTGAGTCCGAGTTCAGATCCAGGTGGTACTTGCTGGCCTTCCAGCGGCTGGCGCTGTAGTCGCTGTCACACACGTCGGTGCTGCAGGGCGTGGTCGGGGGCGCCATGCCGCGGATGATGTAGGGCCTAGGGGCCAGGGGAGACGCTCAATGCCCGGGGCCTGGGGTGGCTTGTCCACTGCAGAGCTCAGTCTGGACCACCCCGCTGTGTGGCCTGGACAGCTTACCCACCGTCTCTGGGCCTCAAATCCCCACCTCAAAAGCGGGTGGGGACGCATACCCGGCCTCCGCCCCAACAAGCCAGGCCAGAACTGGAGAGCGAGGCCCGCAGAGCGCCTGGCTAACCCGCAGCAACTTACCTCTCCCTGCGCTCTCACAGATGAACGGGAGGCCAGAAACAGCCCCGTTTCTTTCTTTCTTCTTCTTCTTCTTTTTGTGGTACTGGGGATGGAACCCAGAGGCCTTCTACCTCCAAGCTACACCCTCAGCCCTATTTTTTTTTTCCCAGTATTGGGGATGGAACCTTCTACCTCCGAGCTACACCCCTATCCCTATTTTTTATTCTTTATTTTGAAACAGGGTCTCATTGAGTTGCAGAGGGCCTCACTGAGTATCTGAGGCTGGCGTGAACCGTCTCATCTCCCCAGATGCTAAGATTATACAAGCGTGCCACCACGCCCAGCTTTTTTTTTTCTTGGTGATACTGGGGATGGAACCTGGGGGGGCCTGCTACCTCCAGGCTAAACCCCAGATCTATATTATTTTTTTTATTTGCAAACAAAGTCTCGCTAAGTTGCAGAGAGCTTCAGGCTGGCTTCAAATCTTCCATCCTCCTGTCAGCCTCCCAAGTACTGGGATCACAAGCGTGCGCCACCACGCCTGGCTAAACAGCCCTATTGCTCAAGGGGCTCCTGAAGATTAAATGAGATTCTCCATGGAAAATGCTAGAAAGAAGCCCATCACTAGCACCACAAAAAAAAAGAATATATATATGGCTGGGAGTGTCGCTCAGAGGTTGAATGCCCCTGGGTTCCATCCCCAGTACCACAAAAAAAACAAAGCATAATATCATTTCTATCACTGTCTGAAGCTGGTGGGCCTGGAATGGCACCATGTTGGGGTGAAGCCGTCTAAACACAGGCATGCCTCCTGGCTCGCAGAGCCGCCTGCATCCGGGTGAAGCACAGGGACCCTGCGAGTGCAGGTGGGCTCGAGGGGTGGCCAGAAGCCCAGTCTTGCCATGGTGGGGCTCACAGCAGGGCCGGTATCATGGAGGTGGGCCCAGAGCAGCCCAGGGGGAGCAGGCACAGCGTGACAGGAGGCCTTATCTCACACGAATGTGACGGATGTGTCGGTACTGGGGACAGTGACAGCTCAGGTGGGCACTGGAGGTCGGATGTGGTTCTGGGGCCCTAAGGAGCCACTGCAGGTCCTTGAGCAGGGAGGTGATGGGGGGAGGTGGGCCTTTGCCTAGGCTGGAGTTCCCAGCTCCCCTGAGGGGCCCTGGAGGTGAATTTCCGCCTAGGAGTTCAAAAATGGCCACTAGATGGCAGGCTAGCCACCTCAGAAGGTCCTGCCGCTCCAGGGACCCAGACACTGAGGTCCCGCCTCGGTCCCTGTACCAAGAGTGTGGGCCCTGTGGCTGGGACCTCAGGGTTATGGCCAGGGGCCAGGCCTCCATGCACACCCAGCTCTGACCTGGCCCTGCACCCGGACCAGCATGCCAGCCCCGCACCTTGACAGCTTCAAATAGCCCCCCAACTGTGACCCCAAAGTAGGCCGCTGGGGGCCGAGCGGACCCGTGGTGCCCACATGGGCGGACTCACCTGCACTGCCTGGCGGTGGCCGAAATGTCTGAAGAGTAGAACAGGTCCATGTTGTACAGGGACGGGTCCGTGGCCGGGGATGGCGGCGGGTTCAGGATCTGAGGAGAGCCAGCAGGTCACTCCGGGGCTTGCCGACCAGCTTACCTCCTCCCACCTGCCTTGAGCTTTCCTCCTGGGGAGGGGCTCTGTCCTGGGCCCTACAATTCCCTGGGTCCCTGGCCAGCCCCCGCTGACCCCAATAGATGTCCCTGCAGGTGCTGGCGTGGGGACCCGCCTGCCTCCAGGGTAGTAGTGAGGGCATGGCTTTCCACTTGGGACAGAGGTAGGGAAGGTCCTCCTCTGGTTCCTGGCCAGGGACCTCAGCTCTCTGTGCCTGGGTCTCCTCAGCTCTAACACAGGGCCAAGACCCGCCCCGTAGGCTGCTCTGAGGATGGTGACGCCCTACAGGAAGGCCAGGCCCGTGCGTGAGTGCCAGAGTGCTGTATCTGGGGCAGGTCCTCTTCAGCCCAAATCACCAGTCTGGGGATTCCTCAAGACCCAACCTCAAAGCCGGGCGTGGTGGCGCACACTTGTGATCCAGCATTCCGGAGGCTGAGACGGGAGGATCACTGTGCGTGGACAGCCTCAGCTACTTAGTGAGGCTCTTTGCAACTCAGCGAGACCCTGTTTCAAAATACAGAATAAAAAATAGGGCTGGGGTGTCGCACAGAGGTAGAATGCCCCTGGGTTCCATCCCAGTACTGCAAAAAAATAAACAAACAAATAAATAAACAAACAAAATAGGGCTGGGGAATTAACTAGGAGGTAGACTGCCCCTGGGTTCCATCCCCAGTACCGCAAAAAAAGAAAAAAAGACACACACACACAAAAGATTCAACTGCAAAGTTGGAGGGCCCAGCACTAAGGCTGAACGCCCACTGCAGCCAGGCCGGGAGGCTCTGCCCGGCTCCAGCTCAGCAAGGCTGCTCCCCTCTCGAGGGCCGGCCCCTAGGGCTGTGCACTGAACCTGCTCCCTTCAAGGTGCCTGTGCTTTCTGCCTGCTGACTGGACTGACTAATATAAATCACCAGGAGCCATCCACAAAGAAAGAAAATAGGATGTGGGTCTCCGAATTCTTTCTTTCTTTCTTTCTTAGTTTCTTTCTTTCTTTCTTTCTTTTTCTTTCTTTCTTTCTTTCTTTCACAGTACTGGAGATGGAACCCAGGGGCATTCTACCTCTGAGCTACACCCCCTGCCCTATTTTTTATTCTTTATTTTGAAACAGGGTGTCATTGAGTTTGCAAAGGGCCTCACTAAGTAGCTGAGGCTGGCTGTGAACCGTGATCCTCCGGTCTCAGCCTCCCGAGTACTGGGATTACAAGCTTGTGCCACCACACCCAGCTTTTTTATTTTTGAAATAGGGTCTCACTGAGTTGCAAAGGGCCTCACTAAGTACCTGAAGCTGGCTGAGAACTGCAATCCTCCTGTCTCAGCCTCCCGAATGCTGGGATACAAGTATGTGCCATCATGCCCAGCTCATATTTTTTACTTTTATTTATTTTTTATTTATTAATTTATTTATTCAGTGGTACTGGGGATGGAACCCAGGGGCCTTCTACCTCTGAGCTACATTCCCAGACCTATTTTATATTTTATTTGGAAACAGGGTCTCTTAAGCCAGCGCGGCTGGCTTCGAACCTGCGCGATCCTCCTGTCTCGGCCTCCCAAGTGCGGGGATTACAAGCGTGCCCCACCACGCCCGGCTTGTATTTTTTATTTTGAAACAGGGTCTCACTAAAGTAGCTGAGGCTGGTCAAGAACCCAAACCTGGATTCTCCCGTCTCAGCCTCCCAACTACTTGAATTACAAGCATGTACCACCACGGCAGGCTGCAGCAAAGATTTTTTTTTTTTTTTTTTTTTTGGTGGTACTGGGGTTCCCGGAAGCCCTTCCACCTCCGGGCTACACTCCCAGACCTATTTTTACATTTTTTTATTTGGAAACAGGGTCTCCTAAGCCAGCGCACGCGGCTGGCTTTGAACCTGCGCGATCCTCCTGTCTCCGCCTCCCGAGCGCGGGGATGACGAGCGTTGCCACCACGCCCGGCGGCAAGGATTTTAAATAGAAAACACTAAATCGTGAGGACTTTAAGATGGAGAACATGGCAAGAAACTTTCTAAGCATGACATGAAAAACACTAGACACCATAAAAGAAGACTGATGGTTTGGTATATAAATGGCAAGACACACCAGAACCCAACTCAAAAAATAATAATAATAGTGGAGTCCAGCTTGGGGGTGCATGTCTGCAATCCCAAGGCCAGCCACAGCAACTCAGTGCGGCCCTCTGCAAGTTAGTAAGACTCTGTCTCAAAATAAAAAATTACTGCCAGGCGCGGTGGCGCACACTCGCAATTCCAGCACTCAGGAGGCTGACACGGGAGGATCGCGGTTCGCGGACAGCCTCAGCTACTTAGCGAGGCCCTCTGCAACTCAGTGAGACCCGGTTTCAAAATAAAGAATAAAAAATAGGGCTGGGGGTTTAGCTCAGAGGTCAAATGCCCCCGGGTCCCATTCTCATTCTCAGTAGTGCAAAATTAATTAACTAATTAATTAATTAAAAAACAAAAAATGAAGCCGGGCGTGGTGGCGCCTGCCTGTAATCCCTGCGCTTGGGAGGCGGAGACAGGAGGATCCCGCTGGTTTGAAGCCAGCCCCGCAGGCTTAAGAGACCCTGTTTCCAAAAATAAAAAAGTATAAAATAGGTCTGGGAGTGTAGCCCGGAGGTAGAAGGGTTTCCAGGAACCCCAGTACCACCAAAAAATAAAAATAAATAAATAAAAAAGTAAAATAAAATGTGGCTGGGGGGTATAGCTCGGAGGTAGAATAACCCTGGATTCAATCCGAAATACCAATACATACATACATACATACATACATACATACATACATACAAACAAACAAAAATTGGGAAACAAAGTTTCAACAACTTATCCCAGGAAATGGGCTAATTTTCTTCATATACCTCTGTCAATTTATACAGATGAATAGACTCACAAAAGAATGAGAATATAAAAAAATTACAAAGTTCCTTAAACGTGCACAAAGATGTTTGCTGTTATTTGTGGTAAAACCGAAACCTAAGATTTCCACATGGTGCCCTTTGGACCCTATTAAGAGACTGGTGGGGAGAAAGCGGGGCAACCCCGCCACGTGGCCTCTGCTGGCGGGAAGAGGGACGGCCCCTGTGGACGCAGGCTGCTTGCCAGAGTGGTCGGAGGGCTCAGACCCCTAGCGCAGAATGGGAAACACTCTGGGTGCAGAAGCAGTGTGGGGGGAGGCAGGGAGTCTGACCAGCAGGCTCCAGAGCCTTCGGAGGACTGAACCTAGGCTGCAGTCGGCACGACCCCATTCTTCCTGAGCTTCTAAGGACGGACCCTCTGGGATGGGCTGCCGTGTGCCCTGCAGGCTGCACTGCGGCTGGGCACGGGGAAGTGCTCGGCAAAGGCCACTGGCAGCCAAAGAGGGGCTGGAGCCCACCGGGCACTATCTTTCGGTTTTCAAATGTGTATATGTAAAACTGGCCCGAGCTATCTGGGTGTGGTGGCGCACGCTTGTAATCCCAACATTCGGAGGCTGAGACGGGAGGATCAGGGGTGGCGGCCAGCCTCAGCTACTACTTAGCGAGGCTATTTGCAACTCAGTGAGCCCGTTTCAAAATAAAAAATAAAAATAGGGCTGGAGCCACCAGAGACTAAGTTCCTGCCTGTGACCAGGAGATAACACCCTTCCCAAGTCCCTAGTCCCAGGCCTGCCTGGGGCCCGTGTGATAAGCCAGGGGGATGCCGGGAGCCAGCAAGGCAGGCTCACTGCGGGCACCTCAGAGGGCGCTCCAGAGCCCACAGCAGGGGAAGAGTCGGGTTTGGGAAGAATTCAGGAGCTCGAGAGCATACCCAGCCACGCGCGGCGCTGCCGGCACAGCGGGCCTCCCTCATCCTGCCTTGCTGCCCCTGCTGCCAGGCTCAATTAATAATGGAGAGAAGCCACATTCACATAACTTGGCACTGTATTGTTCTGGGATGTGCGTGCGTGCGTGCGTGCGTGCGGTACTAGAGATGGAAGCCAGGGGCACTCTACCTCTGAGCTACACCCCCAGCCCTATTTTTATTCTTTATTTCAAAACAGGGCCTCACTAAGTAGCTGAGGCTGTCTGCTAACTGGGATCCACCTGTCTCAGCCTCCCGAATGCTGGGGTTATAAGCATGTGTCACCATGCTGGTGTTTTGGGGTTTTTTTTTGTTTGTTTTGTTTTGCTTTGTTTTTTGGTATTGGGGATTGAACCCAGGGGCATTCTAAAACTCTGAGCTGTGCCCCCAGACCTTTTTATTTATATTATTTTTTTATTTTTGTGGTACTGAGGATTGAATCCAGAGGCATTCTACCTATGAACTCAGTACCCCCAGTCTTATCTTTAAAATTTGAAACAGGGTCTAACTAACCTGCAGAGGGTCTTACTTAGTTTCTGAGGCTGGCTTCAAACCTGCAATCCTCCTGTTTCAGCCTCCCAAGTACTAGGATTACAGGCATGTGCCTATTATCAGGCACATGCCTGTAATCCAGGCTACTACCCTTTTTATTTTGAAACAGGGTCTAAGTTACTGAGTCTCACTAGGTTGCTGAGGCTGGCTTCGAACCTGCGCGATCCTCCTGTCTCCGCCTCCCCAGCGCGGGGATTACAAGCGTGCCCACCACGCCCGGCTACCCTTTTTATTTTGAAACAGGGTCTAAGCTGCTGAGTCTCACTAGGTTGCTGAGGCTGGCTTTGAACCTGCGATCCTCCTGTCTCCGCCTCCCAAGTACTGGGATTACAGATATACACACCCTGCCTGGCTCGCTCTGGCTCACTGTTAGTAACTGTTAATCTCCTATTGTGCCTAATGTATAAATAAACTTCGTCACAATCCACCTGAAAAGAAGAATATGAGTATGTTTGTCTGCTACTATCTGTAGCTTCAGGCCCCAGTCAGAGGTCACAGGGGCTACTTGCAGGTCGGGGGGCTCCCACACACCAATTACCCCTGAGCCGGGAGCTCACCCTGGGCACCTGAGGTTGTCCTCTAGGAAGTGGGGTCCCCCCAGCTAGGAGGAGTCCTCTGGTGGGAGCCAGACATACATCAGTGTTTGTTCACTTTTTGGTATTGGGGACTAAACTATGGCCATTCATTCTACCTCTGAGCTATGCCTCAGTCATTGTTTATTTTTTATTTTGAAACAGGGTCTAAGTTGCGGAGGGTCTCACTAAATTGCTGAGACTGGCCTTGAACCTATGATCCTCCCGAGTGCTGAGATTCTAGGCATGTGCCACTGTGCCGGGTTGGTGTATTTTTTTTTTTTTTTTGTGGTACTGGGGATAGAACCCAGGGGCATTCTATTCCAAGCTACACCCCCAGCCCTATTTTTTATTCTTTATTTTGAAATAGGGTGTCACTGAGTTGCAAAGGGCCTAAGTAGCTGAGGGTGTTCCCAAAGCATGATTCTCCTGTCTCAGCCTCCCAAATGCTGGGATTACAAGTGTGCGCCACCACGGCCAGCTGCCCAGCTCAGGATTCCCTTTCTAAATAGAAACAAGGTTATTAAAGAAAAAGATTGAAAGTGTTTGGAAGGAGCTCTCTGCAACAGTGAACAATCAATCACTAGTCCTGAGGTCAATCCCAGGGTCCTGGGGGGCACCGTGGGCACCCTGCAGGCCAGCCCACCCTGCCCGCCCACCCACCAGCCACTCACCGGAGGGTACAGTGTGGCCTTTGTGCTGGATGAGCTGCTAGACGAGGCCCCGGTGACGTGGTTCCGGTCGTAGAGGGGTACGCCGCCCCGGCCCCCCATCAGGCTCACAGAGGTCATCATGGACTTGCTACAGGAAATGCCTGCAGGGAAAGGGCCAGGCGGGTCAGGGTGGGGAGCTGACCCAGCGCACACGCGTGCACACACACACACACACACACACACACACACACAGGAGACCCCTGCTAGCAAAGCCCGGGTCAGCGTAGCTCAGTCCTGCCTGTCATGGGTCCCAGCTTCCCGCAGGCCTCTCAGCCACTGCCGGGGCCGGCTCTCCAAGTCCCCCCTGTAAAGTGGGGAGACGCACAGTACCTCCCCCAAAGGGCCTTTGGGAGGGAGCTGAGGAGGAGAGCTGAGCACAGAGCAGCCCAGGGGGGTCCCACTCCCCAGGGTCTGCCAGGCGGGTGATGCTGCCACCACGCGGGCTTCCGGGAGCCAGCACGCAGGAAGAATGACGTCACACCTCTACTGGAGATGGCAGAGCCCGGGCACTGGCTTGGGGCAGAGCGGAACAGGACAGGACAGAAGGAGGGCAGGGCTCACAGGCCCCGGGCAATCCCACAGTGTCCCTGGAGCCACAGGAGAACTCACAGGGGCCCCAGAGGGCACAGGACCTACTGATTCCACCAAAATGAAACAGACCAGGAGGGCTGAACCTGCGGTGCGCACCCCAGCACCTGCAAACAAGACCCGTGCTGCTGTGGCTGCGGCAGCCGGCGGCTACAACCGCTCAGCCGCAGACCGGGCGGTCACCGCGTGGGGAGCATAATTCAGGAAATACCCTACAAGACTGTTGAAGGCTAAGCCAAGGGGTTTCCCTCCACTTCTAACGCCGAAGGACAGACTGCAGCTCCCGGGGCTCTGGGTTGAGAAGGAGCCAAGCTCAGACACCGAGAGAAAGCCGAGTGCAGAGACTGATTGGTGATGTCTGCCATGTGCACCAAAGTGGGTATATAGTAGCTACCTCCCCATCGGTGCCCAGACAGCCCGCCCCAACGCCCCAAGGGCATGCCTCTGCTCCTCACCTGTGAAGGGGCTGTGCTGTGAGCCGCCCGGGGCTATGAAATTGAGGGGCACATGGGGGGTCCCGCTGACATACTCGTGAGGGAAAGGCCCATTGGCACCTGCGTAGCGCTGGCACAGCACGCGCTGACACACGAAATAGACGCCGCCCATGACGAAGAGCGAGAGGATGATGCCGATGACCGGCCCGATGGCACTGCTGTGGGCCGGGGAGTCGTCCGAGGGTGGCTTGGTGATTTCTGCCAGAGGATGGACAGGAAGAGATGGCCAAGTCAGCCCCTGGAATGGCCGGCTTTAACAGGCCCCAGCACCCATGGTTGGGCAGCAGAAATGGCGAGGACCACTGCCTGCTGCTCCTCCTCTGCCCTGGACCCTGCCCCCTCCCCTGGCTCCCACTCGCCTGTTTGATCAGGGCCCCTGGTGATGCGGGAAGTGGGCGCCTGTGTGTCCTAGGCAAGAGCTCAGTCAGGAGACCCCGGAGCCAGGTGTGAGGAGCTGCCCCAGGCCACAGATGCAGGGCGGGGTCAGATCGAGGGCACAGCGGGCGCAGCCAGACCCCAGGGTCCTGACTAAGCTCCCCTGTAGGGGTCCCAAGCCCAGAGGAACGGGAGGAAAACGGCCTCGCAGGACAAGGGCTGCCTGTGGGTAAGCATCGCTCCACTCGCCGGGGCCCACAGCTGCACTGGAGGACACGACCCAGACCTCTTGGATAGAGACCTGCCCAGCAGAGCAGTGGGGCGCCCGCAGCCCCCCACTCTGCTATCTGGCTCTATGCCACTCTCTGGAGATGTTGCCCGCTTACCGTTTTTGACCCAGGTTGAAGTGAAAGGCACCAAAGATGTAAGCAAGTCCCTGGGGGCCCCTCTCCTCTCCCTACCCCCCTCTATCCTCCCTCTGCAGTAGAAGGGGTGGTCATGGTCCCAGACACCTGGATGCTCCGGCTGGCTCCCTTCCAATCTGAATCAGAGAGCCTTGCGAGAGCCACCGCCTCCAGGAAGCCTGCCCTGATTGGCCACCCACCCTCCAGCCCTTCTCCTTGACTGCACAGGCCCCATCACTCAAGGGGCATGCGTGACCTCCGTGTGTGCGTGTGAATGTTTGCGCGTGTGTGTCGCTCCTGCAGGCTGTAGCCCTGGACGATCCTGCTGTAGACAGTGTAGGCACATCGAGGCCCCAGTGGTAGAGAGAGATTCACGCTCAGCTCGCGGGTCCAGCTGCCTCCCCGCCTCTCTGCCTGTCTCTGCGAGCCTCCATCCCTAGCTGGGACACGCCCTGCCCAGCCTCCCCTCCTGGCTGCAGCCTCCCGAGGCCCAGCAGCGCGGGAGCCCGCTCACCACACATGAGCTCGTCGGAGCCGTCCATGCAGTCGGGGAAGGAATCGCACTGCTGCTTGATGAGGACACACTGGCCGCTGGCACACCGGAACTGGCTGGGCAGGCAGACGGCTGCGGAGGGAGCTGCGGTCAGGGAGGTCGGCCGGGCGGCCACAGCGCCCCTGCCCTGCACCCCGGGGCCCCGCCAGGAAGGGCCGGGTTTCAAACAGAGGTGCACGGGGCCCTTGCTGGGACGGACCCGTTCCGAGGCCTGTGCGGTGCCCAGGTAGGGCCTGGCACGGGAGAGACCGTGTCCACTTGCCCCCAGAGGTTACCATTAGGCACCACCCGGGCTCAGGCCTGCAGCCCCTCCTCGAGGTCCTTCCGGGCTCCTGGGGAGGTGGTGGAAGCCAGCTGAGCCTCTGGGAGGAGCCTGGCCGCGCTAGAGCAGGTGGGCAGGCCAGCGTGGCTGAACCGGACCCGAGAAGGGGAAGCAGCCCACCAGGGGGCAGCATACCCTCCGCCAGGCACTCTGGGAGGAGAGGCGCAACCCAGGGGCACTCTACCTCTAAGCTACACTTCCAGCCCTACTTTTTACGTATTATTATTATTAATATTATTATTACAGTGCTGGGGATGGAACCCAGGGCACTCTACCGCTGAGCTGCACCCCAGTCCTATTTATTTATTTATTTATTTATTTATTTATTTATTTATTTATTTATTGTGGTACTGGGGTTCCTGGAAACCCTTCTACCTCCAGGCTACACTCCCAGACCTATTTTATATATTTTTATTTGGAAACAAGGTCTCTTAAGCCAGTGCGACTGGCTTCAAACTTGCGCGATCCTCCTGTCTCCGCCTCCCGAATGCTGGGATGACAAGCGTGCGCCACCACGCCCGTCTTATTCATGTATTCTTAAAATTTGAAACAGGTGGGGAATGGTGATGCACGCCTGTGATCCCAGTACCAGGGAGGCTGAGACGGGAGGATGGCAGGTTCAAGACCAGTCATAGCAATTGAGTGAGATTCTCGGCAACCTAGTAAGATCCTGTTTCAAAATAAGAAATAAAATAGGGCTGGGGTTATAGCTCGGAGTATGCAATCTCCAGTACCACAAAATAAATAAATAAATAAATAAATAAATAAATAAATAAATAAATGGATAAATACATAAATATAAATCTCAGAGGTGCAATGCCTCTGGATTCAATCCCCAGTACTCAAAACAAACAGGGTCTTCAAACTTGTGGGCCTTGAACAAGGTCTTCAAACTTACTGGCCTCTAACCTAAGATCCTCCTATCTCAGCCTCCCACATACTGGGATTACAGGTGCATGCCACCACACCCAGCTACAGCCGCTGCCTTTTGGAAGGGAGGTCTACCAGGTTGCAGGCCATGGACATCCCCAGCCAGCTACTGGATCTGCCCTGGGTGTCTGCAAAGTTCTCCACCGTACCTGGGAAGGTGAGACGAATTCTTAGCCTGCCTTCAAGTCACCTGCTTGTTGGGACAGGCTGGGGTCAGACTAGAGCATTTAGGGCCCAAAATGAACTACGTCCCCTCCCCAGCCGAGGGGGGCTCAGTGATTCCCTGCCAGGCCAGGTCTGACTGAGCCCTGGCTCAGGGCTCAGGGTCCGGCGGCGCAAGCGGCCCTGGCAGGGTGGGCGGCGGGCGGGGCTCACCGCCGCAGTCGGCCTCGTCGGAGCGGTCCTGGCAGTCAGCCTCGCCATCACAGCGCAGCCGCAAGTCCACGCACTGGCCCCGCGCGCAGGGGAACTGGGAGGCCGAGCACACCGGGCAGCCCTCCTCGTCGCTCTGGTCGTCACACTCGGGGAAGCCGTCGCAGCGCCAGGCCCCCGGGATGCAGTCAATCTCCCCGGTGGCACACGCGAACTGGTCGGGGGAGCAGGTGGGAGGCTCTGGGGAGGGAGGGATCACGTCACGCGGCCCGGCCCAGTGGCGTGATCTGGCTCGCTTCGGGGTCCGGGTGCCGCACCCACACGTTGTCCAGTGTGGTCTGCAGCCCACTGCCCACCTCCAGCCCCAGAAGGCCGGCAGGCTGAGGAACTGCTGCTGGGACAGGTACATCTTTTCTTTTTTTTTTTTTTGGTGCTGGGGATTGAACCCAGCACCTTTCTACCTCCGAGCCACACCCCTAGCCTTTTCTAATTTATTTATTTATTTATTTTTGGTACCGGGGATGGAACCCTTCTCCCTCCGGGCTATACTCCCAGACCTATTTTTATATTGTTTATTTGGAAACAGGGTCTCTTAAGCCAGCATGGCTGGCTGGCTTCGAACCTGCGCGATTCTCCTGTCTCCGCCTCCCACGCGAGTGGATTACAAGCGTGCGAATTTTATACACACACAGACACACACACATAGACACACATGCATAGACACACACACACACACACACACACACACACACACGAAAAGAAAGGAATATAGACGGGAGTGGTGGCGCACGCTTGTAATCCCCGCGCCTGGGAGGCGGAGACAGGAGGATCGCGCAGGTTTGAACCAGCCGCGCTGGCTTAAGAGACCCTGTTTCCAAAAATAAAAATAGGTCTGGGAGTGTAGCCCGGAGGGAGAAGGGCTTCCAGTACCCGGGTACCACCAAAAAAAAAAAGGAACATAAATGAAGAGGTGGTCTCCTCTAGAAACTGGATGTCACAGGGACTCTAACTTGCAGAGGACGCAGGGCAGTGACCGGGCAGATGACCGGGCCCTTGTCTAGAGTCAACATAAACACGAAGGTCACGCCTACCACCACAAGTCAGCAGGTTCTGCAGGAGCACGAGGTGGACCGGGCACGAGCACCGGGGCGTCCCGTCGCCCTTGGCGATGCAGATGTGGGAGCAGCCGCCGTTGTCCCGGGCACACGGGTGAGCTGCTGCAGGGACAAAGCAAGATGGGGCGTCAGGCTCTGCCCCCCACTTCAGGGCCAGATTGTGGGGGGTGGGGACGCAGCGCCAGGTTCCTCCAGGGCGTCCTCCCGCTTAGTCCTCTAGGCAGGCTGCAGAGTTAGTTCTGTTCCCCCTACGGACATAGATATTGACATCGTGATGGAATTTAAACAATTAGAGAACTCGACCAACGCCACCAAGCGTGATGTTCCTGCCCGTCAGGGGGCGTGCCAGCCCCTCTGTGTCCCCATCACCACACTGCCCATCACTGCATCATCTACGGGGGCTCCGTGGGGTGCCCTAAAGAGCTATGTCCACATCTTGTCCCTGGAACCTGTGAGTGTGACCTCATTTGGAAAAGGAGCTTTGGAGATATAACTAAGTCAAGGGACCTCGAGATGAGGTCACCCTGGATTATATAAACGGGGCCTAAATCCAACAGCAAGCGTCCCCACCAGAGAGGACAGAAGCTGGTGCCAGGCCCTGGGTCAGTGCCTGGACCCCCAAGGGAGGAAAAAAGCAAAAGAAAGCTTGGGGTTGGAGCGTAGCTCAGTGGTAGAATGTGCCAGGCCCTGTGTTCAATCCCTGGTAACACACACACACACACACACACACACACACACACACACACACAGCCAGGCACAGGTGGTGTAAACTGGAAACCCCAGTACATGGGAGGCTAAGATAGGAGGATTATGGGTCTAAGGCCAGACTCAGCTACTTAGTGAGACCCTCAGAAATCAAATGAGACTCTGTTTCAAACTAACAAATTAAAAAGGTTATAAACCGGGCGTGGTGGCACAGGCTTGTAATCCCAGCATTCAGGAGGCTGAGACAGGAGGATCTCGGTTCATGGCCAGCCTCAGCTACTTAGTGAGGCCTTTTGCAACCCAGTGAAACCCTGTTTCAAAATAAAGACTAAAAAATAGGGCTAGAGGTATAGCTTAGAGGTAGAATGCCCCTGGGTTCCATCCCTAGTACCACACACACAAAAAAAGCAAAATAAAAAATAAAATAGGGTAGAGGGTGTGGCTCTTAAAAAAAAAAAAACTGGGTATGGTGGTGCACGCTTGTAATCCCAGCATTCCAGAGGCAGAGACCAGACAGTTGCCCTTTGCAATTTAGTGAAACCCTGTTTCAAAAATAAAAAGACTAAAAAATAGGGCTGGGGGTGTATCTCGGAGGTAGAATGCCCCTGGGTTCCATCCTGGGTACTGCAGAAAGGAAGGAAGGAAGGAAGGAGAGAAAGAAAGAAAGGAAAAAAGAGATAAGAAAAGGAAGAAAAGAAAAGAAAAGAAAAAGAAGAAAAGACAAGACACTCGCTGCTTGCTCCGTGCTGCGACTCAGGGCAGGACCTGAGTGCTCAGCCACCGCCTAATGGGAGATAATGAGCCCTCCTGCCTGCGCCAAGGGCCGCAGTGCTGGGAGCCGACGCCGCCCTCCCCGCGGGCCGCCTCTCGTACCGAACTCCTCCGGGCTGACTTCCTCCACGCCGTGGATGCCCGTGAGGTGGGCCACGCGGCCCTGGACGCGCGTGCGCTTGGCCCCGGTGGTCTTCTCCACGCGCTCGATCATCTGCTGCTGGCGGTCGACCCAGTAGAGGTGTCTGCCGAGCACGGTCAGGCCCACGGGCTGCACGATGTTCGAGTCCTCCAGGGTCAGGCGGTTGGCCCCTGCAGGAGGACGGTCCCTGAGCGCGGTGGTTCTGGGGTGCGGCCTCTGCTCCGCTCGCTCGGGGGAGTGAGGTTTAAAGAGAGGCCCAGGGAGCTGCGGCCCCGTGCTCTGGACAGACCCGGGGGCTGCCAGGCGCCCTGAAGTCACGCTGCTCCCAGCAGGGCTGGCCTGGGGGGCAGCGCCACAGGCCCCAATGCAGATCCCGGGCACTGCCCCTCAACATGGGGCCCTCCCTCCTGCACCTTTCTTTTTATGGTACTGGAGATTAAGCCCAGGGGCATTTTGTCCCCAAGCTATCCCCTCAAACCTATTTGATTTATTTCTATTTTGGGTGGTACTGGGGATTGAGCCCAGGGGCAAGGCCAAGGGGCCGGGGACCCAGGCCACACCTGACAGGTCACAGCTCTCGATGCGCTTCAGGTCCGCGTCCACCCAGAAGAGCTTGCCCAGCACGTTGTCCACCACCAGGGCCACGGGCCGGATGAGGCCCGTGGTGAAGAGGACCTCGCGCTCCGTGCCGTCCAGGGCGGCGCGCTCGATCTTGGCGGCGCGCTCGGGCAGGTTGGTGAAGTACAGGTGCCTGCAGAGGGCGGGGGCAGCCAGGCGCCTGAGCGAGCGCGCCCCGTCCGCGCCCACCGCGGGCTCCAGCGCTACACAGGGTAACCAAGACGCGCTGGGGCAGGTCTCATCCTCGACCCAGTGAACGCACCCTTCAAAGAGACAGAGGAGGCGCACGCTGATAACCCCAGCGCTGGGGAGGCTGGGACAGGAGGATGGCGGCCAGCCTCAGCTACTTACTGAGGCCCTCTGCAACTTAGCGAGACCTTGTTTCAAAATAAAGGATAAAAATCAGGCTGGGGGTGTCGCTCAGAGGTAGAATGCCCCAGGGTTCCATCCCTGGCATCACACACACACACACACACACACACACACACACACACACACACACACACAACACACACACACACACACACACACACACACACACACACACACACACGGGCCTCAGAACTTTTTTTTTTTTTTTCAGCACTAGAGATGGAGCCCAGGGGCATGGCATTCTATCTCTGAGTTACACCCCTACCCTGGTTTTTTTATTTACTATTTTGAAAGAAGGTCTCACTGAGTTGCAGAGGGCCTCACTAAGTAGCTGAGGCTGTCCGCGAACCGCGATCCTCCGGTCTCAGCCTCCCGAATGCTGGGATTACGAGCGTGCGCCACCACGCCCGGCTTCAACATTCTCTTCTTAGAGTCCTTCCTGTGTCCCTCGGCTAAATCCCCGATTCCCAACATCATTGACGCTCTCCAGCACGGTACAGCGCCGCCCACCTGCCCACACCGCCCTGCCAGCTCCTACCCTCTCTCGGCATTGACTGCAATGGCCCGGGGCTTGTCACGGTCCCCTCGGAGCACCACGCCCATGGCCTCCCCGTCCAGCCGGTGCGCGTTGATGGTGTTGGTGGCCTCGCACGTCCAGTACAGCGTGCGGCTGTAGATGTCAATGCTCAGGTCATGCGGCTGCCTGTCCGGGTTTTGGTTGGGGCCCGCGGAGGTCAGCACGAAGGGCTGCAGGACAGAAAAGGCCAAAGTTGGGGTAGTCAGAGACCCCGAGAGCTCAAGGAGGTGAAGCCCGGAGCGCAGCTGGAAGCCAAACTCCAGCACTGATCGGGGGATATTTCTTTTTTGTTGTTTTATGTGATACTGGGGATTGGATTCAGAGCATTCTACCTCTAAACCTTACTCTCAGGCTAATCATATTTACATATAGATATTTCCTAGTACCCCCAAGCTGATCACACACACACACACACACACACACACACACACATGTGATATATGATATATGATATATATGTCATAATATTTACATGTAGTTTTTTCTCGGTACTGGGGGTTGAATCCAGGGGCACTGCACCTCCGAGCTCCACCCCCAGCCCTATTTTTTATTCTTTATTTGGAAACAGGGTCTCACTGAGTTGTGGAGGGCCTCGCTAAGTAGCTGAGGCTGGCCACGAACCTGCGATTGTCCTGTCTCAGCCTCCCAAGTACAAGGATTACAAGTGCACACCCCTATTATTTATAATTATTATATTAATGTACTATTATATTATTTTTTTATTTATTTCTGGGTGGTACTGGGGTTCCTGGAAACCCTTCGGCCTACACTCCCAGACCTATTTTTATATTTTTATTTGGAAACAGGGCCTTCTGTGTTATTTGGAAACAGCGCGGCTGGCTTCGAACCTGCGCGATCCTCCTGTCTCCGCCTCCCAAGCGCGGGGATGACAAGCGTGCGCCACCGCGCCCGGCTATATTATTTATTTGGAAACAGGGTCTCACTCAGTTGTGGAGGGCCTCGCTAAGTAGCTGAGGCTGGCCTCAAACCCACAATGCTCCTGTCTCAGCCTCCCAAGTACTGGGATTAGAGGCCCATATGCACTACCACACCCGGCTAGGTGCTCTGCTCCGATCTGCTCTTAACCAGGTGCCCAGCTGAGAACGCACAGGACTTCCCTGACACCGGCCTATGTCAGAGCTCCTGGCATGCCCTCGGACTCGCTTATTTCACTCCCTAGGTTGCTGAGGCCGTCCTCAAACCGATGAGCCTCCTGTCTCAGCCTCCCAAATACTGGGATTACAGTCATGCGCCACCATGCCTGGCGTAGCGTAAATTTTCTTACAGCACCTGGTTCATTGTCACAATTAGTCCCCTCAGGTATGAAATCTTAGGCAACTGGCAGTGTTCACAGGAGCCAAGGGGCGGAAGGGTCTGTGTCCCTCAGTGGGTGAACAGATGGAGCCCAGCCAGACAATGGATAGCACCCATCCTTAGGAAGGGAGGAAGTAGCTGTCACACCCACCACACGAATGAATCAGTCACCAAGAGACAGATACAGCGTGACCCCACTTAGGTGAGGGCCCTAGGCTCATCAGGTTCAGACGGGAAGTCTGAGGGGATGCCGGGGCTGGGGAGGGGATAAAGAGCCAGTGGGGTCAGAGTTTCAGTTTGGGAAGAGAAAGTTCTAGAGATGGGTATAGTGGGGATGGTGACACAGCAATATAAATGTGCCTAATGCCACTAAATTGTGCACTTAGAACTAATTAAAATAAGCCAGGCATGGTGATGTACACTTATAATCCCAGCACTTGGGAGGCTGAGATGGGAGGATAGTGGTTTGTTGACAGCCTCAGCTACTTATGAGGCCCTTCACAACTCAGCGAGACCCTGTTTCAAAAATAAAAAAGACTAAAGAATAGGGCCGAGGGTGGAGCTTGGAGGTGCAATGCCCCTGGGTTCTATCCCCGGTACCAAAAAGTTAAAATGAGCAGGGCATGGTGGCGTATGCTTGTAATACCAGTACTTGGGAGGCTGACACAGGAGGATCGCAGGGTTGAGGCCACCCTTGATTACTTAGTGAGGCCCTCTACAACTTAGTGAGACCCTGTTTCAAAATAAAGAATAAAAGCTGGGAGCTGGGTGTGGTGGCGCACGCTTGTAATCCCAGCACTTGGGAGGCTGAGACAGGAGGATCGCACAGGTTCAAAGCCAGCCTCAGCTACTGAGTGAGGCTCTCGGCAACTTAGTGAGACCCTGTTTCCAAATAAGATATAAAATGGGTCTGGGAGTATAGCCCAGAGGTAGAAAGCCCCTGGGTTCCACCCCCAGTACCACCAAAAAATCAAAAAATCAAAAATAAATAAATAAATCCAGGGGCAGTCTACGTGCAAGCTATACCTCCAGCCTTATTTTACTTTTTATTTTTTTGTGTGGTACTGGGGTTCCTGGAAACCCTTCTACCTCCGGGCTACACTCCCAGACCTATTTTTATACTTTTTTTTATTTAGAAACAGGGTCTGCGCGATCCTCCTGTCTCCGCCTCCCCAGCGCGGGGATTACAAGCGTGCGCCACCACGCCCGGCACTTTCTGTTTTTGAAACAGGGTCCTTTGAGGTTGCTGAGTGAGTGTCTTCCTGAGGTGCCGAGGCTGGCCTCGAGCCTGCCACCCTCCTGCCTCAGCCTCCCCCGTACTGGGCTTGCAGGGATACGCCACCAAGCCTGGCAGAAGGCATGTTCTGAAAACAGACGTGTTCTGAGGCAGCTGATACGGGAGAGGTCAGCCTGAGCACGACCCAGATTTTTATTTCTGCTCATGGACAATTTCATCCAGGAGAAACCCTAAGTGAGCGAGAGGGCAGCGCACTCCACGCCCACCCCCGCCTGGGCCGGACCTCCACCCGCTCACGCAGCAGGCCTCGCTCCTCCGTTCAGAGACCTCGTCTGAGCCCCTGATCACAAGCAACTCCCGGCCTCGACCAGCCTCGCGGGCTGACCGCAGGACGGAGGTGTGCACCTTACCACAGGACGGAAAGGACGCTCTACTGTATCACATACATCCTCCCGCCCCGATACTGGGGATCGAACCCAGGGACGCACACAAGCTAGGCAGGTACTCTACCACTGAGCTACACACCCAGCCCATTTGTGTGTGTGTGTGTGTGTGCGTGCGCGTGTGCGTGTGTGTGCGTGTGCGCGCGCATGTGGTACAGGGACGGAACCCAGGAGTGCTCTAGCACTAAGCTATATCCCCAGCCCTTTTTAAAGAAAAGAATTGATGAATTAATTTTGTGGTAATAGGGATGGAGCCCAGGGGCTTTCTACAACTCCAGGCTACATCCTCAGACCTATTTTCTTTGTTTTTTTTCTTTTTTGGCGGGTCTGGGGATGGAATACCCAGAGTCTGGAACCCAGGAGCATTTGACCTCCAAGCTATACCCCCTGCCCTATATTTTTATTATTTATTTTGAAACCGGGTCTCACTGAGTTGCAGAGGGCCTCACTAAGTAGCTGAGGCTGTCCGTGAACCGCGATCCTCCGGGTCTCAGCCTCCCGAGTGCTGGGATTACAAGCGTGCGCCACCACACCCAGCTTATTTTCTTTACCTTTGTAAAACAGTCTCGCTAAGTTGCTGAGAGCCTAAGTTGCTGAGGCTGGCTTCAAACCTGCAATCCTCCTGCCTCCCAAGTCACTAGAATTAAGAGGTGTGTACCACTGTGCCGGCTTACGTGTGTGGGTATGTGTGTGTGTGTGTGTTTGTGTGTGTTGATGGGGATTAAAACCAGAGGCTTTCTACCTCTGAGCTATGTTCCCAGCCCTATTTTATTTTTTATTTTGAAACAGGGTCTCATTAAAGCCTTGGTGGTGAGGAGATAGAAAGGAAATAGGCAGATAGGGAAAAGGCCTTGGTAGAAAAAAGCTAATTTCCTGAGTTTCCTGAGGGGCGACAAATGCCTGAAACTCCAAAGGCTCAGAGATAAGAAGGCCAGAGCTTCACAAAGCCATCCTGAGTTTCCTAATCTACAAACCCACCAGAGCAAGTCTGGCATTCCTGAAAGGAGACCCTTCAAAGGACTTACAAATGTCCTATGCAAATTCTCCTTGGAGTCACCCTAACACAAACGGTCAGGCATCGGCCAGTCAGATGGCAAAAGGGGGGGACTTCCCGCTCGGGACCCCCTCCCCTTTTGGGGAGCTGTTCTCTCTCTCTCTCTCTCTCTCTCTCTCTCTCTCTCTCTCTCTCTCGCAGGTCGTGTTGGCCCTGAGAGAAGGCAGAGTGCATCTGAGGGCACGTGGCTCGGGCAACTCTCGAGTAGTGACCTGAAGGCCTCTGCTGGACATCATGGCTGACCAGGCCCCTAGGGGTGACCTGTACCTCTTTTCTGGCAGATCGCGTGGACTCTGGGAGAAAGTAGTTTGCAACTGATGGGCACTTGGCTCGGGCGACACTCGGATAGTGACCCTGAAGGCAGCTACTGGACCCCGGAGTTCCGACCGCCCCTATGGGGTGTTCGGCCACTTTTCTCTATTCCCTTCTGGCAGATCGCGTGGACTCTGGAAGAAAGCAGCCTGCACCTGAAGGCAATTCGGCTTGGGCTACTCTCAAGTATTGTCCTGAAGGCAGCTGCTGGACCCAGAGTTCCAGCCCTTTGGGGGTGTTCAGCCACCCTTGCCCCATTCCCTGCTGCTTCCAATAAACCTTTTACTCCCCTTCCTGAGGTCTGCGGGTGTCATTCTTCGCTCTCCGTAGACAGGAACTCGCCGGGGTTTTCTCGCAAGAAACCCCCGTTTCAGTGGTGCACACTTGTAATCCCAACATACGGGAGGCAGAGACCTGAGGATCACGGTTCACAGACAGCCTCAGCTACTTAGCAAGGCCCTTCGCTACTCAGTGAGACCCTATTTGAAAAAATAAAGAAAAAAAAGAAAAAAGGGCTGAGGGGTAGCTTGGAGATACAGTGCCTCTGGGTTCCATCCCCAGTACCGTGAAACCAAACCAAACAAAACCCCCAGGTCTCATTAGATTGCAGAGGGTGTCACTAAATTGCCAATGTTGGCTTCAAACCTGTGATCTCCCGTTGCTACACCCCCCTGCCCTATTTTTTATTCTTTATTTTGAAACAGGGTCTCACAGAGTTGCAGAGGGCCTCAGTAAGTAGCTGAGGCTGTCCGAGAACCCGGATCCTCCAGGTCTCAGCCTCCAAAATGCTGGGATTACAAGCATGCGCCACCACGCCCGGCGCCTCCCAAGCATTAATATTGCAGGCACGCACCACGGAACCCAGTCTAACAGGGCTTTTGAGTGTCCTGCCCTACACCCACCCACAAGCGACTTTTAGGAGCTCCCTTACTACTTTACAAGATTAATTATACATTTGCTATACGACATAAAGGTTCCACCCAGAGTAACCATTTCCCACTCGGTCTCTGCAACGGGAACAGCTTGGAAAGAAAAGGCCCCAGGTGCGGCCTGACCCACACCACCAGCGCTGCTACCTCAGCTGGGAAATCCAGCTGCTATACCTAACCACAGTCCAGGGTTCCATGCTCAGGACCACACCCTGCAATTACATAATGGGGGCCCAGTCACCGTGTCCCCTTACCCTTGCTCGACTGCCGCCTGCCCCCCGCGCCCGCCCGGGCCCCGCTCACGGTGCACCTGCCTGGGTCCCGTCATCTCTGGCGCGCTTGATGTTCTGGCGCCCGTCCACCCAGTAGATGAACCCGTCCAGCGGGTCGTAGTCGACGGCCTTGACGTTCCTCAGCCCATGCAGGGGCAGGACGAGGTCCGGGCCGCGCCGGTCGTCCGGGATCATCCGGCTGATCGCACTTTTCTGGCTGAAGAGCAGGAAGGTGGAGGGTGCTAGAGCAGGGCAGACGGAGGAGGCTGTGGTCAGCGGGTGAGGCCGAGAGACGACCGCACCACCTCCTTAGCAAAGCAGACGGAAGATCAGGGCGGCCTCTCCTTCGCGGCAGGATGGGCAAGAGACCTGCAGCCAGCTGCCTGGGCCACTCAGATGCGTGGGGAGCCACCAGCTGCGGTCGCTAGCAGAGGGTTATGGCGGGCAGTGGAAATCCAGGTCACTGTGTGGGGGTCGGGTCTCCAAGGCGGTACCCCTTCTGTACTCCACCCGCCCCAGGGTCTGGGGCCCGGGGAGACAGAGAACAACAAGGCCCAGGGAACTCGGGGTGGGAGGCCGAGGCTGCCCACCACACAGCGGCTGGTGGTCTAGTGTGAGACTCGGCTCTTTTATTTTTATTTTGTGGGGGGGTACTAGGGTTAGAACCCAGGGGCCATCTACCTCCAGGGTACAACCCTGACCTATTTTATATTTTATTTGGAAACAGGGTCCCACTAAGTTGCAGAGAGCCTCACTAAGTAGCTGAGGCTGGCTTCGAACCTGTGCGATCCTCCTGTCTCAGCCTCCCAATTCATTTTATTTTGCAGTACTGGAGATGGAACCCAGGGGCATTCTACCTCCAAGCTAAACCCCCAGCTCTATTTTTTATTCTTTATTTTGAAACAGGGTCTCACTGAGTCCCAAAGGGCCTCATTACGTGAGGCTGGCTGCGAACCGCAATCCTCCCGTCTCAGCCTCCCAAATGCTGGGCTTACTTACTAGTGTGCGCCACCACACCTGGCTGTGAGTGGCAGGGGGGTGTAGCTCGGAGGTCAATCCCAGGTTCCTCAGTGACATCGTTGCTAGTGCTCTGTACAGCACAGGCTCAGGCAAGGACCGGACACAGACAGTTTCATAGCTGGTCAGGTATTGTGCAGGGGCGGAATTATGACCGGCTCTGGGTGGCCACACAGACGGGCTACCAGGATCACCTGCGCTCACGGAGCCGGGGTGAGTCCCTGCAGGCCTCGCTGCAACCTGTTTTCTTATTATTGACACGAGAACAAAGAGGTCCACCTACTTCTTTTTGGGGGGGCTCTAGGGCCTCACCAACTTGCTGAGGCTGGCCTCAAACCCACAATCCTCCTGTCTTAGCCTCCCAAATACTGGAATTCTGGGCAAGCGCCACCATGCCCGAGTAGGCACACCTACTTCAGAGGGTCAGCGCAGGATTCCCCAAGCTACACATGGCCACCTGCAAGAAAGTTTGCTGCGTCAAGACAGACTCTAACTTTCCCCACTGTGTGGCCTTACGTGGTTTACTAGAGCTCTCTGGGAAATGAAGACTGGGGCACTGCCTGCCTGTGGGAGTGGGGATTAAACAAGCGCCAGGGAGCCGGATGCGGCGGCGCACGCTTGTCATCCCAGCATTCGGGAGGCTGAGACCAGAGGATCGCGGTTCACGGACAGCCTCAGCTACTTAGTGAGGCCCTCTGCAACTCAGTGAGACCTGGTTTCAGAATAAAAAATAAAAAACAGGGCTGGGGGTGTAGCTCGGAGGTTGAATGTCCCTGGGTTCCATCCTCAGACCCGCAAAAAAAAAATAAATAAATAAAAACAAGGGCCAGGGACACGCCTAGAACAGAGAGACAACCTGAGCCACCCCCCAAGGCTGGGACATTCAAAAACCCTCCCTGGGGCCAGGCGTGGTGGGCACGCTTGTCATCCCAGCATTCAGGAGGCTAGGACAGGAGGATCACGGTTCACAGCCAGCCTCCGCTACTTAGTGAGGCCCTCTGCAACTCAGCGAGACTCTGTTTCAAAAAAAGAGTAAGCTGGGCATGGTGGCGCACGCTTGTAATCCCAGCATTTGGGAGGCTGAAACAGGAGGATCGCGGTTCGCAGACAGCCTCAGCAACTTAGTGAGACCCTGTTTCAAAATAAAGAATAAAAAAATACCCGGGCGTGGTGGTGCACGCTTGTAATCCCCGCGCTTGGGAGGCAGAGATAGATAGGAGGATCGCGCTGGTTCGAAGCCGGCCTCGCTGGCTTAAGAGACCCTGTTTCCAAATAAAAATATAAAATAGGTCTGGGAGTGTAGCCCGGAGGTAGAAGGGTTTCCAGGAATTCCAGTACCACCAAAAAAAAAAAAAAAAAAAAAAACCAGGGCAGGGGGTGTAGCTTGGAGGTCACATGCCCCTGGGTTCCATCCCCAGCACTGCAAAAAAAAAAAAAAAAAAAACCCTCCCTGGGCATCTGCCAGCACAGGCCCTGGCCTGTTTTGTTTATTTGTACCTTGATGAAGGAACAGGTTCTTTGCTGCCAAGGTGCACCACTGGCCCAGCCATCCCTGTGCGCCCAGGGACGCCTAGGGCCGGCCAGCTACGGCTGAGGGGCGGGCGGGGGGCACTTACGGCTGCAGTTGCGACTGCCGGGGTCCAGGGTGTAGTGCGAGGCGCAGCCGCAGCGGTGGCCGCCGGGCACGGCGAGGCACAGCTGCCCGCACTGGCCGTTGCTGTGCACGCAGTCGTTGAGGCCGTCCTGGCGGGACGAGTGGAACACCAGGATGTCCATGACGAAGTCCAGGTGGCCCTGGATGAGCGTGCGGTTGCGGCCGCTGCTCTTGTCGGCCCGCTCGATGCTGTGCAGGGTCCAGTCGGTCCAGTAGATGTAATCGCTGTACTGCGTCAGGCCGAAGGGGTGCGGGAGGTCGTCGGCGATCACCGCCCGCTCCTGACCTGCGTGGAGACGCAGGCGCGAGGTTGGCGCTGGCCGGCTGGCCGCAGGGCACTGCGCAGGGCCCCTTGCAGCCGGGGACCACGCCTCGGCCTCAGGGCTCCGCGGCTTCAGGAACAAGCTCAGCTGGCACTGCCCGCTGCCCACCGACCCGGCCACCGCGCGCCAGGGCGCACACGCAAAAGGAACACACGCAGCACGATGGCGCAAAGGGAAGACTTGTAATAGCCAGACCCAGGCCTCCGTCAATGGAAAAACGGGGTGTCTTTGCACAGTGGAAAAGTAATAGCAATATAATCTATATTTTATATGCACATAAAATAGGTATGGCATTCTACCTCCAAGCTAAACCCCCAGCCCTATTTTTTTATTCTTTGTTTTGAAACAAGGTCTCACTGAGTTGTAAAGGGTCTCGCTAAGTAGCTGGGGCCAGCTGCGAACCACAATCCTCCTGTCTCGGCCTCCCGAATGCTGGGATTACAAGCGTGCGCCACCACGCCTGGCCACTGGCGCGTGCACGTGCGCTTTCTGTCCCTCTCTCTCTCAAGGTACTGGGGATGGAACCCAGGGGCGTTCTATCTCTGAGCGACACTTCCAACCCTATTTTTTATTCTTTATTTTGAAACAGGGTCTCACTAAGTTACAGAGGGCCTCACTAAGTAGCTGAAGCTGGCTGCAGACCCAAGATCCTCCCTGTCTTAGCCTCTCAAGGACTGGAATTACTATCTCCGGGTACCCAGGGGCTTTCTACCTCCGGGCTATACTCCCAGCCCTATTTTATATTTTATTTTATTTATTTTTTATTTTTGGTGGTACTGTGGTTCATGGAAGCCCTTCTACCTCCGGGATACACTCCCACGGGCTACTCTCCCAGACCTATTTTTTAACTTTTTTTATGTGAAAACAGGTTCTCTTAAGCCAGCGAGGCTGGCTCTGAACCAGCGCGATCCTCCTGTTTCCGCCTCCCAAGCGCGGGGATTACAAGCGTGAGCCACCACGCCCAGCTATATTTTATTTTTAAACAGGGTCTCACTAAGTTGCTGAGAGCCTCACTAAGTAGCTGAGGCTGGCTTCGAACCTGCGCGATCCTCCTGTCTCAGCCTCCCAAGCGCTGGGATCACAAGTGTGTGCCACCAGGCCTAGCTATTTATTTATGTATTTATTTTTTGTGGTACTTGGGTTCCTGGACGCCCTTCTACCTCCAGGCTACACTCCCAGACCTATTTTATGTTTTTCTTTTACTTGGAAACAGGGTTTCTTAAGCCAGCAAGGCTGGCTTCGAACCTGCATGATTCTTCTGTCTCCACCTCCCAAGCACGGGGATTACAAACTTGTGCCACCACGCCCGGCTAGTCTTTTTATTTTTGAAACAGGTCTCACTGAGTTGTAAAGAGCCTCGCTAAGTAGCTGAGGTTGGCTGCGAGCCTGCGATCCTCCAATCTCAGCCTCCCAAGTACTAGGATTAATAGCATGCACCAGGTGGGAATGGTGGTGCGTGCTTGTAATTCCAGCATTCAGGAGGCTAAGTCAGGAGGATCGTGGTTCGTGGACAGCCTCAGTTACTTAGTGAAGCCCTCCGCAACTCAGTGAGACCCTGTTTTAAATAAAGAATAAAAAATAGGGCTGGGGGTATAGCTCAGAGGTAGAATGCCCCTGGGTTCCATCCCTAATACCGCCAAGAAAAACCAAAAAGACCCCCCAAAGTCATAGATGCTTCCAGCTGCCTTCGTCTATCTCCATGTGTCTGTCTGTCTGTCTGTCTGTCTCTCTCTCCCTCCCTCTCCCTCTCCCTCTCTCTCGCGTGCTCGCCCAGGACTGGGGGCCGGGCAGCCTCCCACAGCCATCACGGTGACCCGACACTCAGAGGCAGAGCACCTGGGTGAGGCAACTAATCCCACAGCCACAACTCTGCGGGGCAGAAGACGCCGAGGCACAGAGGGCTGGGGACCTGGCAGGCGCGGTGCACGCTGGGCAGCGAGACCCAGACCCAGGTCCTGATCCAGGCAGCCAATGGTGTCAGGCACCGTGACCCCCACCCCGGCAGCGGCCCGGCTTCCCCGTTACACCCCAGGCAACATCTGGGGCGATCAGTGGAGGAGTCCAGCGACAGTCCTCAGGCCAGTCAGTGTACTGGCCACCTCGATTCACAGGGCCACCATTTCCAGGACTCTGGCTGGCTTCCCTCTGAGCGGCCCTCCTGGGTGACCCGTGAGGGTAATCCCTGCAGCCGCTGCAGCTGCCCTGTGATTGGTCCCTATCTGGCACCAGCTACGGGCAGAGGCTGAGCAAGTGACTCCCAATGGGACAGCAGCAAAAGCCTCCAGGACATTCAGACCTGGGCTCATGAACCAGGTCGGTCAGCATCTCGGGGTCTGCAGCCCACCCCAGACAGACATCAGGAAGCAGGGGCTTGGGCACCGGCCCTGCCTAGGACCTGGGCCTCGGTCTCCTCATCCATACAAGGGGCGCAGCGGCATCTCCTGCACACGGTCGGGGCAGGGATTAGGAAGAGAGCTAAAGTCTGTCCATTCTTCCTGAGGCCTTCTGCAGGACTACACAGCCCTACGGCCCAAGGCAGAATCAGCCAGTCAGGACCAGCAAAGACCCCAAGTGGCAGGGCCGTCCAGGAGCCGTCCTCCTGCAGCTCCTCCTCTGCCTGCGCTGAAGCCGTGGGCGCCGGGGGACAGACGTGGGCCCCTAGGCCTCTGCACCTCAGTCCTCCCGCTCTCCCAGCGGGGGTCTCTGTTGTGCACAATACCCTGTGACTTGGTGTACCACCCAGAGAGCTCACAGGGCCACCCCAGCAGAGTGGAGTCCAGAGTCCCTTGTCCTGGACCCCCATCCTGTTCCTACTGCTCCAGGGGCTAGAGGGACAGGTTCTTTAAAACTTTCTCAAGCTTTATCTTGTGTGTGTGTGTGTGTGTGTGTGTGTGTGTGTGTGTGTGTGTGTGTGGTTCTGGGGATTGAACCCAGGGGCATTCTACCTCTGAGCTACACCCCCAGACTTTTATTTTTTGTCTTGAAATGGGTCTCATTAGGTTGTTGAGGGTCTCACTAAATTGCTAAGGCTGATCTCAATCCTGAGACCCTCCTGTCTCAGTCTCCCAAGTCCTGGGATCCCAGGCGCATGCACCATGCCTGGCTGGGCTTCATTTTTGTCAGCTATGATAAAGAAATGAGCGTGCCCCTGCGGGACACCTGGCACGCGCGCAGGGCGGGGTGAGACTGGCGAGGGCCCGGGTCACATGGAGCGCTGTGGCGCCCTGGCTCACCGGGGCTTCTGGACACCCAAGCAGCAGGCGTGGGCAAGGAGGGCCCCGAGGGGGAGGCCGACCCCTGCGAACCGCCCACAGCGCCAAGCCCCCGGCCCTCACCCAGCATGTTAGACGATTCGATCATGTTGGTGTCCAGGTCGGTCCAGTAGAGGCGCTGGTCGGCATAATCAATGGTGAGGTCGTTGGCCCGGCCCACCTTGTCCACCAGCGTCATGGAGTTGGTCCCGTCCATGAAGGCCCGCACGATCCTCGGCTTGCCGCCCCACTCGGTCCAGTAGATGTAGCTGGAAGGCAGCGGGGAGGGCGGACAGGCGGAGTGAGCCGGGCCAAGCGCTGCAGATGGAGGGGCTACGACCTGGCCTCGGCTCGCCCTCCCACGGTGACGTCCAGCAGGACAGGTCACACCCTGCTCTGAAGTGCGCTCCCTGAACTTCCAAAGAGGCTTACCTGGCACCAGGGATTTAACCAGAGGCATCTTGCCTCCAGGCTACCACTCTAGCCCTTGTTTGTTTGTGAAGTACCAGGGATGGAACCAAGGGACATTTTACCTCTGAGTCACACCCCAGCCCAATTTTTTTATTCTTTGTATTTTATTTTGTGGTACCCAGGATGGAACCCAGGCGGGCATTGTACCTCCGGGCTACACCCCCTGCTCTATTTTTTTAGTATTTATTTATTTATTTATTTATTTATTTATTTATTTATTTTTGTGGTACTGGGGTTCCTGGAAGCCCTTCTACTTCCGGGCTACACTCCCAGACCTATTTTTACATTTTTATTCGGAAACAGGGTCTCCTAAGCCAGCGTGCGCGGCTGGCTTCAAACCTGCACGATCCTCCTGTCTCCGCCTCCCAAGCGCGGGGATTACAAGCGTGCGCCACCACGCCCAGCTTTAGTCTTTTTATTTTTGAAACAGGGTCTCACTGAGTTGCAAACCCTAACCCTAACCCTAAGTAACCCTAACCTTCACTAAGTAGCTGAGGCTGTCCGCGAACCACGATCCTCCTGTCTCAGCCTCCCAAATGCTGGGATGACAAGCGTGCGCCATCATGTCTGGCTTCTTTTTATTTTTGAAATAGGCTCTCACTGGGTGGCAAAGAGCCTCACTAAGTACTGAGGTTGTCTGTGAATTGTGATCCTCCTATCTCAATCTCCCAAATGCTGGGATTACAAGCGTGCACCACCACACCTGGCTTCACCTTGTTATTTTTTAAATTTGAAGCAGGATCTTTTATTTATTTATTATTATTATTATTATTTTTTTTTTTTTTGGTGGTACTGGGGATGGAACCCAGGGGCATTTTACCTCTGAGCCACATCCCAACCCTATTTTTTATTCTTTATTTTGAAACAGAGTCTGAGTTGCAGAGGGCCTCACTAAGTAGCTGAGGTTGTCCTTGAACCGCGATCCTCCTGTCTCAGCCTCCAGAATGCTGGGATTACAACGAACCAGGATCTTGTTAGGTGGCCGAGGGTCTTGCTAAATTGCTGAGGCTGGCCTAAAACCAACAACCCTGTGTCAGCCTCCAGAGTACTAGGATTGCAGGCACGCACCATAATACCCGGCAAAATACTTTTTTTTTTTTTTTTTGCAGTGCTGGGGATTGAATACCAGGTTCTCGCACATACTAGGCAAGAGATCTACCACTGAGCTACACCCCAGCCTGGTAAACATGCATCTGCAGCCACAAAAACCAGCACACAGAGGAAGGGACTGTAGAACGGACCACTCAGGAGAAGGCGCACTGGTGGGGACAAGCGCTGCCTCGGCTGGCCAGGATGCCGTGTGGGTGTGGGCAAACTGGGATGGAAGGCGGCCCTTTACCTGCAGTGTAGAGAGCCAGACCCTGCGCCGAGAAGGTGAGGCGGGGGCTCTCGGCTGCCCACCACATCTCCGGCTTGGTGGGAAAAGGACGCTCACGCCCTTATTCTGGAATTTTGGAATTTCCCTTGGCAGCAGGATTCCATGGTCCTGAAATTTCCCCTCCTCCCTAACCGCGCGTGCTACGAACAGCCGGGAGACAGGCAGGCCTGGGATGCTCCGCACACGTCGAGGATGCTCTGGGAGGATGTCCGGGTCCAGCGGCTGCACGGCCGCCCGCCCAGCCCGCACTGCCTCTTAGGCTGTGGCTCCGCAGCCTGCAAGACTCCATTTCTGACCACCTGAGGACCTCAAGGCCGCTCTGCATGCAGTGTGGCCACAGGGTGAGGAAACCGGGCCCTCGTGGGGCCCGAAATGGCACTGCCAGGCCCAGTACCAGCCGAGGCAGCCATGGACCTCGTGGAGGGAGCTTCTCTACATCTGTAACATGAGAGACAGAGACTGCGCTGGCAGCCCAGTGCCCAGCAGAGCTAAGGGATGGCCTCCAGGGCCCCGCCAGCCCTGGCCGCCTTCGAGGCTGATGGCAGTTAGTGTGACTCCAATCACAGGGCCTGGTGGGCAGCCGGGGACGGCCATCCCGCCGGCACCACCACACCAGCGATGCCCGGATTATCTTACCCTTTGGTGGGGTCCAGGGCCAGCGACCTGGGGTTGTCCAGGTCCCTCCACACGAGGACCTGCCGGAACTTCCCATCCAGCCGGGCCACCTCGATCCTGTTGGTCCCGGTGTCGGCCCAGTAGAGATTCTTGCCCATCCAGTCGACCGCCATGCCTTCGGGGTAGTCAAGGCCGAACTCAATCACATGCTCCACGGAGCTCCCGTTCATGAAGGCTCGGCTGATGGTCTGGGCGGGCCGGGGAGAAGGGTCACGTTTTTAGGAGCCAACATCTTTTTTTTTTTTTTCTTTTGAGACGGGGTCTCGCTAAGTTGCCTGGAACTGGCCTGGAACTCACAGTCCTCCTGCCTCAGCCTACCAAGTGGCTGGAATTACAAGCATATACCACCACATCGCACTCAGAAGCAGCACCTTTTGCAAACATCTAACCATGAGGTGCTTGGCTACCTGGGACCACTTCTGAGCCATTTGGGACCAGTTTTTTTTGGTTTTTTTTGTTTTTTTTTTGCTGGTCTGGGGATAGAATCCAGGGACATTTTACCTCCAACTGACAGCCCTGTCCTATTTTTTTATTCTTTATTTTGGAACAGGGTCTCACTAAATTGCAGAGGGCCTCACTAAGTAGCTGAGACAGTCCGCAAACCACGATCCTCTGTCTCAGCCTCCCGAGTGCTGGGATCACAGGCGTGCGCCACCACGCTCGGCTGACATGACATTTCTTTACATACGCCCGCCCTTAGCCTCGGAGTTGCGATACCAGGCGCAAAGCTTCCACATAAAGGCTGCGAGTGCGAGCTCAGCGTCATACCTTCAGGCTGACATCTGTCCAGTAGATGTGGTTATTGGACACATCAAAGTCCAGTGCCGAGGCCTCCTTGACGCCAGTCAGCGGGATGGCCACATCGTTGTTGTTGGTCTCCAGGGAGATCCTGTGGATGGCGGCCCTGCTGGTGAACACCAGGAAGGCCTCGGGGACGATGCAGGTCTTCATGTCACTCAGCAGCTCCAGGCCGATGGGGCAGCCGCACTTGGTGGCGCGGGGGGTGAAAAAGCAGAGGTGGCTGCAGCCCCCGTTGCCCTCCGCACACGGGTTGGTCCCTGGAGGCGAACACACAGCTCTAGAAGTCACCGCAGAGGCCGGCGCAGCCTGGCCACGCACGCATGCACGCACGCACGCACACACAGGGCCAGGGGGCTGGGGACAGTGGGAGGAAGCCCCGCAGGATGGCCACCTAAGGCCTTCCTGGGACGGTCCCTGCCACGTGCCAGCTGCTGGGCCTAGCGGCCGCCCGCCCTACCCCACCCCATGGACTCGGGAGGCAGGCTCAACCCCGGTTTCCAGGGGAGGAAACTGAGTCACAGAGGAGTTGTGGAAGTAACTAAGGAAGCGAGGAACAGCTTAGAGGAAAAAGCCAGCAGCCAGCCCAGCCTCCTGGCCGGGGACCCTAGCCCAGCAGGGCACGAGCTGCCCGCCCTAGGCCTGGACCCGGCCTGTTAGCAAGGGCAGCTCCCGAGGAGCGCCCAGAGGCTGCCTGGGGATCGCCGCGCTCTCAGGCACCTCCAAGCTCGGACTTGCACAGGACGGCCAGCAGAGGGGGGTGTGGGGTGTGGGGTGTGTGTGTGTGTGTGTGTGTTTGTGTGTGTGTGTCTACAAGTTGAACCCGGGGTGTTCGCTCTCTGATCTCCACACCAGCTCCTTTTGTTTTGTATTTTGAAGGAGGGTCTTATTATCATATGCTGGCATTGAACCTGCGATCCTCCCATCTCAGCCTCCCAAGTACTGGAAAAACAGGTGTGTGCCCCAGTGGCTGGCTAAACCCCACTTTTTTGTGGTACTGGGGGTGAAACCCAGAGGCATTCTACTTCTAGGCTATATTCTCAGCCCTATTTTGTATTTTATTTGGAAACAGGGTCTCACTATGTTGTGGAGGGCCTAAGTAGCTGAGGCTGGCCGCGAGCCACGATCCTCTTGTCTCAGCCTCCCAAGTGCTGGGATTGCAAGTGTGGGCCACCACGCCCAGCCGTTCCGCCCCTTTTTAAAAGTAGATGGTAATAACAAGTTCCTTTATTTCAGGCCAGCCAGTTGTCTCACTCTGCTAATGGAGTGCTATTCTAATGAGTTTTAATTTATTTTTATATTTTTATTTTTGGTGGCACTGGGGGTGGAACCCACTGAGAGCCTCACTCAGTAGCTGAGGCTGGCTTCAAACCTGCGCGATCCTCCTGTCTCAGCCTCCCAAGCTCAGGGATTACAAGGTGCACCACCACGCCCGGCCAATTTTTTGTTTTTTAAACAATCACAAGTGGATCTCACCTTCCACAGTGGCTGTGAGTGTGTACTTAAAGGTGGCTGCAAACTAACCCCGTCTCCGCCAGTGCAGCGGTGCACGCCTGTAATCCAGGACTTGGGAGGCTGAGAAAGGAGGGTCCTGGCAGCCTCAGCCAGTGAGTGAGACCCTGTTTCAAAGTAAGAAATTAAAAAAGGGCTGGGGGTGTAGCTCAGTGGTAGAATGCCCCTGGGTTTAATCCCCGGTACCACAAAAAAAAGAAAACTAAGCCTGCCACACCACAGCCTTTGCCAGAGCGGCACAGCTGCTGTAAAGACTGTGCACAGACAGGAAACACGGCTGATCCTAAGGTCACCTGGCTGCCTCACCGAAGGCCTCCCTGGCATGTCTGCGCCCCACCTGCTCCCCGGTTCCAGGGTTTTTTTGGGGGGTACCGGGATGGAACCCAGGGGCATTCTACCTCCAAACTACACCCCCAGCCCTATTTTTTTATTCTTTATTTTTTTGAAACCAGGTCTCACTGAGTTGCAAAGGGCCTCACTAAGTAGCTGAGGCTGTCTGCCAACCATGATCCTCCTGTCTCAGCCTCCCGAATGCTGGATTACAAGTGTATGCTACCACGCCCAGCTTTGTTTTTTGTTTTATTGGAGTTTTTTTTTTTTTCCCCCAGTACTGGGGATTGGACACAGCAGGGGCTTTCTACCTCTGAGCCACATCCCCAGCCCTTTTTATTTTTTATTTTGAAACAGGGTCTTGTTAAGTTGTTGAGGCTGGCCTTGAACCTGCAATTCTCCGGTCAGCCTCCCATATAAGGAAATGTATGTGCCACCACGTCTGGCTACCTCCTTTGTTTCCTATATATTTGCTTATTTTGTGGTGCTGAGGATGGACACATTTGAAGCAAAGTACTTTACTACCACTGAGCTATACCCTACCCCCTTCTTCTCACACACACACACACACACACACACACACACACACATTTTGCGGTTTGGGGTTTGAAACCCAGGGGCATTCCACCTCCGACTTATAACCTCAGCCCTATTTTTTATTCTTTATTTTGAAACAAGTCTCACTGAGTTGCAAAGGGCCTAAGTAGCTGAGGCTGGCCATAAACCATGATCCTCCTTTCTCAGCCTCCTAAATGCTGGGATTACAAGCGTGGGCCACCACACCGGCTTTTATTCTTATTTATTTATTTATTTATTTATTTATTTATTGGTGGTACTGGGGATGGAACCCAGGGGCTTTCTACCCCAGGGTACACTCCCAGACCTATTTTATATTTTTTATTTGGAAACAGGGTCTCTTAAGCCAGCTGAGGCTGGCTTTGAACCTGCGCGATTCTCCCGTCTCAGCCTCCCAAGCGCGGGGATTACAAACGTGCGCCACCACGCCCGGCTTATTCTTTATTTTGAAATAGGGTCTTGCTGAGTTGCAAAGGGCCTCACTAAGTACCTGAGGCTATCCTCGAACCGCGATCCTCCTGTCTTGGCTTCCCAAATGCTGGGATGGCAAGTGTACACCACCACGCCCGGCCCCTCCTTCGTATTTTAAAGCCACCTTTTAAACAGGGCGAGGTGGTGCGCGCCTCTAATCCCAGTACTTGAGAGGCTGAAACGGGAATATTTCAGGTTCACCACGAGCTTCGCTTGGCAACTTAATGAGGCCCTCTGCAACTTAGTGAGACTGATTCAAAATAAAATAAGAAGTTGGGCTGTGGGCGTAGCTCAGAGGTTGAATGCTCCTGGGTTCAAGTCCCAGTGTCTGTCTGTGTCTGTCTGTCTCCCTGTCTCACACACACACACACACACACACACACACACACACACTAACAGCACAGCTGGAGCCCCCCAACTGGTAGCAGACCAGGCGCCTCCCCCACCAGGCTGTAGAAACTTCAGCACACGTGCCGGGTCCTCCTGCCGGGTCCTCCTGTTCTTTCATTAGCCATTGGGCAGAGGCTTCCTGGGAGCCAAGATGCGCAGGCGCAGCACTAGCCAGGCCCCAGGCCCGGCCAGGACCAGCGCCCCGCCCTGTGCGGCCCACGGCCCCTCCCCCAGCACCAGGACGCTGCTCTCCAGTGTGCCCGGTGCACCTGCCTTCGGAACCCTTTTCAGAAAGCACAGGTCTTCGTGTCAAGCAAGGGGCTCCCGCAGGTCTGGTTTGCTGGTCCCAGCTGTCAGGTACGAGGTGTGCGTTTGAGGGTCCCAGCCTGGCCTCAGTGGACAGCGGTCGTGGGCCGGCTCAGTGACAAGGCCAGGCCAGGCCCGGGCGAGTCCTGAGTTCAGTGCCCCTGAGCTGCCATGGCGCCACCCTGTGTCCATGGGCAGTAACTGTGACCAGCACCCGGGCCGCTCCGGGCACTAAGGACCTGAGATGGGGTCCGCTACATGCTGGTGCTCAACAGTATTCAAACGTGTGTGTGTGTGTGTGTGTGTGTGTGTGTGTGTGTGTGTGTGTGTGTGTGTGTGTGTGTGACTAGGGATTGAGCCCAGGGGCATCTACCTCCAAGCTACACCCCCAGGCCTATTTTATTTTTTATTTTGAAACAGGGTCACACTAGGTCAATGAGAGTCTCACCCCTTGCTGAGGCTGTCCTCTAACCTGTGATCCTCCTGTCTCAGTCTCCCAAATATTGAGATTACAGGCGTGCACCACCACGCCTGGCTCTAAACCACAACTATGACCAACATTCCAGGTCCATAACTACCACCTAGACCCTCTCCCTGGGCCACATCCCACCCGGATGCTCATCTGTCCTAGCCACCTTGGGCCCTGTCCATCCGAGGGGGGCATCCCCAGTAGACGCTCGCGGCCTAGCCCCGTCGCTTCTTCCTGGTGCCCGCTGGGGGCTGCGCCAACTCACCCACCACCTTGGCCACGTTCACGGCCTTGAGGCCCATGAGGTCGGGCAGCTGGTCGATGATGACGTCGCGCGTGGCCTGGACCTTGTGGACCCGCTCGATGCTGCGCCGTTGCCAGTCTGTCCAGTAGATGAAGTCCCCCAGGAGCGTGAAGCCGAAAATGTGCGGGAGCTTGTCCTCCAGGAGGGTCCGCCTCTGCGTGCCGTCCACATTGATCACCTGGGGGCGGCAGAGACCCGGGGCTGGGTGGGCAGAGGGAAGCTGTGCCGCTGAGAGCCAGCCCTGACCCTGCCTCGGGCCTGAGTCGCCCCAGAAAAGATGGGTTCAATTCCCGGGAGACGCCACTTCACCTACACCTCACCAGGTCCCATAACATGCCCGGTGCCACGGCTTGCTGGGGTGCCGCAGGAGTGATGGTACATCCTGGGCTGACAGAGCGGAGACCCGGCTCCAGGACCCGCTGCCGCCCCACCTGGGTGGGGATACTGTGTGAGGAGAGGTGAACAGGACTCAGAGCAGGTGAGGCTCCCCCGTCAGGAGCCTGGGGATCGATTAGTAATGCCTGCCGCGGGTACCACAAGGGAGCTCCACAGAGGACGTGGGAACGCTGGGCGACTGCGGGACCTGGGCTATTCCTGAGCTCAGCTCCTGCTCACTCGGAACCCGACAAACTCTGAGCGCAACTCCTCTGCTACGTCTACACCGGGTCCAAGTCACTTCCCTCCCCATTTACTCTGAGGTGGAAAAGCGAACTCTTGTTCTTAGAGATTTTAGAAGCAGTCACCACAAAAGCTACAGCGGACACTCTCAAATATAAGGTGTCAGCTGGGTGTGGTGGAACATGCCTGTGAGCCCAGGACTTGGGAGGCCGAGACAGGAGGATCTCAAGCTTGAGGCCAGCCTCGGCAACTTAGCAAGACCCTGTTTCCAAATAAAAAATTCAGCTCAGAGGCTGAATGTCCCTGGGTTCAATCTCCAATACTAAAACCAAAACAAAACCCCTTAAGACGCTTTAACAAGCTGAAGCACACAGAGCGAGACGGGACTCTGATGATCTGAAGTCCTGAGAAGCTGCAACAAGCTCCGGGGTGTCGGGACAGGGTGAAGCGGAGACCAGGCAGGCACAGCAAGCCTCAGCAGGCCTGGGAACCAGGTTCTGTTTCCAGCTCGTCAGAAAAGCTACAATAGCCAGGCGTGGTGGTGCACGCTTCGGAATCCCAGTATTTGGGAGGCTGAGACAGGAGGACCATAGGTTCGCAGCCAGCCTCAGCAGCTTAGTGAGACCCCGTTTCAAAATAAAGAAGAAAATAAGTCTGGAGGTGTAGCTCAGAGATAGAAGGCCCCTGGGTTCCATCTCCCCATTACAGAAGGAAAGAAAGAAAGAAAGAAAGGAAGAAGGAAAGAAAGAAAGGAGAAAAAAAGAAACTGGGTGTGGTGGCGCAGGCTTGCAATCCCAGCGTTCGGGAGGCTGAGACAGGAGGATCATGGTTCGTGGCCAGCCTCAGCTACTTAGCGAGGCCCTTTATAACTCAGTGAGACCCTGTTTCAAAATAAAGAATAAAAATAGGGCTGGGGGTGTCACTCGGAGGTAGAATGCCCTGGGCTCCATCCCCGGTGCAGAGAGAGAGGAGAGAGAAGCTACAGATGGTCTTTATTGGCAGTGAAAACATCAGGCGACTGGAACGCGCTGAGCAGAAGAGACTGCTCCCTGTGGCCGGACAGCGAGGGTCAGAACTGCGGGGCAGCTGGGGAGGGGCAGCTCCCCCGCGGCAGTGCCGGCGCGCTGTGTCCTTGGGCGAGTCCTGTACACATGAACCTCAGTCTCCCCACCTGTAACCGAGGGAACGGACACTAGCCAGGTCACCCAGCCTGGAGCCATTTAACAGAAGCATTAAGGCCACTCTCCAGGGGCCGCAGCAGCAAGCAGATGCACTCCGCTGGCCTCGCCCGCAGCTCGGAGTTCAGGCGCACCCAGCCGTGCAGCAGAGGGTGGGTGCTGCATGCCCGGGTCAGTGTGCACCGGGCTCCCGGCTCCCCTGCGCCCCACAACGAGGGCTGTCGGTCAACACCAACACCTCTGCAGAGAGCAGCTGGGATGCTGTGCTTGAAACCACAGACGATGGGCCTTGGCCCCGGGCCTGCAGCTGGGAAGAGGCGCAGCCCCCGGGGAGGCAGGTCTGACCGGTCTGGCCCAGCCCTTTCCTTCCTAGACTCAGGAGAACCCGGGCTGTGGGGACTAGAGCTATGGTACATGGATACTAGAAAAAAAATACCCATACCTAGAATAAGAAAGGAGTCAAGGAGCCGGGCATGGTGGCGCACGCTTGTAAGCCCCGCGCTTGGGAGGCTGAGACAGGAGGATCGCTCAGGTTCGAAGCCAGCCTCAGCAACTTAGTGAAACTCTGTTTCCAAATAAAAAAAAAAATTAAAAAAAAATAGGTCTAGGAGTGTAGCCCGGAGATAGAAAGCCTCTGGGTTCCAGCACCACCAAGAAAAAAAGAAGTCAAGGGTGTACATGTGTGTGCTTGTGCGTGCATGCGCGTGTGGGTGTGTATGTTCTAGGGGACTGAACCCCGGGCATTCTACCTCTGAGCTACTCCCCGGGCCTCTTTACTTTTTGTTTTGCAAGTCTTGCTAGGTTCCGAACGTCTCACTCTGTTGCTGAGGCCAGTCTCGAACCTGTGACCCTCCTGCCTCTCAAGTACTGGGATCACAAGTGTACGCCACCCCACCGCAAGCTGGTACTCAAAGTTTGTTGTGTTCTGTTTGCAGTACTGGGGATGGAACCCAGGGGCATTCTACCTCTGGGCTACACTCCCAGCCCTGTTTTTTAGTCTTTTATTTTTTGAAACAGGGTCTCACTGAGTTGCGAAGGGCCTCCCAAGGTAGCTGAGGCTGTTTGCCGGTTTGCGAACTGGATCCTCTGGTCTCCGCCTCCCGGATGCTCGGATTACGAGCGTGCGCCACCACGCCAGACCTTCAGAGTTTTTTTTTTGGGGGGGTGGTAATGGGGTTTCTGGAAGCCCTTCTACCTCCGCGCTACACTCCCAGACCTATTTTTACATTTTTATTTGGAAACAGGGTCTCCTAAGCCAGCGCGTGCAGCCTCTAACCACTAGGAAGCTTGGCGGGCGGAAGGGAGAGAGGAACAGGCCCAAGTGTCCCCCAGAGAGCCAGTGGCCCCTGGTCATGTTCACAAATGAAGCTGCACTTGGTGGCGCCTAGGACCTGCCAGGTCACAGAAGCTGGGGAGAGGGGCTGGGGGCCCCACAGGCGGGGGGGGGGTCCCCAGCAGGTGGGCTGAGTGGGGGTGACTTCCAATCCCGAGGGCTCTAGATTTGGCGGAGGGCTAAGGAAATTCCCAATTCCAAGCCTGCTCACGCAGGAATTCCTGGCCCAGGAGGCCAGAAGGCAACAGCAGAGACAGGGGAACCGAGACCCACGCGGCCCAGGCCGCTCAGGGGCAGGTCCCCAACACCGCTCCAACTGCCTGGACGAGCCCAGGAGGCAGGGAGGGAGCCTGGGGACACCTCCCAGTGGGGGAGCAAGGGGTGACCCCAGCCACACCCGGAGCCACCAGCGACCCCTGGAGCCACTGGTGATGGCCACCGGCTGAAGGCTGGGTGGACTGCTGCGGGGGGCTGGCCTGGGCCCTGATTTCCAGGACCAGGACGGCCATCACAGGCCAGGGTAGCTGGAGACCCACCTGGAGAGGCCGCCGCGCCTCACCCGCACCCTCCGCTCGGCCAGTCCGGCCTGTGTGCCTCCCGGTTCACAGAGGGATGCGCTGCCACAAAGCCCTCCGTGGGCGGGGAGCCGGGTGCCCCTTCAGAGGGCCAGTGCGCCCCTGCACTGGGCCCTTTTCTTCCGGCACCTGCACAGCATTCTGAGTCCGCCATGCACAAAACCACACCTAACGAAGTCCCTCCTCCCAACCGCAAGAGACAAAACATCCGCCTTGGGCACGTGGTCATCTTTGGACACGGCCTCCCAGAACCATGACGTGGTTCAAAGCACCTCCTGTCTCTTTCATGCCCTGGGGGTCCGTACCTTTCTTCCCCCACTGAAGCCCAGCTGCGCTTCCAGGTCAGCAGGATCCTCTTATCTCAGCGGCTCCCTACATCGCAGCAGCTGTCTGGCTGGGGCTGGGGCTGGTAGCTAATGCCAAGGTCTCTGGAAGACGCACCCAGGGGCGCACGGCCTATTTACGAAGGGCCCCGGTTGGAGCCTGGGACGCTAAGGGTTCCGGAGGCACCTGCTGACTGAGCAGTGGCGAGCCCCCAGCTCTCAAGTGAGAGGCGGGTCCACCGCAAGGACACGAGGGAGCTCCCAGAATCCTGCCCACGTCAGCAGCCTGGACCAGGGCATCGCATTACCGAAGAGATGCCACTCGGGCTTGCTCCCAGGCTCAGCCTGGACGAGCGCCACGACTCTCAGGAGGAAAAGAGCCCCGGCAGAAAACGCGGAACCGGCCACGTCCAGGTCCACCGTGCACCTGCGTGGCCCTGGGGTGAGGGGTGGCGCACCCGGACCCCACAGCTGCCGCTCTGGACTTGCGGGCACACACTGGCGTGCCTCGGCCCCGCCTGGCAGTCCCAAAGTGCATGCCGCCAGAGCCGCGGGAAGGGACAAAGGGACCTTTGATCGTGCAGCTTGAGAACACTTACGTAATTTCTTCCCCTCTCTAAAACAGAGTGTTTAAGCAAATTAAGGGCTCTAAGGAGGGCTGGACCCCGGTGGGGTGCCCAAGCCTTCCCAGGTCCACAGGATCGGAGACTCCCACCCACCACTGCCTCCTTTCCAGGTCTCTGGCAATTAGCTCCGGGGAGTCAGGTGACCTGTTAGGCAATGAGCTTGCTGCGTGCAATGCACCCGGATCAGCTCTTTCAACCCTGCCCAACGACTGCCCGTCCCACAGGCAAACACCTGGGTGGCTTCCTCCTCCCCTGCCCGCTCCTTCAGTGTTCACAAGATGAGGATGTCAACGCCCCTCCCCTCCTGCCTTCGACTCCTCCCCCTTCAGTTTGCCCATGACCACAGCTAGGGTGCCTCTTCCCTTCAGCAGCCGATGCTGTCCACAGGGCTGCCTCCATGTGGACTGTTATTAAAAGTAGAATATCAGCCGGGCGCGGTGGGCACGCTTGTAATCCCCGCGCTTGGGAGGCGGAGACAGGAGGATGGCGCAGGTTCGGAGCCATCCTCGCTGGCTTAAGAGACCCTGTTTCCAAAAATAAAAATAGGTCTGGGAGTGTAGCCCGGAGGGAGAAGGGCTTCCAGGAACCCCAGTACCACCAAAAAAAAAAAAAAAAAGTAGAATATCAAAACATGGTGCTCAAGTCACGGCGACAGCACAGACCCGGGCAAGCGCCGGCCATGGGGCAGCTCTGGGAGGCCTCTGCCCCCTCCCGGGAGGGACACCGGATTCTCCTGGCTGCACTAAGGCTTTCTAACTTCCCAAGGACAGCACAGAGATGTGGATTGGGGGCTGGGGTGTGGCTCAGTGGCAGAGCTTGTCTGAGAGCCCTCATTTAATCCCCAGAATTGCAAAAAAAAAGAGAGAGAGAGGGAGAGAGAGAGAGAGAGAGAGAGAGAGGGAGGGAGGGAGGGAGGGAGGGAATAGACCCTGGAATTCTTCCTTTACCTTGAAATCACTCTCCTTGCATTAAAACTCTCGCTACCCCAATCCCGACCTCCCGATACAGCGTGCCGCATGCATCCACCTGTTCTATTTTATGTATTTATTTTTTGGTGGTCCTGGGGTGGAACCCAAGGGCTTTTCTACCTCCGGGCTACACTCCCAGGCCTATCTCATACTTTATTTGGAAACAGGGTCTCCCTAAGTGGCCGAGAGCCTCACTCAGTAGCTGAGGCTGGCTTCGAACCCGCGCCATCCTCCCGTCTCCGCCTCCCCAGCGCGGGGATGACAAGCGTGCCCGCCGCGCCCGGCTTCATCTGTTCTACGTGCCTTCGCTTCGCACTTCGCTGACCCCATCTGAAACGCAGCCACACCAGGGTCCCTGACCAGACCTCAGAAGCCGAGGAGCCTGCAGGAAGGGGCTTAGCCGCTTTACTCTGAAGCCAGACTGCCTGGAGACCCCCGGCTTGTCCCTGGACCTCAGCTTCTCTGCAAATGGAGACCACATGACTTTTAGCAAACCGCCGTCCAGGGAGGAGCCCATGGCAAGAGGCTCAAGGTCATCGCGAGTCATCAGGGAATCGCAAACCCTCAGCACAAGAAGCCACCGCACGCCCGCTAGGACGCCACAAGGACGTTTTAAGTTGAAGTTTAAGATTACAGGTGGCGCACGCCTGTAATCCCAGGACTCAAGGCCGGCTTCAGCAACTTAGCCAGACCCTATTTTGAAATAAAAAGGGTTGGGGTGTAGCCTGGAGGTAGAAGCCCCTGGGTTCAATTCCCAATACTGTACCCACAAATAAAAATAATAATGAAACAAAAAATATAACAAACTAGGCCTGTAGCTCATTGGTAGAACATTCCTGGTTCAATCCCTAGTACCACACACAAAAAAACTGTAGTAATGGAGATTGCACCCAGGGACATTCTATCTCCAAGCTACACCCCCAGCCCTGGTTTATTTTTTTTTAATTTTGAAACATGGTCTCACTAGGTTGATGAGGGTCTCACTACTTAAAGAAGCTGTCCTCAAAACCAGGAGCATTCTGCTTCCAAGCTACACCCCCAGCCCTATTTTTTTTTTTTTTTTTTTTTTTGGTGGTACTGGGGTTCCTGGAAGCCCTTCTACCTCCGAGCTACACTCCCAGACCTATTTTATACTTTTTTTAAAATTTTTGGAAACAGGATCTCTTAAACCAGTGGGGCTGGCTTCGAACCAGCGCGATCCTCCTGTCTCTGCCTCCCAAGCCGGGGATTACAAGCGTGCCCACCACACCCGGCCCCGGCCCTATTTTTTATTCTTTATTTTTGAAATAGAGTCTCACTGAGTTGTGGAGGGCCTCATTAAGTAGCTGAAGCTGGCTGTGAACCTGCAATCCTTCTGTCTCAGCCTCCCAAATGCTTGGATTACAAGCAGGCACCACCACGCCCGGCTTGAAAAAAAATTTTTTAAGCAAATAATTGTAAGAAGTCAGAGCAATTGGAACCCTCACACACTGTCAACAGGAATGCAAAATGGTGCGGCTGCCATGGAGACAGTTTAATGGCCTCCAATAAGTCAAACACAAAATGACCATATGACCCAGCAATTCCGCTCCTAGGCAGGTACACCCCAAGGATGTGTGTGTGTGTGTGTGTGTGTGTATATATGACAGTCACACAATGCTGTGAACGTCCCGGATGCCACACTGCCGCCTTGGCGTGGACGGAGCGACCCTGGAAGGGCCTGCCTTCCAGCTCTCAGGCCCAGGGCCAGCAACACCTTCCTACTTTACTTTTATTATTTTGGAGGGTTACTGGGAGTATATAAAAATATATACATATATATATATATACATATATATATGTATACACACACACACACACACACACACACACACACACACACATATATTTTGTGTGTGTGTGTGTGGTACAGGGAGTGGAACACAGGGGCTTTCTACCTCCGGGCTACACTCCCAGGCCTATTTTTTTGTATTTTATTTGTTTGTTTTTGTTTGTTTGTTTTTGCGGGTCTGGGGATGGAACCCAGGGGCATTCAACCTCTGAGCTACAACCCCTGCCCAATATTTTTTTATTTTGAAACCGGGTCTCAATGAGTTGCGGAGGGCCTCACTAAGTAACTGAGGCTGTCTGCGAACCGCGATCCTCCGGTCTCAGCCTTCCGAATGCCGGGATTACAAGCGTGGGCCACCACGCCCGGCTTATTATTATTATTATTATTATTATTATTATTATTATTTTATTATTATTATTTGCAGTACCGAGGATAGAACCCAGGGGTATTCTTCCTCCAAGTGATACCTCCAGCCCTATTTTTTATTCTTTATTTTGTTATTTATTTATTTTTCTTTTTGTGTGTGTGTGGTACTGGGGGTTGAACCCAGAGGCTTTCTAACTCCGGGTTATACTCCCAGACATTTTTTATATTTAGAAACAGGGTCTCACTAAGTTGCTGAGAGCCTCACTCAGTAGCTGAGTGGCTTCGAACCTGCGCGATCCTCCTGTCTCCGCCTCCCAAGCGCAGGGATTACAAGTGTGCGCCACCACGCCCGGATTATTCTTTATTTTGAAACAGGTTCTAAAGTTGTGCAGCGCCTCACTAAGTAGCTGAGGCTGGCTTCGAACCTGTGATCCTCCTGTCTCAGCCTCCCAAGTACTGGGATTACAAGCGTGCGTCACCAGGCCCAGCTTTTTTTATGTTGAAACAGAATTTTGCTAAGTTGCTGAGCAACAACTTAGCAAAACCTGCAATCATCCTACCTCAGGCTGGCTTCAAAGTACTAAGATTACAAGCATGCATCACCATGCCTGGCATTATTAATATTAAATAAGGCCATTTATAGGAAACCCCCTTCAGGAAATAGCCAAGACTTCAGCTCCTGGATTTTCCATGGGAAGGGTCTCTACTTGGCCTCCCTCAGCCCCGAGTTCTTTTTCTGTGAGGCATTCCACCTTTCAGCTACACCCCCAGCCTGATTTTTTATTTCTTATTTGGAAGTAGGGTCTCTCTAGGTTGTTGAGAGTCTCACTACTTGCTGAGGCTGGCCTCGAGCCTGCGATCCTCCTATCTCGGCCTCCCAAGTACTAAGATTCCAGGCGTATGCCTCTATGCCCGACCCAGCCCTGAGTTCTCGTCACTGACAGTGCTGAGAGGACACCCGCTGAAAAGCAGGGCCTGAAGTCCTGGCGCACAGACACACGGCTTGTTCGCAAGTCTGCCCTCTCTGCAAGCTGGCCCCATGGTGATGTCAACGAGAGGTGGAAACGGACACAGGAGCGCTGTCCAGAAGGGTCACTGCTCCGAAGCCAGGTGCCAAAGTTAGGGACGACCCTACAATGTGACAAAGCTGACGCTGTGCCTGAGAGCGTGCGGCAGGGGTCTGCGGTGAGCAAGAGGCGAGTTGCCAGGGAAAATTAACCTTAGGTAGCCGGGCTTGGGAGCCCATGCCGCTCATCCCAGGACTTGGGAGGCTGAGGCAGGAGGATCGCAGGCTCAAGGCCAGCCTCCACAACTTAGCGAGGCCCTGTCTCAAAAGAAAAGTTAAAATTGAACTGGGAGCCGGGCGTGGCGGCGCACGCTTGTCATCCCCGCGCTTGGGAGGCTGAGACAGGAGGATCGCACGGGTTCGAAGCCGGCCTCAGCTACTTAGTGAGGCTCTCAGCAACTTAGTGAGACCCTGTTTCCAAATAAAATATAAAAAAATAATAAATAAATAAATAAAATTGAACTGGGGGTGTAGGTCAAAGGCAGAATGCCTCTGGGTTCAATCTCTAGTACTGGAAGAAAAGAAAATATCACCTTTCTGAGGATTCCATTTGGCCATAGAGCAGAACACAGACATGGACAGATTCCCACACTAACAGGCTGCGGGCCAGGCCGGGGCCCGGGGACAGTCGGCAGCGGGCCGCGGCGCGCCTGTCTCACGTGGCTTCTTGACCCACAAACTCCCGGGGCGCGGCTCACCTCGATTCTGTCCGTCTTGGCGTCTCCCCAGTAAAGCTTGCCCTCCTGCAGGTCCAGAGCCAGGCCGTTGGGCCACCCGAGGGAGGTGTTCACCAGCACACGCCGCTCCCGCCCGTCCAGGTTGGCGCACTCGATTTTGGGGTTCAGCCCCCAGTCCGTCCAGTACATGAGGCTGGAGAAGAAGCAAGTGTCCGTGACGGCGGCCGTCTGTCTCGGCCGCATCCCCGCTTCCTAGTGCGACACCTCCTGGGGCGCCCTGGGCCTCGCAGGGCCGCAGGCTCCTCTGCCGTGCGTGAGTGAGTGACGGGGCACCCCACGTCTGAAAGAGCTGCGCCAGGGCCGCCTCGCTCCCAGCCCCGCCCCGCCGCCCCTTGTGCCGGGCCGCTCTGCCGGGACCCCGTGATCTTACACGCCTGCCTGCTGGCCCAGCACCCTGAGGTCTGCAAGCTGGCCACATCTAGGCCGCAGGCGTCCGGATCTGCTCCTCACAACCTCCTTGGAACCCAGGGCATTCTACCTCCAAGCTACACCCCCAGCCCTATTTTTATTCTTTATTTTGAAACGGTCTCACTAAGTTGCAAAGGGCCTCACTAAGTAGCTGAGGCTGTCCTCGAACCGCGATCCTCCTGTCTCAGCCTCCTGAATAAGTGCGCCATCACACCCGGTCAGAACCCCTTTTTTGTATATGGTACTTGGGATTGACCCAAGGGCCTTCTACCTTTGGGTCCCTCCCATCTCTTGTTTATTTGTATTTATCTTCATCATCATCATTATTATTATTATTATTAATTATTATTATTATTTTGTGTGTGTGGTACTGGGGATGGAACCCAGGGGCTTTTCTACCTCCAGGCTACACTCCCAGACCCATTTTATATTTTATTTGGAAACAGGGTCTCACTAAGTTGCTGAGAGCCTCACTCAGTAGCTGAGGCTGGCTCTGAACCTGCGTGATCCTCCTGCCCCAGCCTTCCAAACGCTGGGATTACCAGCGTGCTCCACCACGCCCAGCTTTTATTTCTTATTTTGAAATGGGGTCTAAGTTGCTGAGGGCCTCGATAAATTGCAGAGGCTGGCCTCGGACCTACAATCCTGTTCCCGTGATGACACACACGTGCCATCGCACCCGACCTGACCCACACTTCAAAGCCTGGAAGCCCCCAGAGCAGGCGTGCGCAAGCCTGCCCTGGCACCTGCGGTCCCGCCCCAGCCTTACCCCATCACGGGGTGCAGCGCGATGGCTCGGGGCTCGTCCAGGTCCTCGGACACCAAGATCTTGCGGGACGTGCCGTTGAGGCGTGTGACCTCGATGTGGTCGGTGCCCGTGTCGGTCCAGTAGAGGTTGCGGGCCACCCAGTCCACCGCGATGCCGTCGGGGTCGTTGACCTCGGTGTCGACCAGCGTCTGCGCGCCCGAGCCGTCCAGGCGGGCCCTGCGGATGGACCGCGCCTCGTCGTCCGTCCAGTACACGTGGCCCTCCAGCGGGTCGTAGTCGATGGCGATGGCGTGGCGGATGTTGTCCACCTGCAGCACGATGTCGGTGAAGTCCGGGGTGTCCAGCGAGATTCTCCGCAGGTCCGTCCGCCGCGCCAGCAGCAATACCTCCTCCGCCCCTGGGGAGACAGAGCGGCGGGTCAGGGGTCAGGGGTCAGCAGCCCGTGGCAGGCACGGGAGACCGGGCTCACGGTGGGCACGGGAGGGTCTCGGCCCGGCACCCAGGGAACAGCACCAGGCCCGTCCCAGCACCCATCATCGCCAGAGCTCAGTGAGGTGGGCCGTGTTTGTGTCCTTGTTTTTTGTTTGTTTTTGTTTTCTGTTGTTTTGCGGGGTCTGGGGTTGGAACCCAGGGGCATTCGACCTCCAGGCTACACCCCACTGCCCTATTTTTTATTCTTTATTTTGAAACAGGGTCTTACTAAGTTGCGGAGGGCCTAAGTAGCTGAGGCTGTCCAGGGACAATCATCCTCTTGTCTTAGCCTCCAAATGCTGGGATTACGAGTAAGCTTACGCCACCACGCCCACCACGCCCGGCTCTTTCCTTGTTTTATAGAAGAAAAGAGCTGAGGGACAGAGAGGTTAAACTACCAACTGAAAGCCACCCAGCCGGGCCACCTGTCAAAGTCACCTGGGTCAGCGCTCTTCTCCCTGCCCGCCTTCTCCTGACTACAAACCAGCCCCAACCAGAGTCCTGCTGGGCCACTGGGCTCTGGATCCCACTTGTTGACCCCATTCCAGCTGTTACAGCTGTTCACCTTCCCTGGCTCCGCCCCATCCTCCCACCCACCTAAGAGACAGCTGCAGACCCGGGGCGCCCAGGGGGCGGGCCTCCCAGCCCCACTCTGCGGCCCCTCCCAGGCGGGTCCAGGGACACCTGCTGAAGTTCAAGGAGCAGGGAGATGGTGGGAGAGCCTGATTCTAGGTCACTGTCAGCTGTGCCAAGCACTAGCCCGGAATTCAAGGGCCTTTCTTTTTTTTCTTTTTTTGTGATACTGGGGGTGGAACCCAGGGGCTTTTCTATCTCTGGGCTACACTCCCAGACCTGTTTTATATTTTATTTGGGAACAGGGTCTCACTAAGTTGCTGAGAGCCTCACTCAGTAGCTGAGGCTGGCTCTGAACCTGTGCGATCCTCCTGCCTCAGCCTCCCAAGGCCTTTGACAGGCCAGGTGACCAACAAGTCAAGACATATCTCCAGGGTGACCCAAGGGCTCTGTAGGACGGGGACTTTGTGCTGTGGCTCAAAAGTGTGTTGGGAGCACTGGGCAGTGTGTACCTGTCGCCCTGGGCACCCCATCTGTGGGCCCCCATGTGGGAAGCCAGGTCCAAGTATTCTCTGGGTCTGTTTCCACCGCCCTAATTTGCAGAAACCAGGGTGTCCCTGCTGGATCCCAGCCACAGAATCAGAACCTCACGTAGACTCGGGGGCCCCAGACATGTCCCCCGACCCTGCCACACACGCCTCTCAAAGCCCAGCCTGGAAGCTGGGCCTGGTGGCACACACTTATAATCCCAGCATTTGGGAGGCTGAGAAAGGAGGATCGTGGTTCGTGGACAGCCTCAGCTCCTTGGTGAGGCCCTTTGCAACTTAGTGAGACCCTGTTTAAAAAAGTAAGGAATAAAAAATAGGGCTGGGGGTGTAGCTCAGAGGTTGAATGCCCCAGGGCTCCATCCTGTGCCGCAAAAATAAAAAAGCTTTGGCTGGGCCGTGGCTCCCGCCTCAGAGCTGGGTCCCCACCCACGCGAAGGACCCACAGAACTGCGACCATCACGGCCACAGGCCATTTCTGGGGATCTGGGGACAGTGATCAGCTCAGGAAACAGAGCCAGAAGGGACTGGGGTCTCGCTCACACCCGGCTCCGGGCCAAGACGTGGCCTTCGAACTACGGCCAGTGCCCAGTGCTGGCTTCCTGCCTCAGCGAGCCCAGGAACCCAGAGTCATTCCAGGCCCCAACCCGGATATAAATGGAGGCAGGGCCTCCTGCCGCACGCCGAGCTCATGGACATGGCCCGATTCCTCCACTAGAGGGCACGCGTGTGACAGCAACAAGGCAGAACCCAGGCTGGGGAAACTGAGGCAGGCAACCGGGCAAAGGGGGCAGCGGGCAGCACTGGAAAGGTGGTGCCCAGTGGCGACTGGAGCCCCTGAGACCTGAATTCAGATACGTGAGAGGTGTACCCAAAAGATCCGATTTGGGGTGTGTTCCCGGGGAGGGGAGTGTAAACCTCAGTGGAGTTTCTTCCCCCGGGATGCACCACGTCCTGTTGACATCGATCTGCCCCTCAAGGCCCAGGCTACAGGCTGCGCCCGCTCTTTGGAATGCTGCTGCCCCCTGTGGAGAGGCTGCCCCCCCCCAGTTGGCCCGCTATGAATTCTGGCACAGGCCCTTTGCACCGCACTGAGCCCAGAGCAGGGGCTAAACTCGCCATTGCAAAGCATCTCTGCCTCCTGGGACGAGCAGAGCGCGCTCGGGACAGACCCCCCCGGCCCTGAGCCTGCTGTGTGACCGTGGCCAGTGCCTGGCTCTCTCCAGGCTTGTCTCATCAGCCAGACCCGATAGAAACGCAACCCTGAGCTGCTCTGACGTAAACCAGAGGCCTTGGAGGGTTCCAGCTTAAACTGCAAACACAGGGGCGGGGCGCTTGTGGGAGCCTCCAGCATGGCCGGGAAGAGCTGTGTCCCAGGGGCACCTGTGCCCGTCTCCAGAGAGGCTGCCAGCTCCTAAGCTGAGGACGAGGGGCGTGTCGGCGCCCGCCTGACCTCCAGCAGGGACTTCAGGAACACAGGTCATCGCGACCTAGTGAGAGCCCGTTTCAAAATCAACAATAAAACAGGACCGGGGGTGTAGCTCAAGGAAAGATGCCCTTGGGTTCAATCCCCAGTACCATGGGGGGCGGGGGGGGGGAGAAATAGGGTCTGAGTTGCTGAGGCTGGCCTGGAACCTACGATCTCCTGTCCCAGGCTCCCAAGTGCTAGGGTGATGGGTATGTGCCAGCATGCTGGGCTCCCAGTGATATCTTTAAGTAGCTACTTTAGGCCCTAGACCAGCTGTGTGGGCAAAACAGACACAGGGTCGACCCCACGAGGCCCCAGGACACGGGGCAGAGACGGTGGCTGAATGAGACCGTGGAAGGATGCGTGACCACAAACTCCAACCGGTGCAGTAAAGGCTGGGGGGTGGGCGTGAAGGGGGCTGCTGAGGCTGGGGTCTGCTCTGGGGCTCCAGAGCCTCGGTCAACCAGGCGTGGTGATGCATGGCTGTAATCCCAGTACTTGGGAGTCTGAGACAGGAGGCCTGAAGGTTCAAGGACAGCCTCTGCAAGTAGTGAGGCTCTCAGCAACCTAGCCAGGCCCTGTTTCAAAACAAAACAAGCTGGGCGTGGTGGCGAACGCTTGTAATTCCACTATTCCTGAGGCTGAGACAGGAGATTGCAGGTTTGTGGCCAATCTCCGCTACTTAGTGACACCCTGTTTCAAAATAAAGAATAAACAAAATAGGGCTGGGGCTATAGCTTGGAGGTAGAATGGCCCCGGGTTCAACCTCCAGTACTGCAAAATAAATAAAGAAATGAAAAATAAAATAAGGCTGGGAGTGTAGCTCGGAGGTAGAATGCCCTGGGTTCGATCCCCAGTACCACAAAGAGAGGAGAGAGAGGAGAGAGGAAGAGAGAGAGAGAGCGTGTAGGAGCAGCGTCCCAGCGGGGCCCAGCGCACCTCACCGTGAGGGCCTAGCCCTCCACAAATAACCAGGTCCACACGGAGGCTCCAGCACACCCTCCCTCCCATCCTCAGAAGGACTGAGAATCAGGCCGTCGTGGCTGGGGCAGTACTTGGTGGTTGGAATAAACTGCAGGTGTTAATTGGCTCCAAAGAGGGTCTCCAACATCTTTCAGGCTACAAGCCCTTTGAGGTTTTTGAAATTTGCCAAGAAAAAGACAGAGACCAGGGCCGGATGCCTGGGGGAGCGCCGCAGCCCAGCCCGCGTGTCCAAGGAACAAGAAGCCGTGCCTGCCCGGTCCAGCGCCCGGCCCGGGGCGCCCACCGCATCCCCCGAGAAGGTCCTTCGGTGGTGAGCACCATGTGGCCGCCTGGGAGGGCCCTGTGGGGAGGCACCGGGCACGGGCACTGAGGAGGGCCTGCCCCCCTCCCTGGGACGGGCCGCGGGGCCTGGGAGGAGTTTGTTTACACACCAGAGAAGTAAACTGCTTAGAAACTAACAGTTTGGCCAAGTGGTTTTCTTTGGGGTTGGTCCAAGGAATAGCCTGCGCCACAGCCCCACAGCCTTGCCAAGGCCGGGAGGCCTCCCGCCAGCCGGGCCGCCCTCCTGACCAAGCCCCTTCCTCCCGGCCGCGCAGGGAGGATGGGGCAGGAGCTGGGGAGCTCGAGCCAGGCCCGGCAGAGCCTCCTGCGGGGCGCGCTCTGCGCATCCCCCTGCCCCCACCGCGGCCGCCGCCATGCACCCTGGCCGGTGGCCCAAACCCCGGCCATGCAGACGCAGCAGAACCCCGAGGCTGCCGCAGCGCGGCGCCCCAGCGAGGGAGGGGGTAACAGAATTTGGTTCTCTGGCAGTCCTGCAGCCATGAGTCAGGAGTCAGGGCCAAGGTGTGGAGGGGCTAACTCCCCACCAAGGCTCCAGGGAGGACCCTTCCTGCCCCTTCCAGCGGCTGCTGCCAGAAATACTTGGCGTCCCTGGATCCTGGCCACATCACTGCGACCTCTGACCCCGCTTCCCACGGCCCTAGGCCTGTGTCTGTCTTTCGCCCCCTTCTCCCCTCCACCCATCACAGCGGTGAAGGCCCTGTTTCCAAATTAGGTCACATGCGTGCCAATCGGGACTGGGGCATAGCTTTTTGAGGGCCACAATCCAACTTGTAACCACAGGCAGGGAGCAGGGGCTCCGGGGGAGGCGTCAACAGGACAGAGGAGAGTGCCAGGCAGGTACAGGGGGCTTGGGGAGGAGCGGCCTGGGCAGCACACTGAGGCCAGCGGCCACCAGTGCCACTCTGCGCCCCGGGGCTGGACCTACTGGGCTGCTGGTCTGATTCAAGGAGCAGGAGGTGCAGGGCATGGTGGCACACGCCTGTAATCCCAGGACTTTGGAGGCTGAAACAGAAGGATCACAGGTTTGAGGTCAGCCTCAGCAATGTAGCAAGAAACGCAGCAACTTTAGTGAACCCTTTTCAAAAAATTTAAAAAAAAAATTTTTTTTTTTGCAGGTCTGGAGATGGAACCCAGGGGCATTCGACCTCCAAACTAAACCCCCTGCCCTATTTTTTATTCTTTATTTTGAAACAGGGTCTCACTAAATTGCAGAAGGCCTCACTAAGTAGCTGAGGCTGTCTGCGAACCACAATCCTCTGGTTTCAGCCTCCCAAATGCTGGATTACAAGTGTGCGCCACAATGCCCAGCCAAAAAAAAAATTTTTTTTTAAGGGCTGGGGGTACAGGTTAGAGGAAGAATGCCCCTGGGCTCAATCCCTAGCACCACCAAAAAAAAAAAAAAACAGTTTTCCCATGGGCCACAACTCTTTGGTGAGGACCCACTGTGCGCAGGACACCAGGCAGCTCTGAGCCCATCCTGGCCACTGGGAAACAGCAGGCTGTGCACATAGTAGGACTCCAACCACACCAACAGCCACCGGGAATGCCTGGAAGGTCCTCACCTGGTTCTTAAACTGGCAGCGGCTGAGATTTTCTACGAAGGGTCTGAGAGTAAATATTTTCAGTTTAGCGGGCCGTAACCACCGCCACGGGTAGAAAGCGGCCTGGCGCAGACAACACCTACTGTGCGCAAAGGCCTGACCTGGTGCAGCGACATCTCAGCTCAGCAGACTACGAAACGCTACCTTTAAAAGTTCCACGTGTAAAGAGGCACGTGAGCACCGTGCCTGAGTGTTCACATGCACAAAAAGTCTGTGCCGTGTGTCTAACAGCAAGTAAAGCGCCGCCTGGAATGGCTGACCTGTCATCCCAGTATTTGGGAGACCGAGAGAGGAGGACCGCAGGTTTGCAACCAGCCTCAGCTACTTAGGTCCTCAGCAACGCAGTGAGACCCTGATTCAAGGTGAAAAATCAGAGCCGGGTGTGGTGGCGTGCACTTGTAATCCAGGACTTCTAAGGCAGGAGATCTCAGGTACAAGGCTCTCTGCAACTTATGTGACCCTGTTTGAAAAAATAAAATAAAATAGGGCCAAGGGAATGAATGGGTCAGAGGTAGAGTGCCCTTGGGTTCAATCTCTAGTGGAGAAAAAAATTAAAAAGAAAAAAAATACCTTTTAGATTTTTATATATTTATTTGTGGTACTAGGAACTGAACCTAGGGGCATTCTAACCATGAACTACACCCCAGTCCTATTTTATTTTATTAAATTTATTTATAGCCAGGCATGGCGGTGAATACTTATAATCCCAGAGCTTGGGAGGCAGAGACAGGAGGATCGCACAGGTTCGAAGCCGGCCTCAGCTACTGAGTGAGGCTCTCAGCAACTTAGTGAGACCCTGTTTCCAAATAAAGTATAAAATAGGTCTGGGAGTATAGCCCGGAGGTAGAAAAAGCCCCTGGGTTCTACCCTCAGTAACACAAAAATAAATAAATACATAAAAATAAAAAGACTAAAAAATAGGGCTGAGGGTGTAGCTCAGAGGTACAATGCCCCTGGGGTCCATCCCCAGTACCACACACACAAAAATTATTTATTTATTTAGTTAGTTAGTTTTGCAGTACTAGGGATGGAACCCAGGGGCATTCTGCCTCTGAGCTACACCCCAACCCTATTTCTTATTCTTTATTTTGAACCCGGGTCTCACTGAGTTGCGGAGGGCCTCACTAAGTAGCCGAGGCTGTCCGCGAACCACGATCCTCCGGTCTCAGCCTCCGAATGCTGGGATCACAAGCTTGCGCCACGCCTGGCTCTGGCTATGCATTTTAAATCCTTGAGTTCTAGGACTGCTACTCCGGCGGGCTCCAGAGAAGCCTAAGGAGGCAGAAAACTCTCGTCAACAGTAAACACAAAGCCCTCAAATGAAACAATGTAGCTGGATTCACTCAGGGAAGGAAGGAGCCCGAGGAAGCTCGAGAGCAGCCATCTCTGGGTGGCAAAATTCTGGGCCGTTTTCATTTCCTGCATTCTTTTGCACGATGTTTTCCCTTCTACAATCAGCATAAAGTTTCCTTTCTAACAGGAAAATAACAAGGCTCTGGCCCTCGGGGACAGACTCATTCTTGGGGCCCTCTGTCTGGGTGAGAGGCCAGCCTAGGCCGGCGCGCTTCCCTCCCAGGCAGCGTGGGGATGGACGGCCTGAGGCCCCTGCCCCGAGCGTGGCTTGGGGCGGTGGCCTGTCCAGCTCCAGGGTCTGAGCGTGTGCGAAGGCCGAAGGCCGGGAGGACGGAGCCCTGGCCCAGCAGCGCCTGGGTCCTGCAGAGAGGCACCCCGCAGGCCGGTGCCCGCTTAGTGGTTAATCTCCATACTCCAACATGGGAAAAGCTTTTGTTTGTTTGTTTGTTTCACAACAAGCAAGATAATAGCACTTTCCAACACATGAGAGGAGGCAGACCAGGCGTGGAGGCGCACCTGTCATCCCAGCATTCGGGAGGCCGAGACAGGAGGATCGCGGTTCACGGCCAGCCTCAGCTGCTACTTGGTGAAGCCCTCCGCAGCTCAGTGAGACCCTGTTTCAAAATAAAGAATAAAAATAGGGCTGGGGGAGTAGCTTGGAGCGAGAATGCCCCTGGGCTCCATCCCCAGACCCGCAATAATCCCCGCACTTGGGAGGCGGAGACAGGAGGATCGCGCAGGTTCGAAGCCAGTCGTGCTGGCTTAAGAGACCCTGTTTCCAAATAAAAATATAAAAATAGGTCTGGGAGTGTAGCCCGGAGGTAGAAGGGTTTCCAGGAACCCCAGTACCACCAAAAAAAAAAAAAAAAGAGAGATGAGGCAGGCCCCTCAGCCTCCTGTACCCTGTGGCAGGACCTGGACCATCCCAGGGGCCAGAGTGGACACTGTAATCTCCCACACTGAACCAACTGTGGTGACCAGGTCACGGAGGCCTGGGTCTCCACCCGGAAGCTCCTGTGGCCACCAGCGGCACCACCCCAGGACAGCTCTGTCCTGCCTTTTTTGTTTGTTTGTTTGTTTGTTTGTTTGTTTGTTTGCAGGTCTGGGGATGGAACCCAGGGGCATTTGACCTCCAAGCTACACCCCCTGCCCTATTTTTTATTCTTTATTTTGAAACCGGGTCTCACTGAGTTGCAGAGGGCCTCACTAAGCAGCTGAGGCTGTCCACAAACCTCGATCCTCACGTGCGCCACCACGCCCGGCTAAATTAATTAATTAATTCATTCTTTCTTTCTTTCTTTCTTTCTTTCTTACAATACTGGGGATGGAACCCAGGGGAGTTCTACCTCCAAGCTACACCCCCAGCCCTATTTTTTATTCTTTATTTGGAAACAGGGTCTCACTGAGTTGCAAAGGGCCTCACTGAGTCGTAGCTGAGGCTGGCTTGGAACGGTGATCCTCCTGTCTCAGCTCCCGCCTTCTATTCTTGTTGGTGAGGAAGAGCTGAATTCTGGAAGAAAGTGGAGCCTGACTCTTCTGCATCTCTGACACCTCTTCAGCTCAGTTCCCGGCCCCAGGGTCCCCAGCCCAGCTCCCCCCAGAGGACACATGGCCAATTGCCGCCACCTACCGAGCCTGGAGCCGTGCGGGCAGAGCCCGTCCCAGCGCCGGCCGCCGTCCACTCTGCAGCTTCTAAGGCTGTAAACAGCCTGGCGGTGCGGCTTCCCACCTGGCGGCTGGCCAGGTTACTTTTGTTTTGAGCAATTGATTAAGTTTCTCTACTGCCCCCTGGGGTAAGTGGTTGGACAAATGCTGAGACCGCAGCTCGGCACCTTGGCCTGGGATTCCGTGCCAAGTGACCACAGGGTCACAGGCTCCGAGGAAGTGGCCAGGCCCATCGCTGGGCCGAGGCCCCAGGCGCTGTCTACCCGCACGGCCGGCCGCCGAGCGACCCAGCAAGTACACAGGGGAGGCTGCGCCCACCAAGAGTGGCCTGCAGACGCCCCCGGCTATAGCCTGGGAGGAATCTGCCGTCTGTCCCGCCCGTGTGTGGCTTCAATCGTCAAAAAGCCAGCATAGAGCCAGGCGTGGTGGCGCACGCTTATAATCCCAGCATTTGGGAGGCTGGGACAGGAGGATCACGGTTTGCGGTCAGCCTCAGCTACTTAGTGAGGTCCTTTGCAACTCAGTGAGACCCTGTTTCAAAATACAGACTAAAAAAATAGGGCTGGAGTGTTGCTCAGAGGGTAGAATGCCCCTGGGTTCCATCCCCAGTACTGAAAAAAAAAAAAAAAAGCCAGCATTGAGTCAGGCATGATGATGTACGCTCGTCATCCCAGCATTTGGGAATCTGAGACAGGAGGATCGCGGTTCACAGCCAGCCTCAGCTACTTAGAGAGGCCCTTTGCAACTCAGTGAGACCCAGTTTCAAAATAAAGAATAAAAAAAAAAAATAGGGCTGGGGTACAGCTCAGAGGTAGAATGCCCCTGGGTTCCACCCCCCAGTCCAAAAAAAAAAAGCCAACATAGAGCCAAGCCGGGCATGCTGGTATACACCTATAATCCCAGTGCTTGGGAGGCTGAGACAGGAGGGTGGCAGGTTCAAGGCCAGCCTCACCAATAGCAAAAGTCTCAGCAACCTAGTGAAACCCTGTTTCAAAACAAAACATAAAAAAAGGGCTGGGGTGGAGGTCAGAAGTAGAAGGCCCCGGGGTGCAGTCTCCAGTACCACAAGATCCAAAGAAGCAGAAGGCGCCCTTCTGAACCCAGGCACAGAGCAGGCGTCCAATCGGGAGCAGGGATGATTTGTACCAGGGATGACATGTTGTCCTGTCTGCGGAGCCACCGGCTACAGCTTGACGCCAGCTCTGCCGCGCTATCGGAGGCCCCCGGAAACTCTGCAGGAGGGAGGCCAGGCGGAAGCGCGAAGGTTGGATTTGACTGAAGCACCGGAAAATGCCACTGCTGTAGGTTAAAGGTGCTGACAACCAGCCACCCGCCGTGGCCCAACCTAACCCCACAGCAGGCACTTTACAGTTTGTAAGGCCCTTCGAGAGGCAGGTTCCCAGCCACACGTGAAGGATGAGTCCAGGCCATCACAGATGCCCCCGGTCCACCCCATCCTGTGGCGGCACAGAGGGACAGACAGGGACCCTCGGACGCCTCAGGAGGGTCGCCGCTGGCTCCGGTGATGCCACAGAACCTCAGCTCTGTCCACCACAAGCGTCCGACACCTCGGCCTTCTCCTGGGCCCCAGGCGGCCCCGTGGGAGCACGGGGTGAGCAGGCAAAATCTTTCCCTGCTTGGCGGTGGTGGAGGCAGAGCCTGGGCGCCTGCCACCCTCCCGGAGCAGACGGTGCAAGGGCTGGTGTCTGAGGGAGGGCACAGGTGCCCAGGCCAGGTAGGTGCACCAGACGGTGGGCACAGCAACAGCAAGGGAAGGCGGTGGGTGCTCGGTGGGTGGAGAGGGGCGGACCACCCAGTTTCATGGAGGTCAAAGGTAAGCAAGGAAGCCAGGCGTGGTGGCGCACGCTTGTAAACCCGCGCTTGGGAGGCTGAGACAGGAGGATCACACGGGTTCGAAGCCAACCTCAGCTACTTAGTGAGACCCTATTTCCAAGTAAAATATAGGTCTGGGAGTATAGCCTGGAGGTAGAAAGCCTCTGGGTTCCACCCCAGTACCACCAAAAAAAATTTTTTTAATTTAAAAAAAGGTAAGCAAAGAAAGGAGCCTGGGAGGGGGATGGAACTTTCTAGTCTTTCTTTGAAAACGAGCTGGGGGCTAATTTTATTCTTTATTTTGAAACAGGGTCTCACTGAGTTGCAGAGGACCTCACTAAGTAGCAGCTGAGGCTGTCCTCGAACCGCGATCCTCCTGTCTCAGCCTCCCAAATGCTGGGATTACAAGCGTGCACCACCACGCCCGGCCAAAATGTACGCTTAAAATGTGTGTGTCTTGCCGTCCACAAGTTACACCTTGGTTGAAAGGGAAAAACGTCTTGTCTGGGGCTGGCTCCCCACTTCCTGGACTGTGCGATCCCATTTTCTTGCTATTAAAAATTCCCGGTCTGTGGCTGAGCACAGCAGCTGCCTCTGTCTGCAAAGTCCCTGCAATCAGGGCCCGGCACAGACTCCCCAAGGGGCCTCCTGGCTCTGCCTCTGACCTACTTCCTGATAAGGGACAGCGCTCCAGACTGTGGGAACACACATGCCTGTCATTCCGGCCCCAGGCAGGCCCAGAGCCACCTCTGCTGAGCAGGAACTGACGCAGGGTGCCCGGTACCCGCCGCCTGCCCGTGGGGCCGACCGGGGAGCCCGGTTCCTCCCGGCCATAAGGCTCTGTGCTTCTTGCCCCCGGTGGATGGAGGAACATCTGTTAAAACGACGTCTTGGTGACGTGGAGGGGAAGAGCCCTGCCTGGCATGGCCCAGGGCTGGTCACTGGTGGCCCTGCACGCGGGCACACCTCCCACGGCAAGGACGGCATGGGTGACCGAAGTGAAGGCCGCAGTCCCGGTCTACAAGGAGCGGACACTGGGGCTCCGGACTGCGGGCGACTCCCATAGGAGGCCCCGCTACTGCTGTTTTTAGCCCAATCCACATAATTAGAAAAACATGGAGAAAGCACAGCCAGCTGCCGAGGGCGGGCGGGCCAGCCCAGGACGCTCCCCCAGGCTCCCGGGGAGGGCGGTCGCCCTGACTCCAGAGACCCGCAGGACAGCCATCCAGGGCTGGCGGCACTGAGCCCGCCCGACAGCGCTGGGCAGGAGAGGGCCGCTTGCGGGGATGTCACCCCCAGTCTCACGGGGGCCACTTCTGGAGGGGCTGGGAGCAGAGACTGGGATGGATGGACGGCCAACACCACCCCGCCCACAGGGTCCCAAGACACTCCTGAGCCCCAAAGACAGGGACTTTGGAGGGAGTCCCCGTGGGGAGGGATGGTCGAGCGTGCTCAGACCCCGCAGGCGGCATGGGAAGTTCTGGGCACCAGGACCCTCGTTTGACCCCCACCCATGCTATAGTCTCCCCACATCACAGGACGGAAAGTGATGCGTAAGACGAGCCCTGCTCCACTGGTACAGGGCAGAGGAGGGGCCCCGCGCCCCCATTCACCAGCGATCTGGTGTGGCCACCCTCAGCTGGGATTACAAGCATACATCACCACGCCTGGCTCTAGGCTGGCTGTGTGTGTGTGTGTGTGTGTGTGTGTGTGTGTGTGCGTGCGTGCGTGCGTGCGTGTGCATGTTACTGGGGATGGAACCCAGTGGCATTCTACCTTTGAGTGACACCCTGATCCTCCTACCTCAGTCTCCCAATCACTGGGATTACAGGCGTGCACCACCACACCCAGCTGGGGCTGGTTTTCATTGACTAAAAATCGGGAAAAAGCAAGATTCCGGACGTCGCAAAAGTTTCTTCATCTCCAACTCCATGAAGCGTAAAAGGTCAGACACCAGAGAGAGAGCTCAGGAATCCCAGAGCCGACCAGAGGCACTCGCTGGCCTCAAGGCCTGGCGGGCTGTCTAGGGCACAGGCCCCTCCTGTCCCTGCCACAGAGACCCCAGCCGGTGAACCTGGGATGGGCCAGGAAAATCATGGGTCCTAGCATATGCGACACATCCTGGCCCCTAACCCCACCCCAGAACACTGCTGGCCTCCAGTCCACAGGAGAGGGAGCCGCACACACTCAGAGCCCAGGACAGACGCCCCCTCCCGGGCCAGGTCGGGGTCTGCCTGCCTCCCCAGCCGGCTCCACAAAACCTTGGCGCCAGGGACTTGGCTTCAAATCGGACTGCCGGCCTGGCTACCAGGTAAAGCTCAAGCCCAGCGCAGCTTGTACAGGCTGCGCAGTCAGGCCTTCCTCCAGCCACCACCCAGAGGGAGCACTGTCGCTGCCCCCCTTTTATAGAAGAGGGGGCACAGAGGGCAAAGTCCTTTTCAGAGACCACACAGCCCAGGATGGGGCTAAAATACCCTATTGTGATGATGGAGAAGTGGGAGCCGCTACCCAGTTGGACATCAGGGCCTCTGAGCCGGGCGTGGGGGCGCACGCTTGTGATCCCCATGCTTGGGAGGCTAGACAGGAGGGCCGCAGGTTTGCAGCCAGCCTCGGCAACTTAGAGAGACTCTGTTTCCAGAGGAAAAAGTAAATAGGTCTGGGGTAGAGCTCGGAGGTAGGATGCCGCTGGGTTCAATCCCCAGTAACAAACAAAAAATAGGTGCTCTGAATTCTGGGTGTGTCTGACAGTTTCTGCTCCACCAAAAAGTCTTCAGCAAGCTGGGCGTGGTGGCGCACGCTTGTAATCCCAGCATTTGGGAGACTGAGACAGGAGGATCGCAGGTTCAAGGCCAGCCTCAGATACTTAGTGAGGCCCTTTGCAACTCAGAGAGACCCTGTTTCAAAATAAAGAATAAAGGCCGGGCGTGGTGGCGCACGCTTGTAATCCCCGCACTTGGGAGGCAGAGACAGGAGGATCGCGCAGGTTCGAAGCGCGCATGGCCAAAGCATCTGCTGCTCCCTCCTGGAGCTCCTGAAGTCGGGAAGTCCCGGCAGCACGGCTGCCTCCATTACCTGCATTTCCACCCCCTGCACGCCTTTCCTCTGGCCCATGGCCACCTCCACAGCCCTCGCCACAGGGCCTCATCGTGCACCTCCCGTGACGCTGCACTGCACAGGGGCAACAGGCAGGAGATCCCGGTGCAGCCCTGGCGTCCTCTGCCCAGCCCGAATTCCATCCTCTAACCGGACACCTCGGAAGGCTCCCAGGTCCTGGGAGCCCCATGGTACCTCTCCCTTCCAGCCAGACATCCTCTGACATCCTGGCTGGCAGGGTGCCCTGCACGAGGCCTCTGCCCACCGGGGCCTCGAAGCCACGGCCTCAGGGATGGCACACAGCAGGGCAGGGCTTTCTTCACGTAACCCTTGGCAACCAGCTACGATCTCCAGGTGTGTGTGTGTGCTGCCCAGGGGCATTCTATCTCCAAGCCATACCCCCAACTCTTTTTATTTTTTAGTTTCAAATCACAGTCTTGGCTGGGTGTGGTGGCGCACGCTTGTAATCCCAGCATTCAGGAGGCTGAGACCCGAGAACTGCAGTAAACCGACAGCCTCAGCTACTTATCGAGGCCCTCTGCAACTTAGTGAGACCTGGTTTCAAAATAAAGAATACAGCTGGGAGTGGTGGCGCACGCTTGTCATCCCCACACTTGGGAGGCAGAGACAGGAGGATCGCGCAGGTTCGATACCAGCCGCGCTGGCTTAAGAGACCCTGTTTCCAAATTTTAAAAAAAGTATAAAATAGGTCTGGGAGTGTAGCCCGGAAGTAGAAGGGTTTCCAGGAACCCCAGTACCACGAAGGAAGGAAGGAAGGAAGGAAGGAAGGAAGGAAGGAAGGAAGGAAGGAAGGAAAATAAATAGGGCAGGGGGTGTAGCTTGGACGTCGAATGCTCCTTGGACGTCGAATGCTCCTTGGTTCCATCCCCAGACCCACAAAAAATAGAAAAAAAAAAAGAAAGAAAGAAAAAAGAAAAACACAGAAGAAAGCAGGAAGCCTGAATGAAATCAAAGGCGGTGCTCCCGGTGCAGCAAGTCCAGATGCCTCCGCGGTCATGGCCTCTTCCAGCCGCACAGCGCGGCCGCTAACGCTACCGTGTTGTTGGCGTTTTTTAATAATAAATAATTTATGGTTCGAAGCTCAGGACGGCGGGCCGCTCACTGGGAGGCCCACGGGGACGCACACCTGGGAGCAGCCCACCCCTCCGCGAGCACCCGGCTTCCTTGCACACCCGTGGCCGGCCTCACCTGCTTTGCACGTCCTGCCGTCGTCCTGCAGCCGCACGCCCGTGGGGCAGGCGCATGCGTAGAAGGGCTCCCTCGGGGACAGCAGGCACAGGTGGGAGCAGCCGCCGTTGTCCTCCTCGCACTGCGTGTGGACTGCGAAAACCAGGGCAGAGGGCGGGAAAGCTCCAGAACAGGGCGCAGGGCGTCCCACCTCCAGAGACCCCGACATCGCGCGCTCTTTACTGCACCCCCCTCCTCATGCGCCGGCATGCCAGCCCCGGGAGCCTCGCCACACCCTGGCCCCAGCATCCGAGTGCCACCTCTCCCACCACACGCTGACCCCACCCTCGCCAGCTGGGCTGAGATTTATTTTTCTTTTTTTAAGGTACTGGGGATTGAACCCAGGGGCTCTCTACCTCTAACTATGCTCCCAGCCCTTTTTATTATTTGTTTTGAAACAGGGTTTCACTAAATTGCAATCCTCCTGTCTCAGCCTCCCAAGTACTGGGATTTACAAGCATGCCTGGCTTGTTTATTATTAATATTAATATTAATCATTATTAATAAATACCGGGAATGGAACCCAGGGACATTCTACCTCCAAGCTACACCCCCAGCCCTAATTTTTTTTTAACTTAGGAACAGGGTCTCACTGAGTTGCAAAGGCTCTCGCTAAGCAGCTGAGGCTGACCACAAACTGCGATCCTCTTGTCTCTGCCTCCCAAATGCTGGGATTACAAGCGTGCGCCACCACGCCCGGCCCCCCCCAGTCCTTCTTATTTTTTATTTGGAAACAGGGTCTCGCTAAGTTGCTGAGAGCCTCGCTGCACTGCAAGACTGGCCTCTTCCGGTACGCTGCTGAAGCTGGCCCCACATCTCCATCCTGGTCCTTGTGGGTCTGCAGGAACCAGAGCCCTGTCCCTGTGTCCCCATAAGGCGCTTCTGCGACCACCCGGGGGACCCCGGGCTGAGAACCTGTGAGTTGGAGCTCACGAACACGCAAAGGGCGGTGTCCCTGGGAGCCCCACTGCCGCCCTGGGCCCCGCAGCAGCCGCCCCAGGCCAGCTCTGCAGAGAGGCGCTATGCCTGCCCCCGGCCTGCCCGGCTCTGCGCACCCCTCCGGCCCAGCAAGCGCCCCTTGGAGACGAGCCTCCCGACCCCGACGCGGGCTCCAGCCGCCACTCACAGAAAGGCTGGCGCTCCTGGCTGAGCACTTGAATGTCCATGGGCGAGTAGAGGGCGCCCAGTATCTCCTTCCGCCTCTCCCCGGTCCGCTTGTTACAGGCGTGGATGGAGCGGGTCTGCCAGTCGGTCCAGTACAGCGTGTCCCCCGAGAGCGTCAGGGCGAAGGGGTGCGTCAGGCTGCCCTCCACCACCTTCTGCCTGCAGGGAGGTAGGGTGCAGCCTCAGGAGAGCAGGGAAGGGGTGCCCCCTCTGAGAGCCCCCATGGCCACGGCGGACCCATTCATGTCCAAGCAGACAACAGGAGCCCTGAGCGCACCCCGTGGCACCTCTCCGAATCCCTTCTCTGAGTGCACGGGCAACTTCCAAACCCAGCCAGCCTGGGACAGTGAGGGGGGGTCCCCAGGAGAAGGGAGGAGGCAAACGGCAAGGAAGGGATCTGAACGTGGTGGCGCACGCTTGTAATCCCAGCGCTCGGGAGGCTGAGACAGAACTGCTGTTCGCAGACAGTCTCGGCTACTTAGTGAGGCCCTTTGCAACTTGGTGAGACCCTGTTTCAAAATAAAGAATAAAAAATAGGGCTGGGGTTGTACTTTGAGACAGAATGCCCTTGTGTTCCATCCCCATTACTGCAAAAAATAAAAATAAAAATAAATAAGCCGGGTGTGGTGGCACATGCTTGGAGTAATCCCAGCATTCAGGAGGCTGAGACCGGAGGATCACGGTTCGCAGACAGCCTCAGCTACTTAGCAAGGACCTTTGCAACTCACTGAGACCCTGTTTCAAAAATAAAAAAGACCCGGGCTCACCCTTGTAATCCTAGTACTTGGGAGGCTGAGACAGGAGGATCGCTGTTCGAGAACAGCCTCAGCTACCTAATGAGGCACTCTGCAACTCAGTGAGACCCTGTTTCAAAATTTAAAAAAAAAAAACAAAACCGGGCGTGGTGGCGCACGCTTGTAATCCCCGCGCTTGGGAGGCAGAGACAGGAGGATCGCGCAGGTTCGAAGCCAGCCGTGCGCGCTGGCTTAGGAGACCCTGTTTCCAAATTAAAAAAATGTAAAAATAGGTCTCGGAGTGTAGCCCGGAGGTATAAGGGCTTCCAGAAACTTCAGTACCACCAAATAAATAAATAAATAAATAAATAAATAAATAAATAAATAAAAATTTAAAAATTTTTTTAATTAAAAAAAAAAGAAAATAGGGCTAGGGGTGTAGCTCGGAGGTAGAACGCCCCTGGGTTCGATCCCCAGTACTGAAAAAGAAAAAGATAAATAAATAAAAATTAAAGCCGGGCTTGGTATCTCAGGCTTGTCATCCCCGCGCTTGGGAAGTAGAGACAGGAAGATCGCGCAGGTTCGAAGCCAGCAGCGCTGGCTTAAGAGACCTTGTTTCCAAATAAAAAAGACATAAAAAATAGGTGTGTGGGAGTGTAGCCCGGAGGTAGAAGGGTTTCCAGGAACCCTAGTACCACCAAAAATAAATAAATAAACAAACAAACAAGACTAAAAAATAGGGCTGGGGTGTAGCTCAGAGCCCTGGGTTCCATCCTCAGTGTTGTAAGTAAGTAAGTACGTAAATAAATAAATAAATAAATAGGTGGGGTGGAGCCCAGGTGGAGGTAGAATGCTCCTGGGTTCGATCCCCAGTTCCATAAAAAGGGCAAGGGTGGCCACACCCGGGACAAGGAACTGTCCCAAGGCTTGAACTCAGCACAAATGTGGCCAGACACAAGGGTTCATTCCTAAGAAGCCACGATTTACAGTTTCAGAGTAAAAGAAACTTGGCTTCACCACCAAAAGGCTTCTCTTTTCTACGTGCTTGGAAGGCTGAGCCAGGGAGAAGTCAGGTTTAATGAAGCTTTGGGTCCTGGTGAGAGGACCGCAGTTTGACCTGGACAATAATGTATGATCAGATGCCCAGGCAGGGCCGGAGCAGACCGAGGCAGGGCCTTCACAACCCCGTCCGCAGGCCAGACCCTTATCTGCAGGGCTAAAGTCCAAAGCATTCTGCAAATTCAAAGTTACTGTGGTAATTCAAAGATTATCTGGCAACAAGCCCAGCGTGTGGACGTGCGCACTTCCGTCCAGCTCGGAATGGCCGCGCTACACTTTGCTACAGGAGCGGTCACCGCTGGACGGCAGAGGCCGCCCCAGGTGTGACGTCCAATGTGAGTCCTGAAAAGTCCCAAATTCCTCAGCCTGGGGGTTTCAGATAAGAGCCTGATGCGGGCGTTAAGGAGGTTGCCTTCGAGGCCCTCGGGCAGCGCAGTGCCCCGGAGACGGCGCCCGGAGCCAGCAGGCACGTACCTGGACGAGCCGTCCAGGTTGGAGCGGCGGATGAAGCTGAGCTTGGCGTCGGCCCAGTACAGCTTCTGCTCCTCCAGGTCGATGGTCAGCCCATTGGGCCAGTAAATGTCCGAGTCCACAATGATTCTCCGGCTGCTGCCGTCCATCCCCGCTCGCTCAATCCGGGGCGTCTCCCCCCAGTCCGTCCAGTACATGTATCTAATGAGAAGGGCGAGAGAGAGGGGAGGATGGCTTCCACTTCTGATGTGTGCTCTCAGGGCTCAGACGTCAGAGTCACGGGCACCAGTGCTTCAAGGTGGGGGAACCAAAGAGGGGGCGTGCGCCCTAGATGGGAACCAGTTAAGAACACGGAGGATGGAGCCGGGCGTGGGGCGCACACTTGTAATCCAGGCATTCGGGAGGCTGAGACAGGAGGATCCGGGTTGATGGACAGCCTCAGCTACTTAGTGAGGCCCTCTGCAACTCGGTGAGGCCGTTTCAAAATAAAGTTAGGAGGCTAGCCAGGCGTGCTGGTGCACGCTTGTAATCCCCGCGCTTGGGAGGCGGAGACAGGAGGAGCGCAAGTTCAAGGACAACCTTAGCAAGTAGTAAGACTCATCAAACTAGCAAGACCCTCTTTGAAAATAAAAATGAAAAATAGGACTAGGCTTGTAGCTCGGAGGTAGAACGCACCTGGATTGAATCTCCAGTTACACACACATTAAAAAAAAAAAAAAGATGCCAGGCATGGTGGTTCACGTTTATAATCCCAGTACTTGGAAGGCTGAGACAAGAGGATTACAGGTTCGCGGCCAGCCTCAGCTACTTAGTGAAGCCTTCCACAACTCAGTGAGAACCTGTTTCAAAATTAAAAAAAAATAAAAAATAGGGCTAGGGTGTACGTCGGAGGAGCTCGGAGGTAGAATGCCCCTGGTTTCAATCCCCAATAACGTAAAAAAAAAAAAATTTTTTTTAAATAAAAATAATGATGAAGCTGGGCATAATGGTACATGCCTGTAGTCCCAGTACTTGGGAAGCTGAGATAGGAGAATCGCAAGTTCAAGGCCAGCCTCAGCAACATAGACCCTCAGCAATTTAGCGAGAGTTTATTTCAAAGTAAAAAAGGAAAAGGAGTAGGGGTGTAGCTGAGAGACAGAATGCCCCTGGGTTCAATCTTAATACCAAAAGAGAAAATGGGAAAGAAAAAAAAAAGAATGGCCGGGCGTGGTGGTGCACGCTTGTAATCCCCGCGCTTGGGAGGCGGAGACGGGAGGATCACACTGGTTCGAAGCCAGCCTTGCTGACTTAAGAGACCCTATTTCCACATTAAAATGTTAAAAAATAGGTCTGGGAGTGTAGCCTGTGGGAGTGTATACTGGAGGTAGAAGGGCTTCCAGGAACCCCAGTACCACCAAAAAAAAAAAAAGGGACCCTGTTTCCAAATAAAATATAAAATAGGTCTGGGAGTGTAGCCCAGAGGTAGAAGGCCCATGGGTTCCATTCCCAGTACCACCAAAAAAATAAAAAAAAAAAAAGAATGATGAAAAATGGACCATTAGGTAATTTTATCATACAAACATCATCACATGAACTTCCACAGACTAAGACAGCCACGATATCACCAGGCAATATCTATGTCCACGTAGGACCTCACTGACCGAACGCCATCGTGCGGCCCACGACTGCAGGCGCCCCCGGCTCTCAGTGCGTGCTCCGGGCCTTCCCCTTGGCCAACAAATACTCCCTGTTTCTTTGACGGTGGTACAGTGCCCTGCTCCATGGGTCACTTCAATAGCTCATATGCCACTTGTGGGTGACCTCTGATTTCTTTGCCTCTAGGAATATGGCATAAACGAAAATCTAAAAGACTATCCCAAACATTCAGGATGGAATATATATTTTTTTTTGGGGGGGGCAGGTCTGGGGCACAACCCAGGGGCATTGACCTCTGAGCTACAGCCCCTGCCCTAATTTTTGTTCTTTATTTTGAAACAGGGTCTCACTGAGTTGCGGAGGGCCCACTAAGTAGCTGAGGCTGGCCTCGAACCGCGATCCTCAGGTCTCAGCCCCCGAGTGCTGGGATGACAACGTGCGCCCCGGGTTAGGGGGAATCTATTTAGGGCTAAAACAGAACGAGCTGGAGGAACCCACAGTGCTGATCACTAGGAGGAGCGAGCCAGGCTGAAAAGGCCACTTAGAGTGTGGTTTCAGCCCGCGATACCCTGCGGAGGGCAAAATACAGCCGCAGCTCGAAGATCGGCGGGCACCAGGGGCTGGCGGGGAGGGCCGCGTCGGCCGGGCACAGCCGGCTCGAGGCAGTGACGCAGTCCTGTACGATTCTGGAAAGATGGGTACCATCGTTACGCCTTTGTCCAAAACCTCAGGATGTGCACCCCCGGCACCAACCCGAAGGCCAACGCTGCCGCAAACTCATCGCCTGTAACCAATAACGGCTCTGCCGGGGGTGCCGATAAGAGGGGAGGCCGTAGTCCTCCTATGAACCCAAAAGTACCCTAAAAAATAAACTCATTTATTTATTTATTTATTGTACTGGGGGTGGAACCCAGGGGCTTTTCTACCTCCAGAATATACCCAGACCTATTTTATACTTTATTTGGAAACAGGGTCTCACTAAGTTGCCGAGAGCCTCACTAAGTAGCTGAGGCTGGCTTCGAACCTGTGCCATCCTCCTGTCTCAGCCTCCCAAGCGCAGGGAATTATAAATGTGTGCCACCACGCCCGGCTTAAAGTCTATTTAAAAAGAACAAAGCCGGGCATGGTGGTGCATGTTTGTAATCCCAGTATTTGGGAGGCTGAGACAGGAAGACTGCACACATCTGAAGCCTCAGATCCTTAGTGAGGCCCTTTGCAACTCAGTGAGACCCTGTTGCAAAATAAAGAATGAAAAATAGGGCTGGGGTGTTGCTCAGAGGTTGAATGCCCCTGGGTTCCATTCCCAGTACTGAAAAAAAAAAAAAAAAAGAATAAATAAATAGAAAGCTGGGCATGGTGGCGCACGTTTGTAATCCCAGTATATGGGAGTATATGGGAGGCTGAGACAGGAGGATCGTAGGTTTTCCGTCAGCCTCAGACTCAGATACTTAGTGAGGCCCTCTGCAACTCAGTGAGAACCTGTTTCAAGATAAAGAATAAATAATAGAGCTGGGGATGTAGCTTGGAGGTAGAATGCCCCTGGGTTCCATCTCCAGTACCAAAAGTAAAAATAAAAAATAAAAAGAATAAAACACAAGTCATAGCCAGGCGTGGTGGCGCATGCTTGTAATCCCAGCATTCGGGAGGCTGAGACTGGAGGATCACGGTTTGCGGACAGCCTCAGCTACTTAGTGAGGCCCTCCGCAACTCAGTGAGACCCTGTTTCAAAATAAAGAATAAAAAAAAAAAATAGGGCAGAGGGTGTAGCTCAAAAGGTCAAATGCCCCTGGGTTCCGTCCCCAGACGGCCCCCCCAAAAAAATAAACCGCAAGCCACGCGTGGTGGTGGCGCACCAGTAATTCCAGTACTTGGAAGGCTGAGGAGAGCCTTAGCAACATAGTGAGTTCCTGTTTCTTTTCTTCCTTTGTTTTTGTTTTTGGTGGTAGCAGGGGCATTCTACCTCTGAGCTACACCCCCAGGACTATTTTATGTTTTATTTTGAAACAGGGTCTAAGTTGTTGTTGAGGCTGGCCTCACACCTGCAATCCTCCTGTCTCAGCCTCCCAAGTACTGGGATTCCAGGTTTGTGTCACCACAGCCAGCTTTTGAGATCCTGTTTCAAAAACAAAAAGTAAAATAAAACAAAATAAAAGGGCTGAGGGTGTAGCGCGGAGGTAGAATGCCCCTTGGCTTAAAATACCTAGTACCACAAACACAAACAAACAAAAAAGAAAAAAAAGGGTGGGTGCACAAAAACAGCAGCAGCTACTCCTGGGTGGGTCTGTGGGTGAACGGCCTTTGCCAAACTGTGTTCCAAGGTCCAACAAGAAGCAAATACCACTAATCCACGAGAAACCACAGTGCCCGAAAGGCTTTATTTGGTCTCTCGCCAGCAAGCCAAACCCCAATAAGCAGACCGTGCAGCACGCTGCTCCACACTGGTGTCAGGGTGGCAGGTCCCCCCCCTGCCCACCGCGGGTGTGTGCGGAGGCTGGGCGCGGCCGTGCCGGCCTGGAGGACACCAGGCGCCCATCCAGCCGGGCGGCTGTGGAAGTCACAGGACGCACGGGAGGCAGACACCTTGTTCTGCCCGCCCCTCTGGCAGAGAAGGGGGCGGCGGCAGGATGTCCTTTGGTGGAGCGCGGTGGCGCTTCTCAGACACCCTGTTCTGTGGGGCGGCAAGTCCTCGGCTCCTCTGGCCCACTCTCCCCGGTACCTGGCAAGCGACCCTCACCGTGGCCGGGCCGGCCTCCACATCTTCGGAGGTGAAATATCGTTCATTCCTGTAAACCCTGAGCTGACCCAGGGACCAGAGTGGTCACTGAAGTCCCAGGGAACAAGGTCGGCGGAGCCCTTCGGGGTCTCCATCAGCAGGAGAGAGGAAACGACAGACCCCGCTGTCTCCCCGCCACTGGGGGAGCTCGGCCGCTGCTCACGGCCACTACCACTTTCCAGAGTGGCTGGCTGTAAGATCTGGGGGAATACGGATGCAGGGGCTTCACACACAGGTCCCCGTCCCCTGCGCAGCTGCCGGGCCCGTGGCACGCCTCTGGGATCTACACACCTACACCGCCTCCAGCCCCCGAGGGCCAGGACGGCACACTTCACGGACGCTCCTCCAACAGCACCTCCATGCCGCCCTCCGCATCTCACGAGAGCCGGACCAACACGCTGCTACACCCATGAGACAGACGAGGACACGGGGCTCCCGGAGGCTGCCCCGCCCCGGCGCGGGCCAAGCGGCGGGGCAGCTCGGGGCTGAGGCCCGGGCCAGCTGTCGGCTGTGACTCACCCCTTGGCCAGCAGGGCCGGGGTGGGGGTGAACTTTGCTCAGCAGAAGTGCAGCCTGCACAGACGCCTCTGCTCCCCAGCACCCTGGAGGAAGTCAGGGCCCTGCTGAGAAGGTAGCGGGAGCCCCCAGCCTGGTGAGCCGGCCCTCCCCAAACGCTGCCCCGGGAAGCGTGAAGGCCGGGGCCTCTGCCTGGAGCTGAGCCACGCTCATAACAAGGGCGTGCTGGCTTCCTTAAATGGGGAATTTGCGAGGCTGCTGGTTACTAGAGGCCCCCCGGCGTGGACTTGCCCAGGCTGGGTCTTCAACAGGAGGGGCCGCTGGTGAGAAGGGGCCAGGGCGCCCTGGGCCCGCCCTGCCCCACGCTGCGGCACCTCTGCCCTGGTCGGCCGGCAACGTCCGATCAGCACTGGTGCAAGCCTGGGGTCTCCTGACGACGGTGTCCCCTCACCCCAGAAAGGACGGCAGCACAGACGGCCGTGAGGAGACAGCAGGGGCGCCGACGGGCTGGGGAGGCCGCCCCTGGCAACCTCCTGCTGTGGCAGGGACAGAGGACAGAGCTCCCCACGCTCCAGGACAGCCATCCATTCCGAGTGGCCTGGCACCCGAGGGGCCAGAGGGCTACGCACACCTCAGCCGCACTCGGGAAGCTGGGCCGCGGTGGTCTCACTCCTCAGATGCTTTACTGGGACAGCGGCGCGGGGTGCCCATCCTGCCCGGGGCAGCAGCACCAAGGCCAACCTCGCCCCGGGGGGCAGGGTGGAAGGGGGGGCCCTGTAGCCTGAAGAGGAGAATTCAGCGAATAAACGTAAACATTTTCTATGGAAAGTCACAGCCAAACAGAGACGGGATCCCAGACAGGATGCCGGCAAACAGCCCAGACGGGAGCTTGGGGAAACCTGTTTCCAACCAAGCACCTAGCACCTCCCAACCAAGCATAAAGCACCTCCCAACCTAGCACCAAGCATGTTCCAGCAACACACCAAGCACCTCCTAACCAAGCACCAAGCACCTCCCAACTAAGCATAAAGCACCTCCCAACCAAGCACCCAGCAGTTCTTTTTTTGTGGTACTAAGGATGGAACCCAAGGCATTCTACCTCTGTCAGAGGCTCCCGCCGCCCTACGCACTCAGAAGCCAGTCCAGCGCACCTCCCGTCAGCACCCCAAGAAAACCTGCTGACCCCGCCGCCGGGGCACCCCACACCTAGCCTCTTCTTAACTCCAGCTCTGAAGGAGGCACCAGGCCTCCCAGCCTCCCTTCAACTGCCCAGGGCGGGCACGCCTAAACCTACTCTCGCCACTTGGGCTCAGGCCACAGACGCATGGAGGTGCAACCAGGGCGGGGAGACCTCAGCGCGCCGACGGCCTCGTCCTGTTTCAGAGCCCAGACGTTTCCCACTGCTGGGGACGGCCACGGGAAGGGCGTCCAGAGCCCTGCCAACCCATCTCTGGGATTTCTAACTCTGGAGACCCGGGCAGGTCCCACAGATGCCCCACACCTGCTCACCTGCCAAGACCCAGGCTGGGACCTCCCAACGCTCTGAGGACTAAGTGATCTAAAAGGATCGGAGAAGCAACAGAACAAGAAAGCGCTCTGAGTGCCCGCGGGACGACTGACCCATTTCTTTATGTATGTATATATGTATTTACTTATTTTTTACAGTACTGGGGATGGAACCCAGGGGCTTTCTACCTCCAAGCAACACCCCCAGGCCTATTTTTATTCTTTATTTTGAGACAGGGTCTCACTGAGTTGCAAAGGGCCTCACTAAGTAGCTGAGGCTGGCTGCAAACTGCGATCCTCCTGTCTCAGCCTCCAAACTACGAGGACTACAGGCACATGCCACCTCGCCCAGCTCCCAGCAGAGATGTCTAACACTCAGATCCACAGCTCACCACAGGGTCACCTTGAACACGACAAATTTAAGAAGACACAGAAATATGGGCCGTGGAGGGAACTGCTTCCCATTAACCGCAGACCCTGGAAGGTGAGCTCAGGTGAAAGTTGCTACAAGGTCTCTGAAGACGGAGGTGGGGCTCAAGCAGGTTCCAGAGGGAAGCCGGCCCCACCCGGGCTGAGGGCAGCGGGGGCTCACCCGTGAGCAGGGTCCAGGGCGATGGCCCGCGGCTGGTCCAGGTCCTGCCAGAAGAGCACCTTCCGAGATGAGCCGTCGAGGTTGGCCACCTCGATGCGGTTGGTCTCCGAGTCGGTCCAGTACAGCTTCTTGCCGATCCAGTCACAGGCCAGGCCGTCGGGCGAGACCAGGCCCGAGATGACCACGTTCTGCGCGGCCGCCCCCGAGTGGTTGAGGTAGGTCTGCTTGATGGCCTCCTCGCTCACATCCGTCCAGTACACGGTCCCCTTGGAGAACTGGAAGTCCACGGCGGCCGCGTCCTCCAGGCCGCTCACCACGACGGTGGACTCGAGCTTCACTCCGCCAGCGTCCACCAGCCGCACGTCCCGGCGGTTGGCGAACAGCAGGAGCGGCGAGGCTGCGGGCAGGAGCAGACCGTGAGCTCGGCTGGCTGGGCGGGCCCGGCCCCCGGCGCCCAAGGCCTGGGGCCTCTTCCCTACGCTGCCCAGGGGTGGCGGGCCAGCGGCCAGGCAGGCCCACAACACCCACAAAGTCATCCCATCGCTAGACCCCATCACGAAGCTACTGTACTGAGTAGCTGGTGTGTTCAGCCCCCGGGCATGGCGACTCTGCCCGCTGCAGGGACGGGGGAAGGGCTGTGGCCTCAGGGTCCCACCCACCTCCGCACCCCAGGCATCCCACACCCTGATCCTAAACACACCCCAAAAACAATCTAAAAGGGTCACTCTGGCCGGGTATGGTGGCGCACGCTTGTAATCCCCGCACTTGTGAGGCAGAGACAGGAGGATCTCGCTGGCTTAAGAGACCCTGTTTCCAAATTAAAACTATAAAATAGATCTGGGAGTGAAGCCTGGAGGTAGAAGGGTTCCATCCCCAGTACCACCAAAAATAAATAAATAAATAAATAAATAAATAAATAATAAATAAATAAATAAATAAATAAGTAAATGGGCCACTCTGGGGGCCCCTCAGCCCAAGCACCCTTAAGGGCTCCTTGTGCTGGTACCTAAGGAGCAGGCCATGCTCCCTGCGCGGCCCACCCGGCCTCCAGTCTCTGGCTTCTCCTACCTGTGCCTTCTCCTCCCCACCACCTGGACCCCAGTGTCCTGATCTGGCCCCCAGCCGGCACCACAGCCACCTCCCGCGGCCCCCAGCCCCATCAGCCCCTGCAAGAGCCTCTCCCGAGACCAGCCCCTCACCCCCCACCGTGCTAGGTGCAAACCTGGGGCCCTGCAGACTGTCACCCCCCAACATGCCGGGGAGGCCGGCCCAGGAGAGTCCAGCCCCCTCCTCCCACGCACACACCAGGGAGACCCCAGGGAACTCAGGAGGCGTGGACACGGGGGACCAGGACCCGAGAGCGAGCGGCACTGACCCACTGGTCAGAGGGCTAGGGAAGGCTCCTATGAACCCCCCAAAGCCATCTTAGGACTTGCCGGAGGCCGCTGACCCTCCTCGTGGAAACTGAAGGCCACTGGGGTCTCCTGCAGAGGTGGGGGCCCAGCCAATCCACCCCCCACCCCCACCAGGAGAGTCCTTTGGAAACAAATAAAATGAATCGCGGTCAAGCACTGCCAGACACCACCAGGCTCCTGTGGCCAGTTCCGTGGGCTCCATTTCATTGGGGGAGGATTTGCCTCCTCCGTGTGGCCCCTGGGGGTACCCAGGACCAGAAAAAAGGGACGAGCACCCTGGGCGGCGGGCTCTGAGCCTGAGCGCAAATCCACGCCCCTCCGGTCCCCCAGGGAGCCCCTCTGCAGGGTGGCAGGACGTGGGGCCACAGCAGGGCGCCGGGGCTGCAGCTCCCGTGGCGGGAGCCACTGGAAAGCCCCGGGCAACCAAGGAAAGACAGGCAAACCCGGTTTCTGAAGAGTTTTAAAGTCTGCGCATCAAAAACCATTCTGAGCTGGGCATCATGGCACACGCCCGTCACCCCGGGGCCGCAGAACCCTCCAAATGCTGCGCCTCTGTCCAGATGCAAACGCGGACTGTCCCCGGGCCACGTGGAGGCCCGCCAGGCCGGGCCGAGCCCCAGCCGGGGACCCAGCCAAAGCAGGCGGGGACACAGGCACTGCCTCAGTTTCTCCCCTAACTCGGCTCCCCGGGCAGCAGGAGAGGGACGCCCCCAGCGCGCGGGAGGAGGGCCAGGGAGAAATGGGCTGGGGCACAGACCTCGAGGCCGGAGGATGCCCGGGCAGAGGCCGCTGCTTCCAGCCGACACCCCGAGAGGCAGGCGGGCAGCTTGGTGGGAACCCCAGGAGCCTGTCCCCCAAGCTGGGGGTCCTGGGGAGTCCTTGGCACCAGGCTGGCCGGGGAGGGCGGCGGGCGGCCCTGGCAGCGGATCCTGGCACACATAACCCAGCTCTGCCCTGCTCTCCCCAAACTGGAAAGACCGCATTTCCCTGGGGTTCTCAGAGGCGGGTTAATTTCCTGTGGACTCGTGGGGCGGGGGGGCTGGGGTGCAGCCGCGCCCCTTGCAAGTCGTGGAGGGACACCGCACACGCGATTCCTAAGAGGCACCCACAGCACGCTCCGTCCCGAGCCGGCTTCCCCTGGGAGGGCCCGGCGCGCCCCGGCCCATGGCGGTCAAGGTGGCGCAGGCAGGGCGGCTCCGGCCCCACCCAGCTGGCACCACGGCCCCCCCCAGCCCAGGGAGCCCTGGCTGCCCTGGGCACCCACTGCCCCGTCCAGGGGGGCGCCACCTCCTGGGACGCCGGAGGTCATCTACACAGACCTGGTGGAGGATGAGGAAGGAGGCTGAGAGAGAAAACAGACATGGAGAAGGTTGCAGAAAGAAGTCAAGACAGCGGAGCCGAGCCAGGACGTCCACGCTGCCAGCCCCGGCGCTGCCTGGGCACCGGACACGGCCCAATCCAAGAGCCAGCTGCGAGTCCATTCCAGAAGGAAGAGAACGTTCAGCCAAAACACCAACTGGGAAACGTTGGTGCTGTGAGGTGGGGACGCTGCAGTGTGGGCCAGGGAGCCAGCCGGAAAGGGGAGAGAGTGGGGCCGCTCGGGGAGGCTGGGTGAGAGGCAGGCAGCCAGGGACGGGCCAAGGTCCTGAGGCAGGTCCACATGGGGGCAGAGTGACAGCCAACATGGCAGCTGCTCAGCCTATAGGCTCCCCCGTGCCAGAGGCTTCTCCCCGAACAAAGACCTCACATCTACAGTCTGCGGGGGTCATGTCTGTGAGATCTCGGGCTTCAGGGACTGTCTCCATGACAGAGGCCAGACAGACCTTCCATACCCGTGTAGAGGCCTGTTAGGACCATAAAGGGTTTAAGGCCCACCGGGCGTGGTGGCGCACGCTTGTAATCCCAGCTTTCGGGAGGCTGAGACAGGAGGAGCACAGGTTCAAGGCCAGCCTCAGCTACTTAGTGAGGCCCTCTGCAACTCAGTGAGACCTTGTTTCAAAAGAAAGAATAAGAAACAGGGCTGGGGGTGTAGCTTGGAAGTAGAATACCCCTGGGTTCCATCCCCAGTACTGAGAAAAAAAAAAAAAAAAAAAACTTGAAGGCCTCCGCGGCTCTGCCTCTCAGGACTCCATCTCAAGTCCTCAGCGTGATATTTGCTGTGATCTTGTTCACAAAAGAGAAAAAAATCAAAAAAGATAACAAGAGATCTCCAATTTGGGGGCATAACGAGACCGTGTCCTGGGAGGAAAAGCTCTGTCCTAACCTGACGAGACACCGGCCCAGGTACCGTCGGGAAACACTGCGTCAGATATAAGAACTGCAAGCCGGGTGCAGTGGTGCACGCCCGACAGGAGGATCACCGGTTCGCGGCCGGTCTCAGCAGCCTATCGAGACCCTGCTTTGAAATAAACAGGGTGCGGCTCAGCAGTAGAACGCCCCTGGGTTCAATCCCCAGCACCACAGAAAGAACCGTACACACGCTCAGCACAGAGACAAGCGCGTGCCCGACCCACAGGCGTGAGACGGCGCTGGGGGACCAGGGGTAACAGGCGACCTTATCAAGTACAAGAACCGTCCGGTAAATACATTTTTGAGATGTTTTAGCTCCAACGTCATTTATGTTGCTCGGATGCGATTTGTGCACATCTGTTTTTCAGGATTAATTATCACAAGGACGAAAGGCCAGGTGAGCCCAGGGCAGGAGGCCTGGGGCCAGCTCAGGTGGCCACCGCTCCCCACGTCTGACCTCAACGTGCGGCCTGTGTAATGGAGTTAATTACTGCGCCCCACATCAGAGACTGCAGCCTTCACCAAGGTAATGCGGACAAAAGCTGAGTCCAGAGGCCGCACGGAAAAGGGCTGGGTAATAGCCACCGGGCCCTGGAGCGGTCCCCATCAATTAAACGTTTCATTCACCAGCCCCAGGCCAATTCCACGAACTTGCCCTGACTCTAGTTCGGGGGGGCCGAGGTTCAAACCCAGGCCCGGCCGCCCGCTCTCAGGTTTAGCGTAGCTACTCTCTGAGCCTGTCTCCTCATTTATAAAAAAGAAAGTGGTCACTATTATTAATAGGCACCTCTGGCTGCCATGGGAAATGGGCAGTTTCTTAAAAAGTTAACACAAAAAATTACTGTATGGTCCAGCAATTCTACACCCCAAAGAACTGAAAACCGGCACCCCGACAGAGGCACGTATACGCACGTGTTTACAGCAATACTCACGACGGCCAAAGGATGAAACAGCCCAGTGTCCACCTAACGGGAAATGAATAAGCAAAATGTGTTCTCTCCGTGCATGGGATATTACTCAGCCACGAAAAGGAATGGGGTGCTGCCATGCTACAGTACGGACGATACCGGGAGATACGGCGCTCAGTGAGGCAGGTCAGACACAGAGGACCAAGCTGGATGATTCCCTCTACGGAAGCATCCAGAACGGAGGAGCCTGTGGACAGACACCTCGACCGGGGTGCGCAGGGGCTGAGGTGGGGGATAAGGGATAGCGGCTGAGGGTATGGGGCTTTCTTTGGGGGTAATTAAACAGAGGTCGGGGCTATTCCATGTTGTGAAACTCCTAAATACCCCAAAGTGTGTGTGTGTGTGTGTGTGTGTGTGTGTGTGTGTGTGTGTGTGTGTTTAGGGGTATTTTTGGTGGTACTGAGGATTATTAAACTCAGGGACATGCCGGGCGTGGTGGCACACACTTGTAATCCCCGCGCTTGGGAGGCGGAGACAGGAGGATCGCGCAGGTTCGAAGCCAGCCGCGCTGGCTTAAGAGACCCTGTTTCCAAATAAAAAATATAAAAATGGGTCTGGGAGTGTAGCCCGGAGGTAGAAGGGTTTCCAGGAACCCCAGTACCATTAATAATAATAATAATAATAATAATAATAATAATAATAATAATAAACAACCCAGGGACATTCTACCTCTGAGCTACACTCCTGCCCTATTCTTTTTTATTTTTCTGCAGGTCTGGGGATGGAACCCAGGGACATTCTACTTCCAAGCTATGCCCTCAGCCCTATTTTTTGTTCTTTATTTTGAAACAGGGTCTCACTGAGTTGCAAAGGGCCTCACTAAGTAGTAGCTGAGGAGAGGCTGTCTGCGAACCGCGATCCTCTCCTGTCTCAGCCTCCCAAATGCTGGGATTACAAGTATTCGCCACTATACCTAGCCCCTGCCCTAATTTTTGTTTTGAAACAGGGTCTCAGTAAGTTGCTGAGGCTGGCTACAAGCCTACGATCCTCCTGTCTCAGCCTCCAAAGTACTGGGGTTACAAGTGTGTGCCACCACACCCCGGCCAAACTGTGCATTTCAAAGTGGCTAATTTTATGTATTGTGAATTTCTCAAGGGAAATAACGTCCTCAGGCCCCAGTCAGTTTAATCCAGTGCAGCACTGCTGGGGGGGGCGGGGGGGTGCTGGAGAAACCGACATCCCTGGGAGTTCCCAGCTCCTCCCATGGGGATGCAAGAACAAAGAGCCCAGACGCTCTCTGGATGGGTGCTCCCAGGGCCCGACTGGCATCCGAGCACGGCTGGCTGTGCCCTCCTGCCTCGGGGCGGCTCACGGGCCCCGCCACAGCGGAATCACGGGTCGGAAAACCCAAGCGCCAACAATCCCATTTTAACCCGTGTAAGCATATCCAATATTTATATATAGAATTCGTAACAGATGTCCCGGGCTTCCACTCCAATAGCCTATATTTTCTACTGTTTACATGGTTACACCAAACACGGCCCGACGCGAGGTAATCCAACCCGCACTCCAACACCCAAACAGCTTTCCCAGTCCGCACCTCACTTCTGTTCACCCAGGGGCAATACTGTCTCACACTGACTGCAGGGGAAGAGACCAAGAAGGGAAGAAACAGGGCCCCTGTGCAAGGAGGACACAGTGTTAGGTGTGTGCGACCCAAGCCCTGGTTAACCCCTCCGCGGCGTGGACAGGAGGCGCCCGGAGCCCCCAGGAGGAGGAGCTGGCTGGGGTGACCCGGGCAGACTTCCTGGAAGAGGGGAGCCCTATTTTTTGTTCTTTATTTTGAAACAGGGTCTCACTGAGTTGCAGAGGGCCTCACTAAGTAGCTGAGGCTGGCCACGAACCGTGATCCTCCAGTCTCAGCCTCCCAAGTACTGGGATTACAAGTGTGCACCACCACACCTGGCTGGCTGGCTGGCTTGATTGCTTGATTGATGTATGTATGTATGTATGTATGTACTTATTTTGGTGGCACCAGGGATTGAACCCAAGGGCAATCTACCTCTGAGCTACACCCCTAGCCCTTTGTATTTTTTTTTAATCTTGAAACAGGATCTCACTAAACTGTTGAGACTGAGCCATGAACCTGCAATCTTCTTGTTTCAGCCTCCCAAGTACTGGGATTACAGGTATACACTACCGCGCCTGACTTCAAAACATATTTAAAAAGAAATACAATTAGCATGACTATGACAGAGATCGTAGTCACATTTTTTTTTTTTTTTTTGGTGGTACTGGGGTTCCTGGAAGCCCTTCTACCTCCGGGCTACACTCCCAGACCTATTTTTACATTTTTTTATTTGGAAACAGGGTCTCCTAAGCCAGCACGCATGGCTGGCTTCGAACCTGCGTGATCCTCCTGTCCCCGCCTCCCAAGCGCGGGGATTACAAGCGTGCGCCACCACGCCCGGCCGTAGTCACATTGTAAGATAGCTACACACGTAGCGTGCACCTGTGTTCCTGGTATTTGGGAGGCCAAGACGAGAGGACTGCAGGATGCGGCCAGGCTCAGCCACTTAGCAAGACCCTCCACATCTTGGTGAGATTGTGTTTCAAGATTAATAAAAAAAAAAAAAAAATAAGCCATAGCCGGGCGTGGTGGCGCACGTTTGTAATCCCAGCACGGGGAGGCTGAGACCAGAAACCAGAGGATCCTGGTTCCTGGACAGCCTCAGCTACTTAGTGAGGCCCTCTGCAACTCAGTGAGAAACTATTTCAAAATAAAGAATTAAAAAATAGGACTGGAGGTATCACTTGGAGGTAGAATGCCCCTGGGTTCCATCCTAGTGCCACAAAAAATAAAAATAAAAATAAGTAGAGCTGGGGGTGTAGTTACCAGACAGAACGGCCCTGGGTTCGATCCCCAGCATCAAAAACAAAACAGCAAGAAAAAGCGTGAAATCTCCAAGACACTCAGATCGCTGTAGGGGCCACGCTCCATCCCCGCGCCGGGGAGTCCACTCCCCTCTAAGAGAAAATGTCTGAAAAGCACTGCTCTTGCTAAAAGATGGGACCGCAGAGCGAGCTCACAGTGACAGTGAGGGTCCACCCTCCTCTCAGACCCACGGGCAGTGCGAGTCCGCAGCCAAGAACTCAGCTCAGGCCCAGCCCAGCGGGGCTTCTCAGCAAACTCTGCGTTAAGGTAGAAGACACTCAATGCCCCTGCCTGTGTGGGCAGTGCCCGCCCGCCCTAGCGGCTGCACCCGGGGGTGGCAGTGCCCCGCAAACCTGGGTGACCATGGGGACCCCGATTCCGGCCACAGGATTCCGGGCCCAGCTGAGGGCTACTGTTCCACAGTTGCCTGCAAGAGGGACTCGCCGTTCACAGCAATAATAAAATCCCAGGTTTCCTTTCACAGAGCAGACATTCTGCCTTTTATGGAAAGCTCGTCAAACTCCAGCCGGACTGGAATCCTCAATAACATCTCCTGGTGCCCCAGGAAGGCTCTGCGCCCCTACTTCCACCCTGGCTGAACAATCTACATCCCTCCCCAAACTCCTATCCGTCCATCCATTCACCCATCCATCCATCCATCCATCCACCCACCCACCCATCCATTCATCCATACATCCACCCACCCATCCATCCATCCATCCACCCACCCACACATCCATCCACCCATCCATCCACCCACCCATCCATCCATCCACCCACCCATCCATCCATCCATGCACCCATCGACCCACCCATCCATCCATCCATCCACCCACCCACATATCCATCCACCACCCATCCATCCATCCATCCATCCACCCACACATCCATCCACCCATCCATCCACCCACCCATCCATCCATCCACCCACCCATCCATCCATCCATGCACCCATCGACCCACCCACCCATCCATCCATCCATCCACCCACCCACACATCCATCCACCCACCCATCCACCCACCCATCCATCCATCCACCCACCCATCCATCCATCCATGCACCCATCGACCCACCCATCCATCCATCCATCCATCCACCCACCCACCCATCCATCCATCCACCCACCCACCCATCCACCCATCCATCCACCCATCCACCTACCCATCCATCCATCCATGCACCCATCGACCCACCCATTCATCCATCCATCCACCCACCCACACATCCATCCACCCACCCATCTATCCACCCATCCATCCACCCATCGACCCACCCATCCATCCATCCACCCACCCCCCCACCCTTCCATCCATCCATCCATCCATCCACCCACCCATCCATCCACCCATCTATCCATCCATCCATCCATCCATCCATCCATCCATCCACCCATCTATCCACCCATCTATCCATACATACATACATACATACATACATACATCCACCCATCTATCCATCCACCCATCCATCCATCCATCCACCCACCCATCCATCCATCCATCCATCCATCCACCCACCCATCCATCCATCCACCCATCTATCCACCCACCCATCCATCCATCCACCCACCCACCCATCCACACACCCATCCATCCATCCACCCACCCATCCATCCATCCACCCACCCATCCATCCATCCATCCATCCATCCATCCACCCACCCACCCACACATACATACATACATACATACATACACCCATCTATCCACCCATCCACCCACCCACCCACCCACGTTAGAACCCACTAAGCCAGGGCACAGCCACAAAGTCCTCTCCTGGCCCCCAGCCCTGCCTCAGCCCTACCCCGCCAGAGGAGACAAGCCTCCAGCAGACCTGACCAGGGCCTCTCCATGCCGTCCGGCTTCCACTCAGGGCGATGGATACCTGGCTGAGAGCAGCCTAGCCTCCAGATGCCGGCAGAAAGCCCATGTCCTCTGGGAACCTGCCAAGCTCACGTGGCCTCCCCCGCATGTGTGGTTGGCACCTGTACCTGAGGGACCTACACGGGGTTCAGGGGAGACATGGGGATGCCAGGGCATGGCCCAGCCTCCAACGCCAGCCTGGATCTGCCCTGCCCATCGCAGGTTCAGCCATGATCAGGATCAAGTGAGATAGGAGGATCGTGATTCGTAGACAGCCTCAGCTACTTAGTGAGGCCCTTTGCAACTCAGTGAGAGCCTGTTTCAAAATAAAGAATAAAAAATAGGGCCGGGCATGATGGCACATGCTTGTAATCCCAGTATTTGGGAGGCTGAAACCGGAGGATCGCGGTTCGCAGACAGCCTCAGCTACTTAGCGAGGCCCTTCGCAACTCAGTGAGACCCGGTTTCAAAAATATAAAAAGTAGCCGGGCGTGGTGGCGCACGCTTGTAATCCCCATGTTTGGGAGGCTGGGACAAGAGGATCGCACAGGCTCGAAGCCAGCCTCGCTGGCTTAAGAGACCTTGTTTCTGAATAAAAAATATAAAAATGGGTCTGGGAGCGTAGTCCAGAGGTAGAAGGGTTTCCAGGAACCCCAGTACCACCAAAATAAGTAAATAAATAATAAAAAGTAAAAAAAAACAATATGGTTGGGGGGGGGGGTGTAGCTCAGAGTTACAATGCCCCTGGGCTCCATCCCCAGTACCGCAAAAACAACAAAAAACTTAACTGATTCATCCATTGACCGACAGAACCACGGACGGTACGGGCTGCTTTGTTTGCATCAAGACACCGTTTTAACGCCAAGGTGGCTTTGAGTCCAGAAAAACGGGGCCAGAGCTGGTGCCAACAGCACCCTACTCAGGAGAGCTCGTCTCCTCCCCAGGTGAGGCTGCCGGAACGATCGGAAGCACGTCTCAGGACCGCAGGAGCCGGGAGCAGAGGAAGACACACCGGGCTGCCGAGGACACGGCTTCCAGGGCCAGGGAGGGAGGAGGCCGGGAGGCAGCAGAGGAAGCTTCTGGAGCGTGGTGGCTCTGCCCTTGACCCAGCCAGCGCGGTGAGCGGCCACGACTCCGGGCTGCGCTCCTGAGCCCCGCGCAAGGCACTGCACTACCTGGCCGCTCAGCCCCGCCATGTCCCCTCTCCCCCGCACACACGCAGGAGTCACATCTGCCAGCTCCCAGCAGCGCCTGCTTCCTTTCCAGGACTACCTCCCCATCGCGGCGGGAGCCCACGCTCCTGCCTCTCAGCCGGCACCCACACTGCGGCCCCCCAGCGCTGCAGCCCGGTCTCCCCAACGCAGACACACCCTCGTGCAATTCACCTTCTCGTTCAAGCTCACACCCCCAAATTGCACGCACGCGCACACACACACACACACACACACACACACACACACACACACACACAGAGGAAGGCCGTAATTAACTCTGAGGTCCAGGCCAGCTTCCCGAGCAGAGAGCACATTTCAAAGGTCGGGGAAGCAGGCGGGCAGGAAACGCGCTCGGCCCGCAGCGGCAGGTCGGGGTGGAGCAGGAAGCTAGAAATCACTTCTACAGAGGAAAAGACACCTTCGGCAGCAGGGAAAAGGCCTTCCGTGAACAGGGGTGTGCACTGGAGGGGCCCCGCTGTTCCACGCCCGAGCGGGGGGGGCCGCGGCCCGGCCATGAGGCCACCAAGGGCCTACGCAGGCTGCAGGGCTGGCCAGCGCTGCCAGGGCTCCGGGAAGGGCTCGGCCCGCACAGGAGCTGGCCCAGGGCTGCGCCCAGCCGCTCCAGACAGCCCTGAGATAGTCAGCAGGCCCGGGCCCGGGCCCGCTGGGGTGTCGGGCCGCTGCTGCCCTCAACGCGCTTCCGCTGCGGGTGCCCCTGCTCTGAGCGCCCCGACTCCAGGGCCCCGGGCCAGGTGGGACGCAGCCTGAGGAAGGCCACTCGGCCAGTCATGGGGGCCCAGCTCCCAAAGTCCCAGCTACCTACTCTCAGTCGCAGCCCCTGACCCCAGAGCCCACAGGGTTTCAGACCTGGGAGGGGGCAGAGGGGAAAGGAGAGAGCTGGCCGTGGGCCTGGGCGCCCAGCTCAGCCCTGCCGCCATCCCGGTACCGGGCCTCAGCCCAGAAGCCTCGCGCTCCCCCACGACCTCTTATCTGCCCCCCACACTGCCGGGTCCTGAAACCCAAGGAGCAGCCAGGAAGCTCCTCCAAACACAGACACCGCTCGTCACCCTCACCAGAGACAGCGCCCACCTTGACGTTATCCGCAGGACTCTGACACCGAAGCTGGGGAGACCGTAAGGGACGGCGCTGGCGGGGTGGGGGGTCAGCCCAGACCTGCCCTCTCCTCCCCACCTGTAACGCACTCCTCAGTGGAGGGGTGTAACTGCCACGTAAGGGCTCTGAGGAGTCCCGCACTGCGGAAACCAAGAATCTTTTCCCTCTGGGATTTCCCAAATACATCTGATCAAAGACCATTTTTTTTTAGTTCTGATTGAGGGGACATGTGTTCAAAGACACCAGCCTCGGGGCAGAAATGAACTGTCAAACACAGCATAAGGCTGGCTGTAGGAATGGGAAGCCTGGGCAGAGGTGTGTGGAACCCCAGAAGGGGGCTAATTGTACTCCTCCTCCAGCCCCCTGCCTTTCACAGGCGGAGGTCTCCCAAGAAGGCTCCCAGGCCACCCCAGGGCACCCTCCACGCGCCAGCTAGGTACCCCGCTGTTGTTGCTTTTTTTCTTTTTTTCTCTTTTTTAGTATTCAGGATTGAACCCAGGGCATTCTACCTTCAAGCTCCATCCCCCATCCTTTTTTATTTTGAAATAGGGTCTTGCTAAAAAGTTGCTGAGGCTGGCCTCGTCCCTGCGTTCCTCCTGTCTCAGCCTCCTCAAAGACTGGGATTGCAGGCGTGCACCACCATGCCCTGACGGCCACTAAGGTTCTTGATCTGAGCACCGTCAGACTGCAACCAACCACCCCAGACACAAAATCCAACTGCTCTGAGTGTCTGCAACATGGTGCAGAACCAGAATGACCCGCGCAGCCCAGCCAGCCCCCGGCCTCCGAGCTGGCTCCGAGCGCCGTCTGCAGCTGGCCAAGACTCCCAGGCGGGAGGAAACCCAGGCGCGCACGGCCCGGCTAGCGGAGACAAATTACCTTCTCCGAAAGCGACTCTCAAGTGGGGCCCATCGTGGGTGGGAGCGAGGGTCTGGCTGCAGCCGAGGCTTTCCCAAAAGGGCTTCGCCCTGTCAGCCATTTCCCCTGCTAATGAGGTTTTAATTGGGCAAATGCGCAGTCTCGGCACTGTGGCCAGGCGGCCGGAGAAGGAAGTGGCACCTCTGCCTCGCGCCCTCCCGCACACGGGCACACGCGCGTGCACGCACACTCCGCAGGCCCTGATTTAGCACCTCGGAAACGTCAGCGACTCGTGTAGGACCGAAGCGGGGCCGTGACAGGCTCTATCCATACAGCAAACACGCTAGGCCTGTTTCAGTCTCCCAGGAATACATAACTAACAGTTAAGCGCCAGTTTTGGCACCTGGGTCAGGATGAAAATCTCCCAACCAAACCCCAGGAGGCGCGAACCACATGGGAGGCACCAAGGATCCTGTCCTTGCGTGTGATAACAGCAGCAAAGATTCCTTTTGGTCTAAAGATAACTCCTTGTAAATCACGGCCCGAGTGACTGAAGTGTATAAAACTGCCTTGCAACAGAGACTCGGGTCCTTGTCAAGCCTTGGACCCCAGCTCGAGCCAGTTCCCCAGTAACCCCTTCCTGCCTTTGCATTATTGTGGGATGGTGGTCTCTCTCCCCCTGGACTTTGAGTATAACACTCGGCGATAGCCAGGGTCCGTCGCGAAGGATCACGACATCTGATTTATGTCTGTGAAGGTGCGTTTTCGCTAATTACAAGGTTTAGGGCAGGGCGGAGAAAAAATATGTTTTTCGGCATCCCAGTCTGACGTGCCAGAAACCAGCCCGTGGCTAACATTCTTATTTTCGACAAAATATAGCATTCTGATTACATACCATCTCCGTTCCACAGCTCCCGGCCTGCCAGGCTCTCAGAAACGGCCCGCGACCGTGGCCAAGAGACAAAGAAGCGATCCTGAGATGGGGAGGCGCGGGGGGGGGGGGGGTAAGCCCCGCCACGCCGGTGGGGGTGGGTCACTACTGCTCCCGGGGGACAGCCCAGCTCCCGCCCTCAGTCACAGGCCCCTCTGCACAGGGGCCAGGCGGCGCCCCAGGAGGGCGGCTCTGCCACCCTCCATCTCCATCTCCCCACTGCTGAGCCGGGCCCAGGGCAGGGCAGAAAGAGCTCAGGAGCAGGCTGGCTGCAGGGCTGGGACCCGTTCAAAAAACACGCTCTACAACTTGGGGGACTTTCACCACGTGGGCATGGAGCCACGTTCTGCCAACTTCTAGTCCCTGAGGGCTTCCCGCCCCAGCTTCCTCATCTAAACCTGGGAGGGAGGAGCCGGCCCTCCAGGCGGTGAGCGTCAAAAGGCCCATTGGACAGCCCCAAACCCAGCCAGTTACAATGGAGATGCACACACGACAAGCACACGCGCACGCACGCACACACACGCACGCACGCCAGCTGTTCTTATCTACTTCTGTATCGTGGGTGTTCTAAAGCAGAATGCATTTATTTAAAAATAAGGATTTTAGCTGGGCATGGTGGCGCACGCTTGTAATCCCCGCGCTTGGGAGGCTGAGACAGGAGGATCCCACGGGTTCGTGGCCAGCCTCAGCTACTTAGTGAGACCCTGTTCCCAAATAAAGTATAAAAATAAGTCTGAGAGTGTAGCCCGGAGGTAGAAAAGCCCCTGGGTTCCACCCCCAGCACCACACACACAAAAAAAACTTAAAAATAAGGATTTTTACTAAATACCCCCCCACAAAAAGCAACCCCCTAGAGACTGCTCTCAGACCAGTGGCAAAACCACCCTAACCAAACAAGCTTCGTGCGGGCTCTGAGCTGTGCTTTGAAATCAACCCAGGGGGAGCTGCGAGGCGTGTGTGTGCATGTGTGTGCGTGTGCGCGCTTGTGGTGCTGGGTGCAGGGCTTCCCAGGGAGCGCACCCCGCCCGCCCCACCCCTGCCCCGCCTGCGGGCCTCTGGCGGCACCCCAGGCACTCCCCAGCTCCCCACCAGCTGCCTGAGCCCTGCCACCCCCTTGGGGCAGAGGCCATCTTAAGACACGAGGAAGACGCCGGGGTGTACAGCTGCAAGTAACGAAGCAGGCCCAGATCCAGCAGCTGCGCAAAGCGGAAGAATTCAGCGCACGGGCTGGGGCGTGGCTCACTGGCGGAGCACACACCCAGCCCGTGCGTGGCCCCTGGTTCCATCCCCTGCAACACACACACACACGCACACGCACACGCACGCACACACACACACACGCACATTCAGAGCCAGGCTCGGTGGCACACCATTGGCAGAAGTGCATGCCTGAAAGCCAAGAACTTGAGAGGCTGAGGCAGGAGGATCGCAGGTCAGAGGCCAGCCTCTGCAACTTAACAAAACCATTTTTATTTTGTTCTTGTTGTTTTGTTTTGTGGTGCTAGGGATTGAACCCAGAGGCATTCTATCTCCAAGCTACACCCCAACCCTATTTTAATTTTTTAATTTATTTTTTTGATGGTACTGGGGTTCCTGGAAACCTTTTTCCAGGCTATACTCCCAGACCCAATATATAGATATATATATACTTTTTTTTTTTTAAACAGGGTCTCCTAAGCCAGCGAGGAGACTTTGAACCTGCGCGATCCTCCTGTCTCCGCCTCCCAAGTGCGGGGATTACAAGCGTGCGCCACACGCCCGGCAACCCTATTTTATTATTTATTTATTTATTTATTTATTTATTTATTTATTTATTTTTTGGTGGTACTGGGGTTCCTGGAAGCCCTTCTACCTCCAGGCTACACTCCCAGACCCATTTTTACATTTTCATTTTGGAAACAGGGTCTCCTAAGCCAGTGTGCGCGGCTGGCTTTGAACCTGAGTGATCCTCCTGTCTCTGCCTCCCAAGCGCGGGGATTACAAGCGTGCGCCACCACGCCCGGCTATATATTTTATTTTATTTTGGTGGTACTGGGGTTCCTGGAAGCCCTTCTACCTCCGGGCTACACTCCCAGACCTATTTTTTTAAATTTGGAAACAGGGTCTCTTAAGCCAGCGAGGCTGGCTCCGAACCAGCGTGATCCCCCTGTCTCAGCCTCCCAAGCGCGGGGATCACAAGCGCGCGCCACCACGCCCGGCTCCAGCCTATATATTTTAAAAATTATTTTTGTGGTACTGGGGATGGAACCCAGGGTCTTTCTACCTCCGGGCTATACTCCCAAACCTACTCTTTTTATACTTTATTTGGAAACAGGGTCTCACTAGGTTGCTGAGAGCCTCACTAAGTAGCTGAGGCTGGCTTTGAACCTACGCGATCCTCCTGTCTCAGCCTCCCAAGCACTGGGATTACAAGCGTTCACCATGCCTGGCAATTTTTTAATTTTGAAACAGGGTCTCATTAAGTTGCTAAGGGCCTCAGTATGGTCTTGGCCTCCAGAGTACTGGGGTTAGTAGCATGCACCACCGCACCCCACAAACTCAAATGAAAAATGGCCAGGTGTGGTGGCTCACACCTGCACTTGGGAGACTGAGAAAGGAGGATCGCAGTTTCAACACTAACCTCTACAACTAAGCAAGGCCCTCCACAACTTAGTAAGATTCTATTTCTTTTTCTTTTTCTTTTTTTTTTTTTTTTTGTGGTTGCAGTACTGGGGATGGAACCCAGGGGCATTCTACCTCCAAGCTACACCCCCAGCCCTATTTTTTAGTCTTTATTTTGAAACAGGGTGTCACTGAGTTGCAGAGGGCCTCACTAAGTGGCTGAGGCTGTCCATGAACCGAAATCCTCCAGTGTCAGCCTCCGGAATGCTAGGATTACAGTGAGACCCAGTTTCAAAATAAAGAATAAAAAATAGGGCAGGGGGTATAGCTCGGAGGTCGAATGCCCCTGGGTTCTATCCCTAGACCCTCAAAAATAAATAAATAAATAAAGTAAATAAATAAATAAATAAAGGGTTGGGGGTGTAGCTCAGAGATACAATGCCCCTGGGTTCCATCCCCAGTACCGCTAGTAATAATAATAATAATAATAATAATAATAATAATAAAAGGGCTAGAGATGTAGCTTAGGCATAGAACACACCTGGGTTCAATCCCCAGTTTAAAAACAAAAACAGAATTCAGTGCACGTATATTCGGCCATCTCAAGGGTCCTGGACCAGAGGCGCAGACCAGGACAGCCCTGAGCCACACCCCTGTAAACTACCACCGCGGGAAAGGAGAGTGCCAGCCCAGCAGCGCGCCAGCCCTCTGGCCAGGTTGGCACAGGCGGAGGTGGAGAAGGCAGGTCGGCCCCCCCGGCCGGCGGCGAGGGAAGCGGCTCCGTGTGGCCACAAAGGTCTCATTGTTCTGCCCCAGAGAAGAAACTGGAGATCGGAGCTCAGAATGCGTTTTGGAATTGGCAGAAAGGAACGTCTGCAAAAGGAAGCCCATTCCAGAAACAAACATACCTTTGTACCCGTTCTTATTTTCTTTAACGGTTGAAAAAAAAAAAGGCCTGCCAAATTTCTCATCACTCTACAAAATCTGTTTATTGAGCAAAAATCCACAGGCTCCGCTTTCAAATGATCCGCTATTCCTGGAAGACAGCGGTGCGCCGTGCCAAGGCCGAGGACCCCGCTGCCTGGGACCCAACAGCAGACCCGCCTCAGCAGGACAGACGAAGACCATCAAAGGAAAAGCAGGAGCCGTCGCGGAGGAGCCCTGGCGTCCGCTCAGACCTCAAGTGCCCGGTCCACAATGCGTAAAAACGACTCACCTTGCCCCCTGAATGGCCCCATGTCTCTGCAAAAGGGTCAGGCAGGGGAGCACAGATAGAGGGGTGAGTGCCCCAAGGGGTCCCAACATGGCCAGGCATGGTGGCGCACGCTTGTAATCCCTGCATTGGGGAGGCTGAGACGGGAGGATCGCAGAAGATGGCCTCAGCTACTACTTAGCGAGGCCCTTTGCAACTCAATGAGACCCTGTTTCCAAATAAAGAATAGAAAACAGGGCTGGGGTGTAGCTCAGAGGTAGAATGCTCCTGGTTCCAATCCCAGTAACACACACACACACACACACACACACACACACACACACACACACACTGAGAGGAAGCTGGGGTCCAGGCGGCACAGGGGAGGAGAGTGCCTCCCAGTGTCCCCTGGCGCAATCACACGGACAGGCCTGCTGTCTCTGGGCCCTGGCCCGCCCCCCACCCTGATTCCGGTGGCCTAACTCTGAGGCAGGCGCAGCAGCTACTCAGCCCACACCTGCTGAGACACACAGGATCCCGGGCTGGAGGCAGCCAGGGAGTTAGGAACGGCCAGGACCCAGGCCTAGAGCGCCAGGACTCAGGGCTTGGGCAGGGTCTGCGCTCACCCTGCCTGCCGGCCATAGAGAGCCACGGCCCTACGGAAGGGCGGGGAGCTCCGCCCTCCACTGTAGACCAGCCTCTCGCTCACCACAAAGCACCTACCTACCAGGCTCGCCCATCATCAGGCCAAGGAAAGCGCTGACCACCCGCGTCCTGGGGGAGGAGGCTGGGCAGAGCAGGGCCTTGGACGAGGGGGTGGGCCCTGGAAAGGCTGGTGGGGCAGGGAGGCCCGCCAGCACCCAGTGCTTGGCAGGGCTCTACATGGCTCCTTAGCAGGCCGTCAGACGCCCCAGAGGGAGAGCAGGGAGCAGGGCCCCTCAATCCCTGCAGCTGATCCCAGGCTCCCAGACCACCCTGACCAGGGCTCCCACTAAGAATAAATGCCAACCTCACCGAGCAGGGGCTGAGATGGTACTGGATGGATTCCCATGCCCCTCCCCCACCCTTTTGGCAGGGGAGGGGTCTGGGGGTTGAATCCAGAGGCCTTCTACCTCTGAGCTACACTCCCAACCCTATTTCACCTCGAAACAGGGTCTTGCTAAGTTGCTGAGTCTCACAAAGTTGCTGAGGCTGGCCTCCAACCTGCGATCCTCCTGTCTCAGACTCCCAAGTACTGAGATTACACGCGTGTGTGCCACCACGCCCGGCTCCTCCTCCCCTCCCCTTCCCTTCTAACCAAATTGCCGGGCTTGAGTTGGAGAGCTGAGATGGCCGTGCCCGAGTACAGAATCCCCTGAGGGCCCTCCCGCTAGAGTAACAATTACGACCGCACTAATAATCCTAATAACTAACAATTATTAGTTGTTAATAACTGCAATGATTGCTGAGTGCTTTTCTACACTGCCTCTTTGCACCCTCCCAAGGAACTGGGGTGGGGAGGGCGTGACGATGATTTCCCTTCCCATTACAGGAGAGGAAACTGAGGCCCAGAAGGGTCGACCGGCTCATCCAAGACCAGAGAGCCGTGCAGAAACACGCCTAGAGCAGGTGAGGCGGCCGGGACACGCCCCGCCAGAGTCCACGCCGGGCAGCCCTGGGACCTCCGCGGCTCTCTGTTAAGCCCCAGCTGTTTACAGCAAATGCAGGTAGACTGGGCATCCTCAGTCCGTCCGGGAGGGCCCAAGATAGCAGCCTCTGCCGTGGCCGCTGGGTGGACGTCCACGCCAGGCCGCCGGTGCCAGAGCAGAGTGGCCTCCCGGAGTGTCCAGCTGGCCTTAAGCATGAGCCAGCAAGCCCCGCCTGTCCTCTCCACACCCACAAAGAGCAAGAGGGCACACTTCAACCCCTGCGCCGCGGCTGGCCGAGGACCCCGGGGATCGCGGACCAGGACGCGGCCGAGGACCCCGGGGATCGCGGACCAGGACGCGCTCCTGAACACGCCTTCCGCTCACTCCTACATCCTGTTCCACTGGGCAGCCAGAGAAGCCGGGGAAGCCCTGAGGGGTTCCCCATCAGATCCGCGCCATCCCTGGGACCCAGCCACCGGAGGACCTTGAACCCCCATCACCGTACGACCGCTGGTTAAATCCTGGGAGCCAGCCGGGCGTGGTGGCGCACGCTTGGAATCCCAGCATTCAGGAGGCTGAGACAGGAGGATCGCGGTTCGCAGACAGCCTCAGCTACTGAGTGAGGCCCTCTGCAACTCAGTGAGACCCCGTTTCAAAATAAAGAAGAAAATAGGGCTGGAGGTGTAGCTTGGAGGTAGAATGCCCCTGGGTTCCATCCCCAGTGCAGCTCACACACACACAAAAACATCCAGAGAGCCAGGCCAGGCAGCGTCCTGACAGGATCCTCGGGTGTGGCCACTGCGCCTGGGGTGGGAGGAGCAGGCAGGATGGGGTCCCACGCTTGGCGTGTCTCAACCTAGTGGGGTGGGTGCTAGGAAGGCCTCGGGGGGGGGGGGGTAAGCGGACACTCCAGGCAAATCTTTGGTGTCCAGCACGGGGTCAGGGTGCAGGAGCCCACACAGGGCCCAGCGTCCACCTTGTCAGCGGGCCCGCTGGGCCCCGGAGCAGACCCACGTCACCCTCACATCATTTGTTCCAAGGTTGGGGTCACGGAGACGTCCTGGTACCTGACGGGCTTCCAACACCGGCCCGGCAAAGTGATGCTTCGTGAGACCCAAGCTACTCTGCCACCAGCCGCGGAGCCACCAGCGGCAGAAGAGGCTGGCACCGGGCAAATGCCCCGTCCTTAACAGGATAAAATCTTTCAAAACAGGAGAATATAAAAATAATTTTTTTTTGCAGTACTGGTGATGGAACCCAAGGGGCATTCTACCTCTGAGTGACACCCCCAGCCCTAATTGTTTTATTCTTTATTTTCAAAACAAGGTCTCACTGAGTTGCAAGGCGCCTCACTAAGTAGCTGAGGCTGTCTGCAAACCGCGATTCTCCGGTCTCTGTCTCCCGAATGCTCCAATTAGAAGCGTGTGCCACCACGCCCCGCAGGAGGAAAATTTAAAAAGAAAATGAAACCCGGTGGCCAGAGAATGGAAGCCGCCCTTCGCCCGGCTCTCACTGGGAGCCAGCCCCCCGCCGGTGTCTCGGAATGTCCACCACTCAGGTGCCCTCTAGGGTTGGCTGAAAAAACCCTCAGTCCTCAGCCAGCTGTTCTCCAGCTGTTCCCGTCATCTGGAGGAAAAAGGCTGGGCGGTCCTGGACCACACAGCACAGACCGCCCCAGCCAGCAGATGGGGCCACCCTGGGTCCTGCCCACCTCTCAGCCTTCCCCAGGGACGCAGCTCCCCAGATCCCAGCCCATCGGGCCTGGGGCCTGGCACGGGGTCACGTGCTGCTCCCAGACCATGGCGAGGGGCGATGGCCCGTCATCTGCAGGGAGACGGTGCTGCGCACCTGACTCCTTGCACCTGGGCGTCACTCCACAGCAGGCCCAGAGCTGTAGCCACTTGGTTCTAAGGAGTCAGGCGCTGGCGGCAGCATCAGAGTTAGGGCGAACCCTACCGCAGCGCCCACCACCCGGGCTCACGGTATCCTTAGCACATACGAAGCCCCTGAAGGCGTGGGTGAGGGCGGAGGGCCTCTCGGGAGGTGTGCACGCAGGTCCTGGGTGTCCAGCCTGCAGCAAAGCCGCCTGGCCCTGGGCGGTGACGAGACCTGAACAAGCCCTGGACCCCCGGGGCACGACCTCAGAGGGGTGCCCCTCTTCTCTAAAGCACCACCAGGCCAGGTGGGGTAGCACACGCCCATAATCTCGGTACTCAGTATGTGGCTAAAACAGGAGGTTTGAAGCCAGCCTCAGCCACTCGGCGAGACCCTGTTTCAAAATTTAAAAATATATATATATATAAGCCAGATGTGGTGGCAGATGCTTGTAATCCCAGGACTTGAGAGGCTGAAAAAGGAGAATCGCAGGTTTGAGGCCGGCCTCAACTACTTAGTGAGACCCTATTTCAAAATAAAATAGGGCAGGGGGTGTAGCTCAGAGGTGGGATGCCCCTGGGTTTAACCCCCAGCACCACATTAATTAATTAATTAATTAATAGGAAGGGCTAAATGAGTGATGTGTGCGTGTCTGCCTCTACCATCTAGTACCCTCCTGAAATGCATGACTGCATTGCACTAATAAAAAATATATATAATAATAATAAAATAATAGCACCATACCATAAAGAACACCACTAGCTCTGCTACCTGCTCTATAGTTCCAACTCAAAAGCACCAAAACTTTTTCAGCATAAAAAATACATAGCCCCATTATCCCATTTCCCACTGTTAAAAATGCTCACATGATGTTTCCTGAAAATACTGCAGGTGCCGAGTGAAGTGTGGAGCGCGCGCCCCATGGCCCCCGACCCAGGTGCGGGAGGCGGGTCTGTGCGGGGTGGACTGGGGGCTCCCTGGTCCGGGTGGGAGCACGGGGCACAGTAAACCCGCTCTGCGTTGCAGGCCCCCAGTCTCACAAACACAGGCTCTTATTGGGGGGCAGGGGTCCCCAGCGTCTACAGACTGGATCCTCTTGGCAAGAAGACAGGATGAGGCAGCGGGCCACAGAAGGTTCTAGACGCTGCAGAGAGGCTCTGGCTGGCCCAGGGCTCACACTGTGCGCTGGGGAAGGAGGGAAAGGCTGACACAAGGAGTCCCAACTTTTCCCCCAGGTTTGGGGATGGAACCCAGGGCCACCCTACCTCTAAGCTGCACCCCCAGCCCTACGTTTTATTCGTTATTTTGAAACCCGGTCTCACTGAGTTGCAGAGGGCCTCACTAAGGAGCTGAGGCTGCCCGCAATCCTCCGGTCTCAGCCTCCCGAGTGCTGGGATTCCAAGCGTGCGCCCCCGCGCCCTGCTGAGCCCCGACTTTAGATGTTGGGGAGCCGTATGGTCTACTGAGAAAGAAAAGAACATGGCGAAAACTCATTTTAGAAGAAATCGTTCTGGCCAGAGCCAGTAAAATAAATGGGCAAGGAGAAGGTTCCAGAAAGCAAGACCAATTAAAAGCTGATGTCATCGGCTCTGAATCCCGTCTTTCACCGACGGAAGCTCCAGGCCTCTGGGGGGAGAAGCCTCAGGGCCTGGGGTCCAGAGCGGGGAGCTCGGGCGCCGGCACCCTTGCCCAGCAGCCCGTCTCCTCCCGGAAGACAAAGTTGGGAGAAACGGCCTTCGCCCATGACGGCGAGCTCGAGACCCGGTCTCACGTTAAACCACCTGGCCGCGGTGAGCTCCCGCCACGCAGCGAGCCGCCCTTCCCGGCTGGATCCAGGGTGGCAGCTGTCCAAGACTGACAAGGACAGGGCCATGGCCCTGGAGGATATTCCACCCATCGAGCAATTTCCCCAAGGTCTGCCGGGCAGCTCCGGCCCCCTGGCCTGGAAAGAAATGAAAGGTGGTCACGTTTTATTCGAGAATGAACCAGGGGAAGGGAGCAGTAATTTACTCAGTAATTATATCTGCCTTCCAGCTAATGATGGGATCAGGCAGCGAGCTGGGCGGCGGGGGTGTCCAGCCCGCCCGGCACCTGGAAAGCACAGCGCGGTGTCCAGAAAAAACCACAGATGTCAAGACCGGCTCATCTGCGGGCGGCAGGTGAATTAACTTCAACCAGGAACTGGCTCAGGGGTCAGAACAAGCAAAACCCGGCCCTCTGGCACCGGCCGATGTCGCCGCTTACTGTCCCCAGACCGAGAGATCAAAGGACAGGCCCTGATACCTGGCTCTGAAGCTTACCGTGAAAGCGTCAGATACAGAAGAGTCAACACCATTTCTTTTTTTTTTTTCTTTTTTTTCTTTTTTTTCTTTTTTTTTTTGGTGGTACTGGGGTTCCTGGAAGCCCTTCTATCTCCGGACTACACTCCCAGACCTATTTTTACATTTTTTTTATTTGGAAACAGGGTCTCCTAAGCCAGCGCACGCGCGGCTGGCTTCGAACCTGCGCAATCCCCCTGTCTCTGCCTCCCAAGCCCGGGGATTACAAGCGTGCGCCACCACGCCCGGCTCAACACCATTTCTGAAAAGAACCGCTGAGGAGGGAATTCACACAACTGATCACAAAATATACTCTGACAGCTACAAAGATCAGAACAGCAGCCCAGCGGACAGAAAGATGCCCAGAGCCATGCGTCAAAGAGGGGCTTATTTATTTATTTTGGGGGGTTTGAACCCAAGGCAATTCTACCTCCAACCTATTACCCTAGCACTACTTTTTAAATTTTTTTATTCTGAAACATGGTCTCACTAGGTTGCTAAGAGTCTCACTAAATTGCTGAGGTTGGTCTTGAACCTGTGATCCTCCAGTCTCAGCCTCAAGAGTAGCATTTTCAGCCAGGCATGGTGGTACATGCTTATATTTGTTACTCTTTATTTTGAAGCAGGGTCTCACTGAATTGCAAAGGGCCTAAGTAGCTGAGGCTGTCCGTGAACCACAATCCTCCTGTCTCATGCTCCTGAATGCTAGGATTAAAGAGTATTATTTTAAATAAATGGGGACAGCCAGGCGTGGTGGCGCACGCTTGTAATCCCCGCGCTCGGGAGGCTGAGACAGGAGGATCGCGCAGGTTCGAAGCCAGTCTCAGCTACTTAGTGAGGCTCTCAGCAACTTAGTGAGACCCTGTTTCCAAATAAAATATAAAATAAAGCCGGGCGTGGTGGCGCACGCTTGTAATCCCCGCGCTTGGGAGGCTGAAAAAGAAGGATCACACAGGTTCGAAGCCAGCCTCGGCTACTTAGTGAGACCCTGTTTCCAAATAAAATATAAAATAGGTCTGGGAGTGTAGCCCGGAGGTAGAAATCCCCTGGGTTCCACTCCCAGTACCACCAAAAAAAAAAAAAAAAAAAGAATTACTATCTGCTTCAGTCATTCTGTTTCTAGGCCTGGCCACAGCAGAAGCGAGAGCCGGGCCTTGAGTGGAGACGCGTACCGCTGTGTCCACAAGTACCATCCACAGCGGCCCAAGCTGGGGACAACCCAGCAGCCAGGGCAGAGAGCTGCAGAAGGCGGTGTAGACACACGACGGAGTACTAGGCAGCCTTTAAAAGGAAGATCCTGACGCACGTGCTACAGCTCAGACAAGTCTCAAAAATGGTATAGTCAGTGTTCACGAAAAACCTCGCGTAGATCAGCCAGACAAGCTGGGGATGGTGGCGCGTTGGGAAACCCCAGCGCTGGTGAGGCCGAGACAAAGGTCGGGTTAAGACCCGCCTCAGCAATTTAGTGAGGCTGTTTCAAAATAAAACGGGCTGAGGGTGTAACTCAGAGGCAGAATGTCCTTGAGCTCACTCCTCAGTATAAATAAATAAATAAATAAATAAATAAATAAATAAATAAGGAAGCCAAAGTCAGGCGTGATGGCGCACACTTGTAATCCCAACTTTTGGGAGGCTGAGACAAGAGGATCGTGGTTTATGGACAGCCTCAGCTACTTAGTGAGGCCCTTTGCAACTCAGCGAGACCCTGTTTCAAAATAAAGAATAAGGCCGGGCGTGGTGGCGCACGCTTGTAATCCCCGCGCTCGGGAGGCGGAGACAGGAGGATCGCGCAGGTTCGAAGCCAGCCGCCCTGACTTAAGAGACCCTGTTTCCAAATAAAAACATAAAAATAGGTCTGGGAGTGTAGCCCAGAGGTAGAAGGGTTTCTAGGAACCCCAGTACCGCCGAAAAAAAAAAATCGGGATGGGGGTGTAGCTCAGAGGTAAAATGCCCCTGGGTTCCATCCCCAGTACCGCAAAAAAGTTTTAAAAGAAATTTTTAAAAAAAAGAATGTACTAACATCACTGAGCTCTGCATGTAAATATAGTCTACATGGCAAAGTTCATATTTGACTATAATTTTTTAAAAAGTAATTGTGAATTGAAAAAATACTCAGTTGGAGAAGCTGGGAGTGCTACTTAGGGGTAGAGTGTGAGTTTAGCGTGTGAGAGGCCCTGGATCACACACACACACACACACACACACGCACGCACGTGCACACACACACACACACGCACACGCACCTCAGGCGTGGAGGGGGAGGAGAGACTCCAGGAAAGTGGCTTCCCGGCCGGCCCATTTCCCCAGGAAGCCTGAAGCCGCCTGGCAGGCCCCCTGCGGAAGCCCCCGCCCGCACACCTACGGGAAACGCCAGGGCCCACCGAGGCAGGGTGTTCCAGGCAGGAGGGGCACAGGGACGACTCCTGTGATGGGCCGGGCAGACCCCTGTGTCGGCAGACCCCACCGCCCTACGGTGGTGAGGTTCAAGGAGGGGCAGCCGCTGGCCGCCAGCAGGAACAGACTTTGTTATTGTTGTGCTGTGGCACTGGGGATGGAGCCCAGGGGCATTTTACCTCCGAGATACAGCCCCAGCCCTGTTTTTTATTCTTTATTTTGAAACAGGTTCTCACTGAGTTGCGGAGGGCCTCACTAAGTAGCTGAGGCTGTCCCTGAACGGAGATCCTCCAGTCTCAGCCTCCCGAATGCTGGGATGACAAGCGTGCGCCACCACGCTTGTAATGTATACTGAGTTGAATATCATCCGGTTAAACAAATAAGAATAGTCCCCTGAACCTCAAAACTGGGCTCAGAGGCAAATTCACCCCCCCTTCCCAGGGGGTCAGTGGCAGAGAGACACCCCAACCCCACTCCGCACGTAAAGAACAATATTGGAATAGGAAACCCCGGCAGAATCCCGGCACAGCCGGCTCCATCTGAGCGCAGGGCTCATGCTGCGGGGCCGCCGCCACCCCGCAGCCCGCAGGCCCCGCAAGCGAGGACAATTCGGGAACAACGTCTGGACCTGGAGCAGCAGCAGCGTGAAGACTGCCCGGAGCTGAGGGCTGGGGGGGAGGGCGGTGACCAGACAGGGGGGCCAGGGTGCCCCAGCCGCACCTCTGCGGGGCACAGGGACCCCTCCATCCTGCCCAGGGCCCAAGCAGGACAGCCAGCTCTGCACCTGGCTTGGGGCTCCGGCCACCCCTTGGCAGCCAACCCTCAGCCGGTACAATCCCAGGCATCTTTGTGGAGGGGGTACTGGGGACTGAACGCAGGGGCATTCTACTTCCAAGCTATACCCACAGCCCTGCAGAAGCCTGTTAGAAGCGATAGTTGCAAACATTGTAAATTTGCCAAAAATGTCTATGAAATTATATACTTTAAAATAGTTAATTTTAAAATAGTTAATTTATTTACTTATTTATTTTGTGGTACTAGGGATTGAACCCAGGGGCATGCTACCTCTGAGCTACACCTCCAGCCCTATTTTTTTATCCCTTATTTTGAATAAAGGAATATAGGTCTGGTTCCATCACCAGACCTGCAAAAAAAGAAAGAAAGAATAAAAAATAGGGCTGGAGGTGTAGCTTTGAGGTAGAATGCCCCTGGGTTCCATCCCTAATACCGCCAAAAAAATTAATTTTATATTATGTAAGTTTCAGCTCAGTTAAAATAAAAAACAGATCTGGGTATGGTGGCACATACTTTTTTTGTGGTACTGGAGATGGAACCCAGGGGCATTCTATCTCTGAGCCACACACCCCAGCCCTATTTTTTATTCTTTATTTTGAAACAGGGTCTCACTGAGCTGCAAAAGGCCTAAGTAGCTGAGGCTGTCCTCGAGCCACCATTCTCCTGTCCCAGCCTCCGGAATGCTGCGATTACAAGCTTAAGTAGCTGAGTTTGGCTGCAAACTGAGATCCTCCTGTCTCAGCTTCCCAAAAGCTGAGATTACAAGCGCACGTCACCACAACCAGTGTTGGCACACACTTTTAATCCCAGTACTTGGGAGGCTGAGACAGGAGGATGGCGGGTTATTGGCCAGCCTCAGCTCTTTAGTGAGGCTTTTTGCAACTTAGTGAGACCCTGTTTCAAAATAAGGAATAAAAAAAATAGGGCTGGAGGTGTAGCTCAGAGGTAGCATGCCCCTGGGTTCCATCCCTAGTACCACAAAATAGACAAATAAATTGGGTCCACTTTCCACCTAAAATCACCCTGACTCCACCTGCATCTTCTACGACCCCTGCCTGCCATCCTCCAGTTCTTCTATGAACACCTCTGGGCACACACGTAGGTTTCCTGTCCACCCCCCATGTGGAGAGCGGGGTTGGGGGGCTGCATTCACCACCCCAGCCCGCTCCACCCCCAGCACTTAACCGGCCACCAGACACCACAGAGAAGCAGCCCTGACAACAGGAGCTGATGGATGCCAGCTCCGTCCAGCCTAACTCGCTGCATCTGTGATAGGAAGCACCCTCACCGCCCTGTGACGGGAGAGAAAACCGAGCCCGCAAAGGTGGCACAGGGCAAAGCCGGACAGAGGCAGGGCACCAGGGCTGTCCACTCCCTATCTCCCGCCCGCCCTGCACCGCGCTGTAGCCGTAAAGGAGGCCGTCAGTGGCTGGAAAACCCCGGCTGCGCCCTAGCCGACCCTGCAGCTTCAAGACCAGAGAGGATCAAGGCCGGGCCAAGGGACTGCAGGCACCGGAGCTCCGCCCCCACCATCCCTCACCCGGACCCCCACGCACACACAGGAACCAAGACCCAGCTCAGAAAACAGACCTGGTAGGAAATACCCTCTGGACCTGGGAGAGGAGGGAGCCTGACAACAGTAGGTCAAGTAAGTCGCCCAAAGTCTAACGGCAACCGAGCGTGCAAATACCCAGGCAAGTCTGACCCCAGCGTGCCACCCCCTCGCCCCAGCCCTGACGCGTAGGGCAGAGGGAGGACCACGCTGAGTCCTCATGGGGCTGCGTGACCCCCATGTGCAATTCTGCTTAATCCCTGCACAGTGACACATTGTAGCCCCAACTGAAAGGCTTTAAAACCTGATGGTAACTAAAAAGGGGACCCCTGGGAGAGGCACACACAAATGTTAGCTGGACCGCTTGGGAGGGAGGCCCTCTGCCTGCTGTGGCGGGGACTCCACACCTGTCGGCTGGGATCTCCCCGGGGGGACAGGCACTGTGCCCTACTGCAAAAACCTGGCTCCCCGGGGGGAGCGGGGTAGGCCGGGCCAGTCCTGGGACAAGTGCCCTGGGCCCAGAGGAGGGAGGCCCGGGCTCCAGAGCTGGGAAACGCCAACCTCTGCAACAAAGGCGTTTCCCTGGGCTCCCGGCTTCAAATTGCAGCAGGAAGCAATCGGGGGAAAATAAAAAAGTGCCAGCTTACTGCCGTCACTCTGGACCTGAAGTGTGTCTAACAGAGGACCTCAGGGGCAGAACTCTCAGGAACTCAAAACTCTGCTCCAGAAAGATCCTCCCTTCCCCTCCATCTTGGGGCCGGATTACCATGTTGGCTGGTGTCCCTGGGCCAGGCTTCCTAATGTTAAAATAATCAACTCTATTTTTGCCACACACACACACACACACACACACACGCACACGCACACGCACACGCACACACACACACACACACACACACACACACAACTGAACTCCACAGGCGCAATTTTGTTCTCCTAAGAGAACAAAATGTTGTTCTCCCTAAGGGGTGTCCCGACCGGCGCTGGATTCCAACAACGTCACCCCCAAAACACACAGGAAGTCCAAAGCTGCGGCGGGGTCCAGGGGCTTCCAGGGCGAAGGCGGCGCCTCCGAAGCCCACCTCTAAAACAACCCGCTTCCAAAGCCCCCGGCGGAGGGACCCAGGCATTTCCGGAAAGAGGGGCCGGGACCAGGCCGTGCTCCACCTGCCTTGGCTAACGCCAACCGCGTAAACACTCCCCCGAGAGCCCCGGTGGGGTGAAACTCCCGCGCCTCCAGCCCCGCGCCCCCCGCCCCCCACGCCCCCCGGAGGGCGAGCGGCCGGAATCCGGCCAACTGGAGCCAGGCCCGCAGCTCCTCGCCCAGTGCTGCGCAGGGAAATGCTGGAGACAGCTGTTCGCCTTAAGGAAGCCCAAACAAAGGGACCTGCGCCCCCACCCCAGCACGCCGCGCAGGTGTGCACACCCACCCCGGCGGCCACGCCGCTGGACGCGCCTCCGGCCACGCCGGGGCGGCGGGCCGGCGACCTCCGGATGGAGAGGACCTGTGCGGCGCGGCGACCTCGGCCCACCCGGGGCGCGCCGAGGGTGGGGGCAGCCCCGGGCGGCCACCCCCGGCCCCCCGGGGTCACCGGGTCGCCGGCACCTGGCAGGTGTCCGCCGGGGGTCCGGGGTCCGGGGTCCGGGGTCCAGGGGGCCGGGGGCCGGGGGCCGGGGGCGCAGAACTTTCTGGCTGCAACTTGGGGCTCGCGGGCCAGAGGGCGCCCGGCCGGGCAGCTCGGCCCCGCGCCTGCGGCCATCGGCCGGCCGGGCGCAGGTGGGGCCGGCGCCGGTCCCCCCGCACGAGGCCCGCGCCCCGCACCTACCCGCGGCGGGGGCCAGGCCGCAGCACAGCGCCAGCAGCAGCAGCGGCGGCGGCGGGGCCCGGGGCGGCGCCGCGTCCATGTCGTCCGGCGGCCGGACGCCCGCGCTCACTCGGGCCCCATGGCGCCGCTCCGCCTCCCTCGGGCCGGGGCGGGCGGGGGGCGGGGCGGGGGGCGGGGCGAGGGGCGGGGCGCGCGGAGGCCCCGCCCCGGCCCGCCGCAGGTGGCTCACCTGCGGGGCGGGGAGCCCTGACCCCGGGTTTCACTCTTTCTTCTTTTTTCTTTGCAGCACTGGGGGTGGAACCCGGGGGCGTTCGACCTCCGCGCTATGCCCCCAACTCCATTTTTATTCCTCATTTTGAAACGGGCTCGCCGAGTTGCCGAGGGCCTCGCTAAGTAGCCGAGGCTGGCCGCGAACCTGGGACCCTCCTGTCCAGGCCCGCAAAGTACTGGGATGACCAGCCGCCACCCGGCTCAGGTTTGACTTTTTAACTCTTGGCTTCTCTCTGCTTTCCTCCTTCGGAAGCGCGGGGCGGCTGGGGAGCCCCTCCAGGCCCGGGAGCCCAGGCAGGTCACGTCGGCCCCGAGGACCTCCGGAGCCTGGCCGGGTTCGAAGCCCGGCCCTGCGGCTCTCCAGAAGCGCCGCGGCCTGGCTGGAGCCCCTCCTGGGGTCCTTGCTCCTTATCCGCCGAGCTCAGCGGGGGCCTGCGTGCAGATGGGACTAGCAGAGCCCCCGCGCACCTGCGGACCCAGCCACCTGTCCCCAGGCACTTGTGAGCGCGCGAAGCCGGTGGCCAGGCCGGGGCCCTGCCCTAGTGGGGTTTGCACACTAGGAAGGAAGGCGGTGACACCATGGCAGAGGGATTTTTTTTTTTTTTTCCGGTACTGGGGATGGAACCCAGGGGCATTCTACCTACAAGCAACACCCTCAGCACTATTTTTTTATTCTTTGTTTTAGTTTTTGTTTTTTTGGTGATACTGGGGTTCCTGGAAGCCCTTCTACCTCCGGGCTACACTCCCAGACCTATTTTATATTTTTATTTGGAAACAGGGTCTCCTAAGCCAGCCTCACTGCTGGAACCTCCGCGATCCTCCTGTCTCCACCTCCCAAGTGCGGGGATCACAAGCGTGCGCCACCACGCCCGGCCCAGACCTATTTTTTATACTTTATTTGGAAACAGGGTCTCACTGAGTTGCAGAGGGCCTCACTAAGTAGCTGAGGCTGTCCGCGAACCGCGATCCTCCTCTAGGCCTCCCAAGTGCTGGGATGACAAGCGTCCCCACCACGCCCGGCTTGCAGAGGACATTTAAAAGCAGCCCTTTCATTAACAGACCGCTAGGAGCCCCGGGAAAGTGAAGGTGCTGTGCTATCCAGTTAATGCTAACATGGCTCTGTGCCTGGGGGACGCATTTCAGGCAGAGAAAATCAGGGTGAAAGCCGGGCGTGGTGGCGCACGCTTGTAATCCCCGCGCTTGGGAGGCAGAGACGGAAGGATCGCGCGGGTTCGAAGCCAGCCTCAGCTACTTAGTGAGGCTCTCAGCAACTTAGTGAGACCCTGTTTCCAAATAAAGTATAAAATAGGTCTGGGAGTATAGCCTGGGGGTAAAAAGCCTCTGGGTTCTACCCCCAGTACCACAAAAATAAAATAAAATAAAAGATAGGGCTGGGAGTGTAGCTTGGAGGTTGAATACCCCTGGGTTTCATCCCAGTATTGCAAAGAAAAAACAATCAGAATGAAGACCTGGCCGGGAGCCTGGCTGCTGTACTTGTAGGGGAAACACAGGAGGTGGAGGCTGTAGTGTCTGGAGGTGGGAGGAAGCCTGACCTCCTCTGTTTCGGGTGGGGGGTTACTGAGGAGAGAGCTACACCCCCACCTTTTTGTTTAGAAACAGCATCTCATTAAGTTGCCGGGGCTGACCTCGAATTGGCAATCCTCCTGTCTCAGCCTCCCAAGAAGGACCACCAGAGACACCAGCAACCCCACCCCAGGGAGGGAGGGGCCGGGACCCTGGGCCCCCCAGGCGGGTGAGCAGCAGATCCCCGGTTGCCCGACTCCAGTCAGAAGTCTCAGAAAAGTCATATGCCAAGAACGCACCGGAACTCACAGCTATTTCGTTCTGCAGAACCGGGCCGGGCGAGGACAGTAATTTTTAGACTCTTCCAGTGTGGTGAGCCGCCGGAGGACGCGCTAAGCCTCCATTCCCCACAAGGTCACCTGGCACGCTGTCCTTGGGCCTGCTTGGAAGCGCTCACACCCAAGCCCGCCCTCAGAAGCCAGTTCCAGCCCAGGGCAGGGACCGGGCCCAGCACCTGTCCCCTGGCAATCCTTTCCCAGGCAGGGACTCTGTCCCAGGGCATCTCAGCCCGTTCCACTTGGCGGAAAGCGCCTTTGGGGTCCCTCCCAGGGAGACTTGTCCTGGGCCCTCGCGCCTGGCCAGCCTGGCTGCAGTGTCAGAGCTACGCCCCAGGGGGCCCGCGGGGAAGCCCGCTCCTGCCGCCCTCACAGCCCCCCAAGGGCACCCCGCAGTGCGGAGGTGGGCCCTGGTCAGGCTGCAGGACCACATATTCTTCTTTCTTTGTGTGTATGTGTGTGGCACTGGGGATTGAGCCCAGAGACATTCTACATTGCGGACTGAGTGCTTAAACCACAATGAGTGTGTGTGTGTGTGTGTGTGTGTGTGTGTGTGTGTGTGTTACAGGGAACAGAACCCAGGGGCATTCTACCTCTGAGCTACACCCCCAGCCCTATTTTTTTTTTTTTTTGTGGGTCTGGGGATGGAACTCGGGCATTCGACCTCTGAGCTACACCCCCTGCCCTATTTTTTATTCTTTATTTTGAAACCGGGTCTCACTGAGTTGCAGAGGGCCTCACTAAGTAGCTGAGGCTGTCCGCGAACCGCGATCCTCCAGTCTCAGCCTCCCAAATGCTGGGATTACAAGCGTGCACCACCACGACCGGCTCCTATTTTGAAACAGGGTCTCACTAGGTTGATGAGAGTCTCACTACTTGCCGAGGCTGTAGGCTGTCCTCAAACCTGCAATCTTCCTGTCTCGGCCTCCCAAGTACTAGGATTACATGTGTGCACCACTATGGCTGGCTCTTTCTTTCCTTTTTGTATTTACTTCTTCTTCTTCTTCTTATTATTATTATTGTTCTTTTGGTGCTAGGGATTGAACCCATGGCCTGCTACATCTAAGCTACACCCCAACCCAATTTCATTTTTCATTTGGAAACAGGGCCTCACTGAGTTACTGAGGTCCTTGCTCAATTGCTGAGGCTGGCCTCCAACCCACAATCCTCCTGTCTTAGCCTCCCAAGTACTAGGATTGCAGGCTGTGCCACCACGCCCGGCTCGAGGTTTCTATGGAAACAGCAGGGTGTGGAGGGCGCAGGCTGAGCTTCCACCTCTCTGAGTCTCAGTTTCCTTATTCATAAGATGAGAATGTAGCCGGCTGACCGTGTAGGCACGCTTGTAATCCCAGCATTCGGGAGGCTGAGACCTGGAGGATCGCGGTTCGCGGACAGCCTCAGCTACTTAGTGAGGCCCTCTGCAACTCAGTGAGACCCGGTTTCAAAATAAAGAATAAAAAATAGGACAGGGGGTGTAGCTCGGAGGTAGATGCCCCTGGGTTCCATCCCCAGACCTGCAAAAAAAGAAAAAGAATACCCCTGAGTCCTGAGTTCAATCCTCAGTCACACACACACACACACACACACACACACGAATGGGGATATCTGTTCAACCTCTACCTTTCTGTGCTGATTTAAACTTTGAATAAGACTTGAAAAATATTCTTTATGTCTTAAAACACTGCGTTCACATAAATTATGATTAACCCTAAGCCCAGATGGGGGGAGGGCGGATGTGCCGGGCACCGGGGCAGTCACCCCCTACTTCTTCTCCCTCCAAAAGTCTGCAGCCAGCCGGGCGTGGGGCGCACGCTTGTGATCCCAGCATCGGGAGGCTGAGATCTGAGGATCGCGGTTCGCGGACAGCCTCAGCTACTAGGCCCTCCGCAACTCAGTGAGACCCGGTTTCAAAATAAAGAATAAAAAGTAGTGCAGAGGGTGTATCTCAGAGGTTGAATGCCCCTGGGTTCCATCCCCAGACCCCCCAAAAAAGAAAAAAAAAAGTCTGCAGCCAGCATTTCAGCCCTCCCGGTCCTCCTGCCAGCCTGCAGCCGGCCTCAGGGGAGAGCTGGCCCTGGCCAGGCTGGACAGCGAGCCAGTGTACAGCTTCAGGTGATCCCACAGACTGCGGAGTGGACATGCGGGTTTTATTGGTCCTGGGGGTTGAACCTGGGGGGCAGTCTACCTCTGACCTACATCTCAGTCCTTTTAATTTGGAAACAGGGTCTCACTGAGTTGCTGAGGGCCTCACTAAATTGCTGAGGCTGTCCACGAACTGTGATCCTCCTGTCTCAGCCTCCCGAATGCTGGGATTACAGGCGTGCGCCACCACACCCGGCTATTATTTTTCTTTTTAAGTGCCTCAAAGACACCTGTGGTGGGTTTGATGGTATCCCCCCAAAACAATATCCTGATCTCTGGAAACTGAACGTCAGTGAATTTTAGTAGAGCGCCTCCGTAGGTGGAATTCAGGTAAGGACACGGAGATGAGCTCATCCGGGATTATCCAGGCAGACTCTAAGTCCAGCGGTGGGTGTCTCCACAAAAGAAAGGCATGCAGACCCAGTAGTGCAAGGAGGCTGAGACAGGAGGGTCACAGGTTGAAGGCCGGCCTCAGCAATTTAGCGAGACCCTGTTTCCAAAAAAATAAAAATAAAAAGGTTTGGGGGTATGTAGCTCAGAGGTTGAATGCCCCTGGGTTCAATCCCCAGTACAAAAACAAAAACAAAAAATCCCATAATTCTCAGCTATCTGGCTTGTACTGAGAGCCAGGTGCATGATGGGAGCCTGGGATATGAAGTATCAAGGCAAAGAGACAAGCCAAGCCCAGCTGGTGGCGCGGTGGCGCACACTTGTAGTCCTAGTATGTGGGAGGCTGTGACAGGAGGATCTTGGTTCGAGGACGGCCTCGGCTACTTAGTGAGGACTCTGCAACTTAGTGAGACCCTGTTTCAAAAGAAAGAATAAAAAATAGGTCTTGGGGAGGGTTGTAGCTCAGAGGTAGAATGCCCCTGGGTTCAACACCCAGTACCACAAAAATTTTAAAAAAGGCAAAAAAAAAAAAAAAGAAATAAAAGAAACAAGCAAACAAAGTTAGGAGGACTTACTGTGACATTTTCAAACATGCCTATAACATAATTTGATTAACTTAATTCCCTGATTCTTTCCCTTTTCCTCTTCGCCTCCCTCTTTTGAGTAAACTTGAGAGTTTAAAACATTTTTTAATCTATCTGTTGGCGGATCCCTAAGCCGACTCCCTGACTTGACCAGGGTGAACTGAGTTCCATAAACACGGATACCGTCACAATCCACAGTCTCACGCTGTGACCCAAAACAACTAACCACGCAACCGAGAGGAAGGATTGAACTGATCTCAGTTTTCTGGAGATTCTGGGTTCAGTCCATGGGAGGCCAGGGTCTGAAACTCAGGGGATGGCGGCCGGGAGCAGAGCGAGGGGGAGAGGGCGAGTTCCCCAGACTCCGCTCGCACATGGCGGCGGGGAGCAGAGAGCAAGCCAGGGAGGCCATTCAGAGACACAAGCAGCATGCCGAGGCCACACCCAGGGCCACACCAGACATCTACGGATGTGATTACGGCCCTCACGACAACTAATCAACCCCAACACCGACCCACGAGCTCTGAGGGGCCGTGCGATGTCAGGCTGCAGTAGGACACCTGGATTGAGCCCAGGGCTATTCTACCTCTGGCCCTATTTTATTTTTATTTTTATTTTTTTGTTTTGAAACAGCGTCTCGCTAGGTTGATGAGAGGCTCACTGCTTGCCGAGGCTGTCCTTGAACCCGTGATCCTCCTGTCTCAGCCTCCCGAGTACCGGGATTTCAGGTGTGCGCCACCACGCCCGGCTGATGATGGCCATCATCGGAGATGGGATTCCTGTGAAGTGGACTTGGGGTTTTGCATCATTAGACCAGCTTCTCCCCATCCCTCCCCGTGTAGGGGCCGGGCTGGGCAGCAGAGCCCCCTGGTGGAGGAGCCTCCTCCGCCTCTTCTCTCTGGGCAGAAGGGGCTGGGGCTGGCGCCCTCACAGCCCGCAGGTTTGACAGGTTCTGAGCGTTGACTCCGTCTCTCCCACGCCGTGGACAATCTCACGCAGCCTGTGATCCCTGCGCGTGCTTGCCTTGAGCCTCTGATCTGGAAAGTTCAGCCAACCCTGGCGAGGCCACCCTGCCCCATGACCCGTGAGCGGCCAGGCAACAACAGCCACGGGCTTGGCCTTTAGCTTATCAGGGGCAGTGCAAACACCGGGTGCCATCCCTCCTGCCCTCCTCCCCAGCTCCCTGTACTTGGGAGGCTGAGACGGGAGGATCACGGTTCGCGGACAGCCTCCGCTACTTAGTGAGTGAGGCTCTCGGCAACTTAGTGAGACCCTGTTTCCAGATAAAATATTTAAAAAAGGTCTGGGAGCGTAGCCTGGAGGTAGAAAGCCTCTGGGTTCCACCCCCAGTGCCACCAAAAAAAAAAAAAAATCCCTCTGATTACCTGGTCTTCTTGCAGGCACAGCAAGATGATCCCACGGCATGGGAGAATGTCCTCAGGAAATGTCTTCCGAATGAGACTGTGGAGAAGCCTCACGGACTCCGCAACATATCTATATTTCTGGCCAGCGTGGCGAGACCTTAACAAATCTTGAAGCAAGATTAAAAAATTATGAGGTCTTTTTTTGCTGTCTTGTGTGATAGTTTCGGTACTGGAGATTGAACCCAGAGGCATCCTACTTCTGAGCTACATCCCCAGACCTTTTGTAAGATTTTTTATTTTGAAACAGGGTCTCACTAAGTTGCTGAGGGTTCTCGCTCTGTGCCTGAGGCTGTCCTCAAAACCCGTGATCCTCCCAATGCAGCCTCCCCCAGCACTCCCAGCTGAGGCCATTGGATTTTCTTTAAGGTCCATATCAGTGAACGAGCTGTGAAATAAGGAAGGCTTGTTCCACCCTCTGGGCTGGACCATTACACCACACAACACCTGGAAGGTGGTTCCATCTGGAACTTTCCAGAATCCTCCAAGTACTGTGCCAGAACATTAGAGACAAGAGCCTGACTGCCCCCGCCACAGGGGCCAGGCCCATCGGTAGGGGTCGGCCTGGAGGAGGCACCCGTATGGTTCTGCACTGTTGGGGCCGGGAATTCTGGGTCCAAGTGCCTGCTGCAAAGCCTAGAACAAGGCTTGGGCCCTGTGGGGTTGGGCAGAGCGCTCTGAAGTGTGCAGTCTGAGTGGTGGGCACCTGTTTCTGCCCGTATGCGTAGTTTATTTATTTATTTTGCAGTTCAACCAGAGTGCTCTGCCCCTGAGCTACAACTCCCAGCCCTTTATATTTTTATTTTGAGACAGGATCTATCTATCAAAGTTGCCCAAGCTGACCTCTAGTTTATAATCTTCCAGGTAGCTGGGATCACATGTGTGCAAAGCTAAATTAGTCTTTCTTTCTTTCTTTTTTGTGGCACCGGGGATTGAACCCAGAGGCTCTCTACCTTTGAGCTACACCCTCAGCCTGATATTTTATTCTTTATTTTGAAACAGAGTCTCACTAAGTGGCTGAGGCTGGCCGCGAACTCGGATCCTGCTGTCTCAGCCTCCCAAATACTGGGATTATAAGCGTGCGCCACCATGCCCGGGTCTTAAGTGTCCTTTCTTAGAAACAAAACCCTCGCCAGCCTCTTTTATTATCTCCTTAATTTCGCATCAGCTGCCAGGCTACTCAACCCACCGTCTACACTCGCTGCCTGCTGTCCTCACCTCCTGCAGCCTCCAACACCTACACCACCTTTCTTTGCCCCTGGAGCCCCGCCGCGGGCCTGGGCCTGCGGTCAGCTGTGCGGCCACGAGGGGGCAGCCTGGCCTGGCCCGCGCAGGGGAGGGGAGCCACCTCCATCTCCAGGCGCTGGTGAGAGGCGGCGGGGCGAGGTCAGGACTCCCCCCGGGGCAGCGACCGTGCACCCCGAGGCTGTGCAGATGAAGGGGGGCTCCGGGGGTCCCGGCATGGCTCCAGGCTCGCCACCTGCCGCTGCGAGGCCGGGCACAAGTGGTTGAACCCACGGGGACCTGGGTTTCCCAATCTGTACCAGTGGGGGAAAGACTGGCCACCTGCCTGGCCGGGATGGCGACTAAGTAAAATAGCCAGGTAGCGTGGTGGCGCCCGCTGGTCATCCAGGACGTGGGAGGCTGAGACAGGAGGCTCGCAGGTGCGCAGCCAGCCATGGCTACTTCTGCCCTTCGCAACTTAGTGAGGCCCTGTTTCAAAATAAAGAATAAAAAATAGGGCTGGAGGTGTAGCTCAGAGGTAGAATGCCCCTGGGTTCCATCCCTGGTACCACAAGAAGAAAAGAAGAGGAAAAAAAAAGAAAAGGTAAGAAAAGGAAAAGAAAAAAGAGGAAAAGAAAAAAGAAAAGAAAGAAGGAAAGAAAGAAAAAAAATAAGTTGGACTAGGGGTGTAGCTCAGAGGTAGAATGCCCCGGGTTCAATCCCCAGTACAAAAAATAAATAGGATTGGGCTGGGGACAGCCTCAGCTACTTAATGAGGCCCTCCACAACCTAGTGAGACCCTGTTTCAAAATAAAGAATAAGCCGGGCACGGTGGCGCACGCTTGTAATCCCAGCGCTTGGGAGGCTGAGACAGGAGGATCACACAGGTTCGAAGCCAGCCTCAGCTACTTAGTGAGGCTCTCAGCAACTTAGTGAGACCCTGTTTCCAAATAAAATATAAAATAGGTCTGGGAGTATAGCCCAGAGGTAGAAGGGTTCCATTCCTAGTACCACAATAAATAAATAAATAAATAAATAAATAAATAAATAAAGTATAGCTTGGAGGTAGAATGCCACCAGGTCCAATCTCCAGTACTATAAAATAAAATGAAAAATTAAAAATAAAAGGGCTGGGGGTGTAGCTCCAAGGTAGACTGCCTCTGGGTTCCATCCCAGTACCAAAGGGGTGGGGTGCACTTCGCCTGTGAGGCTGGCCCTGATGCAGGGGAGTAAATGCTCCCACCCGTGGACAGACTGTCCGCTAAGGCAAGTCCTTGATGGGCCTCAGCGGCCTCCGCGTCACCTTGCCACAGCGACCGCATTCTCTCAGCGCCCGGGCTGGGCTTTGCCGCTGCCGGCACCTCCCTGGGCTGCTGGCCCCGCCGCCGGGCTCTGCTTTGCAGTGGTGTTCCCGTGCTGCCAACGCCTTGCCCTGCTGCCCGCACAGCTGCGAGTCCCCGTGGGGCTCTCCCAGCCCATCTTCTTGGGGTACCGCCTCTGCCTGCGGGCCTGAAAGAGCCGCTGCCTGCCGGTGGAGCCCCAGCAGGGGACCTCTCACAGGATCCATCTCTCCTCTAAGGAACCCCGGGCCACAGGCTGAGTCCACCGCAGGCTGGGGCTGTGATCACACCTGGGACGGTCACCTGGCAGGGTCACAAGTGCTAACTCCCACCCAGATCCCGTCCACCAAGCCAGGGGCTGCAGAGGGAGGCTGACTGATGGCCGGCCTCCCCGCCCCACCCCACGAGGTTTGCCACATCTCCCGGGAGGGCCAGCCCTGGGGGATCTCCTCTGTCAGCCTGGCCTGTCCTGCCCTGGGGCTCAGGACCCTCAGCCTCATGTGGGCGGAAGGGATGCGGTGAGGATTTGGACCCCTTAGTCCTGGTCAACCCAGCGGGTCGCTCCCACCAGGAGCAGGCCAGGTTGGTAAGGAAGAGGCCAGAGAGCACGCAGAAAGTCCAGAGGCATCTGGCACACACTTGGGATCCCAGTTCTCGGATCTCAGGTTCACAGTCAGCATCAGCAACTTAGTGAGACCTTGTATCAAAAATAAATAAAATAAGCCGGGCGTGGTGGCGCACGCTTGTAATCCCCGCGCTTGGGAGGCAGAGACAGGAGGATCGCGCAGGTTCGAAGCCAGCCGCGTGCGCTGGCTTAGGAGACCCTGTTTCCAAATAAAAATGTAAAAATAGGTCTGGGAGTGTAGCCCAGAGGTAGAAGGGCTTCCAGGAACCCCAGTACCACCAAAAAAAATAAATAAAATAAATAAATAAATAAAATAATAAGCCGGGTGTGGTGGCGCACACTTGTAATACCAGATTCGGGAGGTAGAGATTGGAGGATCGCCATTTGCGGCCAGCCTCAGCTACTTAGTGAGGCCCTTTGCAACACAGTGAGACCTGGTTTCAAAATAAAGAATAAAAAATAGGGCAGGGGGTGTAGCTCGGAGGTCGAATGCCCCTGGGTTCCATCCCCAGACCCGCAAAAAAATAAAAATAAATAAATATTTATTTATTTATTTATTTGGGAGTGGAGCTCAGAGACAGAATAAATAAAAGCCCAGTTTATGACCCCTTGTTACAGCAGGCCACTGAACCAATGTGATATCCTTCGTTAATTTTTTTTTTTTTTTGCGGTACTGGGGATGAAACTCGGGGGGCATTCTACCTCCAAGCTACACCCCTGCCCTATTTCTTACTCATTATTTTGAGACAGGGCCTCACTGAATTGAAGAGGGCCTCACTAAGTAGCTGAGGCTGTCCGGGAACCACGATCCTCCTGTCTCAGCCTCCCGAATGCTGGGATGACAAGCATGTGCCACCACGCCCAGCCTATTTTATATTTTATTTCGAAACAGATCTCACTAAGTTGCTGGAAGCCTCACTAAGTAGCTGAGGCTGGCTTCGAACCTGTGCAATCCTCCTGTCTCAGCCTCCCAAGCGCTGGGATTACAAGTGTGCGCCACCACGCCCGGCTCCTTTTATTACTTTGAAACAAGGTCTTGCCAGGTTGCTGAGGGCCTGCTACACTGCTGAGGCCTGCCTCGGGCCCGCGATCCTCCTGTCTTCGCCAAATGCTGGGACGACGAGTGCGTCACCCACCACGCCCTTTGTCAACTCTTCTACTCTTTTCTTTAACTCAAATATTTGCACAAGCTGTTCAGAACTTGGAGAAATAAGACCTTTGTTTGTCACATATAGAGCAGAAATATCTCCCAGTATATACATGTTTGAGCAGCTCTAATCTGAAAACCTCAAATCCGAAATTTCTGGAGCCTGGACGTGATGCCACAGTGCAAAGCGCCACCAAGAGACAAGTCACAGTCACAATGCAACGTGAGCATACAAGAGCCAGCCGCGGCGGCGCACGCTGGTCCTCCCAGGAATGGGGAGGCTGAGGCAGGAGGAGCTCAGGTTCAGTCAGCCTCAGCAACTTCATGACACACTGTTTCAAAAAAATAAAACAGACGGACTTCTGGGAAGATGGCGATGGGAGCCCCGCTAACAACCAATCTCTATTACCACAAAATCAACACCTTTCATAGCCAGAAAACACCATCAGCAGAGAAACAAGAAATGTAATTATAAGGGACAGAGAAAAAGAGGGCTGGAAAAACGAGACACCAGAAAGAAACCAGACCACAGTGCTGCGGCTGGAGCCGCGGCACGGAGCAGCACAGGCGCCATCTTCCCTTGCAGCACCAGGCCCCAGAGAGGAGGGGGACTCAGAACGGAGCTCAGAGCCACAGAGGAGATACGCCGGCCTCACGCCTGAGAATGAGGCAGCAGCGGCTTACTGTCGGCGGCAGCGGCAAATTCACCAGACAGCACCAGACCAACACACTCAACAGCCCACCCGGCTCCAGAGAGGAGCAGCGGACAGTGAGCCAAGGTGAGCTGCTGCGGAACAGCTGGGCGAAATTTGGCAGATTTTTCAGCACAGGGAGCATCATAAGCTCCCCGGGGCTGGGCTCAGCACACCCTGCAGGGACTCAGAGCGGAGCTCAAAACCAGAGAAGAAATACGCCAGCCTCATGGCTGAGGGCGTGGCAGTGGCGCCATATTGCCACCTGCGGCAGCAGCAGCGAATTCACCGAATCCACCACAGCTCCATCAGTGCACGCATCAACAGTGATTCAAATTGCGGCCCTAGAGGAGAAATCCCAGTACGGCACTCCCAGGGACTTGACCCAGTGGGGGAGTGGCGGTGGCAGAGATATCACACCATAGGAGAACGTGCAACCTGGCACCCCCCATAGTTTAAAGCAGCCTCTATCGACTCCCTGGGTCGGAGACTCTGCCATATAACCCAGTAAAGAGTAGTGGGGACTGAGATACCACAGACTCAAGATCCAGAGCACCTTAAGTGAAGTCGTAGTGACCCAGGGAAGAACCCAGAGAAGGCACAAACTTCCGAAATCATGGGAAAGAGGAATAACAATGGAGCAGTGAATGCCCACAACCCCACAACATCAGAACCCGATAAAACAGAAAATCAGAGATTTCTAGAAGATCAAATCAGGAAAATAACTGTAGAAATAATAGAGGTGTTTTGAAAAGAATTCAGAGAGAGCCAAAAAGAGATAAAGGATGCAATTAATGAAGTAAAGGCCTCAATTCAAAGTACAAACAACCGATTAGACCATAATGGAGAATAGAATCTTGTTCTTAGAAGATGAGCACTCCAAAAATGAACACATAGTTTCTAATTTAGAAAAAAATATCTGACAGCAGGAATCTGACATTGAAGAAATATGGGCCCATTTTAAGAGAGCTAACCTAAGAATAATTGGAATAGAGGAGGGAAAAGAAAGTGAAACCAAAGGGATCAACAATCTCTTCAAGGAAGTAATAGCAGAAAATTTTCCAAACATAGAGCAAGAGGTTGATACACAGGTCCAGGAAACTTATAGAACTCCCTTTAGACAGGATCGGAGAAGAGGATCCCCACGCCACATAATTGTCAAAATGACCACTGTGGAAGCCAAGCAGAGAATCTTAAAGGCAACAAAAACAAAGGGCCAAGTGACATTCAGAGGCAAACCAATTAGAATCACTCCAGACTTCCCAAACCAAGTCATGAGAGCCAGAAGGGCTTGGAGTAACATATTCCAAACTCTGAAAGAAAACAACTTCCAGCCAAAAATTTCCTACCCAGCAAAACTTTCTATCAAATTAGATGGAGAAATAAGAAGCTTCCATGACAAACAGAAACTGAAGGAATTTATGTCTTCAAAACCAGCACTAGAGAAAATACTCAAAGAGATTAACTACAAAGAAGAAATAGGTAACACTCACCAGAACCAGAGAAACAAGATTTTCCATCCAACAGACAACTAAGATTGGTTATCTGTGGAGATTCATTATTTATGTTAGTCTTTTACCTATCTCTAAAGGGTATTGTTTGCTTTTATTGTTGCTAATTTTTAGGATTTCTAGTTGGAATATTAATATACCTTCAGATATAGCATTTGGAAATATTTTATCCCATTCTATCAGTAACTTTTAACTCTGTTTACATTGTCTTTAGATATACAATATTTTTTTTTTTAGGGAGTTTGTATACCCTTCTGTTGCCTGTGCCATTGAAATCATATCTAAGAAATCACTGCCAAGTTCAATGTTGTGAGGTTTTATGACCCAAATTTTCTTCTAAAAGTTTATAGTTTTAAGATTTATATTTAGGTCTTTTATCTATTTTGAGTTAATATTTGTATAAGGTGTTAGGTAAGGCTCCAATTTTATTCTTTTTCATGTAATTATTATTTTTCAACAATATTTAGTTAAAAGATTATTATTTCCACCACCAAATGTTCGTGGAAACCTTGTCAAAAATAACTTGATAATATAGGGAAGAATTTAGCTCTAGGCTTGTATTTAACTCCAGTGGTTTATATATCTGCCTTTAGAACAGTACTACACTGTTTCAATTATTGTAGCTTTATATGGTTTGAAATCAGAAAATATACATCTTCTAGCTTTGTTCTTTTTTGAGATCATTTTGGGTATCTAGAGTCCATATTCCATATTAGGATAGATTTTTTCTGAAAAATAAATAAATAAATGTATGATAGTTTCACCTAAAAAAAAAGAAAAAATATTCTCTGTTAAGAAAGAAAGCAAAAAGAAATATTGAAATGTTATCTTTAGGTCATCAAAAACTTGGTATCAGACAAATGAAACTGTTATGTGAGATTATCATTGTTAATTTTGGATAAATTGCTATAAAACTAGATGTCAACCACTAAACCAAGCATGGGAAGGAGGGATGGAGAGGGAAGGGGGTGAGGATTGGGTAGGGGCTAACTGGGCGATGTGTGCATGTATGTCTACAAAAGTTTTTTTTTATCCCACTATGATGTATGAATACAGTGCACCAATAAAATTAATTAATTAATTAATTAACTAAAAAAAAAAAGCCGGGCTTGGGTGGCGCACGCTTGTAATCCCAGCATTCAGGACGCTGAGACTGGAGGATCGCGGTTCACTGACAGCCTCAGCTACTTAGTGAGGCCCTCTGCAACTCTGTGAGACCAGGTTTCAAAATAAAGAATAAAAAATTGGGCAGGGAGTGTATCTCGGAGGTCAAATGTTTCTGGGTTCCATCCCCAGACCAGAAGAAAGAGAAGAAGAAGAAGAAGAAGAAGAAGAAGAAGAAGAAGAAGAAGAAGAAGAAGAAGGAGGAGGAGGAGGAGGAGGAGGAGGAGGAGGAGGAGGAGGAGGAGGAGGAAGAGGAGGAGCAGCAGCAGCAGCAGCAGCAGCAGCAGCAGCCAGGCATGGTGGTGCACGCTTGTAATCCCAGAGGATCGCGGTTCGCGGACAGCCTCAGCTACTTAGTGAGGCCCTCCGCAACTCGGTGAGACTAGGTTTCAAAATAAAGAATAAAAAATTGGGCTGGGGTGTAGCTTGCAGATAGAATGCCCCTGGGTTCCATCCCCAGACCCACAAAAATAAATAAATAAATAAATAAATAAATAAATAAATAAGGCTGGGAGTATAGGTCAGAGGTAGAGTGTCCCTGGGTTTAATCTCCAGTACTAAGAAAAAAAGAAGAGGAGGAGGAGAGGGAGAAAGAAGAGGAGGATGACGAAAGGAAGTGGCCTTCCAAAACTGCCTACTGCCCTTGTAGACAGGCACAGTAGCACACAGCTGTAATCCCAGTCCTCTGGAGACTGAGACAGGAGGATCAAAGGTGTGAGGCCAGCCTCAGCAACTTGGTGAGACCGTGTTTAAAATCTTGAAATTGTTGTCAGGTGTGGTGGCGCACACTTGTAACCCCAGCATTCAGGAGGTGGAGACCGAGGATCCAGGCAGACAGCTTCAGCTACCCAGTGAGGCCCTTCAAGCATGTACCGCCACGCTTCCTAACACTTTTAATGTTTACAGACAAGGCCGCTGCCTTCACCTTCTGAGTTTATTCCCATCCCCAAACTTTACAAAAAATACTCAGGTTTCACTTGTAGAATTAGCGTTGCTTTATTTTTTACACATCCTGTTTCAGCCAGCTGTGTCTTGACGTGGGCATCTCATTTTCTTTTTTCCCAACTAGCTATTTAGTTATCCTCACCGTATACCAAATGATCTGGTTTCCCTAGTGATTTGCAAAACCACTTTTATCACTTACTAAAATCCCGTGGGCAATTAAATCTGTTTAGAGTGTGTGCGTGTGTGTAGCATTCAGGATTGAATCTAGGGGCATTCGACCTCTGGGCCAGACTCCCAGCCCTATTTTATTTTATTTTGAAACAGGGTCTCACTAAGTTGGTGAGTCTCACTACTTGCTGAAGCTGGCCTTGAACCTGTGGTCCTCCAGTCTCAGCCTCCCTAGCACTGGGATTACAAGTATGCACCACCACTCCCGTCTTAAACCTAGTTCTATTCCACTTTGTTGGTCTGTTTACATTAGCATTATTAGGGTTTAAATTATTGTGGCTGTATTATAACACATTTTAGCAGTAAAAGAGGACTGCTGGCTGGTTATGGTGGTATACATCTGTAATCCCAGTAGCTGGGAGACTGAGACAGGAGGATGGCAGGTTCACAGCCAGCCTCAGCAACTTAGTGAGGCCCTCTGCAACTTAGTGAGCCCTTGTTTCAAAATACCAATTAAAAAAAAAAAAAAGCCGGGCTTGTAATCACAGCATTTGGGAGGCTGAGACAGAAGGATCGCAGTTCATGGACAGCCTCAGCTACATAATGAGGCCCTCCGCAACTTAGTGATACCCTGGTCCAAAATAAAGAATAAAAAATAAGGCAGGGGGTGTGGCTCAGAGGTCGAATGCCCCCGGGTTCCATCCTCAGTACTGGAAAAAAAAAAATACCAATAAAAAAATAAAATTTTAAAAATAGGGCTGGGGGAGTAGAATGCCCCTGGGTTTAATCCCTAGTAACATGTCACACACACACACACACACACACACACACACACACACACACACACAGTCAAAGTGGCACACATCTGTAATCCCAGTACTTGAGAGGCTGAGGCAGGAGGATAGCAGGTTCAAGCCCAGTCTCAGCAACTTAGTGAGACTTACCTCAACCTAGGGAAACTCCATTTCAGAACAAAAAATAAAAAGGGGCTGGGGGTGTAGCTTGAAGGAAGAATGCCTCTGAGTTCAATCTCCAGTACCACAAGGGGGAGGGAAAAAGAAGTATGCTGCTGTTTCTTAGAAATATTTTGTTTTTGTGGTATTAAGGATGGAACCCAGGGGCTTTTCTACCTCTGGGATCTACTCCCAGACCTATTTTATATTTTGTTTGGCAACAGGGTCTCACTAGGTTGCTGAGAGCCTCACTAAGCTAGGGCTGCCGGGCGTGGTGGCGCACGCTTGTAATCCCCGCGCTTGGGAGGCGGAGACAGGAGGATCGCGCAGGTTCGAAGCCAGCCTCGCTGGCTTAAGAGACCCTGTTTACAAATAAAATATAAAATAGGTCTGGGAGTGTAACCCGGAGATAGAAGGGTTTCCAGGAACCCCAGTACCACACACACACACACACAAAAAAAGAGGCTGGGGCTGGCCTCGAACCTGTGCGATCTTCCTGTCTCAGCCTCCCAAGCGCGGGGATGACAAGCGTGTGCCACCACGCCTGGCTGGCTGCTTCTTTTTTCCAAGTCTGTTTCCAGTTTGTATTCTTCTGGATGAATTTTAACATTATTCTATTAAATTCCCTTCCCCAAAAAAATCTCTATTGGATTTTGATTGGATAATACTGAATTTTTAGGTTCATTTAGGAAAGATGGAGACTCTTACGCTATTGGGGCTTACTATCCAAGCAAACATTAACACTTCTCACTGATTCAAGTCATCCTGGAGGAATCAACAAAATGCAAAGTTGTCTTCAGAGCTCTCCAGCAGTGTCTGAAGATTCCTGCCTACAGAATCTGCATATTTTCCAGATGATTCATGAATATTCTTGATTTATCACGGTCCTTACAAACCAATCTGTGTTTATGGGTCATCTATTGAGTTTTTTATTACTTTGAAAATGGCCATTCTTTCCTGTGGTGGTGTGTTGTGTGTGTGTGTGTGTGTTTTTTTTTTTTTCTTTCCAGTTTCTATTTCCAGATAATTTTGACTTACAGAAGATTTGCAAAAATAGTACGGAGAGCTCCTGTTTCCCCTTATGTTAACCCAGTTTCCCCTTATGTTAACTCTTACGTAACCACAGAACAATTGTCAAAACTACGAAATCGGCCCTGGCACTGTGCTATCAACTCAACCGCAGACTGTGCAGCCTCGCCGGCTTCTGCTGATGCGTCTCCTCCAGGGACTGTCCCGGGCCCCGCTGTGCTGGGGGCTCAATTCTCTTGAAACCTCCAGTCTGAGACGCTTCTGTCCTCTTGTTTCTCTCATTTTTCTTTCTTTTCCTTTGGTACTGGGGACTGAACCCAGGGGGATTCTACCGCCGAACTACATAGCCTTATTTTTTATTCTTTATTTTGAAACAGGGTCTCACTAAGTAGCTGAGGTTGTCTGCGAACCGTGAATCTCTCAGAGCCGGGCGCGGTGGCGCACGCTTGTCATCCCAGCACTCAGGAGGCTGAGACCGGAGGATTGCAGTTTGCGGACAGCCTCGGCTACTTAGTGAGGCCCTCTGCAACTCAGTGAGGCCCTGTTCCAAAATAAAGAATAAAATATAGGGCAGGGGGTGTAGCTCGAAGGTCAAATGCCCTGGGTTCCATTCCCAGACCCGCAATAAATAAAGAAGGAAGGAAGGAAGGAAGAAAAGAGCCGGGCGTGGTGGCGCACACTTGTAATCCCCGCACTTGGGAGGCGGAGACAGGAGGATCGCACAGGTTCATAGCCAGCTGCACTGGCTTAAGAGACCCTGTTTCCAAATAAAATATAAAATAGGTCTGGGAGTGTAGCCCGGAGGCAGAAAGGTTCCATCCCCAGTACCACCAAAAAAAAGAAAGAAAGAAAAAAAGTAGGGCCGGGGGTGTAGCTCGGGGGTAGAATGCCCCTGGCTTCCCTCCCCAGTCCCACAAAAATAAATAAGTAAATGAATGAATGACAAGCTGAGGAGACCGATCAACTGAGGCATTTGTTTATTTCTGTGGTACTAGGGATGGAACCCAGGGATATTCTGCCTCCCGGCGACACCTCCAGCCCGATTTTTTCTTTCTTTTGAAAGAGGGTCTCACTAAATCGCGGAGCACTCCGCTAAGTAGCTGAGGCTGGCCGCGAACCTGCGATCCTCCTGCCTCAGCCTCCCAAGTGCTGGGACTGCCATCGTGCGCCCCCACGCCGGCTCAGATGAGGCATATGGAACTGTGTCCCTGGCCTCACTGATTCTTCATTTTCATTCTCAACATTTCCTTCATTGTAAAGCCCTCAATTTTGTGTCCAGGGTATAAAAATGAATCACTAACACTAATAATAAAGGGCAGCAAACAGAGGGAGGCGCTAGGCTGCTCCTGAAGGAGGAGCCCCTCTGGGGTGGGAGGCGGCCTCTTCAAAGCGGAGAGTCAGTGTCCTGGGCCGAGCAAAGGGCTTCGGCCTGGACAGCAAGCTGGCTCCGTGGAGAGGATGCAGAATGGCTTGGGACACGGAGACTCTGAGAAGCCCTAACCCCAGAGATCCCCGGTCCAACGAGCAGAATCCTGCTCTTTCAAGATTAGTAGTAGTAGTAGTAGTAGTAATAATAATAATAATGATAATAATAATAATAGTACTTGCTGAATGCCTTTTTTGTGCAACGCCCCATCATAAGCACTTTATATGAACTTAATTCTTACAATCACCCGATGAGGCAGAAGCTGCTATTTTTCTATTTTTAACAGACAGGTGAGCAGTCACGATTCACGGCTTCTGTATTTGCAAATCATCAGCAGGCTAACCTTTATTTGTAGCCCCGGAATCAATAGTTGGGGTAGTCTGAGGTCAGTGGAAACACACATTTGCAGAGAGCTGGGGAAAATTGGGACACACATGTTCCTAGGTATGCCCAATATGCAATGGTCTCTATGCTTTCCTGTTTCAGCGCTCAGTACTGTCGACAGGTGTGTTTTTCTCATGTACTTAGTACTTATTTTCTGCATTCATGTGTTTTGTGTGTGTGTGGTATTGGGGATGGAACCCAGGGACATTCTACCTCCGAGCTACACCCCCAGCCTGACTTATTCTTTTTTTTTTTTTTTTTTTTTTGGTGGTACTGGGTTTCCCGGAAGTCCTTCTATCTCCAGGCTACACTCCCAGACCTATTATTTTTATATTTTTATTTGGAAATAGGGTCTCTTAAGCCAGTGAGGCTGGTTTCGAACCTGCCTCCCAAGCGCTGGAATTGACAAGTGTGAGCCACCACGCCCGACCTGAGTTTTTATTCTTTATTTTGAAACAATGTCACACTAAATTGCAGAGGCCTTGCTAAGTAGCTGCGGCTGGCCACATCCCAGATCCTCCTGTCTCAGCCTTCCAAGTACTGGGATCACAAGTGTGCACTACCATTTCCAGATGCATTTATGTGCTTTTTGTTGGTGATTTTATCTTTTAAAATTCTTCCCATCCAACAGCTGGGTGTAGTGGCACACACTTGTAATCCCAGCATTTGGGAGGCTGAGACAGGAGGATTGCAGTTCGTGAACAGTCTCAGCTACTTGGTAAGGCCGTTCACGACTCAGTGATGTTGGGGTCTGCTCAGACTGCCTGACAGAACTTCCGATGAATTAGCTACATGTAGCGCCAAGCAAGCTGACATCTGCACAACCGCCTGACAGAACTTCTGATGAATCAGCTGCATGTAGCATCCAGCGCAGGTCTGCACAACAGCCTGAACTTCTGATGAATGAATCTGCAACATGTAGCGATATGGAGGGTGTAACTACTCCCTGTCGCTGACCGGCTCAGTCCTGTTGGGGCACGAGTCCACTCGCGGTCAAAAACCTCAGCAAAGATGGGGAAGGATTAGAGTGAAGTACTGCAGCCTCTTCTCTGCAGCGATTCTTTCCCTTCTAGGAACTAAGAGTTCCTAGTGACGGCGCTCTCTAGAAAGAATCTGATGTGGACAAAGGCTTCTCGAGCCAATGACACTTTATTACAAAAACCCCCCAAAATTTATACCCTTCACCAGTAAAGTTAATAATAAGAGAAAAGGGAGTAAATGCAATCACTGTGAAATAATAATGAATGACATGTAAACAAAGGTAATAAAACTAGTCCTTCAGCTGGCTTTTGGCCTTCGAGAGATTAACTCCGGATTCTTTCCCAGGTCTTGCAGATAAGCAGTTCCAAAGGGCGACCTTCCAGAAGAAACAGGAACGCCCAAGGCTTGGGGGCTTCTCGGGGAATCTTCTTTAACTTTCTTGGAACTTTCCATCTTTTGGGCTCATTTCATATAGCAAGTGTGGGGAGATGTGGTGATTCAGGTGGATGCGATAGAGTTTCTTCAGGTGTTGGCATCTTATCTCCTAAATCTGAAAGCTTAAGCAAACTCACAACACAGTTTGGCAGACAAAATACCACAAACAACACCACAAAGTTCTTGGTTTTAATTGTCAGATGTATTTCCTTAACTGCTGAACACTCTTCTTTAGACAACAAGCCTATTAAAAGCCTATCCATCTTTAATAATCCATTTCCCTGTCACAAACCCTCTGCATCCTGCTTCTAGCCTTCTAATTCCTTTCTTTCCCAGTTGGGACGTTCTTATGATAAGCTCTTCTCCATGCAAAAATGCTTTTCTTACTCTTATGGTATTTCCTTTCCTTCATACATATATATTTAGAATGTCTGTCCTTTATTTTGTCATATTCATTCCTAACCATGCGGCCAGTCTCTCTGTCTCCGGGAATGCTCATACTGGGCGTAAAAGTCAACAATCTTTTTCCTTGGGTCTATTGTATTTGGGCAACTAAGTTGTTTATCTTCTCTGTCTCTGGGCAGGATCTCAAGGGTAAACAGAGTTACCTTACCGGAGTTAATGGCTTAACCTAAGTTAGTGATAGGAATGAGGAGGAGTTAATGGCTTAACCTAAATTAGTGATAGGAGTGAGGGTCGGAGACCCTTTGTGATCGCTGCAGCTGGAATGCTTATCACAGCATCTGAGTTCTGGCCAGTTTTTCATTATTATTGAGCAAAGCCAAGGGCGTTTAGACAAATTATTAGAGAATTTATTTTCACGGACTCAATCTCTTTCATAGTCCTGATCTCACATCACCGGAGCAATTCGTGTAGAGAGTTAAAAGAATACTAGAAGAATAATAGTTATGCAAGAATATCTAAAAGTGGAAAATGCTTTTGGCCAGCGACCACTCCTTCTCTCGGGGCTTATTTCTCACTTTGAGATTCTGCCTATGAACTGCGATAATGCAGATGCCGAGAGGGCGTGGCTTTTGCTGGTATCTGCAACTCCCCTTGCCACCGCTAGCCCAATTTGGTAACGTTGAGCCTTATTGGCTCAAATAATGCTTCCGTGCTCGTGAACCCCTCGTGCACCGGATAATGATTGGCTGCAAGTTATGTACTTTACACATGCCAGGGTGACCTTTAGCTTGATAGGTTAGAATAGTTTCCTGTTGGAAATCCCCCTTGCGATTTTTTACTTTAAATTGGGTTGCCTGAGAGAAATAAACGAGATCCTGCTTGACATGTCTCCCAGCTTCGTGTGGTTCTATTCGGGGCCGTCGGCACTCAACCCTCCTGCTCATCCCCATAGCTGACGGGCTGGACCCTCAGAGGTAGAATGCCCCTGGGTTCCACCCCCACTACCGCAAAAAAAAAAAAAAAAAGTAAAATAAATAAATAAGAAGGAAAGAAAAGTCCTGAGCAATTCAGCAAGACCCACAGGCCTTCTCCCTCCCAGATACACCCCCGAGCCCTATTTTATTTTATTTTATTTTTTGTCACAGGCTCTCACTAAGTTGTTGAGGGCCTTGCTAAGTTGCTGAGGCAGGCCTCGAACTTGCGATCCTCCTGTCTCCGTCTCCCAAGTACTGGGATTCTAGGCGTGTGCTCCCATGTTAGGTAGATATGGCATTTCTTATGTTAGAACTGAGCTAGTTGGGAAATTAAAGCAAGCAAAAAGCAAAAGGACCTTGTCTTTACGTGCCCTCCCTCAACTGGCCTGCATCCTGGCACAGACAAGGGCACACTGCACACCAGAGGCTCAGGTTGAATGGGGACGGGCGCTGCTACATCGCACTTCAATTGTGCGCAGAGCTCAGTGCCCGGGAGTCGATCCTGGCACTGGACATCCTCAGCTCTTTCGTTTCCTAGCCCAGGAGTCCGACACAGGTTAGACATCTGTATAGGAATAAAGCCTTTTTCAGTGAGGTGTGGGGTGGCACATGCTTGCAATCCCAGTACTTGGGAGGCTGAGCCAGAAAGAGCTCAGGTTCGAAGCCAGCCTCCGCAACTTAATTAGACCCATAACAAACCAAAAAATAAAATCCAGAGCCGGGCGTGGTGGCCCACGCTTGTGATCCCAGCATTTGGGAGGCTGAGACAGGAGGATCACGGTTCGCGGACAGCCTCAACTACTTAGTGAGACCTTGTTTCAAAATAAAGAATAAAAGCCGGGCGTGGTGGCGCAGGCTTGTAATCCCAGTGCTTGGGAGGCTGAGACAGGAGGGTGGCACAGGTTCGAAGCCAGCCTCGGCTACTTAGTGAGGCTCTCAGCAACTTAGTGAGACCCTGTTTCCAAGTAAAATATAAAGTGGGTCTGAGAGTATAGCCCGGAGGTAGAAAATCTCTGGGTTCCACCCCCATACCACCAAAATAAATAAATAAAAATAAAAAATAGGGCAGGGGGTGTAGCTCAGAGGTCAAATGCCCCTGGGTTCGATCCCCAAACCTGCAAAAAGAAAGAATAAAAAAATAGGGCAGGAGGTGTAGCTCGGACGTAGAATGCCTCTGAATTCCATCCCTAGTACCGCAAATAATGATAATAATAATAAATAAAATAAAATCAGGCTAGGGGTGTAACTCAGCAGTAGGATACCCAGTGCCACAAGGAAAAAAAAAATCCTTTCGGTTTATTCTGGTGAGGCCATCCTTCATGGGCAATCTTTGGTTCGGACATAGGTGAATCTGAGAGCGTCTTACACTGGCTGGGATTCAGTGAGAGAACTAATAACCTGCAACATCTAGTTCTAAGTAGTCGAGCCCCCTACGTCTTCCGTTTCGTCCCACCGTCACCCCGATCTCACAATTTCCAGGCCCGCTCGAGCCTCAGCTCCAAGGCCCTGCGGCGCCGGGCAGGCGCTCACGAGGCAGGGCCATGCCCAGGGCGCTCGGGGACGCGCCACGCCGTCCGCAGGGGCCGGGCGGACGCTCGGGCACCCGGGGCCACCCTCAGGTGGACCCCGCGCGGCCAGGTAGGTCGGCCGCACCGCGCACAGCGGCGGCTCAGGTCCGCCGGCTGCACAGCGGGACGGCGGCGCCCGGAGGACGCCCACTTCCGCCAGAGATGCCCGAAACTACCCACTTCCGGTAGCGCGTGAGAAGGCGACGGCACGCCCCCTGGTGGGCGGGGCCTCGACGAGCCACGCCCCAAATCGGGCCCGTATCCGGCCGCGCCGGGCCCCGCCCGGGCCCGCCCTCGTGACGTCACTTCCGGGCGGCGGGCGGGGCCCGCGCCGGGGCTGCTGCCCTGAGCCGTCTTGGCTCCGCTGCCCGCCACGTCCCCGCGCCGGGCTGCGGGCGCTTCCCCGCCGTCCGAGGGCCGCCGGGCCGCCGCCTGCCTGCCGCGCCCGGGTAAGGAGTCGGGCTGTGGTCCAGGGAAGAGCTGCTAGGGCTTCTGAGCCGGTGTGAGACTAAGAGAGCGAAGTGGGGGCCAGGAGGAGGATGAATGGGGCGCGGAGAGCAGGAGGAAGGGGACCCGTGATGGATGGATGGGGACACAGCGTGGAAGACGGTGAGGAACGGAGATGAGGACCGGGAGGAGGCCTGAGGACGGGGCTGCAGAGGCTGCAGGAAGCGGAGTGAGGGGATCGCACACTGGGAAGGAGAAGCCAGCTTCCTCCAGTTCGCGAGCGCGGTTAGGATGCTCCCGGTGCGCGGGGACCTGGACGGGCTTGGGGTAGCCCTGGACCACACTGGGTCCCTGGGCCTCAGGAAGCGTTGGTCTCAGAAAGAGATGCCTCTTTGGGTGACCCAGACTTCGCCCCCCTCGACCCTGTGGGTTTCCTTCAGGTTCAGCACCCTGTCCATTTATACGTGCCCGCCTCCGCTATGTGGCCACTTAGCGGGTGCACTTAGTCTGATGCCGAGAATCAGCATCCACGTGGCTCTCCACGAGAAAGAACTATGAGCGTGGAAATCTGACTTTAACAACTTGGAATTATTTCTGCCCCCGAGCATCTCTCTAAATTTTCAGTAAAATCATCCAGGACAGTATTTAAAAATACAGATTAAAAAAAAATTTTTTTTTTTTTGCGGGTTTGGGGATGGAACCCAGGGGCATTTGACCTCCAGGCTACACCCCCTGCCCTATTTTTTATTCTTTATTTTGAAACCGGGTCTCACTGAGTTGCAGAGGGCCTCACTAAGTAGCTGAGGCTGTCCGCGAACCGCGATCCTCCGGTCTCAGCCTCCCGAATGCTGGGATTACAAGCGTGTGCCACCACGCCCGGCAGATTTTTAAAATTTATATGCTAGGCCTGGCTAATGGACACAGGAATGTCAATTCTACCCATATTCAGCCAGCAAAAACTAGTCCTTAGTATTTAGCAGTGATATCAAAACTTGCAGAAACCTGGAAGTGAACAGTGTAATTAAGATGCTGTCCTGTGTTCCAGGTTCCCATCTGCCACATGGACACATTCTTTGGACCACAGGGCAATGTCTGTATACACAGACTCCAAGTCTGTATTCCTTGAGTTTCTGCTGCCAGAGTCCAGCCAGGTGACGTGTCAAGATTAGGTATCTGTGGTTTGCCCTGTATTGACTTTTTGCAATCCCTATCCCTTGGTATGTGTGTATAGCTTCCCCATTTTGGAGCACAGACCAAAGCCCTGTTCCTGCTGGTAAACATGTATTAATAGCATCACAGAATGTGGAGATAACACTTGTAATCCTTTACCAAGTCTGAGGATTACTTGTGTCGAACCAGTTTAGGCCAGAAAAAAAGGGGAAAAAAAAACCCTACTTCGGAGTCCAATTACATGTAACTTGCGTCCAGCATCCTACGCACCACAAATAGGTTCATAAGACAGTTAAGAAATAAGTCTAGCCAGGCACGATGATGCTTGCCTGGAATCCTGTGCTCAGGAGGCTGAGGCAGTAGGATTGCAGGTTTGAGGCCAGCCTCAGCAACTTAACCAGACCCTGTTTCAAACTACAAAATAAAACAGGGCTGAGGGATGTAGCTCAAAGACAGAAGGCCCCTGGGTTTAATCCCCAGTGTTTTTCGTGTGTGCATGCATGTGCATGCATGAGCACGCGCGCACACACACACACACACATGTTAAATTTGGGAATAAAAGAAACCAGAGAAAAGGGGTTGGGAGGCATCTCAAAGTCAGACCAGAAAAGTTTAGGAAAGTTGACGCAGCCAGAGGTACCTTTCTTGTGAGCTGTCTCCTGGCTCAATGGGGTGCCCTGCTATGGAGAGCTGATCCCTGAAGAGGGGGCACGCCCAACACCAACCTAACCTCCTGTCTTCCCATCTGCCCTGGTCTTCAGCTAAACACTTAATTCTTGTTGTGGTTTGGGTTTTTTTTTGTTGTTTTTATTTTTTTTTTGCAGTGCAAAGGATTGAACTCAGGGATTCAGGTGTGCTGGGCAAGTGCCCTACCACTAAGCTACAATCTCCCCCTCCCACACACGCACACTTTTTTTTTTTTCTGAAACAAGATCTTGCTAAAATGTCTAAGCTGGCCTTGAACTTGTGATCTTCCTGCCTCAGCCTCCCAGGTAGCTGGGATTACAGGCGCCTGCCGCACGCCTGGCTCCCTCCTCCTCTCTCCACGCTGCAACTAAATCCCTAGGCTCCGGTTCTCACTCAAGGCTCCCTGAAGCCCTGGCAGGGAAACCGATCACTTTATATCTCGTTCATGGCTTCTCCGTTCCGAGCCAACTTGCAGAGACGAATGCAGGTCCCCACATGCAGTGGTGACATCTGGAATATTCTGTTGGAAAGTGGAGGCGGGCCATACCAAAGAGCTGAGGTCAAAGCACAGCGAAGGCCCATTCTCGAAGGGGCGGCCAATCCCTGTTTCAGTGGGCGTGACCACCGCTTGGCCAGCTGGCGGAGAATGCGGAAGCAGGGTGGGACCCAGTGTTCTGTGGAGTCTGCAGAGATAGCCTTGTGGAGATGCCCCGTGTGTACACGCACCTCTGACCATACACGTGCGGTTGTGTGTGTGTGTGTGTGTGTGTGCACACGCACGTGCCTGGACATTTGATTTTGGGAAGCAGGCATCACTCGTACCGGCGGCTGCCCACTGTGGAGCTGAGTCTGTGTTCTCCCGGGTTTATGGTAAATATTCATCAGCGGAAGAATTGGACGCACTGCTTCGCACCTTTGCATTACAGCCCCACACGTGGATTCCTCTAGAGCTTAAGTTGCTTCCTAGAAAAATATACTTCCTGATATGAAAGTCATGTAGTTTCTCAGCCAGGCATAGTGGCACATGCCTTTACAAAGCCCAGTGCTTGGGAGGCTGAGCCAAGAAGATCATAGGTTCAAGGTCAGCCTCAGCAACTTAGTAACATCTGGTTTCCAAAGAAAAAATTAAAAGGTTGGGGGATAGCTCAGAGGTAGGATACCCCCAGGGTTCAGTCCCCAGTACAAAAAAAAATAGTTTCTCAATTAAAATCTACATTGGAAACTGTATCAAGTGGAATCCATGCTCCTGTAATCCCAGGACTTCTGAGGCTGATACAGGAGGATCACGGGTTGGAGACTAGCCTCGGCAACTTAGCAAGGCCCTCTGCAACTTAGACCCTGTTTCAAAATAAGAAATTACCCGGACATGGTGGCGCACGCTCGTAATTCTAGCATTCGGGAGGCTGAGACAGGAGGATCATAGTTCGAGGACAGCCTCAGATACTTAGTGAGGCCCTTTACAGCTTAGTGAGACCCTGTTTCAAAATAAAGAATAAAAACTAGGGCTGGGGGTGTAGCTCAGAGGTAGGATCTCCCTGGGTTCCATCCCCAGCACCGCAAAAGAAAGAGAGAGAGAGACAGAGAGAGAGAGAGAGAGAGAGAGAGAGAGAGAGAGAGAGAGAGAGAGAATGAATTGGACTGGGGGTGTAAGCTCAGTGGTAGAGTGCCCTGGGTTTGTTCAATTCCGTGTGTGTGTGTGTGTGTGTGTGTGTGTGTGTGTGTGTGTCCCTGTGTCTGTGTGTGTGTGTGTCTAAGTAAAAGAATCATGGAATGTGTGACCAGCTTTTGCTCCTCAGTGGCGTGTGCTATACATCTTTCCGTGTCAACAGAAGTGTGTATATCTTTGCGTAGGTCTTCCAGTGTTTTACATTTGATTTGAACAGTGACTTAGAGAACTGTTGCAGACTCTTGCTGTTGTAAAGGGGCTGGGATGACTATCCTCGTAGATCTCCAGCTTTGGACAGCTGTCCTGTGGCTTCTTCGGAGGAAATCCCTGCAGTAGAAATTGCTACATCAGAAAGCTTAGCCTTGCAAGCCTGGATACATGTTGTCATTTCCCAGCACAATGACCGGCCTGTTGAATGCCCCCTCTCCTCTCTGGGTGTTCCCACCCGTGCTTTTCGTAAGGAGTCGACTCTCTTTCAACCCCAGACGCGCCTGTCACCACAGCAGAGCATCCGCCTTGGTCCCACAAGTGCCACGGAGCATGCCGTGGCCGGGAGTGCCCCACCAAGCCACTGTCACTTGCAAAACCGGACCTCACCTGGCGCGGCCGGTGCCAAGCCCGCAGCTCCCCACTGAGGAAGATGGCCCGGCCGGCGAGCTGGCCCTGAGCAGCTGCCTCTGGTAAGTGGCCCTGGCCCAGCAGGGTGGGCCTGCCTGTGTGGGGACAGGACGGCGGGCCTGGAGAGGGCCCCAAGGAGTTTGCAGGGTCTGCAGAGGGTGGTGGGGAAAGAAAGCTAGCCACGCCTTGCAGTTACTGGGCCGGGAGAGGGCACATCCCTCCCAGAGGTCCTGCCCTGGCGGTATACCAGGAAGTGGTCCAGGGGCAGGGATGGATGTAGGCAGTGGGGACCAGGGACCCTTTTGGTCCTCGTCTGCCACCATGACACAAATGCGGGACAGTGGGAGACGTTCTCTCTCAGCCTGTGGCTTAATGCCAACACACTGCCCGCTGGGGACATGGCTTAGTGGTACAGTGCTTACCTCGCATACACCAGGCCCTGGCTTCAGTCCCAGCACCGCAAAAAAACCCACAATATAATACTTTCAGGGGCCCCTTGATACATGGGGGCATCATCTCTGATGCTGATGCTGGGGTACACAGACAGTCCTCCCAAGTAGAGACCCCAGGAGTGCGGCAGTCCATGTCCATCTTACGGTGAGAAACTGGACAGGCAGAGGGGGTCCTCTGGCGCGTTCAGTCCGTCCTCCCTGCCTGAGCCTGAGCAGCAGCCCTGAGGCTGGCTGATTGCTAGAGCGGGGGCCGCCAACTCCACTGGCCGTCTGTTTGTGTAAATAAAGTTTTATTGGGACAGAGCCACGCCCACCCTTCTCCTTTGTGCCACCAGCAGGACTGAGTAGCCGAGTCGCAGACAGCATGGCCTTCAGAGTCTAAAATATTTGCTTTCTAGCCCTTTGCAGAAAACGCTTGCAGACCCCCGTCCTAGGAATTTACAGTGGGGGGCAGGGAGGCCTTGAGGCCAGCGGCGTGGTCGGGAAGCCCCTTGCCCTCTTGAAGCCCACCCTGCCATCCGCGCTTGGGCTCAGCAGCAGGCGCCAGGCCAGGGCTCGGGCCAGGAGCATCTTGGGCCGAATGGTGGTGGTGTTTTAAACCTGTTCAGCAGAGGCCGCTGGCCAGGCCACGCGTCTAAATACACATGCTGGCCGGGAGCGCTGCCCGTTCTCGGTGCTGGTTTCCCCTCTCCCCGGCCCGCCCCGCCTGCTTTTTTCTGTCAGAACAAAGACAGCCTCTTGCTGGTTAGTAAGTGACTAACGCCTTGCCTTCCCCGGGCTGTTAGAGAGCAGGACCACACACTTTGGAGAGAAAGTGACTTAGAACTGGAGCGAATCGGCGACACTCGTCAGGGGCTGGAAGCCTTGGGTGCACTGGAAGCCTTGGGCCACTGCAGGAGAGGCCTGCAGGTGCTGGGGGGCTTCCTCAGTGCCCCTCGCCGGGACCTGGCTACCAGTGCCGCCCGCCCGCCCCTGACTCGCGCCTGCCTGTGGTCACTGCCCTGTGGTCTCGGGGTCTACAGCCTCCCTCTGGCCTGCGCCTCGCCGCACCCCCCCCTTACCCCGCAGCTGTCATCAGCGGCCCCCTTCCTCGTCTACCTCCCCCCAAGTGGATCCGGTCCCCTCAGCTTTCAGAATGTGGCCCAGGAAGCCTTGCCCGCTGTGCCCATCGCCCCGCTCACCCTAGTTCTGTGGCACCCTGTGGTCAGGAGGGCCCAGCTCCCGGCCCAGCCGAGCCCCTCCCGCCTCCCTCTGGCGGCACACCCTGGCCGCAGGGGCCTCTCTGTGTCCACTGGGCCTCGGCCCCAGACCAGGGGTGTGCAGGTTCTCCTCTCTGTCCTGCGTCTGCCTGGCACATGAGGAAATGCAAAGATGCAGTGAGCCAGGCACGGTGGCACTTGGGAGGCTCAAACTGGAGGCCCTCGGTCACAGCCAGCCTCAGGAACTTAGTGAGACCCTGTTTTAAAGTAAAAAATAAAACAGGGCTAGGCTTGTAGCTCAGAGGTAGAATGCCCCTGGGTTCAATCCCCTGTGCTGAAACATAAAATAGTGCTGGCGGTGTGCCTCGGATGCAGAATCACCCCTGGGTTCAATCCCTAGTACGCCAGATGAGCAAGTAAACTAATTGGATAAACTAGTCCTGGGCATATAGCTCAGAGGTAGAATGCCCCTGGGTTCAATCCCCAGTACCAAAATGAATGAATCATAAAACATTGCTGCTGGAGAGACAGGCGTGGTGGCACGTGCTTGTAATCCCAGCAGTTGGGAGGTTGAGACAGGGGGACCGGGTTTGTGGCCAGCCTCAGCTACTACTTAGGCCCTTTGCAACTTGGTGAGACCCTGTTTCAGTATAAAAAATAGGGCTGAGGGGATAGCTCGGAGGTAGAATGTCCCTGGGTTCCATCCCCAGTACCCGCCCCCAAAAAGAAAATAGTGCTGGAGGTGTAGCTCGGAGGTCAAATGCCCCTTAGGTTCAATCCCAAGTACCACACACTCACACAAAAAATACCAGGTGGGTGCAGTGGCTGGCTGGCCCTCGTGGGATGCACAGGGCGCTGGGCCTGTTCGGCTCTGACATCAGAGGACGAGGAGGGAGACGAGGCCCATCTTGAAGACTGAAGAGAGAAGGTTCAGCCCTGTGGAGCGGCCTCGCCCCGGCCCCTCCTGCCCTCTGGGTTCTGCCCCTGGGGGAGGCGGGACTTGCAGAGGCCGCAGCTCCTAGAGCACCAGGTCAAGGCAAGGCTCGGGGCTCGCCGGCCTCACCCCACGCTGCACACACGTGCGTGAACCCTGGCCCGGTGCACACTCTGACCCCTTGCCTCAGGCGGTGCTGTGTGTGGACACCAGACCCCTCCTGACCAGTGTGCTTTCTCCACTCAGATCCCAGGGCCCAGTGGAAGGGAACGGCCTGCGGCCTGGAAACCCCCACCAGTGCCTAGTGCGCCTAGCCCGTTCCTGGTTCGCCCGCAAGATGTGGGCAGCCCTCCTGCTTCTTGGGCTCGCCTCCGTGTCTGCATCGGAGGAGCCACGTAAGTGCCAGAGCACCCTCCAAGGTGCTGACGGCCCTGGACCTCCCTGGTCAACCCGGGGAGCGGGGGTGGGGAGCCCCTAACGGGACTGGGCAGTCGAGCCCCTGAAGGGTTCCCGTGCTTGCCCCTGCGAGATTTCTTGTCTTCTAGCCAGGCGCAGTGATGCACACCTGTAATCCTGGTACTTGGGAGGCTCAGACAGGAGGACCACAGGTTGGAGGCCAGCCTCAGCAACTTAGCAAGACTGTTTCAAAATAGAAAGAGGCGGGGTTTAGCTCGAAGGTAGAACACCCCAGGCTCAAGCCCCAGTACCAAAATAAAATTTGTTTTCTGTAAATTTGGCCCTTTGGGGAGCGCACTCCCCTGTACGTCAGTTCCTGCATGCACCTGCCCCGTGCTGGGCACTGGCGGTCTCCACCGAGCCGCAGGGAGCCCTTTCCCAAAGCCTGGAGCCTTCGGATTTGAACGGCTCTGCGGCCCCCATCTACCGTGTGAACCCAGTGCGTGCGGACATTCTGTCTCTAAGCTACACTTCCAGCCCGATTTTATTTATTTTTATTTTTATTTTTTAAATTTATTTGCGGTAGTGGGGCTTAAACCCTGCAGCTTTTTCTATCTCGGAGTTACACCCCAGCCCACCCCCCCCCCTTTTATTCTTTATTTTGAAACTGTCTCACTAAGTTGCAAAGGGCCTCACTAAGTAGCTGAGGCTGTCCTCGAACTGTGATCCTCCTGGTCTCAGCCTCCCAAATACTGGGATTACAAGGGTGTACCACCACTATTTTTTATATTTATTTATTTATTTTGTGGTAACTGGGGGTGGAACCCAGACCTATTTTATATTTTATTTGGAAACAGGGTCTCACTAAGTAGCTGAGGCTGGCTTTGAACCTGCGGGATCCTCCTGTCTCGGCCTCCCAAGTGCTGGGATTACAAGCGTGCGCCACCACGCCCAGCTCTTTTTTTATTTTGAAACAAGGCCTTGCTAAGCTGCTGCGTCTGGCCTTGACCCTTTGATCCTCCCAAGTACCAGGATTACAGGCTGTGTTGTTGTTTGTCTTGTGGCACATTTTACCCTTGCATGGAGTTCTCTCTGATGTTTGGGGGACTGATCGGAGAGTGAAGCTTTTCAGCCTCCAGTGGGCTAAAGGTTCACAGGGGCAGAGAAGCCCTAAACTGGAGGTGCTAAGTGGCGTGAGCTACATGCCGGGAGTGGGCAGGAGGAGAGGTGCCAGGCCAGTGGGGTGGGGGTGAAGGAGACTGCAGTGTGGCCCACCTGGGCGCAGCCGAAAGTGACTGTGTCAGCTGGGCACAGTGGCACCGCTTGTAATCCTAGCACTTGGGAGGCTGAGGCTGGAGGATCGCAGATTCTCAGAAACATAGCCCCTCAGCAACCAAGGGATACTGTTTCTAAAAATAAAAAATTAGCCAGGTGTGGTGGGGCACGCTTTGTAATCCCAGCATTCGGGAGGCTGAGACTGGAGGATCGCGGTTCGCGGACAGCCTCAGCTACTTAGTGAGGCCCTCTGCAACTCAGTGAGACCCGGTTTCAAAATAAAGAAATAAAAAAATAGGGCAGGGGGTGTAGCTCGGAGGTCAAATGCCCCTGGGTTCCATCCCCAGACCCACAAAAAAAAAAAAATTAAATTAAATTAAAAGGGCTGGGAATGTAGTTCAGAGGTCAAGCTCCCCTGGGTTCAATCCCCAGTACCACTCAGGCCCAGAAATGACTGTCTTTTTCTCCTTTTTCTGATTTTAAGGATCTTTAGTCTCTAACAAGATATGGCATAAATTGGTCAAGAAAAATGTATTGACAGACCCGGGTAATAAGACACCTGAGAATGTGACCGTGGTGGCCCCTTCTCCCATCACGTTGGCTGAAGGGACCTTGGCAGCCAGCCTCAGCTCTGTTGAAGTCCTGGTGGTGACAAACAGGACAGACGTGAGCGCTCCAGCCCCCGGGACCCCCGGGTCACCGGCCACCACAGGCCCTGGGGTCCCCGGGTCACCGGCCACCAGGGCCCCCGGGTCACCGGCCCCCACGGCCCCCGGGTCACCGGCCCCCACGGCCCCCGGGTCACCGGCCCCCACGGTCCCCGGGTCACCAGCCCCCACGGCCCCCGGGTCACCGGCCCCCACGGCCCCCGGGGCCCCCGGGTCAGCGGCCACCACCGGGCTCCCGGCCCCCAGCACAAGCCTCGCACGCATGACCGAAAATAGAACGTCGCCAAGAAGAGCAGCCACGGCGGCCTCGGTCACACGCGCTCACACCGTCCCCGTGACCACCGCCGATCCCAGCGGCCCCGCGGGCACGCCCGGGCCTTCCGAGCTCACGCCCGCCAGCCCCACGTCGCCAGACCGGCCAGTGCTCAGCACCACACTCGCCCCGCCAGGCGCCTCCCCAAAGCCCACCGCCACCACCTCCGTGGCCACGGCGCCCTCCACCCCGACAGCCCTGCCCTCCACGGCGGCGGCCACGACCCGGGGACAGGCCGAGGAGCCGCCGGCCAGCACAGCGCCAGCGCCTGCGTCCGCCACCGAGAGGCCCAGCCCTGCGCCATGGACCCCGGCGTCCGGCGGGCCCAGCCCGCCACCGACGCCACAGCAGGTGCAGCCCAAGGCCACGCCTGGCGCCGCCTCCACGGGGTCCACGCCCAGGAGCCCAGGGGGCCCTCAGGCGCCGGCCACGGAGCCGTGCCAGCCCAGCACCCAGGGCCAGTACCTGCTGGTCACCACCGAGCCCCTGGCCCCTTCGCTAGTGAACAGAACCTTCCTGCTGGCGGTGCTGGTGCTCGGCGTGACCCTGTTCGCCTCCGTCCTGGTGCTGCTGGCCCTGCACGCCTTCGAGAGCTACAAGAAGAAGGACTACACGCAGGTGGACTACCTGATCAACGGCATGTACGCCGACTCGGAGATGTGAGGAGCCCGCGCCCCCGGCCGGCTCGCTGCGTTCCCGAGACGTGCCCGGTGCCTAGACAGAACTCCACGATCGCCGAAGAGTCGCTGCTTTTTCATATTTATTTTTGTAAACGATCATGTGCGCAGGAGCAGCTGACGGCTCTGCCATGGTGCGGGCAGGGCCCCCTGCACGGGGCCCCCGATTAAAGCCATGACTGCTCTCCGCTCACTGTAGCTTCTGACCCCTCGTCGTCACCGGGGATGCAGCCCAGGGGCATTCTACCTCTGAGCCACACCCCCAGCCTTTTCCATTGCTATTTATTTATTTAATTTGTGTGTGTGTGGTCCTGGGGATGGAAGCCAGGGGACCTTACCTCCATGCTACACCTCCAGACCTATTCTACATGTTATTTGGAAACAGGATCTCACTAAGTTACCAAGAGTCTCACTAAGCTGCTGAGGCTGGCTTCGAACCATCCATCCTCCTGTCTCAGCCTCCCAAGTACTGGGATTACAAGCGTGCGCCTCCACGCCCAGTCTCTTTATTTTTATTTTGAAACACTCTTGCTAGGCTGATTAAAGTCTCACTATTTTTTATTTTATTTTATTTTATTTTTGGTGGTACTGGGGTTCCTGGAAACCCTTCTACCTCTGGGCTACACTCCCAGACCTATTTTATATATATATATTTTTTGGAAACAGCGTCTCTTAAGCCAGCAAGACTGGCTTCGAACCAGCGCGATTCCTCCGTCTCCCAAGAGTGGGGATTACAAGCGTATGCCACCACGTCTGGCTTATCACTACTTTCTGAGGCTGGCCTCAAACCTACAATCTTCCTGTCTCAGCCTCCCAAGTACTGGGATTGCAGGCATGCACCACCACGCCCAACCCTGGTGGAGTTCTTAGTTTTTCTTTTCGCAGTGCCGGGATGGAAGCCGGGGCCTCACACATTCTGGGCATGCGCTATACTCCGGAGCCACACCTCCAGCCCTGGCAGAGCCTTTTCTTTTTTTTTCTTTTTTCTTTTTTTTTTTTTTTTTTTGGTGGTACTGGGGTTCCTGGAAGCCCTTCTACCTCTGGGCTATACTCCCAGACCTATTTTTACATTTTTATTTGGAAACAGGGTCTCCTAAACCAGCGCGCGCGGCTGGCTTCGAACCTGCGCGATCCTCCCGTCTCCGCCTCCCAAGCGCGGGCATTACAAGCGTGCCCACCACGCCCGGCCTCCAGAGCCTTTTCAAGGTGCCTGATGGGGTTGGCGTTTGTGACCATTTAACATGGCGTGCGGCCCTGGAGGTCTGCTCCCTCTGATGCCCAGACCTGCCTGGGTGCCCAGCAGGAGGCTACAGCCTCGCCTGCCCCGGCTCTTAGGTGCTGGTCCTCTGGAGCCTGATCTGGGCGTGCGAGGGCGGAACCCAGCGCAGTCCACGAGGCTTAACCAGCTCAGTGTGGACCTGCTCACACCAGGCTCTCACGGTGACGCAGAGGAGACGGGACGCTTATCACCAGTCCCAAAGAGGTCGAGCCCCCGTGCCAGGTGCCCAGGACCCCGGAGCCTGCCCCTCAGGAGCTGTGGATTCCAGCCTCTGTCCTGAGCAGCAGCCACCGAGCTCAGGCAAGGACTCAACTCGTGCCCTGCCCGGAGCCTTCATCTTACAGATGGGGCTTAACGGGTGCAGTGGTGCAGGCCTGTGAGCCCGTGACTGGGAGGCTGGGGCAAGAGGCCCAGGTTAGAGGCCAGCCTGTTTCTTTTCTTTTCTTTTTTCCTTTTTTAAATTTGGAAACAGGGTCTCTTAAGCCAGCGCGCATGGCTGGCTTCAAACCTGCACGATCCTCCTGTCTCTGCCTCCCAAGCGCGGGGATTACAAGCGCGCGCCACCACGCCCAGCTCTTTTTCTTTTTCTTTTTTCTCTCTTTTTTTTTTTTTTTTTTTTTTTTGGTATGTGTGTGTGGTACTAGGGATGGAACCCAGGGGCATGCTACCTCTGAGCTGCACCCCCAGCCCTATTTTTATTCTTTATTTTGAAACAGGATCTCACTAAGTTGCTGAGGCTGGCTTCAAACCTGCCATCCTCCTGTCTCCGTCTCCCAGATGCTGGGATCACAAGCGTGCACCACCCTCCAGGCTTGGACTTTGTTTCAAAAGGGCTGGAGGTGTAGCTTGGAGGTAAAGGCCCCGGGTTTGAACCCCAATGCTAAGCAAATAAGCAAATGGTGGCCCGCCGAGGCCTAAAGAGAAGTGAGCCCTGGCGGACCAGAGCGCGGGTCGATACCTGGTTCTGGGGTCCAGTTTTTCCATGTTTTTCTCCGCCACCTGCCAGGCTCTGCTCGGCCTCGGCCTTTCCCTGCCCACCCGCCCAAGGCAGCAAGAGCTGAGGGCCACGCCCGGCCGGGTGGCCTGCGGAGAGAGCGGGCATCTGTGGCGGGCACGGTGGCATGGCGCCGGGGAGGGCTGGGCCTTGCTTCTCGGCGTCTCTGAACACGGAGTCCAGCTTTGCCTGGGGTCTCCATTTCCCCTCCCAGGAGTACCCTGGGCTGGGGCCGGGTCTCCAGCTCCCCTTCTCAGCTCGCCTCTTCCAGAAAGGATTTCACGTGGCCCGTAATAAAAGACGAAGGAAGGACCCGGGCGTGGTGGCGCACGCTTGTCATCCCAGCATTTGGGAGGCTGAGACCGGAGGATCATGGTTTGTGGCCAGCCTCAGCTACGCAGTGAGGCCCTCTGCGACGCAGTGAGACTGTGTTTCAAAGTAAAGAATAAAAAATAGGGCTGGGGGTGTGCCTCAGAGGTAGATTGCTTCTGGGTTCCATCGCCAGTACCACACACACACAAAAAAAAAAAGACTGTGGGTGCCTTGTTCCTCCGTGGGGACGTGGGAAGGGGGCAGCCACAGGCCTGGCCGCCTCTGAGCTTGCAACCAGGGCCTCTGGAAGGGAAGTAAGGTGCAGTCAGCCAGGATCCCAGCCAGGGGCCCCCAATTATTGTGTCACCTACTGGGATTTCCCCGCTCTCTTTTGAAGATCTACCACCCGCTGTGCCCTTCCTTGCCCCCCCTTGGTATTGGGGATGGAACCCAGGGGCCTGCCACCTCTGAGCTGCACCTCCAGCCCCGTTTTATATTTTCCTTTTGAAGCAGGGCCTCACTAAGTCTCTGAGAGTCTTTCTAAATTCTGAGGCTGGCCTCTGGCCTACAGTCCTCCTGTCTCAGCCTCCCAGGTACTGGGATGACAGGTGCAGACCCTCACACCCGCCGGCTTTTCTGACAGACTTCACTGCAGGTGGGCCAAGGTGTGGCCAATCATGGTATTCAAGGCCACGCCCACTGACCCCCAGGGGCAGGCCCAGTCCTCAGGACCCTTCTGGTGCCTAACAGAACCGCCACTTAACCTGAGCCAGAGACCTGTGCTCCATCCTGTCCAACACACCCTTCCAAACATCGTGTAGCCCAGGCGGCTGCAGCCCTGCCGCCAGCTCCCGGGCCAGCCCCAGGTCATCTCCACTGGGCCGTCAAAGCACACACTTGACCGCACCTGCCCGAAGCCCTTCGCTGGAGGAGCCAGGCTTCTCTGACCACGCAGAGGGTGAGAGAAAGACCACGGGCAAGCTGGCCCTGGGGGCAGAGGAAGCCCCACCCGGCCTGTCCACCTCCCGGGACCTGCTGGCCGCCCGTGGAGCCAGGCGCTCAGCGCTGGCCCAGTGGGTGCTCACGTAGCGCCTATTGTTTGCCAACCAGCTGGGGTTCGGGATGAAGCGGCGCCCCTCCGCGAGCTCTCAGCGTGACAGGTGAGACCCTGTGCCCTTGTGGGAGAAGAACAAGAAAAGAACCAGGTGGGCAGAGGAGGCGCGGCGCCCAGAGCAGGCTGCCTGGCAGGGCGGCTGCAGAGCCCTCTTCTGGGCTCTCTGCTCCTGGGGCAGGGTGGTGGCTGGTCCGGGGCACAGTGCAGCTCTGGCACACAGATGGCCCCGTTCTGATGAGTGAGAGTCTATGCGGAAGGTACCAGGAGGCCAGGGCACACAGGAGAGTCTGACGTGGGGCTTGACCCTAAAAATACGCTGTGGTGGGGGGAGCTGGGGGTTGGACCTCAAGAGCCTTCTATCACTGAGCTACACCCCAGACCTATTTTACTATTTATTTATATTTGTGGTACTGGGGATGGAACCCAGGGGCATTATGCCTTCGAGCTACACCGCCAGACTGATTTCTTATTCTTTATTTTGAAACAGGGTCTCACTAAGTTGCGGAGGCCTTAATAAGTAGCTGAGACTGGCGGTGAACCCAGATCCTCCTGTCTCAGCCTCCCAAGTACTGCGATTCCAGGGCACCGCAGCCACCACACCCAGCTGGCTCTGTTCTTTATGGGGAGGAAACTGAGGCACCAGAAAGGCAAGTTGCTTGCCCAGGGTCGCCCACCAGGCAAGGCAGGACGGAACCCACAACGGGCCTGTCCATTTGCAGTGCCCACAGACACTGGCTGGGGAGCAGGAGCGCCGGGCGTCAGGGGAGAGGAGTTTGGGTCTCTAAAGCCAGGAAGGCCGCCATTGGACAGCACAGGCACCAGACCCGTCGCCAGTTCATCCTGGGGCGGCCCGATCGGAGGAGGTCCACGCGCGCCCCCTGGTGGTCACGCGCCCTAACAGCGTCCTCTGCTCCCCCGCCCGCCCTCCTCCCCTGCTCACCCATCTCCAGCCAGCTCCCCTGACCCCCAGCTCTTGGCTACCCTGCACCGAAGAACTGGCCTGGGGGTGCTCCTAGCTCAGGGAGCACGTCCCCCATGGTGGAGAGCATGTTCAGGGTAAAGGATGTCACTTGCGACAGCAACTTATCCCTGCAGAAGGGGTGTGGCTTGGAGGTAGAATGCCCCTGGGTTCCATCCCTAGTGTCACAAAAAATAATAAAAAATTAAGCTAGGCGTAGTGGCGCAGGTTCGAAGCCAGCCTCAGCTACTGAGGCTCTCAGCAACTTAGTGAGACCCTGTTTCCAAATAAAAAGTATAAAATAGGTCTGGGAGTGTAGCCTGGAGGTAGAAAAGCCTCTGGGTTCCACCCCCAGTACCACACACAAAAATAATGATAATAATAATAGTAGTAGTAATAATAATAATAATAATTAATAATAATAATAAAGGGCCGGGCACGGTACTGCATGCCTGTAATCACAGTACTTGGGAGGCTGAGACCTGAGGATGGAGGTCTGCAGCCAGCCTCCGCAATTTAACAAGAGCTTCAGTGGTTTATCTAGGTCCTATCTCAAAATCAGAAGGGCCGGGTGTGTAGCTTGCCCTTGAGTCCATCCCTAGGACCAAGCATTAAAAGGGGGGCATCTTACCCAGCAAGGGGACCAGCCATCGCTCACGTTTTGTGAGAGCTTAGCTATGCCAGGCTCTGAGAACCTGCAGCTCAGTTCCCTCAGATTAATGATCCCAGATCATGGTTTCTGGACTCCCCACCCCCGCCCCCGACTCCCCACACAGCCGCCAGGAGGGTATTTTTAAAACATAACTCAGATCCTAATACCCCCCTGCTCGGTTCCCTCTGGTGGCCTCCCACTGAGATTAGAGGAAAAAATCCAAACTAGAAACGCAGGTGGCCGGGGGAATGGGGGCTCCGGGCTGGCGGAGAGAGCGGCCGGCGAGCCTCCCCCAGCGTGTCTCGGGCAGAGTGGAGGGAGGGACCGCCAGGGCCCCATCTTGGACGACACAACCATAACCAGGGCCACGGGCAGGGTGGGGCGCCCAGGAAGGTTTTGAGCAGAGGGATCACGTCGTCAGATTTAGGGTTTCAACCATTACTTTGTGGCACTAAAGTGTTTGCATACATGTCTGGGGTTTATTTTAAAAGGCTTCAGCTGGAAGAGAAGGTGGTAAGGGGCTGCACCCAGGCAGAAGCCCCCCACCCCCGCTGTCCACCCCAGCCGGCTCGGTGGGGGGGGGGGGCTGCCTCCCATCACTGTGTTTGTGCATCTGGAAATTTCCATGATGAAAAGTTAAAAAGGGGGAAGGGAGGGAGGAGGGGTGGGTGGAGCTGAGACTTCAGTCTCAGAAGCAAATGATCACTCTGGTTGCCCGGGGAGGGGCGGGGAGGGGCTGGGTCCTCCCCGGAAAGAGAGTTCTGGCTCGGACCAGGCCGTGTGCGTGCGCGTCGTGAGGCCAAGTCACAGAACCTCCTTTTTTCTTTCTTTTTTGGGTACTAGGGATTGAACCTATAGCATTCTACCTCCAACCTACACTCTCAGCCCTATTTTTATTTTATTATTTATTTATTCATTTATTTATTTATTTAGTGGTACTGGGGATGGAACCCGAGGGCATTCTACCTCTGAGTTACACCCTCAGTTCGTGTGTGTGTGTGTGTGTGTGTGTGTGTGTGTGGTACTAGGGGTGGAACCCAGGGGCTTTCTACCTCCGGGCTATACTCCCAAACCTATCTTATATTTCATTTGGAAACAGGGTCTCACTAAGTTGCTGAGAGCCTCACTAAGTAGCTGAGGCTGGCTTCGAACCTATGCAATCCTCCTGTCTCAGCCTCCCAAGCGCGGGGATTACAAGCGTGCGCCACCACGCCCGGCTTATTCTTTTATTTTAGAACAGGGCCCCACTAAGTTGTAGAGGCTGACCACAAACCTGTGATCTTCCTGTCTTAGGCTCCCAAGTACTGTTTTTTTTTTTTTTTAAGTTTTCCTCTAGTTATTGATTTCTAGTTTTATTCCATTGTAGTTGAAAAATATACCTTGCATTATTTCCATCTTTTAAAATTTAGTAAGACTGCCGGGCATGGTGGTGCACGCTTGTAATCCCCGTACTTGGGAGGTGGAGACAGGAAGACTGTGCAGGTTTGAAGCCGCCTTGCTGGCTTAAGAGATCCTGTTTCCAAATAAAATATAAAATAGGTCTGGAAGTATAGCCCGGAGGTAGAAGGGTTCCATCCCCAGTACCAACAACAACAACAAAAAATGTTGGAAGGCTGAGACCTGAGGATCACGGTTCGCAGATAGTCTCAGCTACTTAGTGAGGCCCTTTGCAACTCAGTGAGAACCTGTTTCAAAATGAAGAATAAAAAATAGGGCTGGGGTGTAACTTGGAGGCTGAATGTCCTAGGTTCAATCCCCAGGACCACAAAAAACAAAAAGGATTATATCTCCCTTCAGTTGTGTCCATTTTTTTTATATTTATTTATTTATTTATTTATTTAGGTACTGGGGATGGAACCCAGGGGCATTCTACCTCCGAGTTCCACCACCAACCCTATTTCTTTTTTTTTTTTTTTTGAAACAGGTCTCACTGAGTTGCGGAGGGTCTCACTAAGTAGCTGAGGCTGTCTGTGAACCGCGATCCTCCAGTCTCAGCCTCCTGAATGCTGGGATTACAAGCGTGCGCCACCACGCCCGGCTAAAACCTGTTTTTAAAAAATCTTTTTTGAGCCAGGTGTGGTGGCTCATGCTTGTAATCCCAGCAATTTGGGAGGCTGAGACCAGAGGATCGTGGTTCGGGGACAGCCTCAGCTAATTAGTGAAGCCCTCCGCAACTTAGTGAGACCCTGTTTCAAAATAAAGAATATAGCCAGGCGTGGTGGCGCACGCTTGTGATCCCAGCATTCGGGAGGCTGAGACCTGAGGATCGCGGTTAGGGTTAGGGTTAGGGTTAGGGGTTAGGGTTAGGGTTAGGGTTCGTGGACAGCTTCAGCTATTTAGTGAGGCCCTCTGCAACTCAGTGAGACCCGGTTTCAAAATAAAGAATAAAATATAGGGCAGGAGGTGTAGCTCGGAGGTTGAATGCCCCTGGGTTCCACCCCCAGACCCGCGGAAGAAAGAAAGAAAGAAGGAAGGAAGGAAGGAAAGAAAAAAAGAAAGAAAGAAAGAGAGAGAGAAAGAAAGAAAAGAAAAGAAAATAGGGCAGGGGGTGTAGCTTGGAGGTCAAATGCCTCTGGGTTCCATCCCCAGAACCACACGCACAAAACAAATTTTAAAGTTCTAGCCGGGCGTGGTGGCGCACGCTTGTAATCCCCCACACTTGGGAGGCAGAGACAGGAGGATCGCACAGGTTCGAAGCCAGCCGCGCGCGCTGGCTTAGGAGACCCTGTTTCCAAATAAAAATGTAAAAATAGGTCTGGGAGTGTAGCCCGGAGGTAGAAGGGCTTCCAGGAACCCCAGTACCACCAAAAATAATAATAATAATAATAAAATAAAATAAAAAAAATAAAGTTCTAGAGGTGTGTCTCAGAGGTAGACTGTGCCTGGACTGGACCCAGTGCAAGCAAGTTAAGTCGCTGAGCTGCCTTCAACCCTGTGATCCTCCTGTCTCAGCCTCCCGAGTACTGGGATGACAAGCATGTGTCACCACACCTGGTCTTGTGCAGTTTCTTGTAATGATATATGTATCTTTAATGATAGTCTCATTTTCTTCAAACCTTGCTTTCTCGGGTTCCCTCAGTTCATAATCTGTAGTTGCATTTAGCTGACTGATATTGAAAGCAAATGGAGCCAGGCGTGGTGGGCATGCTGGTCATCCCAGCGCTGGGGAGGCGGAGACAGGAGGATCGCGCAGGTTCGAAGCCAGCCTCAGCTACTTAGTGAGGCTCTCAGCAACTTAGTGAGACCCTGTTTCCAAATAAAGTATAAAATAGGTCTGGGAGTATAGCCTGGAGGTAGAAAAGTCCCTGGGTTCCACCACCAGTACCACACAGACACAAAAAAAATTGGTTTAACACTCTTGACTAGTAATTCCAAAATTTGGGCTTCCTTGGGTATGCTTTCTGTGAAGAGTCCCACCCCTACCTCTACCCCATAAATGGACCTTCCTGTGCGCTTCTATGTTTTGTTATTTTGTTGAGGGCCGGGCCTCCTGGGTATGGTAGTGTAGTCGCCCTGAATCTCACGGCCCTCGTCAAGGGTCACCGCGTTTTCTATGTTGATTACGGAAGCCGTCCTTCTGTGACTTGCCAAACCACTCTTACAAAGTGTGTATTCCTTATCAGAGATGGTTGCTGATATTTCTGTACTGTTATCTCTGTGGTCAGCCAGTGACCTGACAAAGATGTCCTTGAATGCCTCCAAAATACAGACATAAATAAGATCCTGTCTCTTAACAGATCCTAGTAGATCCTGCTGGGGGGAGCTGCCGGCTGTGATCCAGAAGGCGGACACCAAGGCCAGCATCTGCGCCACTCCATCGGAGCATTGCCAGGAGATCAAAATGCAGGAAGAGAGCCGGGCGTGGGGCGCACGCTCGTCATCCCAGCATTCGGGAGGCTGAGACAGGAGGATCGCGGTTCGCGGACAGCCTCAGCTACTTAGCGAGGTCCTCCGCAACTCAGGGAGACCCTGTTTCAAAATAAAGAATAAGAAATAGGTCTGGGGGTGTCGCTCAGAGGTAGACTGCCCCTGGGTTTCAACCCCAGATCCCCAGTACCGCAAAGAAAAATAAATACACAAAAGCCACCACCCCACAGCTGGGGCAGGGTAGCTGGCCACGCACACCAAGTGTCCAGCCAGGCTCCAGAGTTCAAGGTGGCCGGTTGTGACAGACAGCTCCGTGGCTGCTTCCACTGGAGGGACGGGCTCCCAGGACGCCTCCCCTGCTCTGCCATTTTCCATGACAGCACGATTCTGTGTCATATCATCACTAACATGGAGTCATGTACGTCTTGGCACCTGGGCTACATTCTGTTGATTGGAAGTAACTCACAGCTCCGGAGGTCATGAATGCCAGGGCTGGGATCCTGAGCCAGCCGACTATTCCCTGTACTGGGTGTGCAGTGTGGCTTCTTCCTTTCTTTCTTTCTATCTTTCTTTCTTTCTTTTTCCTTCTTTCCTTCTTTCCTTCCTTCCTTCTGTCCTTCCTTCTTTCTATTTTATTTATTTTGTGTGTGTGTGTGTGTGTGTGTGGTACTGGGGATGGAGCCCAGGTACATTCTCGCTCCCAGCTTCACCCCAGCCCTATTTTTTATTCTTTATTTTGAAACAGGGCCTCGCTGAGTTGCAGAGGGCCTCACTAAGTGGCTGAGACTGGCTTTGAACTGCGATCCTCCTGTCTCAGCCTCCAGAATGCTGGGATTACAAGCGTGCGCCCCACGCCCGGCTTGCAGTATGATTTCTAAATAAACAAATACAGGTAGGAAAGAACGGGGAAGTTCTGGAAGAAGGTGCACTCAGCTCTTAACAACAGAAGGAAGAGGTCAGAGCAGGGTGTGGTGGCGCACGCCTGTGATCCCAGGACGGGAGGCCGAGACAGGAGGATCACGGATTCAAAGCCAGCCTCAGCGGCTTAGTGAGGCCCTCCACAACTCAGTGAGACCCTGTTTCAAAATAAAGTATAAAAAATAGGGCTGGGAGTGTAGCTTGGAGGTAGAATGCCCTTGGGTTCCATCCCCAATATGAAAGAGAGAGAGAGAGAGAGAGAGACAGAGAGACAGAGAGAGAGACAGAAGGAAAGGAAAGGAAAGGGTCAGTAATTTTTTACAAGAAATGTAAAGAGAAAAGGAAGTAAAACTTTTTTTTTATGGTACCGAGGATGGAACCCAGGGGCATTATACTTCAGAGCCACACCCCCAGCCCTAGTTTTTTCTTTTTGAAACAGGGGCGTGGTGGCGCACGCTTGTAATCCCGCGCTTGGGAGGCGGAGACAGGAGGATCGCACAGGTTCGAAGCCAGCCGCCACTGGCTTAAGAGACCGTTTCCAAATAAAAATATAAAAAATAGGTGTCTGGGAGTGTAGCCCGGAGGTAGAAGGGCTTCCAGGAACCCCAGTACCACCAAAAAAATAAAATAAAATAAAATTAAGAGAAAAGATAGCTGGACACAGTGGCACATACTTATAATCCCCACGCTTGGGAGGCAGAGACAGGAGGATCGCACAGGTTCGAAGCCAGCCGCGCTGGCTTAAGAGACCGTTTCCAAAAATAGGTCTGGGAGTGTAGCCTGGAGGTAGAAGGTTCACCAAAAAAAACAAAAAACAAACAAAAAAAAAACCAACAAATGAGGGTCTCGCTAGGTTGCTGAGGCTGGCTTTGAACCTGCGATCCTCCTGCCTCAGCCTCCCAAGCACTGGGATCACAGGGGTGTGCCACGGGGCCGGAACCTTGGAGCAGCCCCCCCCCCGCTCTCGTGCTGAGTCCGTGCTGAGCCCAGCACGGCCCATCTGCGCTCCTTGTCAAATGCTCAAGGGCGCCCACACACAGGCCCAGGCTATGGGTACCCGAGCTCATACTTGGTCCCAGATCATGTGTTCCTGGGTCCCAAGACCAACATTCCCAGGCTCTACTTCTGAGCTACACTCCAGTCCCTTTTTATTCATTTATTTTTGTTGTGGTTGTTTTGAAATAGGGTCTTGCTACCTTGAGGAGGCTGTCCTTGAACCTGTGATCCTCCTGTCTCGGCCTCCCAAGTACCTGGGATTACAAGCGTACACCACCATGCCCGGCTTACACTTCCTCGCCTTTGGACCTCTGCTCTGCCCTGGGACTGTGCCTTAGCGAGCTTTTCATTTCTCCAAGGCCAAAGGATCAGACAGGGCGTCTAGCTTTGGGCACACGGGCGCCTGGCCCGTGAGCTGACCGGCCCATCCGTCTACACTCTCCCTTCAGAGGCCCAGGCAGAGCTGCAGCCCAGTTCTAGCACCAAGGGCGGGGGGCAGAAGAGACTACATACTTCCTTGTGTTGCAGTTGAAGGTAGCACTGTTTGTTGCTAGTGTGTAGAGATACAATTGATTTTTGTGTATTGATCTTGTATCTTGCAAACCTGTTATACTAGCTTCTTTACAGCTTTGTTATAGATCCCACCGGCTCCCCGCGGACTCAATCCTGTCATCTGTAAATAAAGACCATTACACTTCTTTCTTTCTCGTGTGGATGCCCTTTCTTTTCCTCTCCTTTCTTTTCTCTGCCTGTCTTCCTTCCTCATTCCCTCCCTTCCCTCCCCTCCAGCCTTCTCTCCCTCCCCTGACCCCCTCCATTTCTTTCTCTTCTTCTTTTCTTTTTATTTTATTTGCAGTACTGGGGATGGAAGCCAGGGGCACTCTACCTCCAAGCTACACCTCCAGCCTGATTTTTTATTCTTTATTTTGAAACAAGGTCTCCCTGAGTTGCAAAGGGCCTCACTAAGTAGTAGCTGAGGCTGGCCAGGAACTGCGATCCTCCTGTCTCAGCCTCCCAAATGCCGGGATTACAAGCCTGTGCCACCACATCCGGCTTTCTCGACCTCCTCCTCCTCCTCCTCCTCCTCCTCCTCCTCCTCCTCCTCCTCCTTTTTTTCTTTTCAGTACTGGGAATAGAACCCAGGGCCATTCTAACTCTGAGCTACACTCCCAGCCCTATTCTTTATTCTTTATTTTGAAACAGGGTCTCACTGAGTTGCAGAGGGCCTCACTAAGTAGCTGAGGCTGTCCGCGAACCCCGATCCTCCGGTCTCAGTCTCCCGAATGCTGGGATGACAAGCGTGCCCACCACGCCTGGCTCTGGCTTTCTTCTTAACTTTCTTAATCTTTACTTTTTTTGTTTTGTTTTGTTTTGCAGTACTGAGAATGGAAACTAGGGGCATTCTACTCTGACCTACTCCCCAGCCCTATTTTATTCTTTATTTTTGAAACAGGGTCTCACTGAGTTGCAAAGGGCCTAAGTAGTAGCTGAGGCTGGCCACGAACCGTGATCCTCCTGTTTCAGCCTTCCAAATGCTGGGATTACAAGTGTGCACCACCATGCCCGGCTCTTCATATTTATTTATTTATTTATTTATTTATTTATTTATTTATTTATTTTGTGGTACTGGGGTACCTGGAAACCCTTCTACCTCCGGGCTACACTCCCAGACCTATTTTTTTTTTTTTGGTGGTACTGGGGTTCCTGGAAGCCCTTCTACCTCTGGGCTACACTCCCAGACCTATTTTTACATTTTTATTTGGAAACAGGGTCTCCTAAGCCAGCACGCGTGGCTGGCTTCAAACCTGCACGATCCTCCTGTCTCTGCCTCCCGAGCGCGGGGATTACAAGCGTGCCCGGCTCCAGACCTATTTTTTTTTTTTTTTTTTTGCGGGTCTGGGGATGGAACCCAGGGGCATTCAACCTCTGAGCTATTTTTTATTCTTTATTTTGAAACCAGGTCTCACTGAGTTGCAAAGAGCCTCACTAAGTAGCTGAGGCTGTCCGCAAACCGCGATCCTCCGGTCTCAGCCTCCCAAATGCTGGGATTACAAACGTGTGCCACCACGCCCGGCTCAGACCTATTTTTTTAAAAATATTTTTATTTGGAAACAGGGTCTCCTAAGCCAGCGAGCCTGGCTGCGAACCTGCGCGATCCTCCTGTCTTTGCCTCCCAAGTGCGGGGATTACAAGCGTGCCCACCACGCCCGGCGTTCGTCTTTACTCTGTTTTAGCCTGGGAAATCCAGTTCTTATAACTGTTTTAATGTCCTGTCGACTAATCGTGTCAGTGGGGTTATTCCTAGTTCCATCTCAATTGGACTAATTTTCTCTTCATTACGACTCATAGTACCTTGCTTCTCTGCAAGCCTGACAACTTTTGCGGGGGCTACCATACATCCTTTGGGCTAGATTTAAAAATAATTTTACTTTGCCGGGTGTGGTGGCACACGCTTGTAATCCCCACGCTTGGGAGGCTGAGACAGGAGGATCGCGTAGGTTCGAAGCCAGCCGCGCGCTGGCTTAGGAGACCCTGTTTCCAAATAAAAAAGTATAAAAAATAGGTCTGGGAGTGTAGCCCGGAGGTAGAAGGGCTTCCAGGAACCCCAGTACCACCAAAAAAAAAAAAAATAATAATAATAATTTTACTTTGGCCGGGCGTGGTGGCGCACGCTTGTAATCCCGCGCTTGGGAGGCTGAGACAGGAGGATCGCACTGAAGCCAGCCTCAGTTGCTCAGTGAGTCTTCCAGCAACTTAGTGAGACCGTTTCCAAATAAAATATAAAAAAAAAAAAGGTCTGTGAGTATAGCCCGGAGGTAGAAAGCCTCTGGGTTCCACCCCCAGTACCACCAAAAAAAAAAAAATAATAATAATAATAGTAATAATTTTACTTTGTTGTGTGCTATTCTTCTATTTGGTATAAATATTCTTGAACTTTGTTCTAGGACACAGTTAAATTCCTTGCAAATAGTGTGGCTCTTTCTGGTCTTGCTTTCGGGAAGGACCAGAGCCTGCTACCGAGGCAGAAGCCTTCCCTAAGGCAGTACCTCGGCCCGCGCTCTGGGACGCTTCTTCTCTGCCTGTGGGAAGAAAACATATCCCTAGTCGAGTACAAGCTGCTGTGACTGTTCCCTCCAACCCTGCCAAGTGGTTCGCTCCTGCCTCTGAATTTCCTCCTGTATGCACTGTTACTCCAATTAAAAACAATTCACCAAGCCAGGTGTGGTGGCGCATGCTTGTAATCCCCACGCTTGGGAGGCGGAGACAGGAGGATCGCAGGTTCAAGGCCAGCATCAGCTGGCTTGAGAGACCCTGTTTCCAAATAAAATATAAAAATAGGTCTGGGAATATAGCCCCGAGGTAGAAGGCCTCTGGGTCCCATCCCTAGTACCACACACACACACAAAAAAAAAAAAATCCAGGAGCCAGGCGTGGTAGTTCACACGTGGAATCCCAGTCAGTACTTGGGAGGCTGAGACAGGAGGATCGCAGCTGTGAGGCCAATCTCGGCAGCTTAGTGAGACTGTCAGCAACTTCGTGAGAGCCTTAGTGACACCAAGCCTCGCATGGTGGTGCACGCCTGTGTTCCTGGCTACTTGGGAGACTGAGGCAGGAAGAGCATAGGTTTCAGCCTGGGAAACTTAGAGACCCTGTCTCAAAATATAAAGAAAAGAAAGGTGTGATGGCACTTACCTGTAATCCTAATACTTGGGAGGCAGACACAGGAAGATCACAGGTTCAAGGACAGCCTCAGCAATACTGAAACTCTCAGCAACTTAGCAAGCCCCTGTTTCAAAATAAAAATTAAAACTACACCTCCAGCCCTATATTTTATTCTTTATTTTGAAACAGGGACTCACTGAGTTGCAAAGGGCCTCACTAAGTAGCAGAGGCTGCCTGTGAACCAGAATTCAGCCTCCCAAATGCTGGGATTACAAGCATGCGCCACCACACAGGGGTGGATTGTTATGTTTAAAGTACTAAGAGAGCCGGGCGTGGTGGCGCACGCTTATAATCCAGTGCTTGGGAGGCAGAGACAGGAGGATCGCGCAGGTTCGAAGCCAGCCGCGCTGGCTTAAGAGACCCAGTTTCCAAATAAAAATATAAAGCAAGTCTGGGAGTGTAGCCCGGAGGTAGAAGGGTTTCCAGGAACCCCAGTACCACCAAAAAAATAACAACAAAAAGTACTAAAAGAAAAAAAAAAAAACTGTCAACCAAGAATCCTACATCCAGAAAAACTGCCCTTCATACCTGGGTTTTTTGTTTTTGGTTTTTGTGGTACTGGGGGTGGAACCCAGAGGCTTTCTACCTCCAGGCTACACTCTCAGACCTATTTTCTATTTTATTTGGAAACAGGGTCTCACTAAGTTGCTGAGAGCCTCACTAAGTAGCTGAGGCTGGCTTCGAACCTGTGCGATCCTCCTGTCTCAGCCTCCCAAGCGCAGGGATAACAAGTGTGCGCCACCGTGCCCGGCTGATACCTGGGTATTTTGGCACTCACTTGTAATCCCAATACTTGGAAAGCCGAGACAGGAAGATTGTAGGTTTGTGGCCGGCCTTAGCAACTTGTAAGGCCCTCTGCAACTTAATGAGACCTTGTTTCAAAATAAAGAATTAAAAAAAAATCAGGCTGGGAGGGAGCTCAGAGGTAGTATGCCCCTGAGTTCAATCCCCAGTACTACACACACACACACACACACACACACAACTGCCCTTCATTTATGCTAGGCCAACTCTATCACTGAACTATATCCCTAGCTCCTTTTGCATTTAATTTTTTTTTTTTTTTTTTTTTTTTTTGGTGGTAGTGGGGTTCCTGGAAGCCCTTCTACCTCTGGGCTACACTCCCAGACCCATTTTTACATTTTTATTTGGAAACAGGGTCTCCTAAGCCAGCGCGCACAGCTGGCTTCAAACCTGCGCGATCCTCCTGTCTCTGCCTCCCAAGCGCGGGGATTACAAGTGTGCTCCACCACGCCCGGCTTGCGTCTAATTTTTAAGTCTGTCATACATTACGAATGGCTCTGTGTGTGTGTTTGTGTGTGTGTGTATGTTGTGTGTGGCTGGTGCTGGGGATTAAACTCAGGAGTACTCTACCTCTAAGCTATACCCCCATCCCGATTTATATGTTCTTTTCTTGTCTTTTGCAGTGCTGGGGATGGAGCCCAGGGGTATTCTACCTCTGAGCTACACCCCAGCCCTATTTTTACTCTTTATTTTGAAACAGGGTCTCACCGAGTCGCGGAGGGCCTCGCTAAGTTCCTGAGGCTGGCTATGAACCTGCGACCCTCCTGGCTCAGCCTCCCTGTAAACCCTGGGATTACAGGGGCGCGCCGCCACGCCTGGCTGCTGGCTACATTTTATGGAGCACTACGGATTTGTGGCAGAGGACGGGGTTATCATTCTCTGCTTTCTTGCCAGAGCGGGGCAATTTCCGGAGACTTTGAACTCTGCATCTCCGGGACCTCTTCCTCCCTTGAGTTCAGCCGCCCCTGCCCATGCCCACACCCCGGACGTTTCAGCCACCAGGAAGCGTCCGACCTCTGACACGGATCATAACTCAGACGAGCACGCGTTAAGCCAGGGGTTCTTCAGTGGGTTGGGGGCGATGATGCCCCTGCCAACGACATTAGCGATGTCTGCAGACATTCTTGGCTGCTGGTAACTGGGGGCCAGGTTGGGGGTGACTGTGGTAATGGCATCCAGTGTGTGGAGTCCAGGGGGTTGACGAACACCTTGCCATGTGTAGGATGGCCCCACGACGCAGAATCGTTTACCTTCACGTGACAAGAAACCCAAGATAGAGAATAGAGAAACCCACTGCACCTGAGCCTTCCCTCCCGGCTCCTCCGCGCCACGCCCATTAGCCCTAGTGCGGACCACGCTCCCCTGGTCCCTAGTTCTCTTCCTGGTCAGCCACAGCCCAGAGTCCATCACCGTAACCACTCCTTGGCAAATATTCTCAGCCCGATTTTATTATTTATTTATTTATTTTATTTTTGTTTTTTTGGTGGTACTAGGGATGGAACCCAGGGGCCTTCTACCTCTGGGCTACACTCCCCGACCTATTTTTATATTTTATTTAGAAACAGGGTCTCTTAAGCCAACGCGGCTGGCTTCGAACCTGTGTGATCCTCCTGTCTCAGCCTCTCAAGCGCAGGGATTACAAGCGTGCGCCACCACGCCCGGCTTATTTTTTATTTATTTTAATTTTTGCATTTGTTAATTTATTATTTATTATGGTTAAAGATTGGAGATTGAAATCAGGGGCATTCTACCTCTAAGCTACATCTCCCAGCCCAACCTCTTTTTTTTTTTTTCTTTTCTTTTTGGCGGATCTGGGGATGGAACCCAGGGGCATTCTACCTCCGAGCTATACTCCCAGCCCTATTTTTTTTCTTATTTTGAAACAGGGTCTCACTCAGTTGCAGAGGGCCTCACTAAGTAGCTGAGGCTGGCCCTGAACTGTGATCCTCCTGTCTCAGCCTCCTGAATGCTGGGATTACAAGCGTGCGCCACCACGCCTGGTTTTAAGGATTTTTACATGGGTACCATGAGGGATATCTTTCTTTTCTCTCTCTTTCTTTCTTTCCTTTCTTTGTGATACTAGGAATTGAACCCAGGGGCATTCTACCTCCAAGCTATACCCCAGCCCTATTTATTTTTATTTTGAAGCAGGATCTCACTAGGTCAGTGAGAGACTCATCGTTTTCTCAGGCTGTCCTCAACCTCCCGTCTCAGCCTCCCAAGTGCGGTGATGACAGGTGTGCGCCCAGCACACCTGTTTATTTCTTTTCATGTAATGTCTTTTTCAGGTTTGGTACGAGGGTTATGCTTGTCTTTATAGAAAGACTTTCAGTTCTACTTACTGAAAGAGTTGGTGTAAAATTCCTTTTCTCTCTTTCTTTCTTTCTTTCTTTCTTTCTTTCTTTCTTTCTTTCTTTCTTTCTTTCTGTGGTACTGGGGGTGAAACCCAGGGGCACTATACCTCCATCTCACACCCAAGCACCTCAGTGAGACCCTGTTTCGAAAAAATAAAAAATCCAAAGCCAGGCGCGATGGCGCACGCTTGTAATCTCAGCATTTGGGAGGCTGAGACAGTGGTTCGCGGACAGCCTCAGCTACTTAGTGAGGCTCTCGGCAACTAAGTGAGACCCTGTTTCAAAATAAAGAATAAAAAATAGGGCAGGGGGCTGTAGCTCGGAGGTCGAATGCCCCTGGGTTCTATCCCCAGACCCACACACACAAAAACAAAATCAAAATAAAGAATAAAAAAATGTGGCAAGGGTACGTGTAGCTCGGAGGTACAATGCCCCTGGGTTCCATCCCCAGTGCTGCAAAACAAACAAAACAAAAACCCACTTAGTCAGCTTTCCAGCACTGTGTCAACATTCCTGAGATGATCAGCGTAGAGAGGAAAGGTTCGTTTGGCTAACAGCTTTGCAGGTTCTAGCCCACTGCTGGCTGGCTCTACTGCTTTTGTGCCTGTTTTAGCACGTGTGGTAAGGATAATGGAGGAGCCAAGTCATTCACAGGGTCCACAGGGTCCCTGTCAAGAGCACGCACCGCTGGGCATGGTAGGGCACGCCTCTAATCCTAGTACCTGGGAGGCGGAGACAGGAAGATCGCAGGATCGAGGCCAGCCTCAGCAACTTAGGGAGGCCCTCGGCAACTCAACAAGACCCTGTTTCAAAAACTAAAATAAGGAAGATGGCAGCGGCAGCTGGCAGCAGCCGAACAGGACATGTATTTCCCTGAGAAACGCTGGACAATAGATTTTGGTTTAATATCTGATTGGGTAACATACAGAAACATTTCTAGCCATGACTTTCTATCTAAAATATAAGAGATGCTGAGCGCGGCGGCGCACGCTTGGAATCCCAGAGCTTGGGAGGCTGAGACAGGAGGATCTCATAGGTTCAAAGCCAGCTTCAGCTACTTAGTGAGGCTCTCAGCAACTTAGTGAGACCCTGTTTCCAAATAAAGTATAAAAATAGGTCTGCAGTATAGCCCGTAGGTAGAAAAGCCCCTGGGTTCTACCCCCAGTACCACAAAAAAATAAATAAATAAAAAATAAAATACAAGAGAGAAGAGATGGACCAAGATGGTGGCGGCAACGGCAGCCAGTATTCAGGAGAAACAGAAAGATCCAATCCAATCCACCTTGAACTGTTGGAGAAATCTCCCCCAAAATAGACTGCTCCGACCCCTCATGCTCAGGAAGTCTGGACAGCATACTATGTAAGGAAAATGCTGGGGAGGAGGGCCAAGATGGCGGCGGCGGTGGAGGCCAGTATGCGGGAGAGGCACACAGATTCATTCCAATCCACTCTGAACTTTTGAGGAAATCTCCCCGAAAGGAGACTTCACCTGCCCCACATGCTCAGGAACGCTGGACAACATACTATGTAAGAAAAAGGTTCGGGGCGCATCAGATGGAGCCCCGCATAGCCGGGTCAGCCGGCGCGCAGTGTGTCCGGGAGACTAGGGGCTCCTGGCCGCGCGCTCCTCTGCGCAGCGCTGGGGGCCGGGGTGCACTCGGGGCAGCAGAACCCGCTCTTTGTGGTGAAGCTGTGGGCCTCTGCTCTTAGTGGGGAGATAGGACCATTGCTGCCAGGTGCTCAGGCCCCCAAATTCTGCAAGGGACATGTACTGTTTTCTTTTATTAAAAACTATTGAAGAGGGAGGAAGATGGCGGTGGCTGCGGCCGCAACGGCGACTGTGACCACAGTGGAGATGGTTGGCAGCGGCCAAATAGTACACGCATCCCTCTGAGAAACCCTGGACAGCAGATTTTGGTTCAATATCTGATTGGGACAGCATATGGAGACATTTCCAGTGATGACTTCCTATCTGAAATATAGGAGAGAGAGTGGAAAATGGCGGAATTAGAGGCAAGATGGCAGTGTGGCACCCGCCACTGCAAGAAAAGTGATTTTTGGAGGGACATCCCAGAAGAGATCAGAAAGCAGACTGCTCCTGCCGCACACGCACAGGAATTCTTAACAGCATAGTCTAGGAGAGACCAAGAAGGCGGCGGTGGCAGCAGCCAGTATTCAGGAGAGGAAGACAGATCCAAGACAAACCACCTTAAATTTCTGAAGAAGTCTCCCCAAAAATAGACTGCTCCTGCCCCACACGCTCAGGAATTCTGGACAACATACCATGTAAGAAAAAGTTTCGCAGAGATGAACCAAGATGGCAGCAACAGCCAGTATTCGGGAAAGGCAGACGGATCCAATCCAGTCCACCTTGAATTTTTGAAGAAATCTCCCCCAAAGTAGACTGCTCCTGCCACACATGCTCAGGAATTCTGGACAAAATACTACGTAAGAAAAATATCCAGGGTGAGTCAGAGGGAGCCCAGTCCGTATGGCTGGGCCGGATTGCTGCTCCGGGCAGCCCGAGACCTCAGCGCTCATGGCTACCATGCTCCTCTGTGCCGCACTGGGGTCGGAGGTGTGCTTAGAGCAGCGTGTCATGCTCTCCGTGGTGAGGCTGTGTTAGGTGGCGAGATAACATTTGTTGCTGCTAGGGATTCGGGCTCCCAGCTTCTGCAAGTGACACGTGCTGTTTTCTTCTACTACTATATATATATAAAATATGGAAAGAAAAACGGAAACCTCTGTATACGTCCTGCTCATGGTGACGGGGGCTGGAGCCTGCCGCGTGGCGGGGCCGGGTCTGGAGCCAGCGAGGCCGGGCCCGGAGCCTGTCGCGCAGCAGGGCTGGGACCTGGGCCTGCTCCACAGCAAAGGGCCAGCGGGTCCCTGCGACCGTGCGGCCAGGAAGCACTAGAAGCTGCCGCTGCCTCACCTCATCTCTCAGCAGATTCCCAGAGCCAAGTGACCTCTACTGAAAAAATTGGTTGTGAGTGGATCATCCTGTCAAAGTTACTCACCTCTGGCTTTCAGGATTTCAGTACATGGGAATAAGTGTGAAAATTAAAAGGACTTCCGAGGAAGAAAGAAACTGTAACAGATTAGATGTGGAGAAATAGAAGCTCTAATACGTTGTCCGTGGGATTGCAAGTTGGTGCAACCACTTTGGGAAACAGTATGGAAGATCCTCAGAAGAAGGAAAGTGAACTTACCCTATGATCCAGAAATACCACCTCTGGGTGTCTACCAGAAAGAATGAAAACCAAAATACCAAACTAACGCATGAATAACCATGTTCATAGCTGCACAATTCACCACTGCCAAACTGTGGAACCAGCCAAGATGTCCTTCAACGGATGAGTGG